>NC_138779.1:119612601-120212601 GCF_965119305.1 Pelophylax lessonae
ATAAAATTTTTGTTGGCCGTCAACACAACGGCCGATTGCCGTGCAGTCAGTACAGATTTCGACAGGGAAAAATCTGATGAGCAAGTCTGGGCATGCTCAGTGAAGAAAGAACACGAAGAAAGCAACCCAACACATGACATCACTTCTGAAGTAGAATTTTGTTGGGCGAGAAAATTTGTGTGCAGTCTAGGCACATTCCAACCAAAAAACACAACTCTGGACAAAAGACGGACGATCGGTCGGTCGATAATCGTTGCGTGTGTACGGGGCTTAAGGTGACCTAGGATATCCAAAGGTTTAGGATGGGCGTCTTTAGTATATCTGTGATTTTCAGTCGCTCGCTTTTTCTTCGGTACAAAGTTTCTAAGTTTTTTACAACCAAAGAAGATCTTGAGAGATATTAGAAATATCCATCTCTGGTCATTTTTAAATTGGGGTGATTTAGGATAACCAAAGGTTTAGGATGGGTGTCTTTAGCAAATCTTGTGATTTTCAGTTGCTCGCTTTTCCCAAGGTACAAAGTTTCTCACAAACATCTTCAAAACCAAAAAAGATTTTGAGATCTTTCATCTAACAATCTTGTCAAACTTCAATTTTTGCATCCTAAGATAAATAAAGATTGTACATAATATGAAGGGGGTGTACCTTTGACACCAAGTATTATCGCCGAGCCCTCAGGAGATGAAGTGGGCTTACCAACCAAAGAAGGGTGCCCACCAGGGATGAGCTTGAGTTTGGTCTGAACGCAGAAGTTAACTGTATTTTTGGCCCAATGAGACGCAGGTGAGAGATTCCTTGCCCCAAAGCTGCACATGTACCCAGCTCATTGGGCCAGTGGGGATGCAATCATGGGACAGGTTCCTGTGGGTTCAGGCAAACTTAGTGCAGAGTTTACATCCGAACCCAGCTTATCCCTGGTCCCACTTGATGACCTGATCCTTGGTGCCACCTTTTCACAGAATCAATCCCAACATCAAGCAGTTTGATTTCCTATAGCTCTACTGCATTTCTTTTATCTGAGGAATCAGCCACAAGTTGAGTGAGCTCTGTATTATCTAAAGGGAACCCAGGGGCCATGTGACACTGGCAATTCTGCCCCTGGCAACAAAATACCAGGAAAAGTATGGTTTGGAGTCCACTCATTTGGTATGGCACTTCTTCCTTGTTGGCCAGAACATTGATATGTCACTCCCTTCCTGGCTAAAAGAGTGACGTCCATTAGATAAAATGGATTTGAACTACGATGATTCTGCCACTTGCAAGGTGTTGCCAGCAGGAGAGTCACCAGTGTGATATCAGCCTAAGGACCGGAACAAACAGCCTGGCTGTTAGTTTTCCATGGATAGGCGAATCACTCAATCTCTCTTGTTCAGCCCACAGAGCTATCTTTGCTCCATTATTGACTCTCTCTAAAAATGTAAAACACATAACTTTTTTTTTTTTTTTTTTATGGAGCTGGATGTTCTCAAACCAATGGGCAGCATCATTCAATCCACTTCGTTCCAAGCCCAGACTGTCCTAACCAGCCTTTGCCTTTGGAAGGAGGAGCAGTACAGTGATCAGCTCATTGGTCAATCTGTTCTCTCCTCCGATCAGAATTCTTCTTTCCAGCACATGAACTATCTGGCTCTATGCACTGCTTCTTCCTGTCTCACCTTAGCCCTGCTTTACAGGGATTGCAGGAGAAAAAAACCAGGTCAGATTCAGGTACTTACATGGCTTGCATTTAAAAAATACATTGAATGATGTATTAAAGACTACAGAGCTGAAATCATTTGTGTATTTTATATCTGCCTAGAGTTTAGCTTTAAAGTGGAACTGAAGTTCCACTTTGACAGACTGCGATTTGCAATTGTGAAAACCCTGTGCTTGCACTGGTTTCCTCCTGCATTACAAAGACATGCTGGCAGTAGGGTTGCCACCTCATCCTTTTAAACTCAAACACATATGAATTACACAGGTTCTGAGGCTAATTTAACCACTTAAGCCCCGGAGGATTTGGCTGCTAAACGACCATGGGGTATTTTGCGATTCGGCACTGCGTGACTTTAACGGACAATTGCGCGGTCGTGCGACGCTGTACCTAAACAAATTTGACGTCCTTTTTTTCCCACAAACAGAGCTTTCTTTTGGTGGTATTTGATCACCTGTGCGATTTTTACTTTTTGCGC
Organism: Pelophylax lessonae; assembly: GCF_965119305.1. Lineage (NCBI taxonomy): Eukaryota > Metazoa > Chordata > Amphibia > Anura > Ranidae > Pelophylax > Pelophylax lessonae. The sequence goes on from NC_138779.1 coordinate 119,614,773, forward strand.
TATAAACAAAAAAGAGAGAGTAAATTTTGCAAAAATAACAATATTTTTCACATTTTTTTATATGAAATTCCCCCCAAAAAAATGTAAAAATCAAAATTTTTTAACATTTTCGGCCAATTTGTTTTATGCTACATATGTTTGGTAAAAAAAAAAATCGCAAAAAGCGTATTTTTATTGGTTTGCGCAAAAGTTATTGCGTTTACTAACAAATGGAAAGATTTTTGTCATTTTTGTTGTTTTTTTTTTTTAACGCGTAATGGCGGCGATCTGCGATTTTTTTTGCGGTACTGCGACATTGGGGCGGACAGATCGGACCCTTGACTGACATTTTTGACACTTTTGGGATTACCAGTGACATTTCTACAGTAATCAGTGCTATAAATATGCACTGTTACTGTAAAAATACACTGGTAGTGAAGGGGTTAACTTTATTTGAGAGGGAGGGGCTGTGTGTGTCCCTAGGGGCGTGCTTTCTACTATGATTGGCTGTGACTTGAGGTGTAAGGACACTGATCAACGGATCTACATAGTAGAACCGTGTGATCAGTGTTTTTACACCGAGGAGAATGACAGACAGCTTGTTTACACAAGCTGCCTGACTTTCTCCCACTCCCCCGACGATCGCCGAGTGACCGGCGGACATCGGGTCCGCCGGTCACACGCGCGGGGGGGTCCGTGACCGAGCGGGAGCGCGGCACGCGCTCGCTTCCCAGGCTAGTGACGTTAATTAACGTCACTTTGCCTGTGAGGGGCTGACCGCCGCAGTAAATTTACTTGCGGCGGTCGGCAAGCGGTTAATGCAGATAAGGAACCGAGTTAAATTACCTCCTCAATCAGCCACAGAACCTGTGGAATTATTTTGTGTTGGGGTTTAAGAGTCCATTTAGACTAGCGCGACTTGTCAGGCGACTTGGTCGCCTGACAAGTCGCAGTCGGTCGGTCGCCATTGAGTAGTACAGGACCCGTTCTAATAGGAGCGACACAAGTTGCTCCGACTTAGAAAAAGGGTCCTGTACTACTTTAGGGTGACCTGGAGGCGACTTGCATTGACTTCAATTATATGAAGTCCGTGCAAGTGGCGCTGTGCACCGCGACTTCACAGGTCGCCCCACAAAGTCGTGTCGCGCCAGTCTGAATGGGCTGTTAAGGGATGAGGTGGCAACCCTAGCTGGAAGGGTAATTGGCCTTAGCATGAGTATGTATGCATGATGTGAGATAGGGACCCTAGAGCTAGAGTGTAAGCTCCTTGAGGGCATAGACCAGGGATATGCAAACTCGTGCAAACCCACAAGCATGACACCCATCACGCCTTTGCCTCTGGGTGTCATGCTTGTGGCTGTCAGAGTCTTGCTATGCTTAATGGGACTTGTAGTTCTGCAACCTCTGGAGGGCCACAGTTTGCATATCCCTGCCATAGACCGATGTGATTGTTTTTTGCTGTGTAAATACCTGTAATAAATAAATAGCAAAGTGCCTCACACTCACTTACAGGACAAAGTCATCCTGATGGCAACATCAGCCTCCAATTAATCACATGCATCCGCAGTCTTGCTTTGTCTGGTTGCTGATACCCCTAAAATATGAATAGCAATGATATTGAGCCTACGAAAACGCAGCCTCACTTAGATACAGAATCAAGTAACAAGAGGCTGCGTTCCGAGTAGTGGATACCATACATCTAGGGTTCACGTTAGCAGTTAATAGCTCTTTAATTTGTGTGAACGTTTCATGTTTACATACATTTACCTCTCTACGATCAAGATGGTCACCGCCCCAATCTTATAACAGGAGAGGCAAATACAAACAAGCCTTCTTCAATCACAGCACCTCGGCTGCCATCTTCCTGCAGATTAAATCTAATACAAGCACAATAGATCACACTAGAGGCAGACTATAGATGTTGGGTGGGTGTGGTACCTAAGCTAACCTTCAACAACAAAACAAGCAAGGTGTGCCTAGAATTAGGCAACGCAAGGCATAACACATGGAATTACAAAAATGTTTTTCTTCGTGTTGTCTTCACATGGAAGGCCATCAAAAACATACCATGTGCAACTCAAGGTAATCAAAAAACATTCAGAAATTTAGACCGGAGCTAAAAATCATCAGGAATTTTACCTGCGATAGCAGTAGACCTCCCAGGGTTGAATTTTTTTTCAATAGTCCATTGTATCTCCAAAACAAAGTACGCTTTGCAGCCAGGGAAGGGGGAGGGGGGAGGTCTAAAATTTCACATGAAAATGCATACTCTTAAAATATGACCACATGTGTGATTGTTGTCTAAATTGTACGGCTTGTGACATTCAGCAAACCATCATAATGGGCCCATGGTGAAGGAGTGAGAATGCTGGCAGATGCGGAGTTCAAGGCTAAATTTAAAGCAAACTGGTCACAATCCTGCATAAGTCAACTAAGTAAAAAAGGTTATATGGTTATATACACTCACCGGCCACTTTATTAGGTACACCTGAGAACAGTCAGAAAAAGAGAAAATATCCAGTGAGTGGCAGTTGTGTGGACAAAAATGCCTTGTTGATGTCAGAGGTCAGAGGAGAATGGGCAGACTGGTTAGATCAGTGGTCCTCAACCCTGGCCTACAGGGCCCACTAACAGGCCAGATTTGCAAGATAACTGAAATACATCCCAGGTGATATCATTTGCTGCTCAGTGATTGCAGTACTCTAGTCTGCATCTCCCCAAGGTAATACTTAAAATCTGGCCTGTTAGTGGGCCCTGAGGACCGGAGTTGAGGACCACTGGGTTAGATGATAGAAAGGCAACAGTAACTCAAATACCCACTCGTTATAACCAAGGTATGCAGAATACCATCTCTGTACACACAACACATCGAACCTTGAAGCAGATGGGCTAAAGCAGCAGAAGACCTCACCAGGCGCCACTCCTGTCAACTAAGAATAGGAAATGGAGGCTACAATTTGCACAGGCTCAGCAAAATTGGACAACAGAAGATTGGAAAAACATTGCCTGGTCTGACGAGTCTCGATTTCAGCTGCAACATTCAGATGGTAGGGTGTCAGAATTTGGCGTAAACCACATGAAAACATGAATCCATCCTGCCTTGTATCAAGGTGGAAATTAATAAAGCTTACTGCAACATTATAATATCACAGGAAACTGGCACAAGTAGTGTGGGCTACATTGATAAGCGGGTAGACCTGTTTTTGATGTATGTGCATTTTCACTCCATTTCAGATTGAAATGAAAACTGGCACAGGTTCTAAACCTAATTAACAAAGGGATCATAAAAGTTTTTTTATATACTACAGACCCCCCCCCCAGATTGGATCTGGTGTATTAGATGTGAACTGTCTGCTAGTAAACTGGCAGACAGCTGATATGCCCCTCTCTGCTCGTGCAGTGAACACAATACACAGCCAGAACCCTCATATAAGCAGGGAAAGCTGTGTTTACCCCGGCAAACACAGCGTGAACAGTCTTCCTCCTCCCTCTTGTTCTCAGCTGAGCGATGGAAGCTGGCAAAGAGGCTGAGCAAGCCTTCCTTACCTGTACACCATGTCTGACCCAGACACAGCATCGAAAACAGAGCAGATCGCTCCTTAGTAACAAGAAGAGCTTTTGTAGCTTGGGCTACTCTCTGTTAATTCTTCCCATAGTTTTCAATGAAGATAACCTCAACTTACACATTTTATTTTATTTTCTAGGTTTGTAACTGGTCTTCTTTAAAAAAAAAAAAAAAAGTGATAAAGTTGCTTAGCTGTCTGCCCATCCCAATGATCTCAGAGCAATTCTTGTGACACTGAGAGCAGAGGAGTGCTTGTTATGTGCAATATGTGCTGAACGCTCCCTTTTGACTCTCCCGTGTTCAAGGTATTAGTGTGCCAGCATGATGACAAGGTACAGCTTGCTTCTCTGCGATAATATAAAAAATTGTGCAATATTGCTAAAAATACCTAATCAGGCTTCTTTAATATGAATTGTACTGTATATTGAAATTACGTCCAATCCTGTGTTGTGCTTCATACCTTTCCCAGAGGATGTTAGAAAAAAAATACATGAAATGTATTTTTCAGAGCCAAAACACATTACTAGATGCCCCTTTGATGTTTGAAATGATAAAGCTGTGCTCACCATTTACAGCCACGCTCCCTGGACAAGTTTTAGCTAGTATGTGAAATTTAGAATGCTGAATGCTAGCTTATATTATGAGCTCCATGAAACAAATAGTGATGAAATTGGCATTACCAAGGCCCTTTTAAAACTTGGCAGCCTTAAGGGAAAAACATCCGATAAGTGTGACCCCCCCCCCAGTTTTCTCTGAAACTAACCCCCATTTTGAACCTGGGCAGATACCTTAAACCAGCTTCTCAAACATTTTGTCACTTAAAATACTTTTTGGGTCTTGGGGAACCCTGTTAACACAAATTTGTTGGGGGGGGGGGGGTGGGCATTGGGAAAAATGCCCCCTAGATTGATGGCCAGTGGGAAGAATACCTCCCTTACAGTTGTGGTCAGAATGCAACCTTAATCCCCCAATATTTGAATGATTTAAAGCACGTGTTCAGATGAACCTCAATGCTTGACAACCTATTGCCCGTAGAACTCTGAACGATAGGCTGACACTCAAAGCTCAGAAAAAGTAGAAGAGCTTCTGTGGGCATAGTTTCAGATTTGTGGCCCCAATAGACCTTAATAGGGGTGTCTAAACAACACACACAATGCACGTTTTTCACATAATTTTACACCCAACATTTGTCTCTTCCTCTTAGTAACTAGGTTTTCATTGGTTGAGACAATAACACTCAAGCCTGAAAATGCGTATACAAAAAATGCACAAAAAAACGACAACAAGGGGGGAAAATAGCCGCTCACAATAAAATACAAAGTTAGGTTTACTGCATCAAACCGTTAAAAAGACAAGTCCACCTGGCACAACCAAGCCTAGTGGCCCGTACACCCATTCAGAAAATCATATGAAAAATACCGCTTTCAAAGTGATTGTAAGATAATCTGGTCATTCGTACAAAGCTTTCGAGAGCAGATCACGACAATTCATGCAAATTTATCCGATGGGAGAAGCACGAAAATTTTTCTCGTAAGATACCAGATCGAACGATTTTCGTTTAAACAGTTGTAGTCTGAAAATACAACACAACACAACACATTTCATCGCTTCCAAATTTATTGTCATACGAGAATTTTCGTAACTTTAGTAAACTCTTTTATTTTCGATAGAAGACTAGCATGCAAAAAAAAAAAAAAAAAACGGGCGATCATTCTTCCGATAATCTCATGGTATGTACTAGCGTAAGATTAGGGTTGGATGTGCCAGATGGACTTGTCTGTGCATCAGTTTGTTTAAATAATTATATAATAATTTATTTTGGCTTTTATGGTAAGTGGCTATTTTCTTCCTTTTTTATGAGGACTGGTATGGATGCAGAACAGTTCATGATTGGGAGGAGCCTGCTCCTGATCCCAAGGGACTGGAGAGGGAGGGGGGCTATGATAGTATCGGAACACAGTTTTTTCAATTATTTTGGCGAAGATACCAGTGTTCAAGTATGAATGTAGCCTAAGTCCCCATTCACACTAGCGCGAATTGTCAGGCGACTTGGTCGCGGTGGGTCGCTCGCCATTGATTAGCACAGGACCCGTTCTAATATGAGCAACACAAGTCGCTCCGACTTAGAAAAAGAGTCCTGTACTACTTTGGGGCGACCTGGAGGCGACTTGCATTGACTTCAATGATATGAAGTCCGTGCAAGTCGCGCCGTGGTCGCGGTGCACCGCGACTTCACAGGTCGCCCCATCAAGTTGTGTCGCCCTTGTCTGAACGGAGTTTTACAGACAGCTTAAAGAAATATTGGTTTCAGAACTATGCTGGCATAATTAGATGGGAGGTCAATCAGCCACAGGTCAAGAAACTCCCAACAACTTCTGAAGAAACCCAAGTTGAAAATGGCTGCACTAAACAATACAAAATGTACGGACCCATTTACACTATGCACTGGAGAACGCAGCTCAGTCTTTATATATGAACCAAGCCAATAACCCAGGAGGAGAGACCTCGCCACTTGACCCAACATAATTAAAAATATGACTGCATGTGAAACCTCCCACTAACATCCACCCAAAACTGAGATTCAACTGTCAGGTGGATTCGCCCTTCAGGCCGTCAATGATTTTGACCCATGAGGCATGCTGAGTATGTGTTTGAGTGTCAGCACAATATGCATCTAAACATTTGGAAATAATAGTTAGTACTGGCCTAAAGCACAAAGTGTCATCATTCAAGTAATTTAGTCTTCAGAGTCAGGTAAATTCACTTACACTTCGTAATACAAGCATTAGGTAATGCAGGATGATACAGTGACTAATGCAGCTAAGGTGTGTATATATTTTAGATTAGGAAAGAGATAAAATGCTGGTGTTCTGCCGAAAACTCCAACTTGCCAAAATCTCCAACCGGTGACTTTTCGGCAGCAATAATTGGAGATTTGGAGATTTGGACGACTTGGCTGTTTTCACAGAACACCGGCAGCGTATACAGTTCGGTACATAACGAGCTGGCTGTTTTGGCAGAACGCCGGGTAAGGAGGAAAAATGTTGTTGGTTAGTAGCGGGCGGACTAACAATGTCCACTCATTATATGAGTGGACATTAGAGCCTGCCGTTTCGGGGGGAGATGACACATACCTACAAAACAGGTATCCATGACAAATACCTATAGAAGATTACTCCCTCTCATTAAGAGCATTGCTGAAATTTAAACTACAATGATTTTTTCCCCCCAGGGACCATCAGGGATTCTCGAGGGAATTACTGGGTGATGCACACACCCCCCACCAGAAATTTGTGTCATTTTACACATGAATCCCATGTAACACTGACAGATTACCACCATCTTTGAGGAGTCCTTCCCCACCCCTTGATCCCGGCAGTTGGTTTTATAACTACAATCGCACTTGCTTCCCCTTTTGGGTTGTGCGACAAGTTTTTAGAGGTGGCTACATGCACCCATTGAGCATAGGGAATGAGAGACACTGACATTGACCTTAGAGAAAGGCTATGTCCAAAACACGTCAGTTCAAGGTCTATGTTTGTGACTATACACGACTTTTACTTGCTCTCCTAGTGTTGCAACTTGTTGCCATTTTTTACTTAAGAGATAGGATAACCGGATTATAGCAGATCTTTGATGGAGGACAGACTCACACAGGCACCATGCTTTAGTTTTCTCAGGAACACACACTGCAGTCTCTGCTGCCTCTCTTTTCTTTTTTTTTTTTTTTAGTGAGTGCAACTTATTTAAACACTTCCTGGTTAACAAACAGACAACATATTCATATGACTGTAGATCAATGGATAAGCTGTATAAGGGCATATAAACAAAATGTCATATATCTTAACACCCCCACTTGCTCTTATACTGCTTATGAAAAATAGTTTAGTATAGTTACATCATTTTACTCTCTATACTCCAAAAATATAACTCACAAATCTATCAAGCTTAAACTTTGTTATTGGTTTAGTCATAACATCAGCTACCATTTATCCGTAGAACAATACTCAAGATCTATCTTGCCTTCACTCAGAATAGACCTAAGGAAATGGAATTTAATGTCAATATGTTTGCATCTTTGATGGTAAACTGGGTTCTTTGCGAGAGCTATCGCACTCTGATCGTCTTCAAAAATCTTCACTGGCTCAAACTGACATTCACTGTCCAATTCTCTCAGCAGTTGTGTAAGATATAGACTCTCCTGTGTGGTTGCAGCTAATGCTATATATTCAGCTTCACATGAAGATAGTGCAATTGTTGGTTGTTTCTTTGATTTCCAAGAAATCAGAGGTCCATTTTCAGTCAGGCTAAAACAATATCCTGTTGTGCTTCTCCTATCAATCTGGTCTGAGGCCCAACTGGCATCACTATACGCCTCTAGTTTTAACTTCTCTTTACATTTTCTGTAGCATAGTTCAAAATTGACAGTTCCTTTCAAATATCTCAGTACGTGTTTGGCCGTGATCATGTGTTGTACACTTGGTTGTGAAAAGTGTTGTGACAGTTTGCTTATAGTCCAACTCAAATCCGGTCTTGTACACGTAGCCACATAAATCAAACTGCCTACTATCTCCCGATAGCTTTTTACATCTGCAAGTTCACTTTTGTCGTCGAAATCTAATTTTTGTTCACAAGGAGTAGATCTCGGTTTACAATCTGACATACCAAATCTTTCTATCATTTTCAAAATGTATCTCTTCTGATTCATCTTCACCGTTTCACTAGTCTGTCTAAAATCAATGCCCAAAAAATAGTTCAGTTTTCCAAGATCCTTCATTTTGAATTTTGTCGCAAGTGTTGACTTCACATCATTGAGTAGTTTTTCATTGCTTGCAGCAATGATGAGATCATCCACCCATATTAGTAATATTGCTTGTTCATCTCTGTTCTGTTTGACATAAACACAATGGTCTACAGAATTTTGTATAAATGCATTTGAACATAGATAATCATGTAGCATCTTGTTCCAGTTTCTTCCCGATTGCTTAAGACCATACAGTGACTTTTTTAGTTTGAGAACTAGCTTTTTATTTGTGTCATCTTTGATCTCAAAACCTTCTGGTTGGTCTATATATATATCACAATCAATTGGGGCATGCAAATAAGCTGTCTTCACATCCATTTGATGCAAGATTAAATCATATTGTGCTGCCATTTGCATCAAAATGCGTAATGAAGTAAAATTCACAGTTGGAGAAAAAGTTTCCATGTAGTCGGTTCCCTTTACTTGATTATAGCCTTTTGCCACAAATCTGGCTTTGTACGTTTCAGTTCCATCTGCATTGCTTTTTATTGCATACACCCATCTACCCCCCACTGAATGTTTGCCTTCTGGTAGTGTGGTCAATTTGAAGGTATCATTCTCCTTTAGTGACTCCATCTCATCTTTCATTGCATTTAACCAACTTTGTGACTGGGGTGTTTCCATAGCTTCTCTGAAGGTCTGAGGTACATCATGTGCTCTATAGCAGTAATCTATGTTCATCAGAACCTGATCATCATCAACAGATTCTAGTACATAGTCATTTAAATACTGAGGAGTTTTTCTATTTCTTGTAGGATATCTTGTACCATGGTCTTCATCTTTGTCCTCTACAATCTTCTCTAAAGAATCTGGGGTCTCATTAGTCATTGGACCTGATACAGGAATTACACTCCTTTCCTCATAGAAATCATCATTATTGTCCAACAGCTCAGTCTGAGTTTGTTTCTCGATTACATCCTTTTCAATGAATTTTACTAGTCTGTGCTTGAAGACTTTGCCAGTTTCAGGGTAATACACTAGGTAAGAAGGACTATTTTTGTCATATCCTACAAAAATTCCTTTTGTGCATTTTGGATCCAGCTTTTTCTTATCGTGTTTGTATGCAAAACATTCTGACCCAAAAATCTTCATTTTTGATAAGTCTGGTTTCTTCCCTGTCAGTATGTTGTATGGCGTTTGCTTCAAACGATTGTTAAAACATCTATTTCGAATCATAGCTGCTGTCATCACTGCATATGTCCATAACTCTTTTGGTACTTTGCTCTCTATTAGCATACATCTTGCCATCTCTATCAGTGTTCTCCAGTTTCTTTCAGCTGTTCCATTTTGATGTGGTGAATAAGGTGCTGAAGTCTCGTGTCTTATGCTCTTCTTTATGAGTAGTGACTGGAAGTCATTCGATGTGAATTCGGTACCATTGTCTGACCTCATTCTCTTGATGATCCCATAGGGGGCAGTATCAGCGATAAACTTCTCTGTGGCTAGAACTGTGTCACTCTTGTTTTTCAGAAAGTATACAAACACTGCACCAGAATAATCATCAGTGAATCCTATGACGTATTTGAATCCGTCCTTTGCAACTGGCTCTATAGGACCTGTTAAATCTGTGTGTACTAGTTCAAGTGGGTATTTTGCACGGGTGTCAGGCTCCCTGTTTCTACTCTGAGCAAATTTCCCTTGGATACAAATCTCACAATTCAGGTTGGACTTATCAACCTTACCTTGGATCTTCATTCCATCTACTAGATTCTGTAGTTTCAAGATATCATCGTAATTACAATGACCTAGGATTTCATGCCATGTCTGAATATCATAACAACCGTAACAACTGTCATCGCATTCCTTATAGGTGTTCAAATAGTAAAGCCTGTTGTATTTCTTTATAACAAATTTTGTACCATTCTTATGGATCAGAATACTGTCATCTTGTCTGAATTCAACAGACGCCCCATTTCTTGTTGCTGCTTCAACAGAGAAAATGTCTTGTGGATATGTGGGGATAAACAATGCGTTTTGTAGCAATGTCCTCCTTTGTCTTCCCTTACTGTCCATTAGGTATACCTCAGCGTCGCCTCTCTTGAGTGCTACACCGGAAGTTCTTTTCCCATCTGCCAACTCCATGTAATGTTTCTCTGGCTTAAACGAGGTGTCAAATCTTTTAAATTTCTTGATGTCTGTGATAATATGCGATGTTGCTCCTGTATCTACCATCAGGCTTTTTGTTTTGGGATTGTTTAACTGGTCTTCACTTATTTTAAAAGCAAATGTTTGTTCTGTATCATCCACTACCTGCTTTACATTGTCTCGTGCCTTTCGTCTGCACAATGTCTCACTGTGAATGGAGCTCTTGCAATAATTACACCACTTTGTCTTCCTCTTATTCATTCTGTATAGACATGCATTAGCTTTGTGACCTTTCTGATGACAACTGTAGCAGACAATGATGTCTTTCTCCCTTGTTGGTACAACAGGGGTGCTGATTTTCATTACATTATCAGTGCTTGTGCTGCTGTGATATTTTTCAGTGTCCTCAAAAATCCTTAACTGAGTTTTAAAGTCAGTAAACGTCATATCTTCTTTACCTTGTGTTATGTGGATTGCAAATGGTTTGAATGATTCAGGCAGGCCTTTAAGAATCATAGCCACTAATAGTCCATCACTGAGGGTCTCTCCTGCATTTCTAAGTGCTGTAATCGCTGTTTCTGTGCGTATGATATAGTCTGTGACACTTTCACATTCAGACTTCTGAAGAGATGTTAGTTCTGTGTATAAATTTATGATACGTGGCTTACCTTGGCCAGCATAATGATCTCTCAGGATTTTCAGCCCTTTTCTTCCATTATCAGTTGCTTCTCTCATTATAAGAGATAGACTTTTATCATCCAGGAATTGTATTAACTCAGCATAAGCTTCCTCATTCTTATTCCTGTCTTGTACAGGGTCTGTTCCGTCTGATGGTTTCTGCAGGATCGTTTCTTTAAGATTCATCAAGCGCAGATGGCCTAGGAATTTTGTCTCCCACAGCTCATAATTTTTCTCATCTCCATCGAAAAGCAGCCTGTTCCATCGGCTTGTTCCCTCTCTCCTGGGCCCATAACCTGTTGCCATTTTTTACTTAAGAGATAGGATAACCGGATTATAGCAGATCTTTGATGGAGGACAGACTCACACAGGCACCATGCTTTAGTTTTCTCAGGAACACACACTGCAGTCTCTGCTGCCTCTCTTTTCTTTTTTTTTTTTTTTTAGTGAGTGCAACTTTATTTAAACACTTCCTGGTTAACAAACAGACAACATATTCATATGACTGTAGATCAATGGATAAGCTGTATAAGGGCATATAAACAAAATGTCATATATCTTAACACAACTCTTTAGCCGCATTTGTATACCATTGGTTGTTTTTAATCATATTGTTTATTATGTACCTTTTTTTTTTATGTTATGATCATGTTTTGAATAAATTTATACTGTTTACAAATTTGAGTACTCCTTCATGATGTGTAATTGCCTTTAAAGTCCCGCTCCCAGGGGAACCCCAATTTTTTGCACCATAGTTTGTAGACACTATAACTTTCACACAAACCAATCAATATACACTTAGTGCCGGTTCACACTACCGCGGCACGACTTCGGGGCGACCTGTGAAGTTGCGTGCACCGCGACTTCAGCGCGACTTGCACGGACTTCATATAATGAATGTCAATGCAAGTCACTCCGATGTCGCCCCGAAGTACTACAGGAACTATTTTCTAAGTCGGAGCGACTATTAGAACAGTTCCCGTAGCACTGCATGGACCGCGACTTGTCAGGCTGACCAGTCGCCTGACAAGTCACGGTAGTGTGAATGGGCACTTAATGGGATTTTTTTTTTACCAAAGACAAGTAGCAGAATACATCTTGGCCTTTGATTTTTTTATTAGATACGTAAAACATTTTGGGATTTTTTCAAAATGTTCAGGCTTTTTTCATTTATTTAATAAGAAATAAAAAACTGAGTGGTGATCAAATATCACCAAAAGAAAGCTCTATTTGCTCTATTTGTGTAAAAAAAATTATATACATATAATTTGCGTACAGTGTTGCATGACCGTGCAATTGCCAGTTAAAGTAGTCCAGTGCCGAATAGCAAAACATGGCCTGGTTATGAAAGGGGTAAAATAAAACCTTCCGGAGTTAAAAAAATTAAAAAAAAAAAAAGCCTTCCGGAGTTAAAGTAGTTATCCATGAGAATTTACAAGAATATATGTAAAACCAATCATTTTTTCAGTTTTGGATAGAATGGATTATTGAAACCTCTGTGAGGCTTTTATTGCCCTTTGTATCCATCAGAGAATTCAACCTTTCTCTTTGTCATAGTGACCACTGAACTGCTGCTAATGCCCATAACAGCAACTGTCTAAGTGCATGTTCATACCATTTTGTCTTTTTTTTAATATATATATATATATATATATATATATATATATATATATAAAGTATGGAGAGGCTGAGAAATGGATGCAAAAGACGTCTGTGTCCACACAGTGTAATGGGCCAGGCCCACCCTTAGTGACAAGAGGGGGGCAATGTACAGGAAGAGCCACGTGATGGATACACTGCACACTTTGTTTCCCATCTGGTCCGGTATGCCTGGAAGTGTGTTCACAGATTTTAGGCATAACAAATTACAAACAGTAACATTGTCCTGCTTGTAATTATAAAAATCCCTCCAGCCCAAACTTGTACAAAGAAAACAGCAATCATTCATCTGACACAAAAATAATGGAGGCCAGTTCTGATGCAGCCCCAGAAACAGCGGCATTTTATCTGCATCATTACTTACACATAACATGAAGGGGCCCATTCACAGTACTTCCGACGCATGTATAATGCCGCGAATCCCAAAGCACAGTAAAGCACTATCGTTGAGATGTGGGTGTCAGATTTCTGGTCCATTTTTGGTGTTTCTTTAATATGCATTCAGGGCCCATTCACACTGATGTGTTTTTCCTGCATTTTTACCTTGCAAGAAAAGACGCAGAAAAAAAAATATTTCCCTTTAAATCCTATGAGACTTTTCACACCACTACGCTGTGGGAGTGGTGCGTTTTGAAAAGTCCTGCATGCTGCATTTATTGTGCGGTTTTAAAAACTCCACCAAAAACGCAGCTAGCCATTGAAATGGATGGAAATTGGGGTAAAAACGCACCCACGATTTGCACTTTTGGTGCGTTTTTCAATTACGTCCATTTTTCACAGGTGCAGGTGGCCCAAAAATGCGCCAGAAACACACAGGAATCGCATCTGAAACACATCAAAATTGCAGTAAAACACATATGCAATTTTATTTCGATTTTTCTACAGAGCAGTGTGAAAGAGGCCTAACAGGCAGCATAATGTGGGTACATTAATGCAACACACCAGGATGGACCAATGTGAATTTCTTGATCCAATGACTTTACATTCACTTTAATTAATTTAATCTCGTGGCCTGCAAACTTCCAGCACTATTGTGCAGCCACTGAAAGAACTCCAATAGAGATAGTAGACAGACTCCTCTTGGGCTCTGATGTGTCCCCTGACACAGTCGAGGGAAGGACTTGCCCTAACTTTAAATTGCCAAGGTATCTGTGGTCTGGAAAACTGAAACCATAGGATAATATAGGTAAGCACTAATTTATTGTGGAATAATGTGGGGGGTTGGAGGGGGAAGAGATGTACATATTCCAGGCCACTATGTGCGTTATACACCCCTGACCCCTGCACTGTGCATTATGTAATCCTGACCACTGTATTGTGCATTAATCACTCTGTACATTATCTACTCCAAACTCCTGCGTCCTGAGCATTACATACTCCTGACTCCTACACTCATCGTAGTACACATGCCTGACCCTTGCATTAAGTATTTCTGACCCCTGCACTTTCTCTGACACCCATTTTATTTAGTTATTTTTTAGGTTAGCCTGCGTGCAGGAAAGGATCTTTAAAGAAAGTTTTATTTTTAAAACAGATTGTTCTGATGTTCATGCGTGTCGGTTAGACCCTCACTGGTGGCATAGCAATTAATAGCATATTTTGTTGCTACCAGGGCTGTGGCATATGTGTACCATGTACATCACGTATTCCCCCTTTTAATTGAAACCCCTCCCCCTTTGGTCACATCTATCATTCCATTTGGCAAACTATGCACGCCACTTTCTCCCCCTCCTTTGAGTGCCCAATGGTGCCCCAGGTCTTTCACAATCCTAGCACCACCACTGGTGTACAGTAACTAAGTCCTTTTTTTTTTTTTTTGTATAGAGTATGGAAGGGTAAGGACCCCTGTCAGTTCTTTTTTTAATGATTGCCAGTAATCCTGCTGACAAGATTCCCCGCTACACTCTTTTATTGAATTAGAATATGTATACCTCCCGTGCAGAGAAAGGAGCGATCCTTTCACCGAGTCTGCATGAATAAGATGTTTAGCAGAGACAGGCATAAATGGTGGATGAGAGATTTACTTGTCAATTGCTGACTTATGTTTTCCTTTTCGCTGCACAAGCAGCTAGCACAAATATCTACAGTATAATTTCAAGTGGTATACGCTTATCACATCCAAAGATGTATTTATCACACTGAAAAAATTTTATGCATCACGTCCGAAACAATCTCTCACACCAGAAAATGTAAGAGTCATCAGTCAAAACATAAGGTCAAAAATGGTGCAGGTGAACTGTCCGGCTGGTCTGCAAGGGGCTGGAAGATGTACCTAGTGGTACTTACGGATAGGGCAGTATATGCCCAGGGACAAATACCAGGAACACAAGCAGTCTGCATTCCGATCTGTCCCTGGGCACATATCCTATAACATTTGTAGCACCACGCGCATCTTTCGGCCATGTCCAACTCCAGTAGCCATCAACCTCTCAAGTAGTGAGGGGGTGTACTCACTTTTGTGCCTTTTGTGGTATACGTTTATCACACTGAAAAAAATGTATGGATCACGTCCGAAACAATCTCTCACACCAGAAAATGTAAGAGTCACCAGTCAAAACATAAGGTCAAAAATGGTGCAGGTGAACTGTCCGGCTGGCCTGCAAGGGGCTGGAAGATGTACCTAGTGGTACTTATGGTTAGGGCAGTATATGCCTAGGAACAAATACCAGCAACACAAACAGTCTGCATTCTGATCTGTCCCTGGGCACATACCCTATAGGATTTGTAGCACCACGCGCATCTTTCAGCCATGTCCAGCTCCAGTAGCCATCAACCTCTCAAGTAGTGAGGGGGTGTACTCACTTTTGTGCCTTTTGTGGTATATGTTTTATCCAAAGATGTATTTATCACAATGAAAAAAAATGTATGGATCACGTCCGAAACAATCTCTCACACCAGAAAATGTAAGAGTCACCAGTCAAAATGTAAGGTCAAAAATGGTGGAGGTGAACTGTCCGGCTGGTCTGCAAGGGGCTGGAAGATGTACCTAGTGGTACTTATGGTTAGGGCAGTATATGCCCAGGAACACAAGCAGTCTGCATTCTGATCTGTCCCTGGCCACATACCCTATAAGATTTGTAGTACCACGCGCATCTTTCAGCCATGTCCAGCTCCAGTAGCCATCAACCTCTCAAGTAATGAGGGGGTGTACACACTACGGACAGCTGTGGCTGCTGTCAGCCTGTCATTGCTTTGTATGGGCTGAGTGGCCACCGTCAATTGGATTCCTGCCACAGCTAGAACATGAGGCCTTAGTATTGGAATGAGCCCATTGATCTTCCAGGATACTGAAGAAATCTCCATGCAACCTGTACTGCGTCAATATCATGGCATATCTATCTATCCATCTATCTACAACACATATAGTGTGGATTCAAATTTCCAGCAACTGGCATCCCTCTATTGAAGGTTCATGGAGAGTTCATTGTTTGCACACAATGCTGAATGGTCTTGGATGTAGCACATAATCCTGGCCCACCTAATTACTTTGTAACAACAATCCCTTAGCATTAAAATAGTTTCCAAACAACAGTCAGCAGGGCAGGTCCATTAAAATGGAATGTGTTATTTCTTATATGTTAGTGGCTTTCCGCACCCACATGCATATTTTTGCTGCGGCACAATAAGAACCTCAACACGCAGGCATCGAAATTGGGCAAATGACACATGTTCAAAATACCTGCTGAGCACTCCCAACAGCCAACTTCAAGAGCATTCTGAGCCCCGTGCTAAATGAACGCTACAGTGTCTGTCAGCACTGACGCTTCAGTCTCAGTTCTAGATAATGATACCCTAAAGGCACTGATGCACGGGCGCGGCAGCAATCACAAACACCAGCTCTTGCATATACCAAAGGTATGAAATCATATCATTTTTAAATAAAGTCATTTGTCTATTTTACACATTTCAGGAATAAGAATTTCATATTAATGTACAACACGAAAAGTTGAAATGCGGTGTAAAATCTACATAAAAACAGAATGCAATGATTTGCAAATCTCATAAACCCATATTTTATTCACAACAGATAATAGAAAACCTATCAAAATGTTTAAAATTAGAAAAAGTACAATTTTAGGGAAGAAAATCTGGCAATTTTTAAATTGATGGCAGCAACACGTCTCAAAAAAGTTGGGCGAGGGCCATGTTTACCATGTTGCACACTCTGTAAGCATCTAGGAACTGAGACCAGTTGCTGGAGTCTTGGGAGAGGAATGTTGTCCCATTCTTGCCTGATATTGGATTCTCATTGCTCTACAGTCTTGGGTCTTCTTTGTCGTATTTTTAGTTTCAGGATGTGCCAAATATTTGCAATTGGTGAAAGGTCTGGACTGCAGGCAGACCAGTTTAGCACCAGGATTCTTCTACTACAAGGCCATGCTGTTGTCATAGATGCAGTATGCAGTTTAGCCTTTCCAGATGTGCGAGCTGCCCATTCCATACTCACTAATGCACCCTCCCCTATACCATCAGAGACGCAGGCTTTTGAACTGATTGCTGATAACATGCTGGAAGGTCCCACTCTTCTTTAGTCCAGAAGACATGGTTGCCAAAAAGAATGTCAAATTTTGATTTGTCTGACCACAGAACAGTTTTCCACTTTGCAACAGACCATTTTAAATGAGCTTTGGCCCAGAGAAGACAATGGCATTTCTGGATCATGTTCAGATATGGTTTCTTCTTTGCATGATAGAGCTTCAACTTGCATTTTTGGATGGCACGGTGATCTGTGTTCACAGGCAGTGATTTTTGGAAGTATTCCTGAGCTCATGAAGTGATGTCCATCGCAGAATCAGGTCTCATTTCAATGCAGTGCCCTGAGGGCCCAAAGATCATCAAAATCCAATATTGCAAATTCCAATATTGCAAATGATATTATGTAATGTAGATGATGATATATTTAAAGTCTTTGTAATTTTACGTTAAGGAAGATTATTGATGAAGATTATCCTGAACAGGTTTTAGATGCAGCTTTTCACAGATTGGTGAACCTCTGCCATTTTTTTACCCAATCATGTTACTGACCTGTTGCCAGTTAACCTAAATAATTGCAAAATGTTCTTCCAGCTATTCCTTGTTAGTACCACTTACTTTGCCAGCTTTTTGTTGCCCTTTTTTGAGAAATGTTACTACTGTCAAATTCCAAAATTACCTTTTTTTTTTTTTCTTAAAATGGTACATTCCCTCAGTCCCCCAAAAATAGTATTTCAGTTTTGAGCAGATGCTGGCAGGTTTTATCATCTGGTGGGGGCCAGCAGAAGTGGAAAGATCTCAATATTTGGTTCTAGAATACAAATTCAGTGGTGTCCTGAACAAGCATGCAGCACATGAAAGTAACGCAAATTGCAGACTTCTTTATCTCTATGCTGTTTCCAGGGCTGCAACTCAGAAAGTAATAAAAGAGGATCTGCACCCTAGGAAGAAAAAAAGCAAGCAGCTACACATACTGTAGCTGCTGACTTTTAATAAAAGGATAATTACCTGTCCAAGAATGCAGCACTGTCTTTACCTGGGGCTGCTTCCTAATGGACAAGTGTGAACTGAAATGCACTTTGGTCCCGCAGCCTCCTGGGACCTGTGATGTGTCCTAAGAGGCTTCAGGTAAAGGGGGCAAACTTCCACTTGCCTAGGCCCTAGGTCAGTGATGTCGAACCTTGGCACTCCAGATGTTTTGAAACTACATTTCCCATGATGCTCCACTGCACTGCAGAATGTATGAGCATCATGGGAAATGTAGTTCCAAACATCTGGGGTGCCAAGGTTCGCCATTACAGCCCTAGGTGATCTGGGTGGAAGTGGGAGCACCTGAGGTACCTGTCAAAACTAGGCACCCACTCCCCAAAATAAATAAATAAGGTGTCAAAAGTTGAATAGGAAGGGGGAGGAGGTGGAAAAGCAGAACTACTCTTTTGTATGACATTCCACTTAAGGATGTTCCATCATTATAAATGTTTAGAGTTCTGTCACCTTGGGAACAAAGTACATGTAGTACTTTGCCCCATGTTTCTAAGTGCCTTCTAACCCTGGTTATGTGGTCCAACCTGTCCCCTCCCTTCCGTCCCCGCCGGTAGAAGAATGTGAAGCTATAGCACCTAGCGATAATCGTAAGAGAATCCGGCAGGCTGGTTGTACCCAAGTTGATTGATCGATCAACTTGGTGCATTCAGTCTGCCCATTAGAGTAGTAGTAAACCACTGAAAAAACCCACAAAAAAACAAAACCCTGCAAGACAATGGCATATTGTGCTAGTATGCTCGCATACTAGCACATTTTGAAATACTTGCCTTAGAACAAGCCTTTCCAGAGGCGCATGGTCGCCGCTGAGAGGGCTGACATGTACCACGGCCTTTCTTCCAGGATCGCGGGCTCTGGCGCGGTGCCAGAACCGCAATGACGTCACTCCTGCACATGCGTGCAGGAGCCCTCGGTTCTGGCAAGAAACTCTGAAGGTACGGCACGGTATGCCGGACCTTCAGAGCTCAAGCACCACTGACGTCAGCAACTGCATGCAGGGTGAATAACTGCTAAACTTAGCACATTTAGGAGATATTAATTTTACCTATAGGTAAAAATAACAAAGCAGGGTTTACAATTACTTTAAAAGTTTGAATCTCGGCCGGTTCCTGCTAAGATTCCAACCGTGTATGGCCGGCCTTAAGTTATAGATTTAATTATTAGAGTTCTTCAGATCAAAACAGTTCTAGACCGTCTGCTTCCAGACCTCTATGGTGCTTAGACATCTAGACATACTAGCCTTGTGCATGGAGCCTAAAAGCTCATGGTGCTCCATAAACTAAATACCGGAAATTGTACGTGACTGGTAGGAATCCAGTATTGAAGGGTACAGCTTATTAATACATGGTACAGGCTTGTTCATCCAATTCATATCTCTGCACAAGGACAAAAAAAAAAAATCAACCTTAACAATATGGACAACAAGATTAACCTTTGACGTTCTCTTCAGACATATCTTTTATCTGGAATGCTCTTCCTTATTGCTTCTCATTGGCACCCATTTAGTCTTTACTAAAGCTCACTTCTCAGAGTGGCTTATCCTGATTTATGACCTAGGGCACTACTCAGGGCCTGGTTGCTTGGTGATAGGGGCTACAAACAACCCTAACTACTCTGCTTAGAAAACCTGAGGCAATGTGAAATTCCTGAAAAAAAAAAATCATATATAAAAACAAAATAGTTTAAGGGCTACAAGCCATTGGATTGATATGCAATGCCACTTATAGGTTCCTATATGATCATGAGGCATGCAATGATGCCTACATGTGCACTTGTACCATCATCTGGATGAGCAAGAATAAAGTTTAAGGCCCCTTTAACTCAAGCTGTGTCCGGATGGATCAGCAGGAGATTCCTGAACTCCATTGCTGAATTGGAGAAGAATGCCATGAATGGCACTTTCTCTTACGTCCTCCGACAGTCGCCACCTCCTCTAAGTCATCTCTATTGAGTATTGGCTTCCGCTCTGCAGGAGTAGTACCCCAATAGTGATGATTTAGAGGAGGCGGCGACTGTCGGAGGACTCAGAGAAAGGAATTTTACGGTAAGATTTTACAAAAATTCTGTTTTCTCTTACGTCCTCCGACAGTCGCCGCCTCCTCTAAGTCATCACTATTGGGGTACTACTCCTGCGGAGGGGAAGTTAATACCCAATAGTGATGACTTAGAGGAGGCGGCGACTGTCGGAGGACTTAGAGAAAGGAATTTTACGGTACGATTTTACAAAAATTCAGTTTTTTTTATATCCATGTCTGCTGATTTGACCCATAATAGATCTATGGGCAATTGGATGTAAATAGACAGATTATCTCAATCCTTTAAGTTTTGGTTCAAATACCAGAAAAGAATTTAGAGGTAATCAGATGTGAATTATCTTGTGTCCGTTTACATCGGGCCGTCCACTGACCAACAGATAAGCTCCACCTAAAAAACTGACAGGTTATTCTGATTGGACCACCCATGTGAAAGTGTATGGCAAAACTTTTTGCTGTTCGGTTTTGGATGAAGTGTGGAAGGGTTCAAACCCAAATTATTTTTATGGTGTCCATGTCCCATTGGGGTGAACTGTATCCTACAGACCCAACAGGAAGTGAGAAGATGTCTCTACAAAGTGAAGGTAATTACCCTTTTATACAGGTGTCACTGAAACTGGTGTCCCCTTTTCAAGATGTCCTCTCACCCCCTGTTCTTAAGACATTTCCAAAATGTTGGATTTTCAATCATTATGGGGTTGATTTACTAAAACTAGTGAGTGCAGAATCTGGTGCAACTGTGCATGGTAGTCAATCAGCTTCCAACTTCAGCTTGTTCAATTAAAGTGTTACTAAACCCAGGAGCCTGCATTTACTATATCTGGTCTCCCACAGTACACAGAACATGGAAATGCAATGCTTTTAGTAAATATAAACTGCTAAATAACTTTTTAGTAAATATAAACTGCTAAATAACTTTTCTCATCAGCAGTATATAGCAGTCTTGTGACTTATACCAGTGTCTGGTTAAAGGTTGTAGGAGGAGTTTTCATTCGCATCTGACTGTCCTATTAAGCTGCAGGACCCCTGACCCTCTGTCTGGACAGTGCTGATTGGCCCTGTGCTGATCACATGCACCCTCCTAAGAAAATAAAAACTCTAGCAATACACACCAAACTGAGCATGAGCAGAGTGTCCCCAAGGCTCTGTACTGTCAGGAGGTGGATTGGGGATTGTGGAAGAAGGGGAGGATCAGAGAAGACAGGATCAAACAGCCTTTTTACACAATACAGAGGATTAACACCTTAGGTTCCACAGCGAGTATAACAAGCATGCTTTACTGTATATACAGACTCATTTTACTGTTGTTGGTTTAGTAACTTGCTTTGACAAAAACCTGGAAGCTGATTGGTTTCCATGCAGAGCTGCACCAGTTAACCCTTATTTATTTTGGTGATAATGGTCACCAGGACACACCGAGGGGTAAATCTCCCAAACAAGGTTACAGACAGCAAACAAAACCTTGACAGGTGTTTTAATCCTTCTACACTCTTCCAAAAACTGGTTTTGGCTATACATATACTTTAAATGTCCCTGAAACCAGAAATACGGCAGCAGGTTCTGCAAGGACTGAGTGAAAGTGTTAATAACATTTCCACAAACAATGCCGTCTGCAACAACTAGTCAAGTCACTCGACCTGGAACTATAAAGTACAGGGCGGGTCTCACAACTCACCTGTACTTTACATCTCTGCAATAAATTTACCCAGATGACAGCTCAGCATTATAAAACTAAAGCAAGCAGTAACTAAGACTGTGGGAAGGATTTAAAAGGGATCACAGAACAGAATAAAATCATCTGAAGTTTGCTAAGCAATACAATAAATACAACAACAATCTGGGGGTCATGGTGTTCAAATAAAAATGGGCTCTATATATATATATCTTTAAGTGGTCATGTTTACCCAATGGCTGTTATCCTAGAAAAAATGAATGCTTCAATATTCCTTAAATTCTATAAGATTAAATAATAAGAATTCATACACTGCCTGGCCTAAAAAAAAAAAAAGTCGCCACCAAAGAAAAAAAGGTCACTCACGTTGGACCGCCTTTAGCTTTGATTACGGCACGCATTCGCTGTGGCATTGTTTCCATAAGATTCTGCAATGTCACAAGATTTATTTCCGTCCAGTGTTGCATTCAATTTTCACCAAGATCTTGTATTGCTGATGGGAGAGTCGGACCACAAAGCTTTCTCCAGCACATCCCAAAGATTCTCAATGGGGTTAAGTTATGTAGTGCTACTTGAATGCAACTTTGATAAGGTTTGTATATTCTATGGGGCCAAAATCGCACTGGAATCACACCAAAGTAGTACAGGAACAATTTCCAGAATCGCTCCATGCAGAGTCGCATTGATGTGAAAAGGCACTATTAAAACAATGTCATTTACATTTTGAGACAATTCTTTGAAAGGGTTCAATGTGCATTTACCTGTACTACAGGAACCTAAGAGGGATCAATATGAATTCACCTGTACTACAGGGACCTAAGAGGGATCAATATGAATTCACCTGTACTACAGGGACCTAAGAGGGATCAATATGAATTCACCTGTACTACAGGAACCTAAGAGGACTCAATATGAATTCACCTGTACTACAGGGACCTAAGAGGGTTCAATATGAATTCACCTGTACTACAGGGACCTAAGAGGGATCAATATGAATTCACCTGTACTACAGGGACCTAAGAGGGCTCAATATGAATTCACCTGTACTACAGGGACCTAAGAGGGTTCAATATGAATTCACCTGTACTACAGGGACCTAAGAGGGATCAATATGAATTCACCTGTACTACAGGAACCTAAGAGGGATCAATATGAATTCACCTGTACTACAGGGACCTAAGAGGGCTCAATATGAATTCACCTGTACTACAGGGACCTAAGAGGGTTCAATATGAATTCACCTGTACTACAGGGACCTAAGAGGGTTCAATATGAATTCACCTGTACTACAGGGACCTAAGAGGGCTCAATATGAATTCACCTGTACTACAGGAATGAAAGAGGGTTCAATATGAATTCGCCTGTACTACAGGAATGAAAGAGGGTTCAATATGAATTCGCCTGTACTACAGGAATGAAAGAGGGTTCAATATGAATTCGCCTGTACTACAGGAATCAGAAAGGGTTCAATATGAATTCACCTGTAATACATGAATCAAAGAGGGTTCAATATGAATTCACCTGTACTATAGGAACCTAAGAGAAATCAATATAAATTCACCTGTACTATAGGAACCCAAGAGGAATCAATATGAATTCACCTGTACTACAGGAATCAGAGAGGGTTCAATATAAATTCACCTGTACTACAGGAATCATAAAGGGTTTAATATAAATTCATCTGTACTACAGGAATCAGAGAGGGTCATATGTCAATTCACCTGTACTACAGGAATCAGAGAGGGTTTAATGCATATTCACCTGTACTACAGGAATCAGAGAGGGTTTAATGCATATTCACCTGTACTACAGGAATCAGAGAGGGTTTAATGCATATTCACCTGTACTACAAGAATCAGAAAGGGTTCAATGTGTATTCACCTGTACTACAGGAATCAGAGGGTCAGATGTCAATTTACCTGTATTACAGGAATCAGAGAGGGTTCAATGTGTATTCACCTGTACTACAGGAATCAGAGGGTCATATGTCAGTTTACCTGTACTACAGGAATCAGAGAGGTTTACCTGTGACTTAACCTGTACTACAGGAATCAGAGGGTCACATTTCAGTTTACCTGTACCTTTTCACTGTAAAAAAAATACTTTTCAGCATTATCAACCAGGTAAAAAGCCTACGGATTTTTGAATTTGTTTCACAAGTCCAACATTGAATGGTTATAACGATGTAGAACAAGAGAAAGGGAGCGACATGAGACCTTTAAATACGTTACAGTTGTGAATAAGGGTCAGGAGGGCAGGATTTTTATTATGTAATGAAGATCAAGAAAACAGAACTGAACCTCAAACCAGCAGGAGGAATGTTCAAAACTAATCTAACAAAGTAATATTTCACTGAAAGAGTAGTTGAAACTTAGAATAGACTTCCAGCAGAGGCAGTGCCACCAGTAAGTGGATTCAAACATAGATCAATACTCAGACAAAAGAGTCTGGGCTGACTGCATGGAGCACCTGGTCTGTTTTCTGACGTCATTCTTTCTAACAAAGTTTAAGATTTCTAGCAATATATAAAAATGATAACAATATTTCATGCTTCTAACAATGTAGATAAAACAGTGTTTAATGTTCAGAACTATATATATATATATATATATATATATATATATATATAAATAAAATGTTTCTACCAACATAATGTTTATGACAATGTATAAAAAAAAAAAAAAATTATAACGAGGTTTTAGGTTTCTACAATAACAATGTATAAAAATAATTATAACAATATTTCATGTTCCTAACAATGTATACCAAGGTTTAATGTTGATAATGTATAAAAATATTTATCATGTTTCAACATTTCCTGTTTCTAGCAGAGTAATGTTTATAAAAAAAGTATAAAAATTAATATTAACAAGGTTTTGTGTTTCTAACAATATTTCATGTTTCTAGCAATGTAATGTTTATAAAAATGTATAAAAAATATTATTAACATGGTTTTGTGTTTCTAACATAGTTTCAGGTTTCTAGCAATGTAACGTTTATAAAAATGTATAAAAATTAATATTAATGAGGTTTTCGTGTTTCTAACAGTTTCAGGTTTCTAGCAATGTATTGTTTTTAAAAATGTATAATAATTAATATTTACAAGGTTACCAGTTTCTAACATTGTTTCAGGTTTCTAGCAATGAATGTAACGTTTGTGAAAATGTATAAAAATTTTTATAACAAAGTTTCCTGTTTCTAACAATATTTCATGTTTCTAGCAATGTAATGTTTATAAAAATGTATAAAAATGAATATTACCAAGGTTTAATGTTTCTAACATGGTTTTATTTTTCTAGCAATGTAATATTTATAAAAATGTAAAAAATTATGATAACAAGGTTTCCTGTTTCTAACAATATTTCATGTTTCCAACAATGTAGTGTTTATAAAAATATTTATAAGAAGGTTTCCTGTTTCTAGCAATGTATAAGAATATTATTCAGTGTTTCTATGAATGGTAAACTTCTACCCCAGCCCTATTATTCTTGAACTGGCTGAGCAGTAAGCCGCCAGCAATGAAAGCGTTTCCCAATCCTCAGACCTTCAGCTTGTAAAGTCTACAAATGTTTGGCTGTAAAGCAAGCACTGTACCTTTCTTGTAACAGAACAGCTCTGCTCCCTTCCAGAGGCCGCAGACCCAAATCAGCAAAAACAAACTGCTCCTTTGTAAGGCACTGAGGGGGGTTAACTCCAAGGTAGAGCTCTCCCGCAGCCTGCTCCTCATCCAGACAGCCAACTGTCAATGCATGTCGGGAAGGGAGAGGAGTGGGAGGGTAAAGGTCCCTGATGTCATGGAGGGGAGGAGGGGCCTGAGCTCTTCTACTCTCCCATACAAAGTGCTGAAACCTCAGATGCAAACATCACGCCTGGGAGACACAGCCCTTCTATTCTTCTACCTATTGTCACTAAGGTGTGAGAGCTACTGCTAAAGACCATGGTGGCTGTACACCGAATTATTTTATAGATCATCGATTTACTGTTAGAGAAAAATATAAATCGGAAAAAATAAAAATGATCAATGATTGATACAGAATAATTTCAATGAAATTAATAGTTTTTGCTCAAAATCAATCAACGGCACGATATGAGTTTTTTCGATAATTCATAGAGTCAATCAAATTGGTTCTCTGAAGAATTGCCCAATCAGATTGGTACATGTATGGCCACCCTTATGGTGTGAATACACGATTAGAATATCGCCCGATCAGTCGACCACCGACTTTTGAAAAAGTATTTGTCGGTCGAAAACGTTGCCAACATACACGGTCCGAATATCGCCTGACCGTTGCCCGCCGACCATCGAAACAGTGTTCCTCGGTCCTCATGTGTGATGAGGTTATACAGAGTTAAACTGAACGACCTCAACACCAACGTATAGAATATCGTTCATTCGCAAACAAGGCGACAGAATTTTTCGGGTTTCTCAAACTGTATTTTTCGTTCACAATATCGATATTGCTCATTGATGGCTGGGCATTAACGAGTAGAATATCGGCCGCTGAACGAAAATTTTCGGCCGATTTTCTTATCGTGTATTTCAGCCATTAGAGAAGCTAGCGATCGTTTTGCTGTATTCTGGAATTTCTTGCTGCAGTTTGCACTGAGATTTTATCGCACAGCTGGGATTAAATTGAACACATTCTGTGGTCGCAATGCTTCGCGCCCGCAGCAAAGTCTGCCCAACATTTTGAGATCGGTGGGCGGCAAGCCGAACACGACACCTTCAGGCAAACAGGGAAGTGCCACAAATGCCCTGCAACCGCATTTGTTGGCATAACAGGGGTTAAAACAGGTGGTGAGAAGGTGTCAAATCACTTCCTTGCTGCTTTTCAGTAGCCTCTGAAGAGCGATCCGAACATGGATCAGGCTTCAGAGGAAAGGTTGATTTAGATGCATCTCTAAATCGACCCAAACAGGCTGAAAAAAAAAAAGCTCAATGCTTGTAAAAGTAATGTTTGTTAACGTTCAGTGTGCACGAGGCCCCATTCTGATCTTGGGTAGCAATGAACCAGTGGCGGAGCCAGAGGGTTAGCTGGGGTGGCAATTGCCACCCCAGAAGAAGTCCTTGCCACCCCTGTTGCCACCCCAATCCTGGGCGGTGGCCGGGTGCATGGCAGCGGAAGAATTACGGGGGATCGCCGTACGGCCGGGAGCAGCGGAGGGAGGCGGATGGAGAGCAGGGAAGACCGGACTCCTGCTACTTACCCAGCCAGTGGTGTCGGCAGGGGGGGCTGAACGGGACTTCAGCCCCGAGTGTGCCCCCAAAAAGCCCCGGGTCTCGTTTGGATCGTTTTAAGTTATTTGCCCCGAGTGTCAAATATGCCATTGCTCCTCCTTCCTTCCTTCGGCTCTCAGCTGAGCAGCACTGCAGCCAGAAGAAGACGGAGGGGGGTGGAGGCGGAGCCAATGCTAGGCGGCAAGGAGAGGAATTTGAAATCCTTCTCCTCTCGTCATTTGACAGCAGAAGAGGTTCTCGGAGAGGAGGAGGATTTCAAATTCCTCTCCTTGCCGCCTAGCATTGGCTCCGCCTCCACCCCCCTCCGTCTTCTTCTGGCTGCAGCGCTGCTCAGATGAGAGCCAAAGGAAGAAGAATGTGAGTGCCCGAGGGGGGGAAAGAAGAATGTGAGTGCCCGAGGGGGGGGAGGGAGGAGGAAGAAGGTGAGTGCCTGAAGAGGGAGGGAGGAAGAAGAATGTGAGTGCCCGAGGGGGGGGGAAGAAGAATGTGAGTGCACGAGAGGGGGGGAGGGAGGAGGAAGAAGGTGAGTGCCTGAGGGGGGGAGGGAGGAAGAAGAATGTGAGTGCATGAGGGGGGGGGAGGAGGGAGGTTAGTGCCTGAGGGGGGGGGAGGAGGAAGAAGGTGAGTGCCTGAGGGGGGGGGGTGGAAGAAGGTTAGTGCCTGAGGGGGGGGAGGGAGGAGGAAGAAGGTTAGTGCCTGGGGGGGGTGGAAGAAGGTTAGTGCCTGAGGGGGGGAGGGAGGAGGAAGAAGGTTAGTGCCTGAGGGGGAGGGAGGAGGAAGAAGGTGAGTGCCCGAGGGGGGGGAGGGAGGAGGAAGAAGGTTAGTGCATGAGGGGGGGGGGGAAGAAGGTTAGTGCCTAAGGGAGGAGGAAGAAGGTGAGTGCCTGAGGGGGGGGAGGGAGGAGGAAGAAGGTTAGTGCCTGAGGGGGGAGGGAGGAGGAAGAAGGTGAGTGCCTGAGGGGGAAGGGAGGAGGAAGAAGGGGAGTGCCTGGGGGGGAGGGAGGAGGAAAAAGGTGAGTGCCTGAGGGGGGGAGGGAGGAGGAAGAAGGTGAGTGCCTGAGGGGGGGAGGGAGGAGGAAGAAGGTGAGTGCCTGAGGGGGGTGGGAGGGAGGAGGAGGAAGGTAAGTGCCTGAAGGGGGGAGGGAGGAGGAAGAAGGTGAGTGCCCGAGAGGGGGGAGGAAGAAGGTGAGTGCCTGATGGGGGGGGAGGAGGAAGAAGGTGAGTGCCTGATGGGGGGAGGAGGAAGAAGGTGAGTGCCTGAACAAGTCTCCCTGTGTGACTGGATAGGAGGGGCATCCTTGGAATCCATCCACAGTGGCGGCCGGTGTACAGAGGGCGCAGGGGCGCCGCCCCCCCATCCATGCGTCCGGCCCCCTAATCTGCATGCAGGGGCGTTCAATGGGATTTTTTTTTTTTTCATCACCTGATTAGAGCCAGAGGCTCTAATAGGGCGATGCAAAGGGTGGACCCAGGACGCAGAGCAGTGCATCCCGAGCCCACCCATTGTGTGACAATAGCGAATGAAAATTCGCTATTGTCACACCGATCCAACTCCTGGCCAATCAGGAAGCGCGTCCGATACGCGCTTCTTGATTGGCCACAAGACAAACCCCTTGCCATTAGCCGAGGAGGAGGCGGAAGGACTTGTGGAGACGCGCCGCCAGTCACCGGGACCGAGAAGAAGCCGCCTGCTGCCGCTCCAGGTAGGTAAGGGGGCACGCATGCTGATCTCTGCATTGGGGGCATGTACGCTGGTCACTGCATTGGGGGCATGTACGCTGGTCACTGCATTGGGGGCATGTACGCTGGTCACTGCATTGGGGGCATGTATACTGGTCTCTGCATTGGGGGCATGTACGCTGGTCACTGCATTCAGGGCATGTATGCTGGTCTCTGCATTGGGGGCATGTATGCTGATCTCTGCATTGAAGGGGGCATATACGCTGATCTCTGCATTGAAGGGGGCATATACGCTGATCTCTGCATTGAAGGGGGCATATACGCTGATCTCTGCTTTGAAGGGGGCATGTACGCTGGTCACTGCATTGAAGGGGGCATGTACGCTGACCTCTGCATTGAAGGGGGCATATACGCTGATCTCTGCATTGAAGGGGGCATATACGCTGATCTCTGCATTGAAGGGGGCATATACGCTGATCTCTGCATTGAAGGGGGCATGTACGCTGATCTCTGCATTGAAGGGGGCATGTACGCTGGTCACTGCATTGAAGGGGGCATGTACGCTGGTCTCTGTATTGAAAGGGGGCATGTACGCTGGTCTCTGCATTGAAAGGGGGCATGTACGCTGGTCACTGCATTGAAGGGGGCATGTACCCTGGTCACTGCATTGAAGGGGGCATATACGCTGGTCACTGCATTGAAGGGGGCATGTGCGCTGGTCACTGCATTGAAGGGGGCATGTGCGCTGGTCTCTGCATTGAAAGGGGGCATGTACGCTGGTCACTGCATTGAAGGGGGCATGTACGCTGGTCATTGCATTGAAAGGGGCACGCTGGTCTCTCTGCATTGAAAGGGGGCACGCTGGTCTCTCTGCATTGAAAGGGGGCACGCTGGTCACTGTGCATTGAAAGGGGGCACGCTGGTCTCTCTGCATTGAAAGGGGGCACGCTGGTCACTGTGCATTGAAAGGGGGCACGCTGGTCACTGTGCATTGAAAGGGGGCACGCTGGTCACTGTGCATTGAAAGGGGGCACGCTATACCTTAATTACTGAAGGCCCATTTTTCACTTTTGCGACCTCAAAGTCACGCAATTTTTTACAGCGTTTTTTGCCGCAAAGCAATGCCTATTACATTTTTCTGTTTGCGCCCCCCTAAAATTTTTGAGCACCAGCCGCCACTGTCCCCAATATACCTAGAACATTGTGCACATATTAATCTGCAAGTGTTCACAGATATGTATAGGTCAGAGTGTTTAACTGACAAAGAATGATGTGCCATAGACCTGCTGATGTTGATGTATTTTTCTGCTCTGTATCTAATAAATGCATACTTTACACCCCCCCCCCTTTCCAGTACCCCCCAGAGCTCTTCAGCCCCCCCCCACCAGTGCTCTTTAGTCCTCCCCCCCCCCCTCCCCCAGGACTCTTCAGCTCCCCACAGTGCTTTACAGCTCCCCCCTATTTTCATAAATTTAGGCTAATATGTATTCTACCACATATTTTTTGTAAAAGTGTATTTTGATTGGTTTGCAAAAAAGTTATTACATCTACAAACTATGGAACTTTTTATTTTTTAATTGTTTTTACTAGTAATGGCAGCGATCAGCGATTATTAGAGGGACTGCGACATTGCGGTGGACAAATCTGACACTAAATGACACTTTATATATTGACCCCCCAAAATAAT
The DNA here is from genome assembly GCF_965119305.1 of Pelophylax lessonae. NCBI lineage: Eukaryota > Metazoa > Chordata > Amphibia > Anura > Ranidae > Pelophylax > Pelophylax lessonae. The sequence continues at coordinate 119,645,367 of NC_138779.1, forward strand.
ACCTTGCCACCCCTTTGCCACCCCTGTTTTAAAAGTCTAGCTCCGCCACTGCAATGAACAAGCTCACAACGTTTAGGCGTGACATACACGTTTCCACCTGTTGTAAATAAAGCAGCCAATTCACTTCTGTGCACACTTGTCACCCAAAAGAAACATCTGCTCCTTTTTTGGGGAACTGAATTTCAAGAAATGTTTAAAGGTGCGTTTAGCCGCGATTGTTGTGCTATTATGACGCGCGACAATCACTGCAAAATCGCACCACATTTAGGCCCCTTTCCCACGGGCGGTTGTTCTGCCGTTGGTAAAAGCATGTTTTGTTATTTTGAAATTCCATCGCTCCTGGCACAAAGATTATTCACATCTGCGTTCACATGCGATTACTTGCGTTTATATGGGATTGTAACTTTTTGCCTTTTGTATAGGAACTTTTTACTTATTTTTTTTCTTTTCTTTAACTGCGTTTATATACAGATACATGCATGTTGTAAAAAAGCTGCTAAACGCAGTGTGTGAACGGGGCCATAGGGATGCATGGTCTACATTTAGCTGCGGTAAATAAGTTCCTCTATCTGCAGCTAAAAGCTGAAATCTATCCGCTTGTGTGAAAGGGGCATTATAACAACAAAACGCATGTCGTGCTTTTTACTGCAACTGGCAGGTGATTCCAAATCGCCAAGTGTGAATGGGGCTTTAGTATCAAGTCTTTCCTATGTTCATGTTTGTAAGGGTTCATTCACACCAAGAGCGCTGATCATTACAGGCCCAACAAACAATTGATGTCCATAGGCCTACTCATACCAAACACAAAGGCATGTTGCATTCTTAGCATCGCAATGCACAAAAATGCACAATGACACAATACACCTTAGAATATGCAAAAAAAAAAAAAAACACATAGGGCAACATATTTCAAACACTTTTCAGCAAGCTTTAATGTGGGTCAAGCCACATGCATTTTTTTGTATGTGTTTTTATGGGAGTTGTGGTGTGAACATACATTTTTTCTTTTTTTAACTCACAGTGACCTTACAATGACAGAAAGTGACTACCTATGAGAAACAGATTGCATTATCCTAAAATAGGAGTACTAATGTGAGATAATATTGTTTTAGAGTTACCTTTTCTTCATTTAAAGTGTTACTAAACCCAGGAGCCTGCATTCACTATGTCTGGTGAGGAAGAAGAAGAAAGAAGAAGACAGAAGAAGAAGAAGAAAGGAGGAGAAAAAAGGAGGAGAAGAAAGAAGAAGGGAGGAGAAGGGAGGAGGAAGAAGAAGAGGAAGAGGAAGAGGAGGAGGGAATGCTAATACGGTAAAGTTTAGATGTGTGGCTAAGCTGCCTTGCCTCTGAAAACCGATTTTCTTTCAGATCACTTTTCAGAGGTGTTTGACAGGTGGTAAGGAGGCAATATGACCTCCTCAATTGCCTGTTTTAACCTTGAAAATGCCCCACAAACACACCGCATGTGGTTGCGGAGCATGTACAGCATGTCCCCCTTCACTTGAATGGGTCGCGGTTAGCGGCATGTGACAGGGACTATAATGTTTTGCACGGGCACAAAGACCTGTAAACGCAGTATATAAATGCCCACATCAACTGCCATTGCAATTTAAGGGGGGGGGGGTGATTGAGGAGAGCTTAAAACACAGGTCAGCTGCATGTCCTATCTTCCTAATCGCAAGTTTAAATGAGCCGTAAGGCAAGTCTTTGACAAACAAAACACGGTATCTGTGTGATCCATGGCATGCGTCCACTTTTTTTCAGTCAACGTACAAAAGTTATCACTAAGGCAAACTACTGTGATTAGGGCCCATAAATACCATCTTTGTAATAGTTGTGTGTAATAAACATAAATGCTGACATTCCATACTGATGTAAGAAGGTATTTCTGCACATCTTGTGTACACAATACAAGGAGCTGGACATGCAAGGTCTCATCTAGGTGGCTTCATTCACATATACAGTATATGAACCCAAATATACCTACATTTTTCATAGTCAAGAATGTTTTATTGATCTATCAGTTTGATGTGTGTGGTCACTTTTTTGTTTGCATCAGAAATGCTTCTTTCCAAATTTAAGTAAATGAGAATGGACAAGCAGCTTGACGCAGGTCAAATGTACCCGCCATATAATTGTGAATGATCTTCAGAGCTTGATACTGATATCAACAGTGAGCTGCCTTTCCCTGTCAACATAGGCCCTAAGTCTGCCAGTACAATAGAGCATAGTTTAGACCAGTGGTCCCTACACTGTGGCCATGGGGCCAGATGTGGCCCTTTACTTACCTTTATTAAGCCCCTTGGACACTATATCTCCCACTGATACAAGGCACTATTCCTTCCACACCAACAATGGGGCATAATTTCTGTCACCGATACCAACAATAGGGCACTATTCCTGCCACTCTCTCCAACAATGGGGCACTATTCTTTCCACACCAACAATGGGGCAGAATTCCTGTCACCGATACCAACAATGGGGCACTATTCCTACCACTCTCCCCAACAATGGGTCACTATTACTTCCACACCAACAATGGGGCATAATTTCTGTCACCGATACCAACAATAGGGCACTATTCCTGACACTCTCTCCAACAATGGGGCACTATTCTTTCCACATCAACAATGGGGCAGAATTCCTGTCACCGATACCAACAATAAGGAACTATTCTTACCACTCTCCCCAACAATGGGGCACTATTCCTTCCACACCAACCATGGGGCAAAATTCCTGTCACCAATACCAACAATAGGGCACTATTTCTACCACTCTCTCCAACAATGGGGCACTAATCCTTCCACACCAACAATGGGGCACTATTCCTCCCAATGATACCAATGATGGGACATTATTCCTCCTACTGTTACCAACAATGAGGCACTATTCATTCTACACCAACAATAGGGCACTATTATTACCACTATCCCTAATTATGGGGCATAATTCCTTTCGCCAATAACAAAAGGGTACTATTCCTATAACTCTCCCTAACAATGGGGCATAATTCCTTTTGCCAATATCAACAATAGGGCACTATTCCTATTATTCTCCACAACAATGGGGGATAATTCCTGCCACCAATACCAACAGTAGGGCACTATTCCTACCACTCTCCCCAACAATGGGGCATAATTCCTTTCACCAATGCCAACAATAGGGCACTATTCCTAACACTTTCTTCAACAATGGGGCACTGTTCTTCCCACTGACCTCAATGATGGGACATTATTCTTCACACTGACACCAACAATGGGGCACTATTCATTCTACACCAACAATAGGGCACTATTCCTAGCACTCTCCCCAACAATGGGGCACTATTCTTCCCATTGATACCAATGATGGGACACTATTCCTCCCACTGATACCAATGATGGGATACAATTCCTCCCACTGACACCAACAATGGGGCACTATTCTTCCCACTGGCACCAATAGTGGGACACTATTCCTCCCACTGACACCAATGGCAGGGCCCTATTCTTTCCACTGACACCAATGATGGGTCACTATTTATTCCCAAAATACCAACAATGGGGCACTATTCCTCCCACTGACACCAATGATGGAGAATTATTTACTCTCATTGACATAAGGGCATTTTCTACTCACACTGGCCACAGCCTGGCCGTCTCAAAGTCTGAAGGACAGTAAATTGGCCCTTTGTTCAGAAAGTTTGGAGACCCCTGATATAGACTGATTGACTCACATCCTTCTCCCAGTCTAACATCTGCTGTACAGGAAATGACAGGAAGCGAATATAAAGACTGCCTGTCTGAGTATGGTTTTATTGACTTTTGTATGCCATTGCTGTATATATGAGCACTCTAAAATAGAAGAAAGCTAAACCGGCCTTTTTCAACCAGGGTGCCTTGAGGCTTCTTCAGGGGTGCCTTGGCAAAATACCTAAACATTTATCAGAAATCGTATACAAGCCAGCAGGTGGATGAAGCCTGACTTTTAGTTACACAAAGCCATAGGTTTTTATTGTGTACCATTAGGACTTTCTAGACACTGGCATCCAAACAACCAACAATGCCATCAGTTGAGAAGGGGGGTGTCTGTCGCCTCTACAGCATCCTCGTTTGACCCTTCCGTGCCCCTCTCCCTCAGCACTGGGGTCACATTAGCTGACTGATGGAGAGAAATTGAGGGAGAAGAGAAACATTGGAATACTAGTCAGTACCAGTGTGCAAAAGTGTATTTGCTTTGGAAGACAAAATCACCTCTAAAATTGGGTGCCCTACGTGTTAATGTTGCTGCATTATATAAAACTATTAAAATATTTTTTTTACATTTTAGAATGCCTTGAGATTATCTAGAATTTTGCCTTCAGTGAAAAAAAGGTTGAGAAACACTGGGCTAAACAATAATTGCCTCCCCATGACACCACATCTACAGTAGCATAATGAGAGCACTGTAAATACCTATTTTATCAGGTTTTCCTATGTGACCGCAGAGTCACATAGGAAAACTATGTGTCCAGTTTCTCAGCGTTTTAGGCTCGGTTCACACTATTGCGATGCGGGAAGGCTGCGAATTAGCAGCCTGTTCCCGCATCGCACACGCACCCCCGGCAGTTCACACTGCCATATGCGATCCGCTGGGGGTGTCAATGTAATCTTAACGACACCCCCAGTTTGATCGCATATCGCAGTGCGATCGTGCAGTTCGCACAGGATCGGATCGCACAAGTGTGAACCGCTGTGCGATCCGATCCTGATGCGGCAGCAAAAATGCCTCCTGTGCGTCTTTGCTGCGGGTGCGGTGCGAATTTAGCCATACAAACTGTATGGCTAAACTCGCACCGCACAGCTGATCGCATGTCATGTCGGAGCAGTGCGCTCCGACATGACATGCGAACCCGGCACACGCAGAAGTGTGAACCGAGTCTTACATGGGAAAACTTGAAGAAAAGGCATTTGGAAAGAGATTTATGCTAAAATATATAGGGTGTCCTTGGGAACAACAAGGAAACAACATTTTTAAATTAGGTTTATTGTTTAGTCTTATCTTCTACCTTAAAGCAAGAACTATGGCCAAAGTTTTGTGGTCATACTTTTCTTCAGGGCCATGGGAGTGCACTTACTTTTGTTCTCCTGTGACCCAGAGTCAGCTGATAGTGAGCTTTTCCCCACTGTAAGCTGAGAAGGCAGAACTACTCCAAGCACTGGAAGATCCCGACCATATTGTCAGGATCCACTCAGTGGTCTGATTGACAGCTGGCTCTGCCTCTCAGCCTGTGGGATTGCCATCTTAGCCTCTGTTTGAGATGGAGTTGCCATGGTGGTGCACAAGTGATCAGTTATGACACCAGCCATTTCATGGCATGACAATTTTGGTTGAGAGCTGGGATAAGCACATTAGTAACTGTGCAACTTATCGATCAAGGTACCGGTATCATTTAAATGTAAGGGTCCTTTCACACAGGTGATCCGATCCGATCCACCTGTCAGTTTTTTAGGCGGACCTGATCGGATGCTCCATGCATCCATATGGGGCAGCGGGTGTCAGCGGAGACATGTCCGCTGACACCCGCTTCTATCTGATCCGATCCTGTCCGTGAAATCCGGACAGATGGAAACCCAATTTTCCATCCGTCTGGCGGATCGGATGAGAACGGACAGGTGGTCCGTTCTCATCCGATCTCACCATAGAGGACAGCGGGGATCTGACAGCTCCATCTACGCACAGAGTGGAGATGGAGCTGTCATCCGCCTTCTCACCAGGGATCGGCGGATCGATCCCCCGCTGAGCAGAGAACGGACCTCGTTGGATGGCGCACCGTGTGAAAGGATCCTAAATGTTTGGGAAACGCTAAAGTGGAAGAAAAGGCCGAATGACTTTCCTCTGCTTCAACTGTCCAACACCTAGACGGTCCCTCAAGGGTGCTGGAATTTTCTCCCTGGCTTCTTCTGGGTGCTGGTGTTCATAACTCTTGATTGGCCATTGCAGGATGACATCACTCCCTGGCATGTGCAAGAGTGCCATCATTCCTGGCACACAGGCACTGTGCCAGAATATAACCGGGCTGCACATCCCACATTCATACATTTTCCACTTATGAAAGCTACAGTATAATACATTGGTAGAGGGCTGAAGATCCTAAAGAAGAAAGTTGGTACCAACGCCATGTGTTGATTTAAAAATAAAAAAGTAATCAAAGAGCATATGAACCCTTGTCTTGCAAAAACAACCCATTTGGTTTAAAATAAAAGGCACATACACACACACTCACTATATTGCCAAAAGTATTGGGGCGCCTGCCTTTACACGCACATGAACTTTAATGGCATCCCAGTCTTAGTCGGTAGGGTTCAATATTGAGTTGGCCCACCCTTTGCAGCTATAACAGCTTCAACTCTTCTGGGAAGGCTGTATACAAGGTTTAGGCCCCATGCACACGGGACGTTTTTAACGCTGCTGTAAGCAGCGTCAGGCGTTTTCTTTTTGCAGCCTAAAAACGCCCCTCCATGTTATTCTATGGCCTCATGCACACTCAGACGTTTTTGAGCTGTAAGTGGCTTAGGCGTTTTTAGGCTGCAACAAGAACCCACCACCTGCGCGTTCTGAGGACCAGCGTTACAGCGTTAAAAACGCCTGACGCTGCTAACAGCTGAATAACTTTGCTATAACGTTGCTTAACGTGCGTTAAGCCACGTTATACGTTTTTTTTTCTTCCATTCAAAATCAATGGTTCCCTATGGGAGCCTATTGATTTGAATGGAGATCGCACTGCAACACCGCAAGTCGGATCCGACTTGCGGGGTGACTTGCGCTGTGGGAATCTTGAGGGGGAACTCCACGCCAAAATGTGAAAAAAACGGCGTGGGGTCCCCCCCAAGGTTCCAAACCAGGCCCTTTGGGTCTGTTATGGAATTTGAGGGTAGCCCCATGCCGAAAAAACGGCGTGGGGTCCCCCCCAAAATCCATACCAGACCCTTATCCGAGCATGCAGCCCGGCAGGCCAGGAAAGGGGAGGGGACGAGCGAGCGGCCCCACCCCCCCTGGACCACACCAGGCCACATGCCCTCAACATGGGGGGGTGTTGGTGCTTTGGGGCAGGGGGAGCTCTGCACCCCCCACCTCAAAGCACCTTGCCCCCATGTTGATGAGGACAAGGGCCTCATCCCCACAACCCTGGCCGGTGGTTGTGGGGGTCTGCGGGCAGGGGGCTCATCGGAATCTGGAAGCACCCTTTAACAAGGGGGCCCCCCAGATCCCGGACCCCCTCCCTATGTGAATGGGTATGGGGTACACTGTACCCCTACCCATTCACCCCATAAAAGGCAGTGTATGGAAATAACGACAAGAGACGTTTTGGAAAGTTTATTAAAAATCTTCATCCGACTCTTCTTGTCTTCTCCTCTCAGGGGTCTTCTCCGGGGTCTTCTGCTCTTTTGCTGTCCGCCCTTCTTGTCTTCTCCTCTCCGGGGTCTTCTCCGGGGTCTTCTGCTCTTTTGCTGTCCGCCCTTCTTGTCTTCTCCTCTCCGGGGTCTTCTGCTCTTTTGCTGTCCCCCTCTTCTTGTGTTCTTCTCTCCGGGGTCTTCTGCTGTCCTCCCTTCTTTTCTTCTCCTCTCCGGTCTTCTGCTCTTTTGCTGTCGGCTGTCGGCTGTCTTCTTCCTCCGGTCCTCCTCCTCCGACGTCTCCGCTGATTATGCCTATCTCCGGTCTCTTCAGCTTATTATATAGCCATTAGGGGCGTGGCCCCGATGACGTCATCGGGAGGCCCCGCCCCCTCATGTCACAGATGACGTCATCTGTGACATGAGGGGGCGGGGCCTCCCGATGACGTCATCGGGGCCACGCCCCTAATGGCTATATAATAAGCTGAAGAGACCGGAGATAGGCATAATCAGCGGAGACGTCGGAGGAGGAGGACCGGAGGAAGAAGACAGCCGACAGCCGACAGCAAAAGAGCAGAAGACCGGAGAGGAGAAGAAAAGAAGGGAGGACAGCAGAAGACCCCGGAGAGAAGAACACAAGAAGAGGGGGACAGCAAAAGAGCAGAAGACCCCGGAGAGGAGAAGACAAGAAGGGCGGACAGTAAAAGAGCAGAAGACCCCGGAGAAGACCCCTGAGAGGAGAAGACAAGAAGAGTCGGATGAAGATTTTTAATAAACTTTCCAAAACGTCTCTTGTCGTTATTTCCATACACTGCCTTTTATGGGGTGAATGGGTAGGGGTACAGTGTACCCCATACCCATTCACATAGGGAGGGGGTCCGGGATCTGGGGGGCCCCCTTGTTAAAGGGTGCTTCCAGATTCCGATGAGCCCCCTGCCCGCAGACCCCCACAACCACCGGCCAGGGTTGTGGGGATGAGGCCCTTGTCCTCATCAACATGGGGGCAAGGTGCTTTGAGGTGGGGGGTGCAGAGCTCCCCCTGCCCCAAAGCACCAACACCCCCCCATGTTGAGGGCATGTGGCCTGGTGTGGTCCAGGGGGGGTGGGGCCGCTCGCTCGTCCCCTCCCCTTTCCTGGCCTGCCGGGCTGCATGCTCGGATAAGGGTCTGGTATGGATTTTGGGGGGGACCCCACGCCGTTTTTTCGGCATGGGGCTACCCTCAAATTCCATAACAGACCCGAAGGGCCTGGTTTGGAACCTTGGGGGGGGGAACCCCACGCCGTTTTTTTCACATTTTGGCGTGGAGTTCCCCCTCAAGATTCCCACAGCGCAAGTCACCCCGCAAGTCGGATCCGACTTGCGGTGTTGCGGTGCGATCTCCATTCAAATCAATAGGCTCCCATAGGGAACCATTGATTTTGAATGGAAGAAAAAAAAACGCTGCTAAAAGCAACGTGGCAAAACGTGCAATAACGCCAATGGAAAAAGCTACTGAAAGCACGTTTTTACAGCTGCTTTTTCCGGCGTCAGAGCTAACTTTGACGTACGTTTTTTCTAACGCCCCGTGTGCATGGGGCCTTAGGAGTATGTCTATGGGAATGTTTGACCATTCCTCCAGAAGCGCATTTGTGAGGTCAGGCACTGATGTTGGACGAGAAGGCCTGGCTCATAGTCTTCGCTCGAATTCATCCCAAAGGTGTTCTATCGGGTTGATGTCAGAACTCTGTGCAGGCCAGTCAAATTCCTTCACCCCAAACTCGCTCATCCATGCCTTTATGGACCTTTCACAGTCCTGACCTCAACCCAATAGAACACCTTTGGAATGAATTAAGAGCCGAGACTGCGAGCCAGACCTTCTTGTCCAACATCAGTGCCTGACCTCACAAATGCGCTTCTGGAAGAATGGTCAAACATTCCCATAGGCACACTCCTAAACCTTGTAGGCAGCCTTCCCAGAAGAGTTGAAGCTGTTATAGCTGCAAAGGATGGGTCAACTCAGTATTGAACCCTACGGACTAGTGATCGACCGATATCGGTTTTTTGTTGCCGATAACGATATTTTGGCCACTGCATATCGGTGTCGGCCGATATTGGCAGATATTTTCGTACATTTATTTATTTATTTTTTTATCACTTGACAGGTACTATTGTGGAGGGATCTGGGGGTCTGAAAGACCCCAAACCCCTCCTCTGCACTTAAAAGCATTCAAAACACCAAGTTTGGCTGTTTTGAATGCGGTCATTTTTTTAAATCTGGCGCCAGTACCCAGAAGTGATGTCATGAAATCACTACCGGGTTTTTACATGGAGACCCGATCAGAGCCGAATGCGGCTTTGATTGGGTCTTCAGTGGTTGTTCAGGCTGGTTGCCTGGGACTCCCGGTGGGACGGGAAACCCGGGCGAGCCGCTGAAGGGGCCGCATCGGTTGTCATTACAAGACAGCCGACCCCCGGCTATGGACGCCGGTACTGGGGTGATGCCTCTAGCTGTAGGCATCACTCCGGTACAGCACTTTCCCTAAATATCGGCAATATCGGTAACCCCAGGGGCCGATTCCGATATATCGGGAAAAGTGCATATCGGCCCTCGATATATCGGCTTTGCCGATAATCGTTCGATCACTAACATATATATAATGTTTGGGGGTTCTAAGCAGTGGCAGTCCGTGCATAGGGGGCGCCAGGGCGCCGCCCCCCTTAAAAAAAAGAAAAAAAAATCATCATTGGGGTACAATGCTGTGGGCACTCTGCAATCATTGGGGTACAATGCTGTGGGCACTCTGCAATCATTGGGGTACAATGCTGTGGCACTCTGCAATCATTGGGCTACAATGCTGTGGGCACTCTGCAGTGATTGGGGACAATGCTGTGGTGCTCTGCAGTGATTGGGGACAATGCTGTGGTGCTCTGCATTGAAAGGGGCTCGCGCACTGAACTCTGCATTGATGGGGGCACGGAACAGTGTTCATTGCATTGAAGGGGGCACAGCAAAGTTGCATTGAAGGGGGCACGCACGCTGAACTCTGCATTGTGGGGGCACAGCACAGTGTTCATTGCATTGAAGGGGGCACAGAACAGTGTTTATTGCATTGAAGGGGTCACAGCACATTGTTCATTGCATTGAAGGGGGCACAGCACAGTTGCATTGAAGGGGGCATGCACGCTGAACTCTGCATTGTGGGGGCACAGCACAATGTTCATTGCATTGAAGGGGTCACAGCACAGTGTTTATTGCATTGAAGGGGTCACAGCACAGTGTTTATTGCATTGAAGGAGGCACAGCACATTGTTCATTGCATTGAAGGGGGCACAGCACAGTTGCATTGAAGGGGGCATGCACGCTGAACTCTGCATTGTGGGGGCACAGCACAGTGTTCATTGCATTGAAGGGGGCACAGTGTTTATTGCATTGAAGGGGGCACAGCACAGTGTTTATTGCATTGAAGGGGGCACAGCACAGTGTTTATTGCATTGAAGGGGGCACAGCACAGTGTTTATTGCATTGAAGGGGGCACAGCACAGTGTTTATTGCATTGAAGGGGGCATAGCACAGTGTTTTTTGCATTGAAGGGGGCACAGCACAATATTCATTGCATTGAAGGGGGCACGCATGCTGATCTCTGCATTAAAGGGGACACGCACGCTGGTCTCTGCATTGAAAGGGGGCGTGTACGCTGGTCTCTGCATTGAAAGGGGGCATGTACGCTGGTCTCTGCATTGAAAGGGGGCATATGACCTGTGACATGCCTATACCATATCTGTGCCATGCCTATACCATATCTGTGCCATACCTATACCATCTCCTGTACCATCACCTGTGCCATCTCTGTACCATCACCTATGCCATGCCTATACCATCTCCTGTACCATCACCTGTGCCATCCCTGTACCATCACCTATGCCATGCCTGTACCATGACTTAAAAGTCACGCAATTTTTTACTGCGTTTTTTGACGCGAAGCAATACCGATTACATTTTTCTTTTTGCGCCCCCCCCCCCCAAAAAAAATTTTGAGCACCAGCTGCCACTGGTTCTAAGACATTTTCTAGCAAAAAATACTGATTTTAACTTGTAAACAAGTGTCAGAAATAAGCCTGGTCCTTAAGTAGTTAACATCATTTCTAAAGAAATGTCAAAATGAAGTAACTGAAGCCCCCGAATGCTGCTGAGTGGTAAAGCTTTTAAACCCACAAAAGAACTACATCATTCTACAACAAAGCATACATGCTGAGGACTGTAACCCTGCTATGATACATAAAGATTGTACAAACACATTACCATCTAGCTGACATTTCAGAACCCTGCTAGCAGTGACAGAGAAATTAAATGGAATGAAAACGTTAAGATTTGTTAAAAAAAAAAAAAAAAAAAATAATATCTAACACAATGGTTAAGCTGAAAACCAGCCTAAACTAATATTACCTAAATACATCAGCCACATCTATTCTTCTTTGAATCCCGATGTCTTTTGTGTATTTCTTCCAGATCTGTGCAGTAATCCAGCAGTATGAACTTTTCCTATGTGAAGGAGTTTCCTCTAATAAGGACCAGTCACTGCTGCTCTTTCTCCCTGGGCAGGGTGACAGGTCTAGTCTCCGCCCCTCCTGTAGTTTTTTTGTAGTCTGCTAGGCCCCTCCCACAGCTGTGCCCTTAGCACAGCCCATATACTGCACTGATATTCTATTACCACTGCATTTACAAGGTCATATCTGGGTTTGCAAAGGCAGTTGGCGTACACAAAATGGATTTATAGCCTTTACAGCCTTCAAAACGCAAGCAATGCATTTTACCATTTATACAAGCCTCAACACGTGTACCCACAGCACTGCAATGAAAGATGGTACCTCCAAGGACTAATGGCCAACTCTGTCCTCTCCCCTTCTCATATTTCCACAATGTTACACACAAATACTCCAACAGTTAGGTGCTGCAGTACGAAGCAGTGGAGCCGAGAACGCATGTATAAAGAGGATGATCCCAGAGATGCCAGTGAAAGACTCAACATGCTGACAGTTATTCATAATCGAGAACTGGCCAAAAGCTATTAAATCTATGCGTTTCCTTTCATATATTCCATCTGTTATCACGCAGGCCAGAGCTTTTACACTTTGCTATGAAATATTTATTGGAGCACTTTGCATATGGTTTTGTATGCTATTTGAATATGCCCTCAGAGAGAACTACAGTAAGATAACTTTACACAAAGCTCCAGAGATGTTAACCTGATTGTGACATCTGGAATCCTTTTACAAAGTCTGTGGCCAATCTCATAGAACAACTTACAACTGGCAATACTCTAATGTATCATAAATAACGATTTATCTTTACAAACATTATGTAAGTTTTTGTAATATTTGCATGTTGAACATCTAAAAATTATGCATTAATTAGCGGTGTCTATAAAACTGAACATCACAGCGCCCCCTACTGTTCCTGAAAAAGCCTGCAGACACTTGGCGGACGAAACGCGTAAATAGTAGTCCTCTCTGTCGGGAGTCCTGGACTAATGACTTGACCCAACACCAACTTCGGTTTCGAACTGCTACAAAATCCAGGCTAGCAATGGCCATGCTGGGCTGATACGGGAGACCGCTGGAGGCCACCGCGCATGTGTTAGCGCAGAATAGTCCACTCCAGGAGAGATGATGGCTTCCTGTCTTTGCCGCTGTGAACTAGATCATTTGATGTGAGTGAGCTAAGAGTGATACCACCATAGTCTGGACATACGACTAAAACTGATCTCAAAGAGGTTGATTACACTGACCAGTGAGGATACAAAGACCCTACCCTTAGCTTTAGGCACAGAGATTGAATAAAGGTTTCACCAACTGGTGATTCTATACCTTGGCTTGAGCTACCAGAGTAATACGGAGCCGGGTTGTCCTGGCAGTGTACGCAGTGATTTGGGTCACTCCTTCACCACACTACAGTCTCTTCTCTCTTCTTCACACTTATGAGATTAGACTGCAATTCATCCATATTTGAGATCTGGGACTGTCACTCACTTGAAGTGGGCTCAGTACTCCTCGGGATCCAAGGCCATTGGCCACATCAGATCCTTTCCATGTAATACACAGCCTGACTACATTGTGCAATTATCCATACTTTCATCATTCCTTGTCATTTTGGCAATATATGTGGATTTAGGCACTACTGAATTATGCCGTATAGATTTAGGCTGTTTTTGCAATGCCTTAGCTATACTCATCAGCTCTTGGTCATTTGTTTGTTTTCATTGACTGCAAGGCTTCATGCACACTGGGCGTTTTTACAGCTGCTTTTAGGAGCGTCAGGCGTTTATTTTATTTTTTTGAAGCTTAAAAACACCCCTCCATGTTATTCTATGGCCTCATGCACACACAGGCTTTTAGGAGCTGTAAGTGGCATAGGCGTTTTTAACCAGTTCTGGAACTGAAGGATTTGCCCCCTTAATGACCAGGCCATTTTTTGTGATTCAGCGCGGTGTTATTTTAAAAGAAAATTGCGCAACTGTACCAAAATAAAATTAAAGTCCTTTTTTTCCCACAAATAGAGCTTTCTTTTGGTGGTATTTGATCACCTGTGCGATTTTTATTTTTTGCACTATAAACAAAAACAGAGCGACAATTCTGAAAAAAAAAATATATATATATTTTTCACATTCTGCTATATAGCATTCTCAAAAAAAAAAAAAAAATTTCATCCTTCTAGGCCAATTTGTATTCTGCTACATATTTTTGGTAAAAAAAAAACAAAAAAAAAAAAACGCAAGAAGCATATTTTGATTGGTTTGCACAAAATTTGTCTCGTCTACAAACTAGAAAGATTTATGTGATTTATGTGATTTTTATTTTTACAAACTAGAAAGATTTATGTGATTTCTTTTTTTTTAACTAGTAATGGCAGCAATCAGCAATTTTAGTGGGACTGCGACACTGCGGCGGACAAATCGGATCCCTGACATTTTTTACACTTTTGGGGGGACCAGGGACATTACTACAGTAATCAGTGCTAAAAATATGCGCTGTTACTGTAATAATGACACTGGCAGGGAAGGGGTTAACCTAGGGTTGATCAAAGGGTTAATTGTGAGCTTAGGGGAGTGGGGGCTTGTGAAATTATCATAGAGACCTGTGATCCTATATACAAGGATCACAGGTGCTCTGTGATCATTTCAGAGAGAACAAAGGTCTGCTGTGTTTACAACAGCTGACTGTCCTTCCCTCTCAGCAGGGAGCAATCGCAACCGCCGGTCCCATGGATCAGCATCCCCGCTGCCTAGTAGGGGCGGGAGCATGCCGCCGGCGGTGCGCCTGCCCCCCAGCACCGCCCCCGCAACCGACGTACCCCTACATCGATTCACGCAGCTGAGCCAGCCTGCCACAGTAGAACTGCAGCGGGCGGTTGGCAAGTGGTTGAGCTGTAAAAAAAAGAAAACAGGGCCAGCGCGTTCTGGAGCAGCAGTGTTAAGCTGTAAAAACGCCTGACGCTGCTAAAGGCTGCCTAACGCCGCATACAGCGTTAGGCCATGTCATGTGTTTTTAAGCTGTAGTAGTGGGATTTGAGGTTGGAAAATAGAAGAGGGCAGAGAAAGGCTGCTAAACGCGAACGCTGATAAACGTGGCTAAAACTTGCATTAACGCCAATACAAAACGCTTCTAAACGCACGTTTTTACAGCTGCTTTTCCCTGGCGTCAGGACTGGCTTTGCAGCTCGTTTTTTTTCAAATGCCCTGTGTGCATGAGGCTCAAGTGTTATACGGGTTGCTCCCTTCACACAGTCTGAAACATTGAAACTATTGAAGATTTGATACGGTTTGAATCTCCTGTGTTGTGTTACGGCCGCACTTCCCTGCAACTGTAACTTTGCATACTGCCTCATTTAGCAGAGGAAACTGTCACGGAACGCAGTCAAATCGCTAATTAGGGTTATAACTACGAGTCCGGACTCCATTTCATTATATTTTGACAACTTTGTCATTTTTTATTGTGATTGGAGGAGGCATTGCATTTTCAAAGTGATATTTTTTTATTGCATTAACATTAATCAAATAAAATACCTAACCAAATTACTTGGATCATCAAGGTACCTTCTTTTTGTATGGGTCCTTCTATACCATTTTTTATTATTGAACTCTGGCTTTACTTAGCTTCCAATCCAGCAATGCCTAGCTGGTAATGTTTTGTTCCATTGCAGATATCAGGTGTTACCTGCTGGGTAAAATTGGTTTTAACATTGACTTTCTCAGTTTTAAATTGTCATATAAAAATATATTTGAAATCAACAATCTTTATTATTTTGTGGCGACAACATGGTGTGGGTGGATTTCTGCCAGTCACAGGTTGTGTAACGTCCTCCAGCCTGTGTCTTACAACAACAAGAAGATGAAGCCTCCATTAATTTACAGGTAATATCCCACATGTGCATTTCTATAGTTACATGGGCTGCTCAGATGTGATAGGGAGGAAATGCTCAGCATTGAAAATCACAGAGAACTGAGCATGTGCAAAATTGCCCCCACAGCTGCAAAATCCCTAGATGAATTAGGGATATGAACAGAAGGGGGATATAGAGAACAGCAGGATCAACCAGGTTTTTTGCAGAATACAGAAAACGAACCGCATAGTGACTGAGTGAGTATGAACAGCATTTAATACATAATTTATTGATAGTTGATGAGTTGGGTTTAGTGACACTGACTACTGTATGTTGTAGTCCTGTTCACTTTTGGCGGTCTTCTGGGCAGGCCAATCAGTTTTTTTTTTTTTTACAGGTATTTGAAGCTCATTCAGCCTACATTTGTCCATAGATATAATAGGTAATTCTGAGTTACCGGTTTGGCTATAAATGGGGTATGTTCCTGACATTCATTAGAACCAAGGAAGCCATCTGGAGGAGTGGTGAAACATCTATAACAGTACAGAACAAGTCCAGTTGAATTTGTCCAACTAGCACTAGAAATAATAATAAGAAGAGGCTTTGTGGTTTACATTCTACTGGTTAACACCGCTGGTATCCTTGGAGTTGTTCATAGTGTCTGCAAGATCACAAACAATTTTGGTAATGACAGCACACAACTTGGCATAGAATATGAGGACTGTGCTGACCATCACTGCAATGAAACTTTTCTCAAACAATTGTTTTCATTGTTATTTTTAGGATAAAGTATCTATCTATCTATCTATCTATCTATCTATCTATCTATCTATCTATCTATCTATCTATCTATCTATCTATCTATCTATCTATCTATCTATCTATCTATCTATCTATCTATCTATCTATCTATCTATCTATCTATCTATCTATCTATCTATCTATCTATCTATCTATCTATCTATCTATCTATCTATCTATCTATCTATCTATCTATCTATCTATCTATCTATCTATCTATCTATCTATCTATCTATCTATCTATCTATCTATCTATCTATCTATCTATCTATCTATCTATCTATCTATCTATCTATCTATCTATCTATCTATCTATCTATCTATCTATCTATCTATCTATCTATCTATCTATCTATCTATCTATCTATCTATCTATCTCACAGGTAGCCAACATTATTGAGGAAGCTGAGGAAAAGGAGGGTCCATTGTTATTTTATATTCCATTGAGGGTCCAACATTGTTATTTTTAGGATAAAGTCAGTATCTATCTACAGTGGGTACGGAAAGTATTCAGACCCCTTTAAATTTTTCACTCTTTGTTATATTGCAGCCATTTGCTAAAATCATTTAAGTTCATTCTTCTTCCTCATGAATGTACACATAGCACCCCATACTGACAGAAAAACACAGAATTGTTGACATTGTTGCAGATTTATTAAAAAAGAAAAACTGAAATATCACATGGTCCTAAGTATTCAGACCCTTTGCTCAGAATTTAGTAGAAGCCCCCTTTTGATCTAATACAGCCAGGAGTCTTTTTGGGAAAGATGCAACAAGTCTTTCACACCTGGATTTGGGGATCCTCTGCCATTCCTCCTTGCAGATCCTCTCCAGTTCTGTCAGGTTGGATGGTAAACGTTGGTGGACAGCCATTTTTAGGTCTCTCCAGAGATGCTCAATTGGGTTTAAGTCAGGGCTCTGGCTGGCCCATTCAAGAACAGTCACGGAGTTGTTGTGAAGCCACTCCTTCGTTATTTTAGCTGTGTGCTTAGGGTCATTGTCTTGTTGGAAGGTAAACCTTCGGCCCAGTCTGAGGTCCAGAGCACTCTGGAGAAGGTTTTTGTCCAGGATATCCCTGTACTTGGCCGCATTTATCTTTCCCTCGATTGCAACCAGTCGTCCTGTCCCTGCAGCTGAAAAACACCCCCACAGCATGATGCTGCCACCACCATGCTTCACTGTTGGGACTGTATTGGACAGGTGATGAGCAGTGCCTGGTTTTCTCCACACATACCGCTTAGAATTAAGGCCAAAAAGTTCTATTTTGGTCTCATCAGACCAGAGAATCTTATTTCTCACCATCTTGGAGTCCTTCAGGTGTTTTTTAGCAAACTCCATGCGGGCTTTCATGTGTCTTACACTGAGGAGAGGCTTCCGTCGGGCCACTCTGCCATAAAGCCCCAACTGGTGGAGGGCTGCAGTGATGGTTGACTTTCTACAACTTTCTCCCATCTCCTGACTGCATCTCTGGAGCTCAGCCACAGTGATCTTTGGGTTCTTCTTTACCTCTCTCACCAAGGCTCTTCTCCCCCGATAGCTCAGTTTGGCCGGACGGCCAGCTCTAGGAAGGGTTCTGGTCGTCCCAAAAGTCTTCCATTTGAGGATTATGGAGGCCACTGTGCTCTTAGGAACCTTAAGTGCAGCAGAAATCTTTTTGTAACCTTGGCCAGATCTGTGCCTTGCCACAATTCTGTCTCTGAGCTCTTCAGGCAGTTCCTTTGACCTCATGATTCTCATTTGCTCTGACATGCATTGTGATCTGGAAGGTCTTCTATAGACAGGTGTGTGGCTTTCCTAATCAAGTCCAATCAGTATAATCAAACACAGCTGGACTCAAATGAAGGTGTAGAACCATCTCAAGGATGATCAGAAGAAATGGAAAGCACCTGAGTTAAATATATGAGTGTCACAGCAAAGGGTCTGAATACTTAGGACCATGTGATATTTCAGTTATTCTTTTTTAATAAATCTGCAACAATGTCAACAATTCTGTGTTTTTCTGTCAGTATGGGGTGCTATGTGTACATTCATGAGGAAGAAGAATGAACTTAAATGATTTTAGCAAATGGCTGCAATATAACAAAGAGTGAAAAATTTAAGGGGGTCTGAATACTTTCCGTACCCACTGTATCTATCATTGTTGAGGAAGAGGAGGGTCCCTCGAAACCCATCCAGTGACCCTGGACTCCAGGTGGACATTACCATCCATCGGCCATTGACACAGAGAAAGACGCGGCACTACACATGCTTGCTGGGCTGTCAGAGCCATTTCGATAATAATAGTGGGTGGCACAGATATCCGGTCTTTGTGCCTGCAGCAGTTCATCATCCATCCATCCAGCTGCACCCTTTCAGGACTGTGCCTCTACCACAGGCTCACCCTCCCATATATAAACTATGTTGCCGAAACCATTGGGACGCCTGCTTTTACACGCACATGAACTTAAATGGCATACCAGTCTTAGTCCGTAGGGTTCAATATTGAGTTGGCCCACCCAACTGCAGCTATAACAGCTTTACCTCTTCTGAGAAGGCTGTGCACAAGGTTTAGGAGTGTGTCTATATGGGAATGGTTGACCTTTCTTTCAGAAGCACATTTGTGAGGTCTGGCACTGATGTTGGACAAGAAGGCCTAGCTTAGTCTCCACTTTAATTCATCCCAAAGATGTTCTATCGGGTTGAGGCCAGTCAAGTTCTTCCACCCCAAACTCGCTCATCCATGTCTTTATGGACCTTTCTTTGTGCACTGGTCCAAATAATTTTTTAGAGGGAGGATTATGGTGTGGGGTTGTTTTTTAAGGGTTGGCCTTGACCCCTTAGTTCCTGTGAAGGGAACTCTTAAGGTGTCAGCATACCAAGACCTTTTGGACAATTTCATGCTCCCAACTTTGTGGCAACAGTTTGGAGATGGCTCCTTCTTGTTCCAACATGACTGCGCACCTCCTGGCTTGGAAAACTGCCCCACAGAAGTCTATGAGTGTATTGCACAGGCACGGCTAGTGCATAGATTTGGTGAAAGGATGTAAACATCTGAGGGACGTGGGATGGAGGTAATTATACATCTGAGGTGAGGGAGGGTGGAGTATTTTAGGACACGGGGCAAAAAGGTTAAAGGAGATGTACATCCAAAGCTCCTTTGGCTGTACATCTCCTATGGATCACAGGAGTGCAGTTCGTTCTGCACTTCCGTGACCCGTTTTCAGCAGAGAGCGGGCTGTCCACTCTCTGTTGACGTCACAGATGTCGGTCCAGGCACTGCGTCATCGTGACCACGGAGTCAGAATCTGCCAGGTGCCTAGACCGACACCTGGCTCAGCTTCTCAACGGGTCGCTGAAAGCCTGAGCCGGACGCACCCCCCCCCCCACCCCTCAGCACTCCAATGAGTGAAGATGGGGCAGAACAGTCAGGGGACAGTCAGCAGCTCTCTGCTCGGGAAGCTCAGAACCGAGCGATCAGCGGTGTTTGACCACTTGGTTCTCAGTGTAGAGGCGTCGGGGACGGATGCAGCATCGGACCAAAAAACTGATTCCCATATATGTCCTTTAGGTTCACTTTGTTTGAAAGCGCACTTATTCTTTAAACAAACAAATAAATATATTTCAACATCAAAACTATTGCAGAGATTTTGTTCCATTTCCTGTCCCCATAACACAGGAAACCATATTGGCATTTTATTTACCAGTTAAACAGAACAGAGCAAACTGCTCGCTGTACTGAAGCCCATGGCAACCAATCACAAATTCAACAATAAAATGAAAGATTAAAGCTTATTTTAAATTGGATGTCATAGCTTGGAGCAGACCATTGGCCTTTGCAGTACACTAGTAAATAAGTTCCATTGCATTCATGAGCGTCGCCTGTTAATCATTAAAGATTTACGAAAGTATCAATTTTCTTCTGCTTGACTTCAAAACAAAAACAAAACCTTGGTTGGTCTAAAACAATTGACCCATTGTAAGGCAAACGCCTACCAGATATCTACCCTCAATATGTACCATATAAAGTAAGCAACTGAGCAATTTCTAACAAAAAAACGTACCCATGCCTCCTTACCACAACTGAAACATTTCCCAATATGCTCACTGAAAAAAAGAAAGCCAGCCAAAAAGGTAGAAACATAAAATCGATAGACTCCCATGAATAAAGAGTGTGATAGATATATGTTTATTAAAATGTATGTTACCCCAAAAGTTAGGATTACACTCAGGGCCAGTGCTAGACTATTTTATGCCCTAGGCAAGACCAGCTACTTGCAACCCCCCAAAAAAAAGGGAAGGGGTTAAAAACTCCTCTATGTGACCCTGATCTGATGGTTCCTTCATGTTATGCTGTCATACCCAGTGACCCCCATATTCCTCCATTTCACATCCGGGGACCCTAATGTCCCTCCATGTCACACCCAGGGACTTTGAGGTTTTTCCATGTCACACCCTGGGACCTCAATATTACTCCATGTCATGCTGTCATACCCACTGACCCCGATGTACCTCTATGTCAGATCCTGATGTTTTTCCATGTCACATTTGGGGACCCTGATGTTCCTTCGTGTCACACCTGGGGACCCTGATGTTCCTTCGTGTCACACCTGGGGGACCCTGATGTTCCTCCGTGTCACACCTGGGGACCCCAATCCCCCATGGCACACCCAGGGACCCCAATTCCCCATGGCACACCTGGTGAGCCCGAACCCCTGTGTAAAAACGCGGTGGCTCCTGGTGGAGGGAAAAGCAGCAGTCAGAGAGCTCCGTACGTCCATCACCAACCTCCTCAGACAATTCTGGTGCCTCATCGCTTCTGCCGCAGTAAAGGTTCCGACCTCCAGTGCCGAGCTCTGGCTCAGGTTCAGCTCTCCTCCGCTCCCTGCTTAATACTGACCCAGGGAAATAAACGGCTGCCCACCAGCTCAGTGCAGAGAGTCACTTCCTGCCCGGGGTTAAGGCCGCTCAGCGCCACCTGAAGAGGATCATCATGCAGGCAGCACTTTGGGGGGCTCCCTTCTTGCCCTCCAACAGTGGTGGAAAGCCAGGGCCTGGTAGTTCCGCCACTGCCCAAGACACTTGGCATCTTCCACTGTCCCTTCTCCCCCCCCCACCTCCGCCCCTCGCCTCAGCTCACAATAATCATTCATGATGGAGAATTCATGAATTCATGATGGAGAGTGCCGACTCCTGGCTGTGCCCCTAGGTGGCAATGCGCCCTAGGCGGCTGCCTAGTTTGCCTAGTGGAAGCACCAGCCCTGATTACACTTATGCGCCTGTATTTTAGGCTTCAATATATTTTTATTTAAGCATATTAAGATGTTCAGATTAGATGGTTAGATGTTCAGAACATCAGGAAAATACTGAGGTTCTGTAACTGCAGCACAATGTCAAGCAAATAAAGTCAAGAATAAGAAGAGAGAAAAAAAAAAAGAAGAGTAGGAAGGCCATAAGGAACAAAAGTTTGGAGAGGGGTGGAGGAGGTGATTAAGTAACTTGTTGACACAGCAAAGTAACAAACCCAAAGAGCAAAGATGGTCAAATGGTCAACAGCGAGTGTTCAAAATCTTTTGGAGATCCAAACTCTCTCAAACTTGCATATCTTAACATTGTGAATCACAGACACCTTTTCATTTAAGACATGCAGGGGAAAATATGCCTTCCTATTCTTCAGGCCACTAATGGAGTGCAGGACTACTAGGCCGTGGCCAAGACTAGTTTGGCCACTGTGAAAAGAAACGTAAGGAGGAAATATTGGGTATTCATGCGGACCCAAGTTACAAATTTAACAGGGCCCCTTTGGGGTATTTCAGAATGCCCCTGCGCAAAAGAGTATAAACCTATGGCACGTGTCAAACATAAGGCTTGCGAGCCGAATCTGGCCCACCAGGTCATTTCATGGGGCCCTCACACTCAGGGGAAGGGGTGGAAGTGAGCTGTGGACAGCCTGTAAAAGAGAGCTGAACCCTGCACACCCCTATACCGTGCATTCTGTATGTAGCGCACTCCTCAACACTGCACTCTGTACACAGTGCACCCCTAAACTCTGCACATAACGGACTCCTGGTATTTATTGCCCCTTTAAGATCCTCCCACGATTTGGCCTCACCAACTGTTCCATGCATTCCAGCAGGGTGGCATGGTTAATTTCCTGCACCTATTCTCTGAGAAAAAAAGCCCTGCATAAATGTATATAGTCTTTCAGCTACAACTGGGCCCTTTGAGGACAACCATAGTGCTGATGCAGCCCGCAATAAAATTCAGTTCGACACCTCTGCCCTATGGTATACCCATACCAAAACCTCCTGATACAAGCACAGGTCCACCATATGTAAAATAGGGTATCCAGGGTCTGGCACCCCTTAAAACACAAACCTGAAGTTGAGGTAGTAAACTTTGCTAGGCGCAGCAGGTGTCTGTACTTAAAATGTAGTTGTTCGTAAATCTAACCCATTCTTTTTTTATTTCTCTATTTGCTGTGAAATACCTGGTGATGCTGCCAGTTTCTCCTCCTTTGTTTCAATCGGACCACACCAAGCATGGAAACAGATCAATACTGGTGTGGTCACTTTGCGTATCTGGGTTTCCTGACTGGAGTTACAGGATGGTGTCCCAAAGCACAGCATGCCTGTATCTTTTGTCAGTTTATCTGCCACGCTGCTCGCCCAGACCCACCATGTTGACTGACAGCGGCTCCCAGCAAGCGCCTCACTGTCAAAACTGCAGTTACCCATACTTCCCCATTGTGTGTGATGTAGATACCCCACCTGCCCGCTTACTATACAGACACATCCTTTGCTATGGGGAACAGGGATGTGAACTGAGGCTGTGCTGTCATGTATGAAAAAAAAATGGTGAGACAGTTAAACTGTATAACCACACCCAGCGCCACACAATTAGGTAAATATCTGAATTATAATGGGAATAAAAAATGGTAATCTAGACATCAGCTGCCGCTATCAAACAATCAAGATTAAACAAACCAAAGTTGCTGCAAAATAATTAATAAATTATACCAGCACTAGCAGCGCTCAAAAGTCTGTGCAACTAAATAGATGTCCAAATGACACGTCAACAATTAGCATAAGAGTCCACCACCTGACCAATAGTGTTCAAAGGTTGGTAACAACACTAAGCTGTCTGGAAGTGATCAGGTTACTCCAAGCTTGTGACACTTTCACCACACCATGCGAGTTCCCCTCCCCTTCAGAAAACAAACTCACCAGATAGGCATAGATTTAAGCCTTGGACAGTATTGGATGACCACCTGGTATCCAGTGGCGGGCTGGTGCTCGGTAATTCAGGGGGGGAGGGGCGGCAAACCAATGCGCCCCCCCCGAGTGGGTTTGGTCCGTTTGTCAGTCTCAGTCAGTCAGTTGGCAGGCGACACGTTCCTCAGACATGTAATTCGCTATTGTCACACAACTGGGTGGGCTCAGGGCGCAGTGCACTGCGCCCCGAGCCCACCCTTTTCTTGAAGCCTATTAGAGCCTCTGGCTCTTATCACGTGCTTCAAAAAAAAAATCCTCATTGGAATCCATGCGTCCGGCGCCCCGCAAGTAGATTAGGGGGCCAGACACATGGATGACAGCCCCTGTTGTTATCTCACACCTCCATCAATGAATGAATGCTCATAAATGAAAAAATGAAGCACATAGCGTAATCCTGTTTGGATATTTTTTCCCCAAAATCCCCCTTTTTCCAAGTACACTCACATGGTAAAAAACATAAATCACATAAAATAATGACAAGGATGCTCAGCGCGTTCAGTCTCTCTCACTGTACTCTAATGCATTCGAGGTAGGTGATTCCTGGGTGATCCCGAAGTCGCTGTCATCCACTCACAGAGGCCGCATGGTCACGCCCGGACAAGTTTCGTCATTGCGTCTTCTTTAGGGGGCATGGTCACATAACTACCAAATAATCCATTAAAAAAAGGTGCATGTTTGATTTAGGCCTCATTCACGCGGGTGTATTTATGTGTACAAGGGCCGTCTTTGCCTAGACAGGAGGCATAGGTAGTCTATTCACCCGTGTGCAGGAAGTCCCATTCATGTCTCTTAGGACACAGCGGCTGCACTGACACAGACATTGATCCAAATTGGACAACCACTCGGCTGGGTTTCACCCATTGCACATTGTCAGCGTTCGGGAACATGAACACACACACAGCTGTCAAATTGGGACCAGTGTCTATGTCTATGCAGGTGCTGTATCCCAATTAAAAAAAAAAGAGTAGATTTTCTGTAGATCATAGCATGTACAAAGGAGGCAGTTATAAATTCAGGAAAAGACAGCGGTATCAAGAACCTAAAGTAATGTTTCACTAATCCGAAACTCTACAGAAACTGGAGTGGTACAATCACACTGCTTGAGTGACAAACGAGATAACGAGCTAGGAATTTACAGAGAATGAAACCGCCCCATCAAGGCTGCTGAAAGGGGAGCTCCAGAATTGGTCACTTTCATTTTCATGCTTGTGATAGTTGTTACTTAGGCTGGCCATACATGTCCAATTTCCTTCTACAATTTTCTATTAGAGATTTACCAAAAACCGTATAATATTATGAGGTCAAAACTAAACAACACTTTCAATAGTATCCTATTAGGCACACCTTTGTATTACATAGTTGAAGGTAAATCTAAAGAAAATTGTGCAAAAAGATTGTAAGAAAATTATAAAATGTATGGCGAGCCTATCAGCAAAAAAATAACTAAACTGTGACACACTGTAGCTGACATTTTATGAATGGACTGCAAAGCTGTGGACTGATACTGGAGTGTTTAGCAGGGAGCAGACACCAATATCTAATCTCTGCTATAAACGGGCTCATAGGCCACTTTATTTGTAGCAGGTTATTGTACAACTCAGGTCTACATTCCAGACCTTTCATCAACTGAAAATGTTTGGCGCATCTGGAAAAGAAAAATATGACAAAGACGACCGAGGACTGTTGAGCAGTTAGAATCCTATATCAGGCAAGAACGGGACAACATTTCTCTCCCAAATCTCCACCAAGTGCTCTCCTCAGTTCCCAGATGTTTACAGAGTAAACCCCAGCTACAGAGAGGATAAAGAAATACTTTTTCGGAAGGTCTTGGCTAGAACCTAGATGATACATCTCTGATGCATCTTTAGCCCTGATGGATTACCAACGTACTTCAAGGTATTTAATATTGACATACTTCCTGCTGGACAACATCCAAATGCTGAGCAACTACCTCGGATTCACCATAAAGCAATATTAGATGCTGCTAATACAAAAGATGCTGGAGTTAGTACAAAAAGGCAATTGTGCAATGCAGATGACATCCCAGTATTATGGCATTACCATCCAATCATGCCAACACAATTTCTACTCATTTTGGCCTGAGGAGTAAGTGTACTTTCACACTAAGTACACTGCTTAGGTTTTTTTATTCCTTTTCATACATTTTTCAGGTGCTCCTATTGAAGTCTATGAGGTTCAAAAAACCACTTGTAGCCCAACAGAAGCTCATGTACTTTTTTGACACTACACTTAGATGTGTACAGGCACAACTGAAAACCATAGAGCACACATGTCAAACATAAGGCCCGCGAGCCGAATATGGCCCTCCAGGCCTTGTCAAGTGGCCCCCGCACCCTATTTTGCAGCTGGAACATGGTGGAACTCCACCACCTCCAGCTCTGGCCCTCCGCTCTCTGCTGTCCCTTTCAAGCACAGCGGCTCCCATAAGTAACAGATTGCTGCACACACTCATGGCAGGGATGGATCTCGGGAATCTGAGTGAAAGAGAAACCTCTTTGCAAGGGGAGGCAGAGCCACCTACATATGTAGGTACTAGAGCCAGGCCAGGTAGAGAGAAATGCGAAAAAGCTTTAGGGGAATGGGTTGCATGCTGTGCATAGCGCACCCCTAAACCCTGCACTCTGTACATAATGCACTCCTGAACTCTGCACTCTGTATGTAGCGCACCCCAGATCCAACTGGCCCTTTGAGGGCAATCATACTGCTTATGCGGCCCTTTGATGAAATTGAGTTTGACACCCCTGCCATAGAGCTTTGAGCTACAAAACGCTTAGGTGTGAATGAGGCCTTATTGTGCAATCATAGGTTTGGAACAGAAAGGCAACTAAGCTGTATTTGCATAACTGCAACAGTGAGAACTCGGTCACCAACCTGGTTGTGCTGTTTGGCAGGACTGGTTAAATCTGGACAGTTACAAAACCATTGGCAAGTAGAACAGCTCCCCAACATGTATTTTTACCGGTGTAATTAGGTGTGCGCCTGGAGATCAGATCAGGACCCCTGTCACATGTACGTGTGTGCATTGCTGTAAGTAATAAACACAGATTTATTTGAATTTTACAAGACATTTAATGGCATCCCATTCCAGTCTTAGTCCATAGGGTTCAATATTGAGTTGGAGCTTTATAGACCCTGCTTTGTGCACTGGTGTGCAGTCATATTGGAACAGGAAGGGGCCATTCCCAAACTGTTCCCACAAAGAGCATGAAAATACCTTGGTATGCTGATGCCTTAAAAGTTCCCTTCACTGGAACTAAGGGGTCAAGCCCAACCCCTGAAAAACAACCCCACACCATAATCTCCCCTTCTACCAAATGATTTGGACCAGTGCACAAAGCAAGGTCCATAAAGTCATGGATAAGCGAGTTTGGGGTGGAAGTACTTGGCTGGCCTACACAGAGTCCTGACCCCAACTCAATAGAACGCCTTTGGGATGAATTAGAGCGTTGACTGTGAGCCAGGCCTTCTCATCCAACATCAGTGCCTGACCTCACAAATGTGCTTCTGGAAGAAAGGTCAAACATTCCCATAGACACACTCCTAAATGTTTTGGACAGCCTTCCCAGAAGAGGTAAAGCTGGTATAGCTGCAAAGAGTGGGTCAACTCAATACTGAACCCTACGGACTGACTGGGATGCCATTAAAGTGCATGCAAAGGCAGGTGTCCCAATACTTTTGGTATTATAGTGTAAGGGCTCTTTCACACGGGCGATCCGATCAGATCTGCCTGTCAGTTTTTTAGGCGGATCTGATCGGATCCTCCATGCAGCTCTATGGGGCAGCGGATGTCAGCGGAGACACCTCCGCTAACACCCGCTGCCATCCGTATCCGATCCCGTCTGTGAAATCCGGACTGATGGAAACCCTATTTTTCCATCCGTTCAGGGATCGGATCGGATGAGAGCGGACAAGCGGTCCACTCTCATCCGATCCCCCATAGAGAGCAGTGGGAGCTGTGACACCTCCCTCTCCGCACTGCAAGCGGAGATGGAGCTGTCATCCGCCGGCTCAGCGGGAATCGGCGGATCGATCCCCGCTGAGCAGCACGGATCTGCCTACGGAGGCGGACCGTGTGAAAGAGCCGTAATTGGCATTTTAGATGTGTGAAAATCACAGCTAAGGAGATGTGGGGAAGCCAAAGACCTCAGATTTTTTTTTTTTGGACCTGCAGATTCGTGGGGTACCAATAATTCCTATTGGTACCCCTACTAATCAGAAAAAATGGCGGCGAAACACCATGCGGTTTACGTGTGATGTGGTTTCAGAAAAGGGTTTTTCCCTGATTTTTTTGTTTAGTAGCCCATTTTTTTTTTGTGCAGCAGCCCATTTGAATCACAGCGAGACAATGCTGGATTCGCTTTGCAGGCAAGTATGCATTTTTTTTGTCAAATTCTGTATGAAAAACAGGTATGTGTGACTTTAGGTCTACTATACTGTACATCTTTATTTAACACCCGGCCTATAGGAATTCAATGCCGTATTTGTTTTTTATATCAGTGCATGGACTAGGCTAGTTTCTGCCATACCTTCCCTTACATTCTACATGCATTAGCATTAAAGAGATTTAACATACTCCATGCCACTCCTAGACTCCACACCCTGGAGATCACGCAAGACTTCTAAATGTGTTAGCTGCTGGGAGGAGAGTGAAAACCTTTTTTTTTTTTCTACTTCCAAAAAAGGGCAGAAAATGCACAGCCAACGCTCACCACCTCTGGGCAGAGCGCCAGGAGCAGGAGGCGCAGTCACTCAGGTAGGGTGTGTGCTTTGTGTGAAGTCAACTGAAATACTTGGACAATGACAGAGAGACAATCTACAGGGGTGGGGCAGGATGATAGCAACCGTCTGCCAGAAGAAGTCACACCTTGTGCACAAGCATGGCTACACTTCAGTGTAGAAGAAAATAGCAATGGATAGGTGTATACCTTCAATAGCTAGAATAGATATACACCATTTAGTGTGCTATAGCACCTTGTATCATATAACTGACATCCCCCCCTTTATAAAATACTGTTTTCATCCTTTGTTGCATCTCAGTGCTGCAGATCCCCTGCAGCCTTTTTGCAGCCACTTCCTTTCTACATGCATGTACTCCAGTAGTGGTTGCATGGCATTTCTCATGGTGGCATAAGTGTGCGCAACCTAATGCAGTAGGGTGTGCACATCAAAGCTCAAACACACACTACCGATCACTCACAATGTTTATTCAGAAAGGGAGGGGGCCGGCAAATTATATATTTACCGTCCCCACAGCAACAGCCGGCTGGAGAGGAGAGGAGGGAAGCCAGAAGAGCTGTGGGGGTAAGGGGGAGGGAGCCAGGGCAGTAGGGGGAATCTGTGCTGCACAGGGTCATTAGGGTGTGCCTGGGCACACCTGGCACACCCTGTGCGCACACCTATGCATGGTGGCTTTCCTGATGGGGACAACAGAGGACCATGCTGTGCACTGTGTGTAAACAGTTGCTTGTAGTTTCTATTGGAAGCACATTTGACAGGGTGACAACATATGAATTGGGAGAAAGGGATAGATCGATACCACCCTATATCAGGAAGTTCCTGAATAAGGATCTTCATGGCAGGAACAGCAGCTATTATTCAGATAAAATATGCAAATTTAAATAGACAGAGGGTCCATTTACACTATGGCTGGCCATACACTATACAATTTTCTTGTTCAATTTCTTTTAGATTTACCTTCAACTATGTAGTGCAAGGGCCTGCCTGATTGCATACAAATTGAAAGTATTTAGGTATAACCTCATATTATATGGTTTTGGTAAATCTAAAGGAAAATTGATCAAGAAAATTGTATAATGTATGGCCAGCCTAAGTGTGGCGATGTGGTAATACACACAACTGTCAGGGAAGTGCTGGCCATAGCACAGCTGAAGCTCCGTGGCAGATGAAAAGGCACAGGCACAGGTGCGGCCCTGCAGGTGCCCGTCTTGCCAGGCAAAGGCACACGAATATATGCGCACGCACACAAATGTTCGCACGCAGATCTGAACGCCTATACACATGCATGCGTGTGTTAGCCACTAACACTGGTGCCAAACAGCCTATATAAATGCAGCATCTGCAATAGCCCTGCTGTCTGATCTGCAATTGTTTTTCTGAATCGGATTCTGTTACTTCTGTGTTTGACCCAGCTTGCTCTTGACTTCGCTTGAACGCTACCTACCCTGACCCTGGCCTGTATCTGGACTTTGCCTCTGCCTTCTGTCCATCTGCCTGATCTTGTGTTACCATTGTGTTTCCTGAATGATTAGTCCAGGCTGGAGTCTGGACCAATCACAGGATTAGAGTGTAGACGTGGGGAGTGTCGGGGCGCATTGCTCTGCGCCCCGATGACACCCAGAACGGCGGCCAATCGGCGCCTCTGCCTGGGCCACGTGGGATGCCAAACCCCACCCCCCCCCCCCATAGCCAGCAATAGGTCCGGAACCCCATAGTGGCTTTAAATTGTAATTTTTTTTTTTTAAAGATGATTGGGGGGGCAGCGCCCCCTATCGACCGGCCGCCACTGGTTGCCAACCTATGGCAGTACCTTGATCATTCCTTGCCTGCCATTTATGCCAGCATCTGACCGTCTGTTGCCAACCTAGTTTGTCTGACCATGCATCCAGTCTTTCATTTACCCTGCAAGCACCTGCCTGGCTCCCGCTGGAGATTCCTCTACTGTGGACCTCTACTGTGTGCCGGTCTTCCGGCACCAGCTTTCAGCTGCTGCCTACTACTGCCCGCTGCCCACCAGCCCAGGGTCTGTTAGTCCTGCTGAGGTTTGCCTTTCCAGCTACCTGGTCCATACTGGAGACGCACCCACCACATATCACTACATCCAGCAGAAGACTACACAGGCGCCAATACCTCACTGTGCTCCTGTGCTCTCGTGGCCACTTTCACAACATCGGTGGTCCCTGAGCCGGGCTGTATGAGAAGCCTTCCCTTTGCACGTCAGGCTCAGCGTACGTGACAACAACAGTGTACACCACAAGGCGCGCTATGGCAGCAACATACATTACTGGAGTGTGGTTCCATTCATTTTGAATGGCAGGCCATATACGGTTCGAGTCTCAGCCACTAGCAATAATTGCAGGTGAAACTCTGTATGCTGGTTGTACCCAAGTTGATCAATCGAGCAGCAGGATTCAGCAGAAACTGGCCAGTAAATCCTGCTGCTCGATTGATCAACTTGGGTACAACCATCATGCAAAGTGTCACCTGCAATTATTGCTAGCGGCTGCTATAGCCGCTAACAATAATCACGGACTTCTCCCGGTCGGGATGGCTTCCCCTGTCAGGAGAAGACAATGGCCTGGCAGTAGGGATTCCTGCATCAACGCTCTTTGTTTTGATGGGGGAATCCAGCGAATTTCATTCCTTCGACTCGTGACTGCAGGAAAGAAATTTGCTCCATGTATGGCCGGCCTTAGTCGGTGCACCTGCATTGTACCACACTGCAATGCATGCTAGTGCATTGCGCTACAAAAAAGGGTCATCTCCCTTATGTGCAATGTTAGGGTGTTACCCGACTATTCATTTTAATAGGCTACCTTAATGCCAGGCAGGTTAACATGTAACATAATGCACGTTAACACACCGCAACATGTGAAAGAGCCCCGAAAAGTACTTTTTTTTGCAATGAGCATCAGCATGCTAAGATTATATGTTTAACATTTTAATAATTACCATAAGTTTATATTTTCTTTAACTTGTTAGGATGATGAAGAGTAGCAAATATAGAAAATATAGAAGAGGCCTATTACCAGATATCTGGAAACCTTCAAGAATAACAGGTTTCCTTTTTCAGCATGGGTCCGTACAAAATACTAAAAATACCTACAAATACATACAAAGGCGTGAACGCCAAAGAAAGAAAATAAGCAGAGGGAGACACAAATATACAGTAGCTCAGGATATTTATTTTATATTATCCAGGATAAAAGCACAGCAGTTGCACAGATGTGAAAGATGCTCTATTGCAAGACACCATTTTTCAAAAGGCAATTTATCATGAAGAGAGAGGAAAACAGGGCACTAAGGATTTGCTTTAAGACTCTTTATTACAGCTTTTATTAAAAGACTATAATCACATTTTGGACTACAGCCAATTCACGTGAATCCCAAAAATTTCTCTAGCACTTCACTTTGGAAAGATTTCCTGTAGTTTCCTGTTGTGTCTCTGGGGAAGGAAGTAGAGAGAAATTTCCCCAACGGGATGTAGAAGAGAAAATGTGACAGGAGCTCTAACCATTCCCTACTCTTAAACTTAAAAAAACAAACTTTTTGCTTTTAGTTCTTTAAACAACATCTGTTAGGTCCCGTGCAAACTGGATGTTTAGATGCAGGCGGGGGCACAGCTGCACTGTCCAGCCCCACCAGAGGCAGCCTGTAATACTATATGAGCTGCAGTTGCATGGGACTGGACAGTGCACATATGTCTAACACAAGGCCCGCGGGCCTAATCTGGCCCACCAGGCCTTGTTATGTGGCTCTCGCTCCCAGTTTTGCAGCCAGAACGCGGCAGAACTCCATTTACTTGTAAACACTGAAGCCTTCTCAGTTAAGAAGGGACAGCTTTTCTCTTAACGGCTCCCAGATCTAACAGATCCCTGCATGTGCGTACAGCGGGGACAGATCTCCAGGATCTGAGGGAGAGAACGATCTACCTGCAAGGTGAGGCAGAGCTGCCTGCACAGGGGGGTACTAGAGCCCAGCCAGGTAGAAGAGAGAGGAGATGAGAGTAAGCTTTTGGGGGGGGGGGGGGTACACCCTGCACTCTGTACACAGCACATCCTTAAACTCTGCATTCTGTACATAACACACTCCTGAAGTCTGCACTCTGTACGTAGCACACTCCTGAACCCTGCACTCTATAGGTAGCATAATCCTGAACTCTGCACTCTATACATAACACACTCCTAAACCCTGCACTCTGTACATAACACACTCCTAAACCCTGCACTCTGTACATAACACACTCGTAAACCCTGCACTCTGTACATAACACACTCCTAAACCCTGCACTCTGTACATAACACACTCCTGAACCCTGCACTCTATAGGTAGCATAATCCTGAACTCTGCACTCTGTTCGTAACATACTCCTAAACCTTGCACTCTGTACATAACACACTCGTAAACCCTGCACTCTGTACATAACACACTCCTAAACCCTGCACTCTGTACATAACACACTCCTAAACCCTGCACTCTGTACATAACACACTCCTAAACCCTTCACTCTGTACATAACACACTCTTAAACCCTTCACTCTGTACATAACACACTCCTAAACCCTGCACTCTGTACATAACACACTCCTAAACCCTGCACTCTGTACATAACACACTCCTAAACCCTGCACTCTGTACATAACACACTCCTAAACCCTGCACTCTGTACATAACACACTCCTAAACCCTGCACTCTGTAGGTAGCACACCCCAGATACAAGTGGACATTTGAGGGCATGCATAATGCTGATGCAGCCTTTGATGAAAAAAAAAAATGGATTTTTGTAAGATCTTACCGTAAAATCCTTTTCTCTTAAGCTCATTGACAGACGCAGTCCTCTTGATTAATATCAAATTGGGTTATACTGCCCTCTACAGGAGTAGGACACTAGGCAGAAGAAAACGTTCTGGCCACACCTTAGGGGCAGTCCCAGAGGGTATATCCTCTCTCCCTCTGCTACAGGATGTCAGTTATGTCACAAAGCAGTGTCAGAGAATTTAACCCAACCCAACTCAAAAATAGAGGGGCGGGTACTGCGTCTGTCAATGAGCTTAAGAGAAAAGAATTTTACGGTAAGATCTTACAAAAATCTATTTTTCTCTGTCGCTCATTGACAGACGCAGTCCTCTTGATTAATATCAAATTGGGACATCCCAAAGCAGTGCCACAAAAGGGGTGGGATAACAGAAATCAAAATCCAATCTAGTAGGCCCAACCGGTGCCAACTAGAAGTTTTAAAGGCTCATCAGACAAAAGGATGAGACTCAACTGAAAACTAAACAGAAAAAAACCCTTGAGGTAGACCAACGGTCTCCTCAAATTGCGGCCTGCAGAACCTTGCGGCCAAAAGAGGAATCCGACGATGCCATCACATCAACTTTATAAAATTTTGTAAAGGTATGAACCGACGACCAGGTAGCCGCCTTGCAAACCTGGACCACTGACGCCTGATGTCAGAAGGTCCAGGAAGCACTAAGCGCCCGAGTGGAGTGCGCCTTAACAGGGAACGGAGAATCCCGACCCTTAATAGAATAAGCCTGTACCACCGTCTGTCTGATCCATCTGGAGATAGTCGCGGCAGATGCAGGCAACCCCTTTTTGGGGCCATCCGTAATCACAAAAAGTGAATCCGTCTCACGAAACGAGTCCGTAGTTTTCAAGTATACCCTGATTGCCCAAACCACATCCAAGGAATCTAACGCAAACTCCCGAGGATGACTGGGCTTAGGACACAGGGAAGGCAATACAATGTCCTCATTCAGATGAAACTCTGAAACCACTTTAGGAAGGAAGGATGGATTCGGACGAAGAACCACCTTATCCCTATGAACCACCAGATATGGGGAACGACAAGATAATGCGGCCAGTTCTGACACCCTGTGTGCAGAAGTGATGGCCACCAAGAAGGCCACCTTCTGGGATAAGGTAAGCAAGGGAATCTCCCTAATATCTTCAAAGGGAGGTTTCTGAAGAACCGACAACACCAAATTAAGATCCCAGGGCGGTAAAGGTGCGCGCACTGGCGGAGCCAGGTGCGCACCCCCTGGATGAAATTCTGCACCAAGGAATGAGTAGCCAAAGGCTTCTGAAAGAAGATTGCTGACGCTGAAACCTGACCCTTGATAGTACTCAAGGCCAGCTTCTGCTCAACCCCCTGTTGCAGAAAAGCCAAGATCCGGGTCACCGAATAAGCACGTGGAGGAAATCCAAGGGATTCACACCACGCAATATAAGACTTCCATGTGCGATGATAGGTTTTTCTGGAAGTCGCTTTCCTTGCTTTAGGAATAACTGAAGTGGACAATCCCTTGTCCTTCAGCACCTGGGTCTCAATAGCCAGGCCGTTAAAGCCAGCGATTGTAAAGCAGGATGGAAGATTGGTCCCTGAGACAGCAGATCCTCCCTGAGAGGAAGTCTCCAAGGATCAAGCCTGATCAAGTCGGCGTACCAGGGTCGCCGAGGCCAGTCCGGAGCTACCAGGATAACTGGGATTCCCTCCACCTCTATCCTGCGAAGAAGTTTCGGCAGCAACTTGAGAAGAGGGAAGGCATACAGTAGCTGATACTGTCCCCACGGGGCGACCAGCGCGTCTGCTGCGTCCGATAGAGGATCTCGGGAGCGGGCTACAAACCTCCGCACTTCCCTGTTGAGCCGAGATGCCAACAGATCCACATCCGGGGTGCCCCAATGAAGGCACAGCTGGTGAAATACCTCTGGATGAAGAGACCATTCCCCTTAATCCAGAATCTGACGGCTGAGATAATCTGCCTGCCAATTTTCCACCCCCGGAATGAGTACCGCGGAGAGAGCCGGAAAAAACAGTTCCGCCCAACGAGTATTGCTGGCCACTTCGATGGCCGCCAGGACACTCTTGGTGCCCCCTTGGTGATTGACATAAGCCACGGCCGTGGCATTGTCCGAGTGGATCCGAACCGGGCTGCCCTGGAGCTGCACGGTCCAGTAAATCAATCAAAGTCTGATCGCTCTCAGTTCCAATACATTTATCAGTAACCTGGATTCCATTGGAAGAAATGACTTCCCCTGGCTGAGCATCGGAGACCGAAGCCACCAGACCAGAGACTCCCTGGTCCGCTCGCTCAACCGGATTTGATTGTCCAGGGAATCGAGATTCCGATTCCATTTGAGAAGAATCTCCCTTTGGAGAATTCGGGTATGAGACTGGGCAAACGGTACTGCCTCGAAGGAGGCCACCATCAGTCCCAGGACCCTCATGCAAGTCCGAAGGGAAGGCCAGTTGACGGACAGCAACATCCGAATCGTTGACTGAATCTTCTGGAGTTTCTCCGGAAGAAGAAACACTCTTGCAAAGGATGTATCCAAAGTTAGGCCCAGATAGTTCAGTCTCCTGGTGGGAACCAGGGATGATCTTTGGGAAAAGTGAAGAAAACGCTGATGTCCTGCGAAGATGGGGATATGAAGATAGGCATCCTTGATGTCTATGGATGCCAGGAAATCCCCCTGGTGCAGAGAGGCCACCACTATTTGGATGGACTCTATCTTGAATTTTTGTACCCGGAGAAAACAATTGAGTGCTCTCAAGTCCAGAATTGGACGCACCTTGCCCTCTTTCCTGGGTATTGTGAACAGGTTCGAATAGAACCCCTGAAAACGTTCTGTCCAAGGAATGGGAACTACCATTCCTTGTTGCATCAAGTCCATTACTGCCCCCCGCAAAGCTTTTAAGCGATCCGGGGATAGTCAAATATTGGAAGGGAAGAATCGCACCGGTGGAAGTGATCGAAACTCGATCTTGTATCCCGACCGTATGACCTCGCGAACCCATTTGTCCGGGATTCTGGAAAGCCATGGATCCGGAAACCGGTGAAGACGTCCCCCCACCCCAGAGATGGGTGGGGGCGCACCTTCAGGCTGTATTGGTCTTATCTTCAGGTTTGGCTGAGCCAGACTTTTGTTTACCCGACCAGTGCCCTTTGAAACCCCCTGCAGGGGCTTTGGAGGGCTTTGCCTTATCGCCCGCCCCAGCGGAACGAAAAAACTTTTTATGAGCGGAAAAGGAAGGTCCTCGTCTGTTACGAGGTCCTTTACCCTTAGCAGTCTGTGGCAAAAAAGTGCTCTTGCCCCCAGTGAGATCCTTTATAATCTCATCCAAGGTGGCCCCAAACAGGCGATTCCCTTGAATCCAGCACTTTAACCACAACACGTGTCTGAGGACCACTGCTGAAACCGATGCACGCCCCAACAATGGAGTGGCGTCCAGGGCGGCGTCACAGATGAACTGTAGCCCTTGTATTATCTGCTCCAGCAAATCTGATACTGCCGGGGGGATACTTCTCCCCTTTAGGTCACGGCATAACAATTTGGTCCATTCTGTCAAAGTTTGTGAAACTAAACCAATGGCAATCACTGGCCTAAAGGCTGACCCTATCAGGGAAAAAATGGAGTGGGATTCCGCTTCCACCTTTCGATCCACCGGATCCCTAAAGGACGGAGCGTCCTCCAACGGGATAACAGTGGCTTTATTTAGTCTGGAAAATCGGTGAGTCCACCAATGGTGGTACCGTCCATTTTTTAAGGAGGGATTCCTCAAAAGGATAACGCCTAGTAATGCGTTTGGAAATAGCAGGGGTTCGTTTCGGACGACCCCATTCTTCTTTAATTAGATTACCAAAACATTTGGGGAAAAACACAAGGGAAAAACCTTCGCCATTTTGGTAGGCTTGCTAGTACCAAAAGGAATTTCAGTATCAGCTACCTCTGCCGGGGTAACCTCAAGACTTAAGGTTTCCCGGACAGACACAACTAGTGCATCCACCAACGCTACTTCTTGTGCTATGGCGGAGGCAGAAACGTCCTCCTGACTATCTGAGGAGACCGTACCCGAGACAGCAGCCCCAGAAGAGGGACCTGCAGCTGCAGTGACAAGCTCAGAATCTGTATCTGAAGTGTCAGATGAAATAGGGGTAGGCGGGGGTCGCTTTCTTGCCCGCCGTTCCTGACAGGCCACCTCCACCCGGGATACAAAAGACTCCAAAACCGCTGACAATGCATCAACCATAAGTGGGGCACTGGAGGGTCCTGCGGCCACCTCGAGGGGATCAGGTGGGGATACATGTGTGGCAGGGTCCATGATTAATCCAAGACACTTGCCAGCAAACAAAAATTGCAAAAGAAAAAAACTTTTTTTTTTGTAATCCCCTAGCGCAACAGCGCCCCTCAGTGTTACCTGCTTCGGACCCCCACAGAGAGATAGAGAGAGACCCCAAGGGCTCACCATCTGATGCACAGAAGCTTCTACCAAACTGCTCTCAGTGCTGTCCTTTACAGACAGGAAGTCTTGTGGATCGTTTTCCCGGGTAAAGGCGGCGGCTCCGCCCCTTTACACGCCTTCCGGCACTGCCCCTGCTACTCCTCGAGGTAGCTGGGCATCTCCAAAATGGCCGCCCCCATGCAGGAGACACGAGGCTACGCCAAAATGGCGGCCCGCGCGACCTGCGGGAGGATGGCGGTGGCCTGCACCTGAGGAAAGATGGCGGCGGCCTGCTAAAACGTGCGGCCTGCGGAAGGAAGGCAGCGGCCTGCGGGAAGGATGGCGGTAGTCCATGCAACCTTATGCATAAGGTAGGATCATATCACCCTCTTACATGGCCATCCTGAATAGTAATGCCAGCCCCTGACCTCAGTCATGGTCCCTTTACAGTGTCCACTCTTTACAGTGACTATCGGATAGTCAGCTCCCAAACCAAGCCTCCTGGTTCTTATTCACCAAATCACACTCAAGAGGGGGATCTGTGACACATGTTATAGGATAGAGGGGGGACCCAGGATCAAGAGGGTCCGACCATCCACAGAGGGGCCCGTGTCTATTCCCAAAACCCGACAGGGGAGAGGGGAACATACTACTCACCATACCGGAACCGGCGGGCACCCACTCCTAACAGAACCCCTCTCCACCGGGGTGGGGGGGCTGTCGACCAATACGGACGCCGCGACTCAGTTTCCAACTGGTCGTCGGCGTCCCGGCGAGACGTTTAACTCGCAGGGTCAGTCCCCGTCCAGTGGGACTATGTCGCGGCCGACCCAGCGCGGAGCTAGGGCCTGCACGCTCTCGTAGGCTGACTGGGGTGACCACTGGATCTTAACATCCAGCCCCTCGCCCAGCTCCAGCATAATTGTTTAAATGTGTCGCGGCCGATCCAGCGCGGAGCTGGAATCTGCACGCGTTTGTAGGCCGGCTGGGGTGACCACTGGACCTCAAAATCCAGCCCGTCGCCCAGATCCGGCATAATTGCTTGAAGATCTCACAGGAACAACTGGAGAAAAAAGCTGCCTAAAAAGAAAAAATTTTTCTAAAAAATCTTGCCAGGACCAAAGATCCCAGCAAGGAACTTAGGTACTTACTCCTGACTAGACAGAAAAAAACTGACATCCTGTAGCAGAGGGAGAGAGGATATACCCTCTGGGACTGCCCCTAAGGTGTGGCCAGAACATTTTCTTCTGCCTAGTGTCTTACTCCTGTAGAGGGCAGTATAACCCAATTTGATATTAATCAAGAGGACTGCGTCTGTCAATGAGCGACAGAGAAATTTAGTTTGACATCCCTGGTTTAGAGCAAACTTGCGTTCCAGGCATTCATTCCTAGGCATATACTGCCCTAAAGGTACAACTAAGTGCACCATCTAGCCACAGCAACGGTCAGCCTTTCATACAGTTTTACAGGTTGCATGCAGTGGGGCTGGATGGCACATCTATGTCCTCTGCCAGCAGCTAAAACGCCAGAGTCCTATGCACCAGGGCTGAAACGCACATTGTGCATAGGGCCCTTAAGATGCAGCTCTTTACCCAATTGTTTGAGGTGCACAATGACAATAGAGATTAGACTTCTGGAATGCCACAGCACACAGTGTATGGTCCATGTAGATAAAAAAACGGTATGTGCTACATGAAATGAAAACTAACTACCGGTACTGTAAATGCTTTAGGGAATGTAACATAACTGCATTGACAGTGAAACAAGAAGATGGAAACACTGTAGCCAAGTTACATTTAGAAGGGCTTCTACATTGCATAGTAACTTAGAAGGAGAGTGAGCAGAGCTATTGATTTGTATTTGGAATATGTGAAGGAGCTCCATTGCATGGCACAGACAGTGTGGATCCATCTGTTACAGGAAATGAGAACTAGCAACATCGTATGGTGAAGGAAGAGAGTGAAATAGGTGTATATATGGATAGAGGACATGTATGTGATGATGGACGATGTGTATGTGATGACATTTCTATTAGCGCCTGTTCATTATAGATACACAAATAAGATATGCCTATTAATCATTGTGGATATGCAGTACTCACAAAAGTGAGTACACCCCTCACATTTATGTGAATATTTTATTCTATCTTTTTATGTGACAACACTGAAGAATTTACACTTTGCTACAATGTAGCGAGCATACAGCTTGTATAGCAGTGTAAATTTGCTGTACCCTCAAAATAACAACACACAGCCATTAATGTCTAAACTGCTGACAACAAAAGTGAGTACACTTCTAAGTGAAAATGTCCAAAATGGGCCCAATTAGTCATTTTCCCTCCCCGGTGTCATGGGACTCGCTAGTGTTACAAGGTCTCAGGTGTGAATGAGGAGCAGGTGTGAGAAATTTGGTGTTATCGCTCTCACTCTCTCATACTGGTCACTGGAAGTTCAACATGACACCTCATGGCAAAGAACTCTCTGAGGATCTGAAAAAAGAATTGTTGCTCTACATAAAGATGGCCTAGGCTATAAGAAGATTGCCAAGACCCTGAAACTGAGCAGCAGCACAGTATCCAAGACAATACAGCAGTTTAACAGGACAGGTTCCAATCAGAACAGGCCTCGCCATGGTCGACCAAAGAAGTTGAGTGCACATGCTTAGCATCATATCCAGAGGTTGTTTTTGGGAAATAGATGTATGAGTGCTGCCAGCATTGCTGCAGAGGTTGAAGGGGTGGGGGGGTCAGCCTTTCAGTGCTCAGACCATACGCCGCACACTGCATCAAATTGGTCTGCATGTCTGTCATCCCAGAAGGAAGCCTCTTCTAAAGCATCTTCTAAAGACGATGAACAAGAAAACCTGCAAACAATTTGCTGAAGACAAGCAGACTAAGGACATGAGTTACTGGAACCATGTCCTGTGGTCTGATGAGACCAAGATAAACTTATTTGGTTCATATGGTGTCAAGCGTGTGTGGAGGCAACCAGGTGAGGAGTACAAAGACAAGTGTGTCTTGCCTACAGTCAAGCATGGTGGTGGGAGTGTCATGGTCTGGGGCTGCATGAGTGCTGCTGGCACTGGGGAGCTACAGTTCATTGAGGGAACCGTGAATGCCAACATGTACTGTCACATACTGAAGCAGAGCAAGATCCCTTCCCTTCGGAGACTGGGCCGGCGCCGCACGCAGGGCAGTATTCCAACATGATAACGACCCCAAACACCAGACGACCACTGCCTTGCTAAAGAAGCTGAGGGTAAAGGTGATGGACTGGCCAAGCATGTCTCCAAACCTAAACCCTATTGAGCATCTGTGGGGCATCCTCAAAAGGAGGGTGGAGGGCGCAAGGTCACTAACATCTGCCAGCTCCATGATGTCATCATGCAGGAGTGGAAGAGGACTCCAGTGGCAACCTGTGAAGCTCTGGTGAGGTCCATGCCCAAGAGGGTTAAGGCAGTGCTGGAAAATAATGGTGGCCACATGAAATTGACACTTTGGACATTTTCACTTAGGGGTGTACTTAATTTTTTTGCCAGCGGTTTAGACATTAATGGCTGTGTTGAGTTATTGAGGGGACAGCA
This sequence comes from Pelophylax lessonae, assembly GCF_965119305.1. Lineage (NCBI taxonomy): Eukaryota > Metazoa > Chordata > Amphibia > Anura > Ranidae > Pelophylax > Pelophylax lessonae. The sequence goes on from NC_138779.1 coordinate 119,686,696, forward strand.
AATTTACAATGTTATACAAGCTGTACACTCACTACTTTACATTGTAGCAAAGCGTAATTTCTTCAGTGTTGTCACATGAAAAGATATAATAAAATATTTACATATATACATATATATATACATATATATATATACACACATACATATACATATAAACACACACAATATTGTCAAAAGTATTAGGACGCCTGCCTTTACAGGCACATGGACTTTAATGGCATCCCAGTCGTAGTCCGTAGGGTTCAATTTTGAGCTGGCCCACCCTTTGCAGCTATAACAGCTTCAACTCTTCTGGGAAGGCTGTCCACAAGGTTTAGGAGTGTGTCTATGGGAATGTTTGACCATTCTTCCAGAAGAACATTTGTGAGCTTAGGCACTGATGTTGAACAAGAAGGCCTGACTCACAGTCTCCGCTCGGATTCATCCCAAACGTGTTCTATCGGTTGAGATCAGGACTCTGTGCAGGCCAGTCAAGTTCCTCCATCCCAAACTTTCTCATCCATGTCATGTCGGAACAGGAAGGGGCCATCCCCAAACTGTTCCCACAAAGTTGGGAGCATGAAATTTTCCAAAATGTCTTGGTATGCTGATGCCTTAACCGCTTGCCGACTGCTCACAGTATATTTACTGCGGCAGTCAGCCCCTCACAGGCAGAGCGACGTAGGTCTATGTCGCTAGCCTGTGAGGCTCTGGGGAGCGAGCGCGCGTCCGCGGAGGCGCGCTCCCGCTCCTGCACGGTCACGGACCCCCCCGCGCGCGTGACCGGCGGACCCAATGTCCGCCGGTCACTCAGCGATCGTCGGGGGAGAGGGAGAAAGTCAGGCGGCTTGTGTAAACAAGCCGCCTGTCATTCTCCCCTGTGTATGAAGGATGATCATACGGTTCTACTATGTAGAACCGTTGATCACTGTTCATACATCTGAAGCCACAGCCAATCACAGTAGAAAGCACGCCCCTAGGGACACACATAGCCCCTCCCTTTCAAAAAAAAAAGTTAACCCCTTCACTGCCAGTGTATTTTTACAGTAACAGTGCATATGTATAGCACTGATTACTGTAGAAATGTCACTGGTAACCCCAAAAGTGTCAAAAATTTCAGTCAAGGGTCCGATCTGTCCACCGCAATGTCGCAGTACCGCAAAAAAAAAAAAAAAAAAAAAAAAAAAAAAAATCGCAGATCGCCGCCATTACGCGTTAAAAAATAAACAACAAAAATGACATAAATCTTTCCCTTTGTTAGTAAACGCGATAACTTTTGCGCAAACCAATAAAAATACGCTTTTTGCGATTTTTTTTACCAAACATAGGTAGCGTAAAACAAATTGGCCGAAAATGTTAAAAAAATTTGATTTTTACATTTTTTTTTGGGGAATTTCATATAAAAAAAATGTGAAAAATATTGCTATTTTTGCAAAATTGACGCTCTTTTTTTGTTTATAGCGCGTGATCAAAAAAAAAAAAAAAATCGCACAGGTGATCAAATACCACCAAAAGAAAGCTCTGTTTGTGGGAAAAAAAGGACGTCAAATTCGCTTAGGTACAGCGTCGCACGACCGCGCAATTGTCCGTTAAAGTCACGCAGTGCCGAATCCCAAAATACCCCCTGGTCGTTTAGCAGCCAAATCCTCCGGGGCTTAAGTGGTTAAGAGATCCCTTCACTGGAACTAAGGAGCCAAGCCCAACCCTCTGAAAAACAAGTATACATTGTGCATACAGTGTATATATAAATATATATATTTTTTTTAACACAATCAGGTGGCAAAGCAGTGGTGCATGCTAGTAGCTGTTAAATGCCGGCAATTTCACATCAAAGTTAAGCTTTTTGTGAATGAAGAGCCAACACAGCATAAAGAACAGGACAATACAGAGCTGTATGTAAACAGCACAATCTATGAATATGTCTTCAGAGAAACCTCAGATGTACAACATGTCCTGATCCAACTCGCCCCTCAGACATGCTCCAGCAGGGATCTTTTCTAATAAGCGGGGGTAATGATCTTCTGGTCTATCATGTTATTTTGTACAACATTGCTTTTTGTTCCTCAGAGAAGAAACAGAGTAACAAAGAAAATCACACCAAGCTTGGTCCTCATTTCACTTGTACAAAATAATGAACTCTTAAATGGCGAAGTGATCATGAACAATAATGATTTCCATAATTATGGGTAAGTTTCATACAAAGAATCCCAGTGGTTTGGTCATTCTTCTGAAAGTGGTCACCATCTAGGATCATGGAAGTTTTTCAAAAGAGTACAAAATTTTCACTCTACCTTCCTAATGATTGCACACTTGGATAGTAGTAGTATTATCTCAGGTTAATGAAAATAATCAGATCACTATAACAACAGATGTTGTTACATTGCACTTGTGGATCCACTAGGTTATGTGGTATTAGTCAAAAGTAGAACACACCCTGCTTATCAATAGTTCCAACTCAGACCTTATTAACCTCCAGCCAAATCATATTTGTGACTTCAAGTGCAAGCCCGGGCTACTACTGACCAATAAAAAGCGGATGTCCTGAGCTGTACTGTGTGCCACAAAGTCCACTATTAGAGGACTGAGTATAAGGCCTGGCTCACACCTATGCATTTTTTAGTGCATTTTCAGTTTTGCAGAGACACACTACAGTCCAGTGGCGGCCGGTGCATTGGAGGTGCCGCCCCCCCCATCCATGCGTCCGGCCCCTTAATCTACATGCTGGGCGCCGGTCGCATGGAGTTCAATGGGGGTTTTTTTTTTTCTTCTGAAGCACGTGATTAGAGCCAGAGGCTCTAATAGGCTTCAGAAAAGGGTGGACCCGGGGCGCAGAGCAGTACGCCCTGAGCCCACCCATTGTGTGACAATAGCAAATGAATATTCGCTATTGTCACACGGATCCTCCTCCTGGCCAATGAGGAAGCAGGTCCGAGACCCATTTCCTGATTGGCCGAAAGGCAAACCTTTGCCATTGGCCAAGGAGGAGGACTCGGGAGACGCGGAGGACTGAGGAGAAGCCGCCGCTGCATCAGGTAACTGCACTGGTCTCTCTGCACGCTGTGGTCACTCTGCATTGAAGGGGGCATGCTGTGGTCACTCTGCATTGAGGGGGGCACGCTGTGGTCACTCTGCATTGAGGGGGGCACGCTGTGGTCACTCTGCATTGAGGGGGGCACGCTGCGGTCACTCTGCATTGAGGGGGGCACGCTGCGGTCACTCTACATTGAGGGGGGCACGCTGTGGTCACTCTACATTGAGGGGGGCACGCTGTGGTCACTCTACATTGAGGGGGGCAAGCTGTGGTCACTCTACATTGGGGGGGCACTCTGTGGTCACTCTACATTGGGGGGGGGGGAACTCTGTGGTCACTCTACATTTAAGGGGGCACTCTGTGGTCACTCTACACTTAAGGGGGCACTCTGTGGTCACTCTACATTTAAGGGGGCACTCTGTGGTCACTCTACATTTAAGGGGGCACTCTGTGGTCACTCTACATTTAAGGGGGCACTCTGTGGTCACTCCACATTTAAGGGGGCACTCTGTGGTCACTCTACATTGAAGGAGGCACGCTGTGGTCACTCTGCATTGAAGGGGGCACACTATACTTTGATTACTGAAGGCCCCTTTCACACTTTTGTGACCTCAAAGTCATGCAATTTTTTGCCGTGTATTTTTCCGCAAAGCAATGTCTATTACATTTTTCTGTTTGCGCCCCCCAAACATTTTAAGCACCAGCTGCCACTGCTACAGTCCATTTAACATGGTTTCCTATGGGTCACATTCACATCTGTGCATTTTATGGAAAGGGCCAGGGACTTTTTTCTGGGTTTTGGCTCCAAAGACTTCAATTGATCAAAAACGTGTATTGAAAAATGCAAAATGCACCTGGAATATGCAAACTGCAGCCTGCATAAGTGTGAACCACGCCTTAATGACCAAAAACATTACACAAGGTGTTAGGTCATTCCTATTGGTTTGTTGACATGGGCACCAGCACATATTCCAGCCCCTGGCTGTGCAAGTAGTGTCCTGGCCAGGTGCGCACATGCGTGCAGAAGTGTGCACCCCTCAACACGCACATAAAAGGTGTGCATGCCCCTAAATAAGCACTTGCACTAAACAGGCCAGGGCACCAATTTAAAAAATGCAGGTACAAACAAAGAACAAGTATTAGCAGCATTTTTCCTTAAAATAAATTGTTTTTTATATTCTTGTAATGTGCTAGACAGACACATTTTATCACTGAAAAAAAATAAATTACCAGAACAGCCTTATTTCTCCTTGCATGTCATAGCCGTCATTTCTTTTGAAAGCGTCTAATTAATCTTTGCGTTTGCCCAGCTCCTCTTTGCAGACACAGCTTGAAGTCTACTAGGGCTGCTGACATCACATCCAAGATGGTGGCCCTCAGCAGCAGTATCAGGGCTTTTGGATGACCACACAATTGAGGCTTTACAGGTTAAAAACATTCTAAAAATATGTTAATTGCACATATTCATGGGAAGATTTTTTTTTAAATAAATGGTCTAGCCTCAGGATCTCTTTCAACCTAGAGCTGACTGTGGATCATTACAGACTGGTCTCTGCTAATTTTCTGAAACCAAACCTGTTCTACCATGTCATTGTACATGAAATTCTGTTGCCGACCTGGTTTTCATTCCCGACATGCCCTTGGATGTTTTGGATTGCTGCCTTACTGTTGCTGACTTCAGCTTAACTCCGACCTCCTAAAGTTCTGGTATTCCCCTATCCATAGGTTATCAACCCCACCTTGCTGTGGGACCCTGCTACTGTATATAGTCTGGTACCTTGCTGTCTGCTTGATAACAAACCTGGCCTGTTCCATGGCTAAGTCCTGGTGTCTCATACCTGCCAACTGTCCCGTTTTTGCAGGGACAGTCCCGGCAAACAGGAGCCTGTCCCGGGTAATTTACATTGTCCTTGGAAACGCGCAGTTAATCATAAATGTTACGCAGAAGTAGTGCAGCTGAATGGGAGAATTATTCAAACTCTGCTACTTTGGCCTTAAATTTGAAATTCCCTTTTTAATTTCCTGCAATTCTCTCTAAATTGAGTAGACCCTATAATCTGATAAGTAGGCGGAGATTAATTATGCGGAGTGGGCAGAGCTTCATTGAAGTGGGTGTGGCAATTGATAGCTGTGCTGCAAAGTGTCCCTGGAAATTTTTTTTCAAATGTTGGCAACTATGGTGTCTGACATTGGCCCTCTCCCGGGACCTAAAGCTGCCTGCATACAGCCACCCACTGAGATGAATTAGAAGATGCAGCTGTACACGGTTGTGTGCTGGGGGTTGGGTAAAGCACCCACACACTGGGGTTCATTTACAAAAGACAAATAGACTGTGCACGCTTGTCGGCCGATAAGCGTTGCGTGTGTACTAGGCTTTAGAATGATTGATAAGCTCCAACATTTGATGCGCTGTCCAGTGCTGATCTTATGTTCAGACAGGTTCGCCATTATATACTGTACATCGTCTACCCTCGCCGCCAACTCGTCTGTCCCATCCTGGCCGAGATTGCCTTGGATCTCACACAGCCTAGGTCTTTCCACCAGTGAAAGAAGTTTCCTTTATATTCAAATTTGCCCGTGAACCCCTCATTTGGTATCAATGCTATTTTTTTTTTTTTTTACAACATTATACTATGTCCATGGTTTTCATTAACCAGCATATCCGTTTCTTGGATTGCTGTAATCTACGTGGGACTTTCTCCACCTCTCTGTACCATACTTATGATTTATTTCCCTATTCATCTGAAAGTCTCTAATCATATTCTTAAGAAATGTTCTTTGTTGCTTCTACAAGTTAATACAGGGTAACAAAAACTGGGAGTGACTACAATGTCAGATTACAGTAACCCTAATTATAATCTAATGACATTGTAGATCATGTTTTTCTTTTTACAGCTTGACTGCACTATGGGTAATAACCTACAAGCGATAACATCAGTAAACATTAAAATTCTACAGAATACAAACGATAATGGGGTATGTGCTTTACCAATTTGTAGAAATGTTAGAAAAGACAAGGGTGTTACTCCCTATCGAAACCTACTAGTTAAACCAGGATCAAGAGCTACTTTATATACTAAGGCCTAATGCCACGGGAGCATTGGGGCAAACGTTATGAAGTTCTAGCTTCATATGCCTGGGAAGCCCAGCTGCTGCATACATTTGAACAGAGATATGAATGACAGTGCACAGCTACTGTATATGCGGATATATGCCGGTACTTCTATAAACTTGTGTATAGCTTACAGACTTTCCGCATTTAGGGAATTCGTTCGTATGCTATATGCGGATACCTACAGTGAGGTGAAAAAAGTATTTGATCCCCTGCTGATCTTTTACATTTGCCCACTGACAGATAAATGATCAGTCTATAATTTTAATGGTAGGTTTATTTTACCTATAAGAGACAGAATAACAACAAAAATATCCAGAAAAACGCATTTCAAAAAAGTTATAAGTTGATCTGCATTTTAATGAGTGAAAAAAGAATTTGACCCCTTTGCAAAACATGACTTAGTACTTGGTGGCAAAACCCTTGTTGGCAATCAGAGGTCAGACGTTTCTTGTAGTTGGCCATCAGGTTTGCACACATCTCAGGAGGAATTTTGTCCCACTCCTCTTTGCAGATCCTCTCCAAGTCATTAAGGTTTCGAGGCCAACGTTTGGTAACTCGAACCTTCAGCTCCCTCCACATATTTTCTATGGGATTAGGGTCTGGACCTTAATGTGCTTCTTCTTGAGCCACTTCTTTGTTGCCTTGGCCGTGTGTTTTTGGTTATTGTCATGCTGGAATACCCATCCACGACCCATTTTCAATGCCCTGACTGAGGGAAGGAGGTTGTCACCCAAGATTTGAAGATACAGGACATCCCGTCCATCGGTCCTTTGATGCGGTGAAGTTGTCCTGTCCCCCTAGCAGAAAAACACCCCCAAAGCATAATGTTTCCACCTCCATGTTTGACGGTGGGGATGGTGTTCTTTGTGTCACAAGTAGCATTCCTCCTCTGAACATAAAGAGTTGAGGTTATTCCAAAGAGCTTGCTTTTGGTCTCATCTGCCCACAAAATATTCACCCAGTTCTTCACTGAATCATTCAGATGTTCGTTAGCAAACTTCATACGGGCCTGTACATGTGCTTTCTTGAGCAGGGAGATCTTTTGGGTGCTGCAGGATTTCAGTTCTTCACGGCGTAGTGTGTTACCAATTGTTTTTTTGGTGACTATGGTCCCAGCTGCCTTGAGATCGACAAGATTCTCCCACGTATTTCTGGGTTGATTCCTCACCATTCTCATGATCATTGAAATTCTACGAGGTGAGATCTTGCATAGAGCCCCAGACCTAGGGAGATTGACAGTTATTTTGTGTTTCTTCAATTTGCGAATAATCGCACCAACCGTTGTCACCCTCTCACTAAGCTGCTTGGCTATGGTCTTGTAGCCCATTCCAGCCTTGTGTAGGTCTACAATCTTGTCCCTGACATCCTTAGATGGCTCTTTGGTCTTGGCGGGTGGAGAGATTGAAATCTGATTCATTTCTTCTGTGGACAGGTATTTTTTATACAGGTAACAAGCTGAGATTAGGAGCACTCCCTTTAATCTCAGCTCATTACCTGTATAGAAGACACCTGGGAGCCAGAAATCTTGCTGATTGATAGGGGATCAAATACTTATTTCACTCATTAAAATGCAAATCAATTTACAGCTTTTTTGTAATGTGTTTTTCTGGATATTTTTGTTGTTATTCTGTCTCTTGCAGTTATATTAAACCTATAGACTGATCATTCCTTTGTTAGTGGGCAACCATGCAAAATCAGCAGGTGATCAAATACTTTTTTCCCGAACTGTACATATACCCATGTACAACTGTGCACAACCATTCATGTCTATGGATGGCTGTACAAAGCACTGTCTCCTTGGCACAGAAGAATCCCAGAATTTTACATTATGCAAGCCCAATGTGCCCGTGTGCATGAGGCCTTACATTCTTACAGAAGAACCATAAAAAAGGCATCATGGCCTGTTGTCAGACACAGTGGTGTGCTATAAAACACAGTAACAAACAAGAGAATCAGAGTTACTACCCATACACAAAAATGTCAGCAGAGCTCAAGGGTGATTGATTAACAGTCGTTTGTCTGTAGGAAGTAATCCATTAAGATGATCCTCAAAATCAGTTGCTGCTCTTAAAAATCTTCATGTTTATTGGAAAACCACAGTGTAGAGACGCAGATAAAACCAGTTGACGCTTTTCAGTCTACAAGGCCTTAGTCATAACCTATGACTAAGGCCTTGTAGGCTGAAACTCGTCAACTGGTTTTATCTGCGTTTCTACACTGTGGTTTTCCAATAAACATGAAGATTTTTAAGAACAGCAAATTTGTTGTGTGGATCATCTTAATGGAGTGCTATAAAACACACATTTTGCACAGAGTAGAAGCTCATTGACACAGTGTTTCTATAATAAAACAAGCAATGGTTTCTGCTTGCTATTTAATTCCCCCCTTCCCAGCTTCATATACGGTTTGTGCTGAAGATTGCGCTTGACTTACTAGATCAGCCACTGGTCGTGGGTGAGTGATTGTGTGGGTGAGTAAGGAGATGCCCCTTCAGTAGGTTGTGCCCAATGGTGGATACTGTCAGTGAACCCTCTTAGATCTTGGGCTGCTGCCTTTCTAGTATGGCCTTGAAATCATTTCCACATGTAGACTTGGAATAATAAGAAAGAAGACGCACCCGATGTCCAAAAGATTGCAAGTTCAATGGTAAATTAAGAGGCATTTATTGAGAATTGCGAAATGCATAAAACCATCACGTTTCGGTAGAAAATGTCTCTCACTTCTTCAGGGCTGATGCTGCACGATATTAAATGGGAAGGATTACCATGCCAGTTATATATTTGCAAAGTTTCAGAGGTAAAACGGACAAGTGACAGCTGAGGTTCCAGGGGCGGCTTTATTTACTAACCCTTTTTTTCTCCCCTGCTTCTGCATTCATCTACTGACAACAGCAGGAGCTGCCCTGTGTAAGCTAAGAGTTATTGGAAGTCTAGAGAAAGAACAAAGAACAGTGCACAGGCATAGTGTAGTAAAAACAGGGGCTTTTTTACAAGTTAAATTTGATGTTATTGCATGAACAAAAATGGTGAATCAGTCAAGCATGTAAACATTCCTCAGTGGCCATCGGTGGGCGAACTCTGGGATCCGAAGTTGGAACAAGCTGTGTTGATAACCATCCTTTTACCAACTCTGAAGGTAAGCCAGCCCACTCTTTTCCATATATTGGGCTAAAACATTTCTAGCGCGATTCATTTTTCCTGTTGAGATTTTAAGGTTATGCACTACCTTTTACTGTCTATGTACAGTGGGTACGGAAAGTATTCAGACCCCCTTAAATTTTTCACTCTTTGTTATATTGCAGCCATTTGCTAAAATCATTTAAGTTCATTCTTCTTCCTCATGAATGTACACATAGCACCCCATACTGACAGAAAAACACAGAATTGTTGACATTGTTGCAGATTTATTAAAAAAGAAAAACTGAAATATCACATGGTCCTAAGTATTCAGACCCTTTGCTGTGACACTCATATATTTAACTCAGGTGCTTTCCATTTCTTCTGATCATCCTTGAGATGGTTCTACACCTTCATTTGAGTCCAACTGTGTTTGATTATACTGATTGGACTTGATTAGGAAAGCCACACACCTGCCTATATAAGACCTTCCAGATCACAATGCATGTCAGAGCAAATGAGAATCATGAGGTCAAAGGAACTGCCTGAAGAGCTCAGAGACAGAATTGTGGCAAGGCACAGATCTGGCCAAGGTTACAAAAAGATTTCTGCTGCACTTAAGGTTCCTAAGAGCACAGTGGCCTCCATAATCCTCAAATGGAAGACGTAATCCGGCCAAACTGAGCTATCGGGGGAGAAGAGCATTGGTGAGAGAGGTAAAGAAGAACCCAAAGATCACTGTGGCTGAGCTCCAGAGATGCAGTCAGGAGATGGGAGAAAGTTGTAGAAAGTCAACCATCACTGCAGCCCTCCACCAGTCGGGGCTTTATGGCAGAGTGGCCCGACGGAAGCCTCTCCTCAGTGTAAGACACATGAAAGCCTGCATGGAGTTTGCTAAAAAAACACCTGAAGGACTCCAAGATGGTGAGAAATAAGATTCTCTGGTCTGATGAGACCAAAATAGAACTTTTTGGCCTTAATTCTAAGCGTTATGTGTGGAGAAAACCAGGCACTGCTCATCACCTGTCCAATACAGTCCCAACAGTGAAGCATGGTGGTGGCAGCATCATGCTGTGGGGGTGTTTTTCAACTGCAGGGACAGGACGACTGGTTGCAATCGAGGAAAAGATGAATGCGGCCAAGTACAGGGATATCCTGGACAAAAACCTTCTCCAGAGTGCTCTGGACCTCAGACTGGGCCGAAGGTTTACCTTCCAACAAGACAATGACCCTAAGCACACAGCTAAAATAACGAAGGAGTGGCTTCACAACAACTCCGTGACTGTTCTTGAATGGCCCAGCCAGAGCCCTGACTTAAACCCAATTGAGCATCTCTGGAGAGACCTAAAAATGGCTGTCCACCAACGTTTACCATCCAACCTGACAGAACTGGAGAGGATCTGCAAGGAGGAATGGCAGAGGATCCCCAAATCCAGGTGTGAAAGACTTGTTGCATCTTTCCCAAAAAGACTCCTGGCTGTATTAGATCAAAAGGGGGCTTCTACTAAATACTGAGCAAAGGGTCTGAATACTTAGGACCATGTGATATTTCAGTTTTTCTTTTTTAATAAATTTGCAACGATGTCAACAATTCTGTGTTTTTCTGTCAGTATGGGGTGCTATGTGTACATTCATGAGGAAGAAGAATGAACTTAAATGATTTTAGCAAATGGCTGCAATATAACAAAGAGTGAAAAATTTAAGGGGGTCTGAATACTTTCCGTACCCACTGTACATCAATGTGTTTATTGGGTGAATGTGATATCCTGAGGGTCTAATTAATTTCACAGGACTACAGGATTGCTTTAAAATAAATATCTACCACCATCTGCATCCATTATCTAAACTACAGCTGAAGACAGGAAACAAATGCATCCACTAGAAATAAAACCATTAAACTGACAAACAAATACCACTACTCTGTGAAAATTGGTTAAAATACTATGACAATTTACAAGACAGAAACCTCTGTGTCCCATATGGTATTTACACACCCATGTGATGGTAACGCTTTAAGTTATCTTTGTACTTTGTCATTATAGTCTCTGTTGTGAAGACACTCCTTTGTATAGCCAGCATGATAAGGTTGGAATTTTTGGAGGCAAACATAAAGACAATCCACAAAATACACTACCGATGGAATGGTAAGTTCCAAAATGGGTCGATATATATGACATGAAAACTGGCATTAACCACCAAAAATGTTTGTATGTACCATACTATATATCTATATACTATATCTCCACTTTTGTATGTACTATACTATCTCTATACTACATCTCCACTTTTGTATCTGCTATATATCTACTTTTATATGTACTATACCAGTAATGGCGAACCTTGGCACCCTAGATGTTTTGGAACTACATTTCCCCATGATGCTCAACTACACTGCAGAGTGCATGAGCGCCGTGGGAAACGTAGTTCTAAAACATTTGGGGGTGCCAAAAATCACCATCAAAAAATACTAGGGATGAAAACAAAAAGTTCTCATCTCAGGTCTACACCATCTATAAGTACCATCATGCCTCTGCCTATGGAAGCCATGCTTGTAACTGTCAGCCTTGCAATGCCTCATGGGAATTGCAGTTCTGCAACAGCTGGAGGGCCACCAGCTTAAGTCCCCTGATCTACAGTATGTCTCAATTTGTCATGTTTAGGAATTCTACCGGTATATTTAGGAAGTGCTGGATCCAGGATCAGTTTCATTTTTTAGTGTCAGGATAAATTAATGCTGTATATTGTAGTGACTCTGGTTAGATGGCCCACTAACCCAAAGGGGCCTCAAAGGTGCCTTAGGTGAAAATAGAAGGATGTAAGGAAAACACGCATGACCTTAAAGAGGAAGTAAACCCTCCTCTGTAACTTGTACCTATAGGTAAGCCTATGATAAGGCTTACCTATAGGTACTGTAAATATCTCCTAAACATGTACCGTTTAGGAGATATTTACCTTACATGCAGCCAGTGACGTCACTGGCGCATGCGCTCTGAAGAACGGCTGCTCGTGCCATTCCTTCAGAGCTCCGTGCCGTGACCGTCGGCTCCCGTGCGCGTGACGTCACCGCGGCTCCGGCCAATAAGATGGCCGGATGCCGCGATCCCGGAAGACGGGCAACTGGACATGTCGCCCGCCATACAGGTAAGCGGACGGCACGGCGGGGGCTCGTTCTAAGGTAAGTATTTCATAATGAGCTAGTATGCGATGCATACTAGCTCATTATGTGTTTCTCTTGCAGGTTGCAAAAAGAAAAAAAAATGTTGGGGTTTACAACCTCTTTAAGGCTTGGTTCACACCGCTGTGACTTGGGATCGGACTTGTGAGACCCCCAAGTCGCGGGACATGTGAAATCCCATGTTAGACAACGAGAGCCATCCTAAATAGCACAACTGAAGTCGCTCTGACTTCAGAAAAGGTTCCTGTACTGAATTCAAGGTTACTTCTATTCTCTTCTATTCTATACTTCTATTAAAGTAGTACTCAAGTCACCAGGAAGTCACCTGGCAAAGTTGCACTGCAGGTCCAGGCAGTGTGAACTGAGTCTAAAGGTTTAAAAGTCCTAAATTATTTATTTCATCGTGGAGGTCCAAAGACAACATGTCAATATATTCCAGGGGCTTAAATATTTCTATTTCCTCAAGTACTCGTTAAAAGAACCATGATGGGCCTGTATGGATTAATAGATTTTTAGCTATGACGTTGGCAACATCATTGCATTTAAACTAGCACCTGAAGCCCTGGTGAAGGGGTATCGGTACCGTACCCGACGTGCGTTGGCTTGTTGTCTTTGGACCTCTGAATCCTGGCTCCTAAACTTTCGGGGTGGCGCCTTAGCTTTCCCTACATGTTTTAGGCGTTGGCAGATGGTGGGGAAGGTGTATGCAGCATGCAGAATTTATGCAGTGTTTCAGCATGACAAGAGCATAAACGACTCCCAGCAAAATAATTGCAGACAGAGGTCTTATTGTCTCATAGTGTGGAGGGCATTTTTAGAACCAAGAGCAAAAACAAATGCCTGGACTTTTTATTTTTCTGGCTTCCAACAATTCTTCTTTAACACTTCCGAGTGATTTGATATAGCTTCTGTAGGGTTGGAGATCGCGCTGGACTGACTCAGTGGGTTGTAAGTCGATGGTTAAATGATGGTGGTGGTGATAGGAAGGAAGAGATCTCTTCCAATGCTTTCTGCCCCACTACACCTGGAAGGAGATGGTGGGCCTGGGCTGCTGTCTTTGGGGTAGGAGAGGCGGGAGCGCCCAATATCCAATGAAATGTAAAAAACAGGATAATTTAAAGTCGTTGTTTCAAAGATGGTCAAGCCAACGTCTTTCAGGGGAAAAGACTCCCCCTTCGTCAGGGCTGCTTTTAGATGTGGAACAGGGAAAATCCCACACGGATAGGTCTGCAATACCAGAATCAGAATTGCTCTAAGACTGCTGTGTTGGCAGCGGCAGCATAGCGATCTTAGAAAGGAGGAGTCTTTTTCCTCGAAAAGCGCTGGCTTGACCATCTTCTGACACTTTCAATAAACAACTACAAATTACACAGTTTTTTGCATTTCTTTGGATACTGGGCGCTCGCTCCATCACTTCCTTCCCCTTTGAGTGATTTGATATAGACTAGAAATCACAAAAAATGTCAATAAAACAGAGAAAAAAAATATAAAAATCGGTGAATGTGGAACCTCCATGCCCCTGTTCTACAGGTTTACAGCTTGTCCCCATGCTCCTCCAGCTTTAGTGGTCTCCCAGGTTCCAATACTGAAGTATTAGATCAATGAGAAAATTTCAACACCCAAGTACAGGAAGCTGAAAGACGACGTGATCCAAAATTAGCTGCCCCAAAGTGAAATTAAATGGGATTTGCATCTTGGGTTTATTGTTCCTTTAAAACTTGGCACTGTACTTGTAAATAAGCACCATCTAGTCAACATACCCACATCATCTGTCAGAGTTCAGTACCCCAATGTTAGAAGATGGCTGATGAGAAACATCCAGTATAATTCTGATATACTATGAAAGCAAACTGAGCTATTGAGATACAGGAGGAACTTTGTACTATAGATAAGAAAAGTGGATGATCTGCAATACCAGAGAAATAAAATGCCATTCTGTCAGTATCATACGAAAAGCATTTTAAATTATAGGGCAGGATATAAAGGAAGGGAAATTATTAGTTAAGCCTACTCTGGTCTTGATGCAAAAGTGAACTAGGCCCTCAAACTCATCCTTGTTAACCACTTGCCGACCGCCGCAAGTACATATACTGCGGCGGTCAGCCCCTCACAGGCAAAGTGACGTATGGGTACGTCACTAGCCTGTGAGGCTCTGGGGAGCGAGCCCGCGCCGCCGGAGGCGCACTCCCGCTTGGTCACGGACCCCCCCGCGCGCGTGTGCCCGGCGGACCCGATGTCTGCCGGGCACTCGCAATCGTCCGTTAGAGCAGGAGAAAGGCAGGCGGCTAATGTAAACAAGCCGCCTGTCATTCTCCCCTGTGTAAGAACAGCGATCATACGGTTCTACTATGTAGGACCGTTGATCACTGTTCCTACACCTCAAGACACAGCCAATCACAGTTAGAATCACGCCCCTAGGGACACATACAACCCCTCTCTCTCTCAAATAAAGTTAACCCCTTCACTGCCAGTGCAATTTTTCAGTAACAGTGCATATGTATAGCACTGATTACTGTAGTAATGTCACTGGTACCCCCAAAAGTGTCAAAAATGTCAGTCAAGGGTCCGATCTGTCCGCCGCAATGTCGCAGTCCCGTAAAAAAAAAAAAAAAAATCACAGATCGCCGCCATTACGCGTTAAAAAAAAAAAAACAAACAACACAAATGACAACAATCTTTCCTTTAGTTTGTAAATGCAATACCTTTTGTGCAAACCAATCAAAATACGCTTTTTGCGATTTTTTTTATCAAAAATATGTAGCGGAAAACAAATTGGCCTAAAATGTTATAAAATTTAGATTTTTAAATTTTTTTGGGGGGGAATTTCATATAAAAAAATGTGAAAAATATTGTTATTTTTGCAAAATTGTCGCTTTTTTTGTTTATAGCGCAAAAAAAAAAAAATAAATAAATAAAAAAAAAAAAAAAAAAAATCGCACAGGTGATCAAATACCACCAAAAGAAAGCTCTGTTTGTGGGAAAAAAAGGACGTCAAATTCGTTTAGGTACAGCGTCGCACGACCGCGCAATTGTCCGTTAAAGTCACGCAGTGCCCAATCTCAAAATACCCCCTGGTCAGGAAGGGGGTAAAATCTTCCGGGGCTTAAGTGGTTAAACACCTATGATATCACAGTTCCTTAAAAAAAAAAAATTCAAATAATCTGCTACCGTGTTTCCCCGAAAATAAGACCGGGTCTTATATTGATTTTGGCTACAAAAAACACACAAGGGTTTATTTTCAGGGGATGCCTTTTATTTATGGTATGTACAACAAGGATCTTAAAGTGGTTGTAACCTAAAAAAAATAAAAATAAAAAAAAATCCTGATCCTCTAAAGCAGGAGTCTCCAAATTATGCCCTCCAGTTGTTCATGAACTACAATTCCCATCATGCCTAGTCATGTCTGTGAATGCCAGAGTTTTACAATACTTCATAGGACGTGTAGTTCCCCAACAGCTGGAGGGCCGTAGTTTGGAGATCCCTGCTTTAAAGCATAATAGACAGCACAGTGCTTGTGCTGTGTCATTTACCCCTCTCTTTGTTCTAAAAAACCTGGAATAAAATAACAAAACGTTCTTAAAGTTCTCTCCCCGTCAGCTCAGGAGTCAGCATTAGGACATTCTGTAATCCCCCAAAAAAATCTTGGTTAAAGTCATTGTAAAATTATGAAATCCGTTTTGTAAAAAGATTATATAATGTGCATTGTGTCTCCTTTTGTAACTTTATTGTGGAAAATACCTTATTTACAGCGATTGACGCTCACGTGACCCGCCGGAGCACTTCTTCTCCGCTTCGAATACTGCAGAGGTAGGGGCCGAGATCCCCACTGATGTCAGCTGGGAGGAGAGGAGGAGATCTCCACCGGTCACGTGAGCGCCCAGTGGCACTGTAAATAAGGTGTTTTCCACAATCGTGTTAAAGACACACACTGCACATTATATAATCTTTTTACAAAATGGATATGTTTTTACAAGGATTTTAACTAGGGTTTATTTTCGGGGTAGGGCATATATTGCAGCCATCCCCGAAAAGACCTAACATGATTTTCAGGGAAACATGGTAGCAGGAACTGCTATTTAAACAGGTTATTATACTACCGCTATTACTATTATCTCAACACAGGCCAGGTGCGCCCACATGCACATGGCTATCCAGAGACACAACGAGTCAGTGTGAGAGGTAGGGTCACAGTTCAATGGAGCAACGAGTGAACCACAAGCTCTGCTACAATTTGGAGAAAACGGCAACAGAGATGCATGAAATGTTGGTGCAAGTGTACGAGGCGGAAGCCATGAGCAGAAAATGGGTTTACGACTGGATCAAACGCTTTCGTGATGGGAAGGAAATCAACTGAGGGTCAGCCATCGACAAGCAGAACCCAACATGATCGAGCAAGTGCAACAAATGCTGACACAGGATCAGCGACTGACTCTAGGATTGATGGCGGAGGAATTGGGCCTTAACAAGGACACAGTGCACACCATCATCCGCCATTTGGGGTAGGCAGAAGATTTGTTCTCGGTTTGTGCCGCACAAGTTGACAGACGAACAGAAAGAAAGACAGATGGAAACCTCTGGAGATTTCATTACCATGTGTGACCAGGATCCATCCTTTCTGCCAACCATCATCACAGGGCTGTGGTGACTGGTGTATATGGGGCGCAGGGGCGCTGCCCCCCATCCATGCGTCTGGCCCTCTAATCTACATGCGGGGCGCCAGACGCATGGCGTTCAATGGAGTTTTTCTTTTTTTTTTAGCCATGTGATTAGAGCCAGTGCGCCCCGAGCCCACTCAGTTGTGTGACAATAGCGAAAGAAAATTCGCTATTGTCACACAGGTCCTCCTAGCCAATCAGGAAGCGGGTTCTGAGACCCGTTTCCCAATTGGCTGAAAGGAGAAGCCATGCCATTGGGCATGGAGGAGGAGGAGGAAGAAGGAGACGCAGAAGCCGCCGCCGCCGTTGCTGTCACTGCTGCTGTCGCTGATGTCCAGGTAGGGTGAGTCATCCTGTCCTGGAGGTCCTGTTCTGGTGGTCCTGTCCTGTCTGTCCTGTCCTGGGGGTCCTGTCCTGTCCCGGGGGTCCTGTCCGGTCGTGGTCCAGGGGTGTGTGGCCTGGGAGCACCAGCCATGGAGCACCAGCCGCCACTGTCACAGGGGATGAGACCTGGTGCTACCAGTTTGATCCAGAATCCAAGCAGCAATTGATGGAATTATCCACCATACTCCCCTGATCTGGCGCCTACGGACTTCTGTTTTCCCATCTGAAGAGCGTCATGAAAGGCGCATGTTTTGTGGATGTGGCGGCAGTCCAAGAACATGTGACAGCAGTTCTACAATTGAGTCTGAAAGAAGCCTTTGCTGACAGTTTCCAGAAGCTTTATGAACATTATTTTGTTAAGGACGATTATTTTGAAGGCCAATAAAGGTATAGTTTGTATCCTCTGGTTCGTTTGTTTTCTGATACCATTTACCAAACTTTTTAGACACACTTCGTATATTTCCACTGTCTTACAGAGATCTTACCAGATGGTGCCTTGAGCTTCACTAAGAAGTAGAATACTCCTGTTCTTACATGCAGGGGCAGGAGGGGAACCTGCTCTGAGCACACCATTGTCCTGTGGAAGGGAGAGAGGGATGGAAGCTTGTTAGCGCCCCCATCTCCAGCTACCTGAATGACAGTGACACTACCAATGCCAGCAAACGTTTCCTTCCAGTGACACCACTGATGAGGGGACATTCTTTTCTTTCCTGTGACACCATCGATGTAGGGACATTTTTCCTTCCAGTGACATCACTGACACCGGGACATTTTTCCTTTCAGTGACACCATTGACGCAGGGACATTTTTTCTTTCAGTGACACCATTGATACAGGGACAATTTACCATCCATTGACACCACTGCGACATTGTTTTTTTATAGTGACACCACTGATGCAGGAGCATCATCTCCTTAATGACACCACCAATGCAAGGTGCACTTTTTCATTTTAGTGACACCACTGATGCAAGGGCATTTCTTCCTTCAAGAGACACCAGCAATAGGAGGGGCATTTTTTAGAAAGGAAACCCCCTAAGTACATGTGGGACTTTAGCGGTAACAGTGGGTTCTATCCATAAAGAAGATTAATGTCGTTGATCTAAAATATTTTGATTTTATTGAAAATTGATATCACTTCTAATCAATAATGTTTCTCTTATGTATATACAGGGTATTGTAGCTTGTTACACAAATAATAGCTCATCCATTACATTGTGATGATACATGATACAAACATGGTGTAACTCAAAGGAGTCCTTACACTGATGCCAGGGCATTTCTTTCTATGTCACGGTTACTTGGGTTAGATGCACAAAATTAAAAGAAAGTTACACTGAGAAAACATGTAGGCTGCTGTTACTGACCTCTCCTTTTTAAAATGTCCTGGCTACCATGCTGATCCAGAGGCAGGACAGGACCAAATCCAGCCATAGATAGTTCTAATATTGGCCTGTTCAGCAGGGACCAGCCAGGGATCAAACCATCTATAGACAGGCTAAATGTGACCAAGTTGATCGATAGAGGTTGTACCAGGGTAGAACGAGCCTGTCGGATTTTGCATGTGAATACTGCTAGCAGCTATTATTGCCACTAGCAGTAATCACTGTGTTCTCCCAGTGGGGACGGCTCCTCCTGCGGGGAGAATACAATGGCTCCGCACTGACTATGTTGATGGGGGAATCAAAATGACCATGCGATTTCCCTGCGGGCTGCATTTGAAAAAGGTGCATGCACGGTTATTTGCGGAAAACGCGGCCCGCAGAAACTCATAGATGTAAACCTAGGGTAAAAGAAAATCCTAAAAACCATGAATGAATCACCGAAAATGGGAAAACGCTGGAAATCACACCAATGCTGACCTTTTCTGCTAGGTAATCCAGGCACAGCAGTGCAGAGAAAGACTTTTTGATCATTGATGTACATAGATTTTATATACACTGCTCAAAAAAATTAAAGGAACACTTTTTAATCAGAGTATAGTATCAAGTCAAGTAAACTCCTGGGATATTGATCTGGTCAGTTAAGTAGCAGAGGGGGTTGTTATTCAGTTTCAGCTGCTTTGATGTTAACAACAGGTGTACTAGATAGGAAACAATGAGATGACCTCCAAAACAGAAATGGTTTTACAGGTGGGGGGGCACTGAATTTTTTTTTTCCCTACTCCTCTTTTATGACTGCTTTTCACAAGTTTTGCATTTGGCTAGGGTCAGTGTCACTACTGGTAGCATGAGGCGATACCTGGACCCTATAGAGGTTGTACAGGCAGTCCAACTCCTCCAGGATGGCATATCAATATGTGCCATTGCCAGAAGATTTGCTGTGTCTCCTAGCACAGTCTCAAGAGCATGGAGGAGATTCCAGGAGACAGGCAGTTACTCTAGGAGAGCTGGACGGGGCCATAGAAGGTCCTTAACCCATCAGCAGGACCGGTATCTGCTCCTTTGTATAAGGAGGAACAGGGTGAGCACTGCCAGGGCCCAACAAAATGTCCTCCAGCAGGCCACTGGTGTGAATGTCTCTGACCAAACAATCAGAAACAGACTTCACAAGGGTGGCCTGAGGACCCGACGCCCCCTAGTGGGGCCTTTGCTCACTGCCCGACAACGTGGAGTTCGATTGGCATTTGCCATTGAACACCATAATTGGCAGGGCTGCCACTATTGCCCTGTGCTTTTCACAGAGGAGAGCAGGTTCACCCTGAGCACATGTGACAGACGTGAAAGGGTCTGGAGAAGCTGTAGAGAATGTTATGCTGCCTGTAACATTGTTCAGCATGACTGGTTTGGTGGTAAGTCAGTGATGGTCTGGGGAGGCATATACATGGGACGCACAGACCTCTACAGGTTAGACAATGGCACCCTAAATGCCATTAGGATAAAATCATTGGACCCATTGTCAGACCCTATGCTGGTGCAGTGGGTTCTGGGTTCCTCCTGGTGCACGGCAATGCCCGGCCTCATGCGGTGAGAGTATGCAGCCAGTTCATGGAGGATGAAGGAATTGATACCCATGAATGGCCCCCACACTCGTCTGACCTAAATCCAATAGAACACCTCTGGGATATTATGTTTCAGTTCATCTGACGCCGCCTGTTCAGGAGCTCAGTGATGCCCTGGTCCAGATCTGCAAGGAAATACCCCAGGACACCATCCGTCACCTCATTAGGAGCATGCCCTGACATTGTCAGGCATGCATAAAAGCACAGGGGGCCATACAAATTATGGACTACAATTTTGAGCTGCTGTAATGAAATTTCAGCAAAAATGATTTTTGGGGTGTCTTTGAATTCAGCACTCTGTAGGTAGATAATCGTCATTTCTATTAAACAATGTGGCATCCTTTCCTTCCTAACACATTACCCAGTCCATATCAGTATAGATATCTGGAATTCTATTTTTCCCTATTGAGATCTGATGTGTTTTTGATCAGTGTAATTGTATGCTCCTGTGGTAGCCTCTGCTACTATACACATTACAAGGACAATCCTTACCCAGCATTTGCTAAGCATGCATATGCTGTATGGTTTAGTAAGGGCAACAGCTGGCTGCAGAAATAAAAATTGCAATCAATTAACGAGTGAACTTCAATCTGTGAGATGAATGAGCTCATTCTTTGCTTTAGCCAAAAACCGGAATAGTGTGGCATGATGCATAATCACGTTGCACATTACCAAAATACAAGGAAAGCTGAAATCGGGGCAAACCGCTAATTCCGCAGATGAAATGCATACAAAGGGAGTGATTTTACCTGCTAAAGGATTTGTGTTGGTCTATCCAATCCTAAGAAATACACAGCTCTGCCACATAGCACAGCCTTATCTTGGAGAAGGGGACCTGATTTCTTCTGCTATAGTCCAGGTCAGTTCTTCCCCCAATAGAGAATGCTGTGCATCCAGGGGCAGATAAGATATCTGAATCTGTCTAAACGCATGTAAACGCGTGCAGACACACCTATATAAAAGATCAGTTCACATTTCTGACCAGGTTTTATATTAGACCATATTCAGGGAGTAACATGAACCATGATCTGTATTGCAGAGCTCCCCACCCCCCAACCCCTCCCACTATCTTTTACAGGATTGTTGGGTTCCTTCACCCCGCATCATCCTTCCACATTTGAAATCAGCACAGCTGTGTGCGTCTTTAGGGATACAGCCACACCATTCATTCACATGAAGTTGTAAATGAAAATACAAGACACATCTGCCTCCGCAGCAGAGGGACTCATTCTTCTCCATAGAGCACAGGTGCGGTTACCTGTAGCTGAAAGTCTGTATCTCAGGGCTGGAGGAAGAATCTGCAGGAGGCAGAGCATTGCACCCACATTCCACAATGCTGTTTTTGCAAAATGCGTGTATTTAGTATTGTTTTGAAAAAGGTGGGAGTTCTCCATTAACTGCTGCAGCTCTGCTGTTTAACCACTTTACCACCGGAGGATTTTGCTGTCTTACGTCCAGGCCACTTTTTGCGATTCGGCACTGTGTGACTTTAACTGACAATTGCGCGGTCATGCAACGCCGTACCCAAACTAAATTTACGTCCTTTTTTTTCACACACACAGAGCTTTCTTTTGGTGGTATTTGATCACCTGTGCGATTTTTACTTTTTGCGCTATAAACAAAAAAAGAGCAACAATTTTGAAAAAATAACAATAGTTTTCACATTTTTTTATATGAAATCCCCCCCCCCAAAAAAATGTAAAAATCTACATTTTTTATCATTTTAGGCCAAATTGTTTTCTGCTACATATTTTTGGTAAAAAAAAAATTAAAAAAAATAAATAAAATCGCAATAAGCGTATTTTGATTGGTTTGTGCAAAAGTTATTGCATTTACTAACTAAGGGAAAGATTTCTGTCATTTTTGGTGTTTTTTTTTTTTTTTTACGAGTAATGGCGGCGATCTGCGATTTTTTTTGCGGGACTGCGACATTGCGGCGGACAGATCGGACCCTTGACTGACATTTTTTACACTTTTGGGGGTACCAGTGACATTACTACAGTAATCAGTGCTATAAATATGCACTGTTACTGTAAAAATTACACTGGCAGTGAAGGGGTTCATTTTATTGGAGAGGGAGGGGTTAATGTATGCCTGGTGCTTACTGACATGTGTGGGGGGAGGTGACTGTGTGACACAAGGACAGATCGCAGGTTCAGCTATGCTGAACCCTGCGATCTGACCCTGTCTGTCACTTAGGAGATCCGCCGCTTTGTTTACACAAGTGGGCGGATCTCCACACTAGATCCCCGACGATCGGGGAAGAGCGGCGGTGATCACCGCCGCTCCTCCCCTGGCCCGACTCCCGCTGTGACTGAATACACAGAGGGGAATGTCTGGTGACGTAGGTCTACATCGCCAGACGATAACAAACCACTTTGCCGCAGTACAGTCAACGTGACTGGTCGGCAAGTGGTTGAGCATAACTCCACTTTTGTTGAGAAACCCACCCCCCCCCCCCCCCCCCGGGGTGATCTCTGTACATTACAAGGATTATAACAAACTGTTGCAGATTCCTACCTTTTGTTATTCTGAAGAAATCCCTGTTTGTTCCTCTGTGCCCGTGCTTAGTGGGTCTAATGGGAGTGGCTTCATAATTATCTATCAACGTGGGGGGGAACGCAGTTCTGGCGCCTCCAGCACTTAAAGGATGCAATGGCAAGGGCTGCCTATTGTTGCTGGAGGGGATCTATTTTTGCATGGCAATCTATTGTTGCTGGTGGTGGACCTTTGTTACCGGGGATTAGTAGAAGGGATCTACTGTTTAGGGATGGGCTTACTGTTGCTGGCTACTGGAGAGTCTATTAACCTCTTGGCGCTGGCGCCTCCCACCCCTTTAAGAGATTTATGAAGCCCGGAGATGGGGGGGGGGGATCAGGAGCTTCTGATTGGTCGACAGTAACTGTAATGGGAGCGCACAGCATGCCTGCTCTCAGCACACGTGCATAGGCGGCAATTAACGCAAATATGCAACCCCATTGGCGCTAGGGGCCAGGCGCTGAGAGGCCACATATTTGAGTAAAGCCTACACCAAAGTCGGTGCTCGGAGGTGGGTAGGGGTGGAACCAAGGGTCAGTGCTCGGAGGTGGGTAGGGGCGGAACCAAGGGTCAGTGCTTGGAGGTGGGTAGGGGCGGAACCAAGGATAGGTGCTCGAAAGTGGGTAGGGGGCGGAACCAAGGGTCGGTGCTCGAAGGTGGGAAGGGGCGGAACCAAGGGTCAGTGCTTGGAGGTGAGTAGGGGCGGAACCAAGGGTCAGTGCTCGGAGGTGGGTAGGGGCGGAACCAAGGGTCAGTGCTCGGAGGTGGGTAGGGGTGAAACCAAGGATAGGTGCTCGAAAGTGGGTAGGGGCAGAACCAAGGGTCGATGCTCGAAGGTGGGTAGGGGCAGAACCAAGGGTCAGTGCTCGGAGGTGGGTAGGGGCGGAACCCATTGTCAGTGCTCGGAGGTGGGTAGGGGCGGAACCAAGGGTCAGTGCTCGGCGGTGGGTAGGGGTGAAACCAAGGATAGGTGCTCAAAAGTGGGTAGGGGGGGAACCAAGGGTCGGTGCTCGAAGGTGGGTAGGGGCAGAACCAAGGGTCAGTGCTCGGAGGTGGGTAGGGGCGGAACCAACGGTCAGTGCTCAGAGGTGGGCAGGGGCGGAGCCAAGGGTCAGTGCTCAGAGGTGGGCAAGGGCGGAGCAGAGGGTCAGTGCTCAGAGGTGGGTAGGGGCAGAACCAAGAGTCAGTGTTCAGAGGTTAGTAGGGGCAGAACCAAGGGTCGATGCTCGGAGGTGGGTAGGGAGTGGAACCAAGGATTGGTGCTTAGGGGTGGGTAGGGGCAGAACCTAGGCTCAGTGCTCGGAGGTGGGTAGGGGCGGAATCAAGGGTCGGTGTTCGGAGGTGGGTAGGGGCAGAACCAAGGGTCAGTGCTCGGAGGTGGGTAGGGGCGGAACCAAGGGTCAGTGCTCAGAGGTGGGCAGGGGCGGAGCCAAGGGTCAGTGCTCAGAGGTGGGCAAGGGCGGAGCAGAGGGTCAGTGCTCAGAGGTGGGTAGGGGCAGAACCAAGAGTCAGTGTTCAGAGGTTAGTAGGGGCGGAACCAAGGGTCGATGCTCGGAGGTGGGTAGGGAGTGGAACCAAGGATTGGTGCTTAGGGGTGGGTAGGGGCAGAACCTAGGCTCAGTGCTCGGAGGTGGGTAGGGGCGGAATCAAGGGTCGGTGTTCGGAGGTGGGTAGGGGCAGAACCAAGGGTCAGTGCTCGGAGGTGGGTAGGGGCGGAACCAAGGGTCAGTGCTCAGAGGTGGGCAGGGGCGGAGCCAAGGGTCAGTGCTCAGAGGTGGGCAAGGGCGGAGCAGAGGGTCAGTGCTCAGAGGTGGGTAGGGGCAGAACCAAGAGTCAGTGTTCAGAGGTTAGTAGGGGCGGAACCAAGGGTCGATGCTCGGAGGTGGGTAGGGAGTGGAACCAAGGATTGGTGCTTAGGGGTGGGTAGGGGCAGAACCTAGGCTCAGTGCTCGGAGGTGGGTAGGGGCGGAATCAAGGGTCGGTGTTCGGAGGTGGGTAGGGGCAGAACCAAGGGTCAGTGCTCGGAGGTGGGTAGGGGCGGAACCAAGGGTCAGTGCTCGGAGGTGGGTAGGGGCGGAACCAAGGGTCAGTGCTCAGAGGTGGGCAGGGGTGGAGCCAAGGGTCAGTGCTTGGAGGTGGGCAAGGGCGGAGCAGAGGGTCAGTGCTCAGAGGTGGGTAGGGGACAGAGACACAAAGTGACTTAGAAGGAGGGAGTTCCTGCACCTACTCTCTTGAAAAAAAAAAAAGCACTGCCCATCTAACTTATTGGCAGGTGATCAGAAGTATTCATGAGTCTTCTGTGTCTGGTTTGTGTAGATACAGGAAAAATTACTGGAAAGTATAAACAAGCATTAGGCTTACCAATTCTTAGATGTGATAGCTGCATTAGTTTTCTTTGTTAGGCTTTCTTTCTTTTATTTCCATCTGGTGATCTTGCCAGTAAGTCTGTTTTCAAAAAACAAAGTTCTACTTCAAATGTTTCCGTTAGGAGTGCTGGGACAAACCATTTACCACTGACAGGGTGCCTATGATCATCAGCTTTTATGTATTTATGTAAAACCCTTTTCCCAAGAGAAAAAAAAATGGTTTGCTGTAACTGCGTGTGTATCAGCAGTGTGAGCTGGAGTTTAACGTCAATTTGTTAGTGTATTTAAATCGGCTAGTACATCTAACACTCCCCTCCTCCCAAACTGACAATGCTGCTGTACAAAGATGCCCCTTTTCTCATTTATCCAGAGGAGGGGCACTCTAATACAGGAAGTGTGTTACTGGCCAAATCACAAGGTGAAAAAGCCTAAAAAAAGAAAACGAATGCAGACACCTTATCTAAGGATTGGTAAGCATCAATATATTACATTTTTGGTTTGGGGTTGAACACCAATTTATGCAGCAGTGTTTTTACTGCTCCCGGTTGAATCAAGTTTTTACTGCTCCCCCCTTAAACCATAACTCGCACTTTTGTTGAAAAAAAAAAAAACAAAAAAAAAAGAAACATTCCCCTCTGAGTGGCCTCTGTACATTACAAGGATTTTAACAAACTTTGTTGCAGATTCCTACCGGTTGTTATTCTGAAGAAATCCCTGTGTGTTCCTCTGTGCCCCTGTGCAGAGTGAGTCTAATGGGAGTGCCTCTGTATGTATTGAGGCTCGGAGCACGGTCAGCACTGACCTGAGAGGCACAGAGCAGGACCAAAAGAGCTCCTAACCTATAACTAACAGCCATCCAGTTGAGGCTCTGAAAAAGAGGGAAACCTCGAAACGCGTTAAATAAAGCATTGTGAATTCATGCATATTGACTCAATCAGTTGATGTTGTCTTAAAGCTATGACGCAAGCCTTGGTTTGTGAGTATATTCATCACTCCATTTATTTACTATTCAATAAAAATATGTATAAAGTATAATGCGCCATCGGTTTTTCGATACTTGCTTCAAACTCCTCCTCACTGCCTGTCAAATGTACTCTGAAAAGTGATCCATTGCAAATGGCTCTTCAGTGGGCTAATTCTAAGCCATCAAAGAAAATCGGATTAACCACTTGCCAACGGCCCGCTGCAGATATACTGCGGCAGGCTGGCTCGGCTGTGCGAACCGATGTATAAATATGTTTGTTCACGGGAGCACTCCTGGTGGCGCACGCACACCCCCATAAAGACAGCAAGGAAGCCAATTCATGGGGCTCGTGGCCCCTCCCCGTGGAGGGAGAACGGCGGTCTGCTGTTGTAAACACAGCCAACCGTTGTTCTCTCTGAAATGATCACAGAGCGCCTGTGATCCTTCTATAAAGAATCACAGGTCTCTGTGTTGATTCCACAAGTCCCTCCCACATACAGTTAGAAAACACTCCCCTAGGCTCACACTCAACCCTTTGATCGCCCCTGGGTTAACCCCTTCCCTGCCAGTGTCAATATTACAGTAACAGTGCATATTTTTAGCACTGATTACTGTATTAATGTTGCTGGTCCCACCAAAAGTGTCAAAAATGTCGGGGGTCCAATCTGTCCACTGCAATGTCACAGTCCCGCTAAAAAAAAAAAAAAAAAAAAATTGCAGATCGCCGCCATTACTAGTACAAAAATAAATAAAAATTACATAAATCTTTACACTAGTTGCAAATGCGATAACTTTTGCACACACCAATCAAAATACGTTTATTGGGATTTTTGTTTTTTACCAAAAATATGTAGCAGAATACAAATTGGCCTAAAATGATGAAAAAAAAATCGATTTTTACATTTTTTTTTTTATTGGGAATGTTATATAGCAGAAAGTGAAAAAAAAAATATATATATATATATATATATATATATATATATATATATATATATATATATATATATATATATATTTTTTTTTCTAAATTGTTCATAAACGCAAAAAAAAAAAAAAAAAAAAAAAAAAAAAAA
Source organism: Pelophylax lessonae (assembly GCF_965119305.1). NCBI lineage: Eukaryota > Metazoa > Chordata > Amphibia > Anura > Ranidae > Pelophylax > Pelophylax lessonae. Next base: position 119,714,091 of record NC_138779.1, read on the forward strand.
TCGCACAGGTGATCAAATACCACCAAAACAAAGCTCTATTTGTGGGAAAAAAAGGACGTCAATTATTTTTGGGCACAGTGTCGCACGACTACGCAATTGTCTGTTAAAGTAACGCAGTGCCGAATTGCAAAAAATTGCAAAAAAATTGCAAAGCTGCGATTTGTCAAATGGCATGACAAATCACTCCAATGTGACCGAGGGCTTAGGGCTCTTCACATGGTCTTCATCGGCTGCATTAGATCAGCATAGATGACCACAGGCTGAATGAATGGCAGCTGGAAAACAATTGCATTGTGTGTGCCCTGACCCAGAAATGTCGGATGTCTGCTGAACAGAACGTGACACACCTGAAACAAATCCATTGCCAATATAAATAAAGCACGCAGGCTGAGCTCACACCAAAATGAGGTAATATCTCAGGAATGTCAGGGCTCTTAATGACCAAATCCCATTATAAAAAAGTGCAAAACTTCACTTACAAATAAAACATTTTTGTTGGCTGACAAAATCGCTGGAGCAATAAAATCAAAATGATACATTGCCTTCAGATGTGGCCCGAAATTCATTAGTGGGAACTCCGATCCAGCAGAGTTACCAGTGGGTGGCCAGCACCTGATTAACCACTTCAGCCCTGGTAGGTTTTACCTCCTTCATGACCAGAGCATTTTTTTGCTATTCGACACTGCGCTACTTTAACCACTTCTGGGCCGGAAGATTTTCCCCTAATGACCAGGCCATTTTTTGGGATTCGTCGCTGCGTTATTTTAACGTAAAATTGTGCAGTCGTGCGACATTGCCCTGGAATAAAATTGATGTCCTTTTTTCCCCACAAATAGAGCTTTCTTTTGGTGGTATTTGATCACCTCTGCGATTTTTATTTTTTGCGCTAAAAACAAAAAAGAGCGACAATTCTGAAAAGTAAAAACAATTTTTTTTCACTTTCTGCTATGTAACATTCCCAAAAAAAATGTAAAAATCTAATTTTTTCATACTTTTAGGCCAATTTGTATTCTGCTACATTTTTTTGGTTAAAAAAAACCCAACAATGTGTATTTTGATTGGTTTGCGCAAAAGTTATCTCGTCTACAAACTACGGGAAAGTAGTTTATTGACGCGTTTCGTCATCAATATGCAACGTCTTCAGATAATAGAATCCATTATCTGAAGACGTCGCATATTGATGACGAAACGCGTCATTTTGGAATGCACGCAGGGGGCCACGTGACCTGTAGTTGAATAGACGGAGTGGAACGCACGCGGAAGCTGGCGATCCCCGTCTCGTAGCTCACTTGTGACTCCAAAACACCCGTGCCTGCCTCCTCACTATTGTTTTTTTAGTTTTTTATTACTAGTTCTTTTGGTCTTTGTCTCCTACGCATGTACAATTGTTTTATATGACAGACCAACCAATTTTTTTGAATAAACTATATATTCCCAAAACAGACTTCACTATGAGGCTCCTTATCTTCCTTGAATCCTACTTGGCTGACCACGGAGAGCATCAAAGGGGACCCCATAACCAGAAGTAGTGGGAAGACTAGCTGTATCTTAGCTCTGGAGGAAGAGGTTCCATCCTAATATTAAGCCTGAATGATCCCCCTACCGTAAGGTTAGAGGGGATCCATCAAGTCCAGTGAGCCTTCTGACAAACCCCCCCCCCCCCCTTGAGCACTGTGGTGACCCTATATGAACACTTCTATCACCGCTTCCTATTTTGTCTTTGTTCTCTTTTGGAATAATAATATCGGGAACTTTGGGCCAAAGTTTAATTCATATATTTTTTTCATACACATGGTGCATATATCACTTTGATTTATTGTGGACAATATTTTTGTTAATTTATTTGGACCATTTATATTTGCTGGGTGTTGCATGTTTGTATGATTGCACTTACCTGGTTGTTTGCACAACATTATTTGAAGTGTTATCATTTATAAGCACCTTTAATATCGGTTATGGATATATTGCAAGCGCACTAAACGTGGGAGGATATTATACCTCCTTTTTACATGCACTTACCCGTCCGCTGACAGGCAGGAGTTTATTGCAGCTGCACTTTATATATATCATATAATTTATATTTTTATTATACAGTATTACTTCACTTTTTAATATATTTTATACATTCCTTTTATTTAACATTTATACTTGGTGTACACATTTATGATATTTATTATTAGACACTCATTGGTGCAGGTGTATCCCCTCTCTTTTTTTAATTCTATACATTGAACTGTACTAATGACACTGGCTGGGAAGGGGTTAACATCTATGGCAATCAAGGAGTTAAAAGTAGGGATGCACCGAAATGAAATTCTTGGCCGAAGCCGAATAATAATGAAATGTTTGGCCGAAGGCCGAATACCGAACGCGGTGTTTCGCATTTTTTCCATTTATTTTGCCAATTTTTTGTCCTCTCTTGTCCTCTCATGTCTCTCTCTCTCTTGTCCTCTCATGTCTCTCTCCCTAAATGTTACTGTAGGGAATGGGATTCAGTGCACACTGCAGCCTTGTACCATAGGGTTAATGTTAGTGACACTGTAGGGATTGGGAAGGATGCTGGGAATGGAAATCAGGAAGCATGCAGGCAGCCTTGTAAATTTTAATTGCAGATACAGGGCACTGGGCAGGTCAGGGTTAATGTGGTAACATCAATTACTCAGTGACAGTCAGTCAGTGTCAGTGTGGACTCGATCAGATTATACAGTGACACAGTCTCTCATAGTGGTGGTAGTAGGAGGCTGGAGGTGGACTAGTAGGAGCCTGGAAAGGAGCACAGCCGCATACATACATTACTCACTCGTGCACTGCAGCCCGCCCCACACATTCAGTGAGTCATACAATCCTCCCTAATTTTTTCAATGGCACATTCAGGAAGCCAATCACGCCGTGAGTAGCGGCACAGCGGAACCAATCAGGTGTGCAGGCACGCGTGATTGGTTCGCTGTACAGCTAATCACGGCGTGATTGGCTTCCTGAATGTGCCATTGAAAAAACTAGGCAGGAGAGTAAGACTCACTGAATGTGTGGGGCGGGCTGCAGTGCACGAGTGAGTAATGTAATGTATGCTCACCACTGAAGTGTCCCGGCTTCCCCTGCCTAACACGGAAGTCTGTGAGTCCTCCTGTCCTCCTCCGAGTCCCTTCCCCCTGTAAATATCGTGACCTCGGCGATATGAATATCGCCTACGGCCACAGAACGATAGTCGATATCATATCGACTATCGTTCAGCCCTATTGTTCGGCACAAAATTATTCGGCCTTTTGACTTATTCGGCCGAACACCGAAAGTGCTATTTTTTCTATTTTCGGCCGAATAATGTTCGGCCGCCGAATATTCGGTGCATCCCTAGTTAAAAGCATGCCTAACTATATGTAATGTGTGTAAAGTGTGCTGCTTTTTACTAATAATCTCTCTTTGCTTTACAGGAATGAGAAACCGCCAGACTGCTCCCTCTGTATAGAGCTCTGTGTTATTTACCAACACAGAGCTCTGGGCTGTCATTGAACACAACCGATCAGCAAGTCCCAGCTGTGAATAATTTCTTGACTTATTGACAGACTCCTGCTGTGTACAATCACAGTGAGAGCCAGGTGGGGGGGGGGGGGCGCGCATGCACGCACCCTAAACCTGTAAGTAGACAGCGACGTACGGGTACACCACTTTGCCAACAGCGGCTGCCCATCTGCAATAAATTGCAGGCGGGTGGCAAGTGGTTAATGACACCTCCCACAAAAACCTGTTTGCCTGGTTCAGTTCCATTGATCTGCAGGTTTCTCGCTCTTTAAAGCGGAGTTCCAATAATTATTTTATTAAATGTCAGAAGCTACAAAAAAGTTTAGCTGTTTATTAAACAGCCACTTACCTGACCCACTATCCAACGGTGTAATCGCTATTATGGGCACCCAGATCTGACAGCTAGCCCATTGCACATGCGCAAGCAGCGCTGCGCTCTGTGACTGGTCCCAGAGTCTTTTAGGGCCCGTCATGTGTCCCAGAAGACTTCAGGATGGAGAACTTCTGCTTCTGATCGCCTAAGGTGAACGAAAAGGAAGTGCCATCTGGTAACTCTAAAAATCGGGTACCTGCTCCCCCCTCCCCCCAAAAGCTCAGTTTCACGAACTGGAGTCGGGGAGGAGGCCTTAAAGCGGAAGTTCCGCGTTGCAATCAGCAGGGGATCTGGTTATCATTCTCCTGATGATCAGAGCAGAGCGGGGTGGATGACAGGTCTGTGTCTGCTCAGTATATGCAGAGTGGACACAGACAGACACCACTCTGCTCTATGGGCAGAGGGAATTGTGATGGAGCCATCCCACACTCCGCACGAGTGCTTTTGTCAGGACACCACTTCCTCCAGTCTGAACATCGATATCAGATATTATAGCTGCATATTGCAACCAACAACTAGGTGGAACTAGCTCAGCTGCAAAACTGGAATTCTTTATTGAACAAGAATACATGCTTTTTATACACTTGAGAAGTAGGCCAGTCACCACATGAACAATGACCCAAATATTTACCTAAAACGTCACACAATGGTATAGAGAACAAAGTACAGCTGAATCATGGCTAATCCCATCATAGAGGATCCTTAAGAGTTTAGTCAAATTAGCCAACAGAAACAACTAGAAGCATTAAGTTGATTAAACAACCAGCCACCAGGACACTCAGAGGTCTCATTCCAGGTTAGACTTGCCGGCATCAAGCTCACAAAGTACAATACACATTACACAATACACAAGCTAAAACAATTACCCACAGTAGTTTTCTAGCAGACAATAGGTGTGGTAATTAGCACAATTTAACAACACAAACAGTGATCTCCCCCTCCTCAGACAAGTAGGCAACAGACTATAGCAGGAGACCTACTTACAATAAAGACATTATGGCAGGGGACCCAAGTGGTTGGAGCAGATTACATTAACATCTACAGTCATTTCTGGTTTGAGGCATAGAGGCCCCAAATATGGATATGGAACCTCCAGTTCCCAGAGTCTGTGTGTTTTGGGGAGACATGAACTTGAATCAGAAACAAGACCACTCCACGGATCCCCCAGGCATACCCCTTCCAAAGAGTAGTGTTCCCCAAAATGCCAGGGCCCATAGTCAGTAGGTCCTCTCCAAAAGCTCCTGTCCCGGCTAGGTCTGCCACAGGAAGTAAATGTGCTCCGCTATCAGCTTACACCTGGCTGCCTCCGATCCATACTACCCAAACGGAAGAGGATCCAGTCCTCCTATTTTTTTTTTTTTTTTTAGCGGGCCCAGAATTGTTTTAGTCGTATTTTAGTCACCGAATTGTTTTCGTTTTAGTCATATTTTAGTCATCTGAATTGTTTTAGTTGTGTTTTAGTCATCTGAATTGTTTAAGTTTTAGTCATATTTTAGTCGACTAAAACCATGTCAATTTTGTAGACGAAAATATTTTCTTCAGTGAAATAAACGCTGCCTGCCAGCAATGTTTGGCAATAAGGACTTTGTTTCCCCTTAAACTTTTCTAGAATAAGGCGATCCTATGTAATTCTCACATGGAACAAATTAAATATTCTAGAACAAGCGTGTTCTGTACAGGTCTCATGTGCAACAAGAAATTAGCCTACATAAGTAAAGAATAGTGATTAAAAGTAAATGTTTGTAATATGATGTAATAGGCCTTAGGGGTAATTGCTCTCAAAGACTATTAAATCGATTACAAAAAACAAACAATATGATTGGAAACAGATTTAGGGTTTAGATTTAAGAAAACAATGCGTTGGTTCTAGGATTTATTTAAGCTCATTGACAGTAATAAAGTGTACCTGTCTTCTACAAACTAACACCTTCCGATCCATTTACACCAAACACCTTTTATTCAGCAGGGATTATCTATGATTCTACCATGAAAGATTGCTTCTCCAAAGTGAGCTCTGCATTATAATGTTTGTTTGCAGCTGGAAAACCTGGATTTATGGGGTTAAACATCACATGCCCCCAAAATCGCACCGTTTATTATTAAAGAACAGGCAGAAGGTCGTAAGAGGCTTTATTTTTCAAAAGTTTTTGATGTTTTATCCAAACTCAACTTAGACTGAGAAGTCTGTAACCATAAGGCGCCTAGAGTATGTTAAGATTCCAGGTTTTACTTTGGCGGATATGGCGGCCCCACAAGCAGCAACAACACAGCGCCAAAGTCTATTATACCGATTTCTGTCCACAGAGGTTCTTAAAGAGACAGTATCGCTTTACCTACTCCAGGCAAAGTGATGCAACAAAAGCAGGAGAGGTGATGGTAGTACTGGCAAAGTAAGTGTTTGGCCCCTTTTACATGACTCTTTCAATCAAATCTGCCCATCGTTTTTTTTAGGTGGATCTGAACAAAAGTTTAAAGAGTAACAACTTTTGAGAAGAACAAAAACATTCCTCTTTGGGTGATCTATATACTTTGCAGGGGTTTTTAACCCCCTTCCTTAAGAACTTCTAGATGCCAGGAGGCGGAGGTGGGCATTCGGGTCATGTGACCGCTGTGATTGTCTTTCACAATGGTCACGTGATCGTAAAGTTCCTGATCGTAAGTATGCATCAGGAGCTTTTCGGTCCCCATCAGTGACAGTGCTGAGAGCATGCAGGGCGCGGGCACTCATTGGAGTTTTGCGTTTGCATAGGTACACAGAATTAACTTCAGCGCCCATTGAGAACACTGAAAACAACATTGGGCCGTATACCTCCCCCATAATGTTGTTTTGCGGCAGAACCCCTGGGGACCACCAAAATTTTCTCATGGGCAATCAGTGGTCCACGGACCACTGGTTGGCGTCCGCTGGACTAGGGCACCTACAGCATACAACAGATGATGGAGCCGCTGCTATTTAAGCACACCTTCTGTACAATTTGCCATGATGTTGTGACCTTGGTTCTTCCATGTGTTTTAGGACCTTAGCTATGTCCCTGTAACCAGAGCCAAATTTAATATTGATTGGACCCTGAGCAAACATTCTCTTGGGCCCTCTTGAACCCACCTAATGATTTGTGGGCAGTGTGGGCTTAAGAGACAGCTGCTTTGGGCCCCATAACAATGGCTGGACCCGGGGCAGCTGCCCCTTTTGCCCTGCGTTAAAGACAGCCCTGCCTGTAACTATCTGACCAAAGGTGTATGTAAAGATTAAAGCCATGATCCTAAGAAGAAGGGATGTACCTATACCATTTCTTTACCACCAGGTACACGTACTGATACTTCTTTTTGTAAGTACTCGCTGATACCAATTACTGATACCTATCGCCTAGGGAGAATGAGTAGAAGGGTGGTTTGGGAGGTTGAGGGGGGGGGGGGGGTAAGAGAGTTGGGTGAGGCTGGAGTGAGGGCAGGGTGGGGGGCAGTGTGACATGAGGGGGCAGTGTAGGGGGCAGTGGCACAGCAGGGGGCAGCATCACAGGGGAATAAAAGGGTCATGTACACAGGAATAATATGGAGGAATATTTAAAAAAAAGGGACAGCTGGGATTAACAGTGGGGCGCAGACAGGAGAATGACTGGGGGATACAGAGAGGACTCATGCCATAAAGACAGAAAAGACAGTTGGTGTATACAGCAGGAGAGTAGTACATTACTCACAGCTCATGTACAGTGGAGAAGAGGAGTACATTGCATGGTTGGTGTGGTCACCATAGCACTAACATACCTCTGTCTGGACCAAGTTGCTCTTTCAATCTCCTGATCCTCAGAATGCACTGAAGGCAGGCCACACCCCCTCCCCAAGTCCTGCCCAATCAAACTGCTAACCTTGCAGCAGGCTCCACCTCATTGATGTTCTCAGTAGAGTGCCCAATGAAAGGACAGCCTGATCAGATGCTTTGGGAGGATGGATCTGTGTTCTTCTGTGAGAGCGGGCACAGAGCTCCTCATGCATGCCTCAGTGCCGCTTCTGCAAGCATCTGCCTAGCTGGGGACTTCGTCGCCCCCACCTTATCCTGGTGCCGTAAGGCTGGTGGGAGGGGAATTCAGGGACAGCTGAAACGTCATTGGTTGTTAAGGATGCGGCGGCGCTGCTTCTTAACCGATAATTGCTGGTATCCTTTTCTTTACATTTCAGCTGTTAGCGGGGGAAATCCCACTGACAGCTGAAAGAACCGAGTCTGAAGGTTTCGGCTTCGGTGTTGGTGCATTTGCACTAGTACTAATACTCATGCAAATGCTTAGTATAGGCACCGATACCGCTATCCGTGCAACCCTAATAAGGAGATCATAGGACAGACGGGTAGCCAACTGGACATTTTTATTTGCTCATTAGATTTGGACAAGTATATAGAGAAACCCATCAACAATGTCATGCTTTGAACTGTGCATTGTCAGAGATTCAAAGTTATATTCCATATATCCACTACTTAAAGTAGAACTAACTATAGGCAAAACTTTTTTTTTAAATTTTGGATAGAGTAAGAGAGGGATATAACCCCTGTTAGTTTTATTTTTGGCCTCTTTGTCCCATTGGGGAGATTTCCCTTCACTTCCTGTCCCATAGCTAAACAGGAAGTGAGCAGAAATCTCTGCAAATCAACCACTTCTGCCCCGGAAGGTTTTACCCCCTTAATGACCAGGCCATTTTTTGTGATCCAACACTGCGTTATTTTAACTGACGATTGCGCGGTCCTGTGACGCTGTACCCAAATAAAAATTGATGTCCTTTTTTCCCCCACAAATGGGAGCTTTCTTTTGGTGATATTCGATCACCTCTCCGGTTTTTTATTTTTTTTGCGCTATAAACAAAAAAAGAGTGACAATTCTGAAAATAAAAACAATTCTGCTATAAAACATTCCCAATAAAAAAAAAAAAATGTAAAAAAATAAAAATTTCTTCATCAATTTAGACCAATATGGATTCTGCTACATAGTATTGGTAAAAAAAAAAAATCCCAATAGGCGTATATTTATTGGAAAAGAGATTGCGTCTAAAAACTATGGGATATTTTTATGGCATTTTTATTTATTATTTTTTTTTTTACTAGTAATGGGGGCAATCAGCGATTTTTAGAGGGACTGCGACATTGCGGCAGACAAATCGGACACCTGACACTTTTTTGGGAACCAGTGACTTTATTACAGTAATCTATGCTAAAAATATGCACTGTTACTGTACTAATGACACTGGCAGGGAAGGAGTTAACATCAGGGGTGATCAAAGGGTTAGGTGTGCTCCTACCTGGTGCTTGCTAACTGTGTGGGGGATAGTCTGACTGGGGGAAGAGAGAGATCCGTGTTACTGCTTAGCAGGAACACAAGATCTCCATCTTCTTCCCTGTCCCTTGTTTACATAGGTAGATTGCCGTTCTGCCTCTCTGGGGAACGATTGCGGGAGGCCGGTGGACAATAGGTCCACCGGACCCATTAAGTGACATCCCTGTTAGCCAATCATGGCGTGATCACGCGATGTGATGGCGCCATCTAGTGGCTATTGCACAAAATGACAGAGGTACGTGATTTTGCGCAATAGAGCCGACCTGCCGCAGTAAATGTACTTTAGGCGGTCGGCAAGTGGTTAAGGGAATCCCTTGGGGACCCCCCTGGTCACTAGAACTAGTGTTCACCTCTATTACTTTTCTGAGGACAGCCCAAAATGTGAGATTTTCTTTTACTTTGAGTGGTAATGGTAATCAGGACAAGCAGAGAGGGAGAATCTCCGTAAGGGGGGCACAGTAAGCGACAAAACATGACCAATGTTCTAATTCATTCCCCCTCCATCCAAAACTAAATAAACTAATAAATAAATCAAATAAAAAACTTTTGTCTTCAGTTGTACTTTAATGGAACACGAGTGTTTTCACCATTGAATGTCACCATCCCTGGATTCTAGTGCAAAACAAAAAAAAACAAAAATTTTTATATATATATATATATATATATATATATATATATATATATATATATATATATATATATATATATATATATATCTGGATTGGGAGTTTACAGGCATTCAAACTACTAAACTGTATAAAAAAATACAAATTTATTGTCGCATATCATAACAAAATCTTGAGTACATCATAAATAGTAGGGTTGCATTGATACTGTTTTTTTTATCGGCGAGTACCGATACTTTCAGTCAAGCTGATACAGAGTACAAATACTCTGCGTTGCGATTTGCATTAAAACAAAAAAAATTGCTAAATCGCACTGCAAAGAATCACATGCAATTTGAACAGGAATGCAGTGCGACTCCTCTCAGATTCGCATGCGATTGACCCCAATGCTCCTGTTTGTGTATATAGAAAGGGAAAAGCGCCATCTAGTGAGCAGTGTATTAAAAATGTTCTAACTCACAGTACATATCTGGCCAAATGCAAAATCTACATAGGTGTCTTGGTTCTGCTGATGATAGCATATCATTGCCGCTGGAAGTGCTCGCAGGGCTGGAGAAGTTCCAGGACCCCATGAGTATAGGGCGAAAGGGATGTCAGATTGGGGGTGGACCGCTTTTACATCTCCTCCAGCCCGGTGAGCACCTCCAGCAAGCGTGATTTGCTATCATCGGTGGGACCGGGACACCTATGCTGATTTTGCATTTGGCCAGATACAGTGGGTACGGAAAGTATTCAGACCCCCTTAAATTTTTCACTCTTTGTTATATTGCAGCCATTTGCTAAAATCATTTAGGTTCATTCTTCTTCCTCATGAATGTACACATAGCACCCCATACTGACAGAAAAACACAGAATTGTTGACATTGTTGCAGATTTATTAAAAAAGAAAAACTGAAATATCACATGGTCCTAAGTATTCAGACCCTTTGCTGTGACACTCATATATTTAACTCAGGTGCTTTCCATTTCTTCAGATAATCCTTGAGATGGTTCTACACCTTCATTTGAGTCCAGCTGTGTTTGATTATACTGATTGGACTTGATTAGGAAAGCCACACACCTGTCTATATAAGACCTTCCAGATCACAATGCATGTCAGAGCAAATGAGAATCATGAGGTCAAAGGAACTGCCTGAAGAGCTCAGAGACAGAATTGTGGCAAGGCACAGATCTGGCCAAGGTTACGAAAAGATTTCTGCTGCACTTAAGGTTCCTAAGAGCACAGTGGCCTCCATAATCCTCAAATGGAAGACGTTTGGGACGACCAGAACCCTTCCTAGAGCTGGCCGTCCGGCCAAACTGAGCTATCGGGGGAGAAGAGCCTTGGTGAGAGAGGTAAAGAAGAACCCAAAGATCACTGTGGCTGAGCTCCAGAGATGCAGTCAGGAGATGGGAGAAAGTTGTAGAAAGTCAACCATCACTGCAGCCCTCCACCAGTCGGGGCTTTATGGCAGAGTGGCCCGACGGAAGCCTCTCCTCAGTGTAAGACACATGAAAGCCCGCATGGAGTTTGCTAAAAAACACCTGAAGGACTCCAAGATGGTGAGAAATAAGATTCTCTGGTCTGATGAGACCAAAATAGAACTTTTTGGCCTTAATTCTAAGCGGTATGTGTGGAGAAAACCAGGCACTGCTCATCACCTGTCCAATACAGTCCCAACAGTGAAGCATGGTGGTGGCAGCATCATGCTGTGGGGGTGTTTTTCAGCTGCAGGGACAGGACGACTGGTTGCAATCGAGGGAAAGATGAATGCGGCCAAGTACAGGGATATCCTGGACAAAAACCTTCTCCAGAGTGCTCTGGACCTCAGACTGGGCCGAAGGTTTACCTTCCAACAAGACAATGACCCTAAGCACACAGCTAAAATAACGAAGGAGTGGCTTCACAACAACTCCGTGACTGTTCTTGAATGGCCCAGCCAGAGCCCTGACTTAAACCCAATTGAGCATCTCTGGAGAGACCTAAAAATGGCTGTCCACCAACGTTTACCATCCAACCTGACAGAACTGGAGAGGATCTGCAAGGAGAAATGGCAGAGGATCCCCAAATCCAGGTGTGAAAGACTTGTTGCATCTTTCCCAAAAAGACTCCTGGCTGTATTAGATCAAAAGGGGGCTTCTGCTAAATACTGAGCAAAGGGTCTGAATACTTAGGACCATGTGATATTTCAGTTTTTCTTTTTTAATAAATCTGCAGCAATGTCAACAATTCTGTGTTTTTCTGTCAGTATGGGGTGCTATGTGTACATTCATGAGGAAGAAGAATGAACTTAAATGGTTTTAGCAAATGGCTGCAATATAACAGAGTGAAAAATTTAAGGGGGTCTGAATACTTTCCGTACCCACTGTATGTACTGTGAGTTCTGACATTTTTAATAAGCTGCCCACTAGATGGCGCTTTTCCCTTTCTATACGCATACACACACAGGAGCGGTGGGTGAAATCACATGCAATTTGGAAAGAAATCGCACCACATTCCTGTTCGAATCGCATGCGATTCTTTGCAGTGCGTTTTGCGCCCATTCATTTTGTGTTGACACAAATCGCAAAGTATCGGTTTCGGGAATCTGGAGCATTTGTGTGAGTATCAATGCTCGTGCAAATGCTTGGTATTGGTACTGCTACCAATATCAGTGTATCCCTAATAAATAGCTGTTAAAACAACTGGTGATCATAACCCAAGCTTGGGTACAAATTTCTTATAGACTGACGCATTTCGAAATAAAGCTGAAGAATAGGTAAGACATCACAACTAATCCTCTATTTGGAAAACATTTAACTTTCGACCAATTTAATGTACACTTTCAACTCAATGGATCACATAGCTGCTGATAAAAACACATCACGCTAGAGGGATGCACCCCCATTACCCCATGGATAGCAACACAGGGTAATGCGAAATGCGTCGGAATATGCAAAGTTTGTACCCAAGCTTGTGTTGTGATCACCAGCTGTTTTAACAGCCAATTATGATGTTTTCATGAGTTTGTTATGCTATGTGACAATACACTTGTATTTTTATAGTGTTTAGTATGCTTGTAAAGCCGCAATCCAGATACTTTTCGTTTTGTACCCTCTAACAGGAATTTGGAGCTTTGGAGGAGGCTGAGAGCATTAGAAGATGATACTTTTCAGGGGTTAAGAATACAAACTTGAATAGAACTTTTTTTTAACCAAAGTTTGGTGTCACTTTAAACTACTTTTGTTAAGTAGGTCTCTGTAATCTCCTAACAACCAAGGATGTTGTAACATGCGGAGATCTGTGTTTGACAACAGTACAATATGCATTCATTCACAGCGAACGCAGAGTATGAACGCACGCAAGGATTGACTTTCATTCCAAGAAAAACAAAATGTAATTGAAGAATATCCTTCCCTCACAGTCTAACACTGAATAGTAACGCTAGCCATGCTCACACGGATGGGGGCGCTGGTCACTTTTCAGGGTCTGATATGGGGGCCCAGTCTGTATTAGATTTCACCAATCACATTTTTGACACTTTTGGGAGTACCAGTGACATTTCTATAGTAATCAGTGCTATACATATGCACTGTTACTGTAAAAATGACACTGGCAGGGAAGGGGTTAACTTTATTGGAGAAGGAGGGGTTAAGTGTGTCCCTAGGGGCGTGCTTCTAACTGTGAAGGGATGTGGCTTGTTGTGTAACTACAGAGATATACGATCCTACATAGCAGGACCGTATGATCTCTACACAAGGGAGAATGACAGGCGGCTTTGTTTACATTAGCCGCCTGCCTTTCTCCCTCTGTAACGGACGATCACGAGTGACCGGTAGACATCGGGTCCGCCGGCCACACGCGCGGGGATCACAGTGAAGGAGCAGGGGCAGGAACGCGCCCCCTGTTGGCTCGCAGGCGAGTGACGTACCCATACGTCACTTTGCCTGCACGGGGCTGACCGCCGCAGTATATGTACTTGCGGTGGTCGGCAAGTGGTTAAAACGTACATAGGCTACACATGGTGATGGGAAAGTCTCAGGCTGCTCATCCATAGACATGTGCAGAACAAAAAAATGGGTTTTATTTCCATTCATTATTTAAATAATTTTGCTTAGGTAAAATGTGTTTAATTTTTTTTTTCATTTGATTTGATTTCGGCATTCAAATTCATTCTATACGAAATTCGAATTTTGGAAGACCGTTATATTTTTTCTATTTCATTCTATTATTTTGTTTTTTCTATTCTCTTATTGATATTGCTAAACATTTGCTGGAGGCTTTTTTTTTTTTTCTTTTTTTGACAGCTGTGAGTTAGCAGAGAACGGCTCTCTAAGAATCAAGGACATGCAGTTCGAGTGCCGGGTCACACTTGTGCGATGCGGGAACGCTGCGGATTTGCAGCCTGTTCCCGCATCGCAAACGCACATCTGGCAGTTCACACTGCCATATGCGATACGCAGGGGGTGTCAATGAAATGTTAACGACACCCCCAGTTTGATCGCATATCGCAGTGCGACCTGCAAGTACCCACAGAATCGGATCTCACAAGTGTGAACCACTGTGCGATTCAATCCTGATGCGGCTGAAAAAATGCCTCATGTGCGACTTTTGTGCGGGTGCAGTGCGAATTCAGCCATACAAAGTGTATGGCTGAATTCGCACTGCACATCCGATCGCATTTAATGAATTAGCAGTGCGCTCTGATATTACATGCGATCGCCGCACACGCGGAAGTGTGAACTGGCACTTAAGATTGTCGGGGGGGGGGGGGGGGTGAATCGAGATTGTGATTTCTTTTTTTAACAATTAACCACTTCCCGCCCGCCCTATTACAAAATGACGGCGGGAATGTGGTTGTGTTATCCTGACCGGATGTCATATGACGGCGGCAGGATAACACAGCTCTGGGCGCCCCCCAGGAGCGCGCAGAGCGGCGATCGGTGATGCGAGGTGTCAGTCTGACTCCCTACATCTCCGATCTCGGTAAAGAGCCTCTGACGGAGGCTCTTTACCATGTGATCAGCCGTGTCCAATCATGGCTGGTCACATAGTAAATAGGTACAGCCGTTGATCGGCTTTCCTTAGTTCATGCCTGACAGGCATGAGCAAAGGAGCGCCGATCGGCGGCTCCCCTGACAAGGGGGGGGTCGGCACTGGTAATCAGATCATTGATTACCAGTGCAGACCCTCGGGTGGGGGGGTGCCACTAGATCCACCATGGATGCCCACTATGACCCCAGGGATGCCCACTATGGCCACCAGGGATGGCAATCAGGGCTCAGGGAGCCCCCCATTGCCCTCCCCATCAGTGATGCCCACCAGTGTCCTCCCTATCAGTGCTGCCCACAAGTGCCCATCATTGCCATCCTTTAGTGTCGCCCACCAGTGCCCATCAGTGCCCACCAGTGCCGCCTATCAGTGCCCATTAGTGCCCGTCAGTGCCACCTATCAGTGCCCATCAGTGCCACCTATCAGTGTCCATCAATGCCGCCTATCAGTGCCCAGCAGTGCCGCCTATCAGTGCCCACCAATGCTGCATATCTGTGCTACCTATCAGTGCCGCCTATCAGTGCCTATCAGTGCCGCATATCAGTGCCGCCTATCAGTGCCACCCCATCAGTGCCTCCTCATCAGTGCCTGTCAGTGCAGTCTCATCAGTGCAGGAAAAAACTTATTTACAAAATTTACAAAATTTTCCAGCAATTCACTTCCTTACACAGATTCACACAGGAAAGCTCTATTCTGAGTCCATTCAAGGCTTATCCTAAAGAGGAGCTCCAGGCACCCCCCAAAAAATTGTAGCTTCTGACTGTTAAAATAAGCAAACTTACCTGTCCAGGGATCCAGAACTGTCCTAACCTGAGCCACTTCTTCAATGGGCTTGGGGTCCAGTCACCGGCATCTTAACTAAGGGAAACCAACAGTAAAGCCTTGCGGTTTCACAGCCGGCCTCCCACTGCGCATGCGCGAGCCCCGATAAAGGGGGAGTTTTTCTGACCACAGAAACAAGCTGGATGTTTACTGCAGTATGAACTAAAAAATGAACTCTTATCCTTTGGTCTGGCATTCCTTCCATTAGTGCAAGTGTTCTGTAAATAACAGCCATGCCGAGCAGCCACCTTCTGTATTTACTAAGCAGGAGGGCAGCTGTTTGGTATGGGACCTGGATGCTGGCAGTGATTGAAGCAGCAGTGCCCATTATAGAGATTTCCAGCTTCCATGGCGATCGGCCGGGTATAGCACATGCGTACCCACACTGGTCCAATCTGGACCAATGTAACTAACTATTCAAGCGTGTCCTTAACTACGTTTCAGCTTTAACCTGAAAACCAATAGAGGTGCCTGCTCTGAGATCCTGCTGATTTGGCAGGCCATGATCTCATGTCTATGCATACCAGTAGATGTCCATGCGGACTGATCACAAAGAAAACCGCAACTGGCAAAAAAACTGATTATCTTTAAAGTGTTACTAAACCCACAACAGTAAAATCAGTCTGCATATGCAGTGAAGCATGCTTGTTATACTCACTGCGGAACCTAAGGGGTTAATCCTAAGCATTGTGTAAAAAGGCTGTTTGATCCGGTCTTCTCTGATCCTCCCCTTCTTCCACTGTCCCCAATCCATCTCCTGATTGAACAGAGCCTTGTGGGTACTCACACCAAACACAATATACAGTACACACCAAACTGAGCATGTGCCGAGTTTTTTTTTTTTCTTGGGAGGGTGCATGTGATCAGGACAGAGCCAATCAGCACTGCCCAGACAGAGGGTCAGGGGTCTTGCAGCCTCATAGGACAGTCAGAGGAGACTGAAAAATCCTCCTAACAGTTTAAACCAGACTCTGATACACAAGTCACAAGACTGCTATATACTGCTGATGAGAAAAGGTATTTAGCAGTTTAGATTTACTAAAATGATTGCATTTCCATGTTCTGTGTACTGTGGGAGACCAGATATAGTGAATGCAGGTTCCTGGGTTTAGTAATACTTTAAAGGTTAGGTTGTACAATGAGGTTGTAATGTGTGTGCTTTATACAGACTAACTACATATGAGCCCAAATAAACGGATGTTTGTGAAACAAGAAGGAGAAAGTGATCCAAATGAGAGATACTTAAAAATTAGAGAGAGTGCTGTGCATGCAATGAGGAATGTCTGCACTGGATCTCCACACTGCGCTGCAATAGTAAACTGCTATTAGATACACCCTGATCCCTTCACAACAGAAAGGCCCCTTTCACACGGGCTTTCCGATTCGATCCGCCTGTCAGTTTTTCAGGCAGACCTGATCGGATGCTCCATGCACCTTTATGGAGCAGCAGAGGTTAGTGGAGACATCTCCGCTAACACCCACTGCTATCCGATCCAATCCTGTCCGTGAAATCTGGATGGATGGAAACCCTATTTTCCATCCGTCTGGAGGATCGGATGAAAACGGACAGGCGGTTTGTTCTCATCCGATCTCCCATAGAGGAGAGCAGGGATCTGACAGGTCTGTCTCTACAAAATAAGCAGAGATGGAGCTGTCACCCGTGCCTGCTCAGGGGGGATCGGCGAATTAATCCCCGCTGAGCAAAACAGAATCCGCCGGGCGCATCGCCCGTGTGAAAGGGGCTCTACTCATGTATTTCTTTTGGATGGAGATCTGCTATAACACAAAGCAGTTTTTTTTTGTTTTTTTTTTAAGCTTAAAGCGATTTGTGGTTAGGAGGATAAAGGACATATTTTAAGATTTTCCAGAAAAATAATTCAGGCCTCTCTGTGTATGTATAGTGAGAGCTTTCTGCTGCTTGCAATTCACACAAGTATATACAAATGTGGGTGACACATGTCAGCATTTATGTACACTGCCCCCCTCTGGTGAATCTGAGTTTGCAGACATTCAGATCACCTAAAATGCAACTCAACAAATTCCATTATGCCTGAACCAATGGTATATTACTCTGCCGAGTACTGTAATCCACAACCAATGGTATATTACTCTGCTGAGTACTGTAATCCACAACCGATGGTATATTACTCTGCCGAGTACTGTACTCCACAACCAATGGTATATTACTCTGCTGAGTACGGTAATCCACAACCGATGGTATATTACTCTGCTGAGTACTGTAACCCACAACCAATGGTATATTACTCTGCCGAGTACTGTAATCCACAACCAATGGTATATTACTCTGCTGAGTACTGTAATCCACAACCAATGGTATATTACTCTGCTGAGTACTGTAATCCACAACCAATGGTATATTACTCTGCTGAGTACTGTAATCCACAACCAATGGTATATTACTCTGCTGAGTACTGTAATCCACAACCAATGGTATATTACTCTGCCGAGTACTGTAATCCACAACCAATGGTATATTACTCTGCTGAGTACTGTAATCCACAACCAATGGTATATTACTCTGCTGAGTACGGTAATCCACAACCAATGGTATATTACTCTGCTGAGTACTGTACTCCACAACCAATGGTATATTACTCTGCTGAGTACTGTAATCCACAACCAATGGTATATTACTCTGCTGAGTACTGTAATCCACAACCAATGGTATATTACTCTGCCGAGTACTGTAATCCACAACCAATGGTATATTACTCTGCTGAGTACGGTAATCCACAACCAATGGTATATTACTCTGCTGAGTACTGTAATCCACAACCAATGGTATATTACTCTGCTGAGTACTGTAATCCACAACCAATGGTATATTACTCTGCTGAGTACTGTAATCCACAACCAATGGTATATTACTCTGCCGAGTACTGTAATCCACAACCAATGGTATATTACTCTGCTGAGTACGGTAATCCACAACCAATGGTATATTACTCTGCTGAGTACTGTACTCCACAACCAATGGTATATTACTCTGCTGAGTACTGTACTCCACAACCAATGGTATATTACTCTGCTGAGTACTGTACTCCACAACCAATGGTATATTACTCTGCTGAGTACTGTAACCCACAACCAATGGTATATTACTCTGCTGAGTACTGTAATCCACAACCAATGGTATATTACTCTGCTGAGTACTGTACTCCACAACCAATGGTATATTACTCTGCTGAGTACTGTACTCCACAACCAATGGTATATTACTCTGCTGAGTACGGTAATCCACAACCAATGGTATATTACTCTGCTGAGTACTGTACTCCACAACCAATGGTATATTACTCTGCTGAGTACTGTAACCCACAACCAATGGTATATTACTCTGCTGAGTACTGTAATCCACAACCAATGGTATATTACTCTGCTGAGTACTGTAATCCACAACCAATGGTATAATTCTCTGCTGAGTACCGTAATCCACAACCAATGGTATATTACTTTTCAGCTGTAAAACTGCTCAAATTAATAAAAGCTTAAAAAACGCGACTATTCTGCGTTTATCAATGCTTTTGAGCCATAAGCTTTTGTGGGAGAATAGTTTTGCTAAAAAAAAAAAGTTAAAGAAAAAAAAAAAAAAAGCAAAATAAAATGCTGAAAAACTCCTTCTACAGCTTTCTACTGACATTTTAATAACGTCCAGTGTGCATGAGGCTAAAAAGAATCCCTGCATCAGTACAATAAGATCAACATAAATAAAACAATATAAACCCCAAAGAAAATATTTATTACCAATTCTTTGATGTGATGACTGTTTTAGTTTCCTTTTTTAGGTTTTCTTTTATTTTCATCTGTAGATCCAGTCAGAAAGTCTGATGTTTTTCAAAAGTCCAAGCTCTCTAGCAGAATGTATCAGTTTACATCGATGAGACAAATCAGCTTTTATTTATTCATGCAAAACCTTTACCCCAAAAGGAAAAAAAACTGTTTGCTATACCTGATTATAAAGTGTGAGCTGGAGTTTGGCTTTAATTTGTTAGTGAATTTAGTTCTGCTAATACATTTAACACTCCCCTCCCCCCCCAGACTGACAATGCTGCTATCTGCTGTGCCTCCTGGTCTCAATTCTCCAGAGCTTTCTGTCACTAGAGGGGAAAAAAAAAAATTTAGTTTTGGGTTTCAGGTCGCTTTAAAAATTGAGGTGTTTAAATATCTGAAAAAATATCTGATAAACGCTGCATACACACGTATCGAAATCTGGCTGGTTCAGCAGAGTTGTTAGACTGGCATCTGTTGAATGGCCATGCTTGAAACCAACATTTGATAAGTGTGTGAAGCCAATGGCTGCAGCACTGATCTGTGTATTCTGACAGGAACGGGAGTCCCCGCTGTCAGAATACTATAGAGCTGCTGGGGAGATCCCTGCTTGTGTGGATGCAGGGATCCGTCAGGTTTTTGTATCGTTCAATTCGATGCTTAAACACAAAAAACCCTTTATGTATACCCTGCTTAAAAGTCAGCACCCTACCAGCCCAAATTATAAAGCAAGTTGGTTAGAAGGGTTCTTTCAGATTCTGTGCTACACTTCCAGTATTCCTGAAGGCCATATGTGATCTCAGCCTTTTATACTTACCATCCTTTTTTTTACACACTAAAGAAAAAAGGGGAAGATTATTAATCATTGTTTTCTCATTTATAGGCTTGTGGCATCCTCATCCTTCACACATTTGGTAAATGGGAAAAGTGACAGATTCCACTTTATTTACTATTGTCCAAAATGCAAAAGCCCAACAAGGCTCCCAATCATCACAATATTTTACTGGTGTCACAAATCTGATCAATCAATACCGCTACACTGTATTTACAAAAATAGAGACATGACCCTGTATATAGTGATGCCCCCCCCCTCTCTTTTCCCTCCCCCGCTTTTACTCTTTTTTTTTTTCCCCCTTTCCCGGCTCCACCCTGTTCTGGCGTGGGTATCCTATATCCTTCCTTTGAACCTGGGGCGAGAGCATATATATCAGTATCCAGTCAAATCTGGAATGAATTATATCTTTTTTGTACAATATATTTTGAACTAACTATGGAATATAGCACATTGTTGTTAGTGAGAATAATTCTCTATATCAAAACGGTTTGTGCCCTTGCACCAATAGGATTTCCTGAGGAAGCTGCACAGCGGAACGCGTAGTGATCCATTGGCATCTACACAATAGAACTCCTTTGACCCGAACACAGGAGAATGTTCGTCCTTGTGACCCACAGACATCAGACCCTGGCATATGTCGGACAATTTACGGGTTCTTTTGGTTTAGGAGCATGTTGTATAGCATTTTGTGCATATTTACCCATGTTATAGTATTTATGAATTTTTCTAATATGCTGCCTAAATAAATATTGTATGTTTTCATACATATGAGCACTGAATATTTCTTTATGAGATTTATCGTGGCTGCCTTCAAAGTCCTATTACCCCTAGGGGTTTCTCCTTTTTTTCTTTAATACCACTAAACGGCAGTGTTATTTCCATGTATTACAAATAAAAATGATCAGGCATGCTGGTATTAAAAACCAGATCTCAAAGTAATCCTTTTCTTTGCCAATGCACCTAGACCCCGCCCTCCTCTCACAGACAAACCAGCTTCACATACTTACCTGTTCCTGCACCACTGCATTCAGCCGCAGGAACATCTGGGTATGGGTCGGCATGTAACTCACTCTCCCTCCATTATCTAACAAAGCAGGAGCCTAGAGTTTTGTGATTGGTCCAGCCCTGTCACATGTGGACAGGGAAGGTGTCCAGAGCTTACACGGGACAGCAGTTGGTGTGGCTTGCATTTTATATTGTAAAGCACTGCATAAACTGTTGGCACTATATAAATCTTGTATCTATAATAATAAAATCCAAGTGTCTCTGCGTCCTGTCCCTGTGTCCGTGGGATTGCGCTACTGCGCATGTGCCCCACAGACAGCCGTTGGAAGTGCAGAGACCTACTTCAGTCAGTTAGGGCAGGATTTCCCAAACTGTGGGTGGCAACCCACAGCCGCATCTGATTGAATAGCTGGCAGTCACTGCTGCCAGTACATAACAACTGCCTTTTCACATTACAGTGGTGAATTCTGTCATGAATAATAAAAGACATTTAAAATGTTGTATTCAATGTACTTCATAATGCACATATATATTAAAGACTTTACATTTCATTCTGCACTATATATATATATATATATATATATATTAGAAACGAATAAATACAGCATTGCACTTCAGCATGTGATAAGCTCTGCAGTTCTGTGGGTAATTTGCATAAACCACTCCCACCTACCAATCAGACAGAAGAAGTTATATGCTCAGCAGCAGAGAAAAGGAGTTCGATCCCTGATACCTGATTAGTAGGTGTGGCCAACGTCCCAGGAAAACATTTTGAAGGAGTTTTTGGTGCCTCAGGTCAAAGGAAATGGGACTTTTAAGGGCTCAGTAAAATAGTATGTTTATTAAACAAGTATTGGTTTGCTGTATGCAAAAATTATAATACAAACATAATAACACAATAGGTGCCAATGGGCTATAGACCCATGTGAAGAAGTGAAAAATGGAACGAAAGGTGACAAAGTGAAAATGGTGACTTTTTGAAACTCTGTCTTTTTGGGCTCAGGAGTGTGAGCTTGTTGAGAGAGAGTGTCTTGTCGAACTTCCGACGCGTTTCGGCATATTAGTATATTGCCTTTATCAAGGAAGCGGGGAGAGTTCACCATATATGTGACTAAGCGGTCAGGTCCCAGGCTTTGGTATTCCCATTGCTTTTCCCAAACTATTCACACAGGATTTATAGAGGAATGGCTGTATGACGTAAAAGATCACTAGATGTATGTGAGGAGGGAGAGAGTCCTTCTCAGTGGCAGTTAAGGTCTTGATAGTGATCCAATTGTTAGTAAGGAGGCCTGTGAGGGGTGTGTTCTTGCTTTACATTAAGCATTGAGGGGAGTTCCGGATTCCAAACAGCAGGGGGAGCCCTGGTCATGGATCCTGGTAATTCCAGTTAGTAGGGCTGGGTTGGTGTAGTCTGAGTCCAAATGCAGCGTATCCTGGGGCGTCCGCACCGTCCCTCCAGCTGGGGACACTGATGTAAGGGAGCACTCTCCAGTGGGGACACTGATGTAAGGGAGCACTCTCCAGTGGGGACACTGATGTAAGGGAGCACTCTCCAGTGGGGACACTGATGTAAGGGAGCACTCTCCAGTGGGGACACTGATGTAAGGGAGCACTCTCCAGTGGGGACACTGATGTAAGGGAGCACTCTCCAGTGGGGACACTGATGTAAGGAGGCACTCTCCAGTGGGGACACTGATGTAAGGAGGCACTCTCCAGTGGGGACACTGATGTAAGGAGGCACTCTCCAGTGGGGACACTGATGTAAGGAGGCACTCTCCAGTGGGGACACTGATGTAAGGAGGCACTCTCCAGTGGGGACACTGATGTAAGGAGGCACTCTCCAGTGGGGACACTGATGTAAGGAGGCACTCCGATGGGGACACACATGTAAGGGAGCACTCCGATGGGGACACACATGTAAGAGAGCACTCTCCAGTGGGGACACTGATGTAAGGAGGCACTCTCCAGTGGGGACACTGATGTAAGGAGGCACTCTCCAGTGGGGACACTGATGTAAGGAGGCACTCTCCAGTGGGGACACTGATGTAAGGAGGCACTCTCCAGTGGGGACACTGATGTAAGGAGGCACTCTCCAGTGGGGACACTGATGTAAGGAGGCACTCTCCAGTGGGGACACTGATGTAAGGAGGCACTCTCCAGTGGGGACACTGATGTAAGGAGGCACTCTCCAGTGGGGACACTGATGTAAGGAGGCACTCTCCAGTGGGGACACTGATGTAAGGAGGCACTCTCCAGTGGGGACACTGATGTAAGGAGGCACTCTCCAGTGGGGACACTGATGTAAGGAGGCACTCTCCAGTGGGGACACTGATGTAAGGAGGCACTCCGATGGGGACACCGATGTAAGGGAGCACGTCGATGGGGACACACATGTAAGGGAGCACTCCGATGGGGACACACATGTAAGAGAGCTCTCCAGTGGGGACACTGATGTAAGGGAGCACTCTCCAGTGGGGACACGGATGTAAGGAGGCACTCCGATGGGGACACTAGATCGGATTGCTAGAGCAACAGGGACGCAGTGCACAGTGCGTGACAGGTCGGACAAGGAGGCTGATGAGGGAGAGACTTAAAGATATTAAAAGGACATTGTATGAGGAAACTTATACTTGGAATTGCATGAGGAAACTTATACTTGGCAAACCCTTTGACTGTAATTATTTTGGTGAAAAAAGCTGTTGCTGTCAGGAAAAGGATCATTTAAACAGAGGAAAAAACCTGTCACACTCAGCAAAGCAAATTTGCGACTGTAGAAACGCTGTTAAAGGAACATGGCCTGATTGAAATCTACCACTGTAAGTGCATTACTGTAAAAAAAAAAAAAAACGCAAAACATACACATGCTATTAAAGGGACATTTAGGCCCCATGCACACGGGGCCTTTTTAACGCCGCTGTAAGCAGCGTCAGGCGTTTTCTTTTTGCAGCCTAAAAACGCCCCTCCATGTTATTCTATGGCCTCATGCACACTCAGACGTTTTTGAGCTGTAAGTGGCCTAGGCGTTTTTAAGCTGCAACAAGAACCCACGACCTGCGCGTTCTGAGGACCAGCGTTAAAAACGCCTGACGTTGCTAAAAGCTGAATAACGTTGCTATAACGTTGCTTAACGTGCGTTAAGCCACGTTATACGTTTTTTTTCTTCCATTCAAAATCAATGGTTCCCTATGGGAGCCTATTGATTTGAATGGAGGTCGCACCTCAACACTGCAAGTCGGATCCGACTTGCGGGGCGACTTGCGCTGTGGGAATCTTGAGGGGGAATTCCACGCCAAAATGGGGAAAAAAAAACGGCGTGGGGGTCCCCCCCAAGGTTCCAAACTAGTCCCTTCGGGTCTGGTATGGAATTTGAGGGTAGCCCCATGCCGGAAAAACGGCGTGGGGTCCCCCCCAAAATCCATGCCAGACCCTTATCCGAGCATGCAGCCCGGCAGGCCAGGAAAGGGGAGGGGAAGAGCGAGCGGCCCCACCCCCCCTGGACCACACCAGGCCACATGCCCTCAACATGGGGGGGGTGTTGGTGCAGGAGGGGCTCTGCACCCCCCACCTCAAAGCAGCTTGCCCCCAAGGGCCTCATCCCCACAACCCTGGCCGGTGGTTGTGGGGGTCTGCGGGCAGGGGGCTCATCGGAATCTGGAAGCCCCCTTTAACAAGGGGGCCCCCCAGATCCCGGACCCCCTCCCTATGTGAATGGGTATGAGGTACACTGTACCCCTACTCATTCACCACATAAACGGCAGTGTATGGAAATAACGACAGGAGACGTTTTGGAAAGTTTATTAAAAATCTTCATCCGACTCTTCTTGTCTTCTCCTCTCCGGGGTCTTCTCCTCTCTGGGGTCTTCTGCTCTTTTGCTGTCCGCTCTTCTTGTCTTCTCCTCTCCGGGGTCTTCTGCTCTTTTGCTGTCCGCTCTTCTTGTCTTCTCCTCTCCGGTGTCTTCTGCTCTTTTGCTGTCCCCTCTTCTGCTGTCCTCTCTTCTTTTCTTCTCCTCACCGGTCTTCTGCTCTTTTGCCGTCGGCTGTCGGCTCTTCTTCCTCCGGTCCTCCTCCGACGACGTCTCCGGTGATTATGCCGGTCTCCGGTCTCTGCAGCTTATTATATAGCCATTAGGGGCGTGGCCCCGAAGACATCATCGGGAGGCCCCGCCCCCTCATGTCACAGAAGACGTCATCTGTGACATTAAGGGCCGGGGCTTCCCGATGACGTCATCGGGGCCACGCCCCTAATGGCTATATAATAAGCTGCAGAGACCGGAGACCGGCATAATCACCGGAGACGTCGTCGGAGGAGGACCGGAGGAAGAAGAGCCGACAGCCGACAGCAAAAGAGCAGAAGACCGGAGAGGAGAAGAAAAGAAGAGAGCACAGCAGAAGAGGGGACAGCAAAAGAGCAGAAGACCCCGGAGAGAAGAACACAAGAAGACCGGAGAGGAGAAGACAAGAAGAGCCGGATGAAGATTTTTAATAAACTTTCCAAAACGTCTCCTGTCGTTATTTCCATACACTGCCTTTTATGTGGTGAATGAGTAGGGGTACAGTGTACCCCATACCCATTCACATAGGGAGGGGGTCCGGGATCTGGGGGGCCCCCTTGTTAAAGGGGGCTTCCAGATTCCGATGAGCCCCCTGCCCGCAGACCCCCACAACCACCGGCCAGGGTTGTGGGGATGAGGCCCTTGTCCTCATCAACATGGGGGCAAGGTGCTTTGAGGTGGGGGGTGCAGAGCTCCCCCTGCCCCAAAGCACCAACACCCCCCCATGTTGAGGGCATGTGGCCTGGTGTGGTCCGGGGGGGTGGGGCCGCTCGCTCGTCACCTCCCCTTTCCTGGCCTGCTGGGTTGCATGCTCGGATAAGGGTCTGGTATGGATTTTGGGGGGGACCCCACGCCGTTTTTTCGGCATGGGGCTACCCTCAAATTCCATACCAGACCCGAAGGGCCTGGTTTGGTACCTTGGGGGGGACCCCCACGCCGTTTTTTTTCCCATTTTGGCGTGGAGTTCCCCCTCAAGATTCTCACAGCGCAAGTCGCCACGCAAGTCGGATCCGACTTGCGGTGGGACCTCCATTCAAATCAATAGGCTTCCATAGGGAACCATTAATTTTGAATGGAAGAAAAAAAAAAGCTGCTAAAAGCAACGTGGCAAAACGTGCAATAACGCCAATGGAAAAAGCTACTGAAAGCACGTTTTTACAGCTGCTTTTTCCGGTGTCAGAACTAACTTTGACGTACGTTTTTTCTAACTCCCCGTGTGCATGGGGCCTTATAAGCAAACTGACTTTAGTAGCAAAGTACGCCTACAGAAAATCTGCGAGTGTGATTGCGAAACCTTACAAAAAAATGGAAAGTAAAGACACGTTTTGAACGGGACATTTGCAAATAGAAAGACTGCAGACGCAAAACACGCCTTAATGAATCTGCGACTGTAGGTAAATTACTGTAAAAAAAAAAAAAAAAAAAAAAAAAAAAAATCGCAGAACATAGACACGCTATTAAAGGGACATTTATAAGCAAACTGACTTTAGTAGCAAAGTACGCCTTACTGGAACAAGTCTGTTTTTACAAATGTTTGACCACATATGTTTTAGCGCCCGTTAATTTAAACGGGCTTAATGTCTAGTTCTAATAATAATTTGCACGGGCACAGCAGCCCATTAATTTGAATGGCCTGCTGTACCTGTGGGACGAGCAGGAAAAGTTCCCTGCACCTTCCTAAAATTGCAGAAACAAGATATACCTGTGCTCAGATCTCAATACTTTGCACATGCATATAAACTACCAGGTGCTAAAAGGGTGTGACCACATGTTAACACTAAAAATACTGAATGAACCCTCCGCACACTGCTATACCCTTTCTACCAAACTTTGCAATCAAAAATAGGGATATTTAGTCCACATATATTGCAATACATGTTTACCAGTTCCCGCCTGCGCTATACCTAAAAGACGGCTACAGCGCGGGCTTAAATTGCCGGGAGGTTGTCCATGGATGTCCTCCCGTGATCGTGCTGCCCAAGTGCCCTCTGCAGCACGCTCTGTGATTGCTGTGTCCTTAGGGCACAGCTGATCACAGATCAGGGTAAAGGGGCCAATTACAGCGGCCCTTTACCATGTGATCAGCCGTGTCCAATGACAGAGGTCACGATGTAAACACAAGCAAGTTATTGGCATTCCTTTCCTCATGGTGGCAGTGTGAGGAGAGGAGAGACGATAAGCATTTTTGTGTTAAAGGGACATCTACACTGATAATCAGGGCACTGCATTATCAGTGCAGTCTCAACAGTGCCCATCAGTCCTGCCAAGCAGTGCCCACCAGTGCTGCCAATCAGTGCCACACATCAGCTATCAGTGCCGCCTCATCAGTGCCTCCTCATCAGTTCCACCTATCAGTACCCATCAGTGCAGTCTATCAATCCTGCCCCCTCAGCGCACATCAGTGAAGCAGAAAAATTACCTGTTTGTAAAATTTTATAAAATACTACTATGAAAAAAATGGTTTATTTATTTTTTCCAAAATTTTCGGTATTTTTTCATCGGTTTAGAAAAAAAACCCCCAGTGGTGATTAAATACTTCCAAAAGAAAGCTCTATTTGTATGAAAAAAAAAATGATAAAAATTTAATATGGGTATAGCATAGCATGACCGCGCAATTGTCATTCAAAGTGTGACAGCGCTGAAAGCTGAAAATTGACCTTGGCAGAAAGGGGGTAAAAGTTCCCGGTAGGCAAGTGGTTAAACTGGCCAACTGCGTCAAAGTAACCCCCCTTTAGCCAGTCCTCCTCTGCTCTGCCACTGCAAATGCTACTGAGGACACAATGCCAAAAATGGAGCAAACAGACTTTGACGCAGCTGGCCAGCCTTAACATGTATTGCAATATGTGTCAACTAACTATCCCTATATTTATTACAAAGTGTGCTAGAAAGGGTATTACATTGTGCCAAGGGTTCATCCAGGATTTCTAAAATTGCAGTTATGGAAATTAAAAGGTGCTTTTGCATCATGCGATTTCCCACACCCAAAAACACGCTGCGTTTTCAGATGTGTGGGGGTGCCAATAAGTATCAAATATTAATGGCACCTTTCATGCGTCTACTAAAAAGCAGCAGTGCGTTTTACCTGTGCCCGCATATAGGGGAACCTAGCCTCAGTCCGGCGCTCTGAATGGGTCACTTTAAGAATATACTAGACTACATGAATGCTTTAAGAATTCCCATAGGAAAACTTACATATACAGTAAAACTCGATTTCTTTCAGTAATAGCAATTACAACCGTTGAGCTGTAAACGGTTTCCATGCAACTCTTTGTATTCCCGACTATGTTTATTCTTATCACACTATGAGAATAGTAACCTTTGCTCTGCGCTGGTAAATATTTAACCCAGTAACTGAACAATTCTATGTGTAAGTGGAGAATAAATATTGTATAGTGTTTAGACAAATATCATTTAGGTGGGCAGCACAGTGGCTTAGTGGTTAGCACTTCTGCCTTGCAGCACTGGAGTCATCGGCTTGAATTTAAACCACAACACTACCTGCATGGAGTTTGCATGTTCTCCCTGTGCAGGTTTCCTCCCACATTCCAAGGACATGCTGATTGGTAATTGGCTCCTGTCTAAATGTGAGGTAGGGACCTTGGATTGAAAGCTCCTTGGGCACAAGAACTGATGTTTATGTACAATGTATATACAGTATCACACAAAAGTGAGTACACCCCTCACATTTTAGTAAATTTTTTATGAGTGCTGTCGGCACTGGGGAGCTACAGTTCATTGATGGTACCATGAATGCCAACATGTACTGTGACATACTGAAGCAGAGCATGATGCCCTCCCTTCAGAGACTGGGCTGCAGGGCAGTATTCCAACATGATAACGACCCCAAACACACCTCCAAGACAACCACTGCCTTGCTAAAGAAGCTGAGGGTAAAGGTGATGGCCTGGCCAAGCATGTCTCTAGACCTAAACCCTATTGAGCATCTGTAGGGCATCAATCTGTGGGGCAAACAGAAGGTGAAAGAGCGCAAGGTCTCTAACATCCATCAGCTCTGTGAT
Organism: Pelophylax lessonae; assembly: GCF_965119305.1. Lineage (NCBI taxonomy): Eukaryota > Metazoa > Chordata > Amphibia > Anura > Ranidae > Pelophylax > Pelophylax lessonae. The sequence continues at coordinate 119,743,454 of NC_138779.1, forward strand.
GTCGTCATTAACCACTTAAGCCCCGGAGGATTTGGCTGCTAAACGACCAGGGGGTATTTTGCGATTCGGCACTGCGTGACTTTAACGGACAATTGCGCGGTCGTGCGATGCTGTACCTAAACGAATTTGGCTTCCTTTTTTTCCCACAAACAGAGCTTTCTTTTGGTGGTATTTGATCACCTGTGCGATTTTTTGATCATGCGCTATAAACAAAAAAAGAGCGTCAATTTTGCAAAAATAGCAATATTTTTCACATTTTTTTATATGAAATTCCCCCCAAATAAAATGTAAAAATCTAAATTTTTTAACATTTTCGGGCAATTTGTTTTATGCTACCTATGTTTGGTAAAAAAAAAAAAAAAAAAATCGCAAAAAGCATATTTTGATTGGTTTGCGCAAAAGTTATCGCGTTTACTAACAAAGGGAAAGATTTTTGTCATTTTTGTTGTTTTTTTTTTAACGCGTAATGGCGGCGATCTGCGATTTTTTTTGCGGTACTGCGACATTGCGGCGGACAGATCGGACCCTTGACTGACATTTTTGACACTTTTGGGGTTACCAGTGACATTTCTACAATAATCAGTGCTATACATATGCACTGTTACTGTAAAAATACACTGGTAGTAAAGGGGTTAACTTTATTTGGGAGGGAGGGGCTGTGTGTGTCCCTAGGGGCGTGCTTTCTACTGTGATTGGCTGTGGCTTGAGCTGTAAGGACACTGATCAACAGATCTACATAGTAGATCCGTGTGATCAGTGTATTTACACCGAGGAGAATGACAGGCAGCTTGTTTACACAAGCTGCCTGACTTTCTCCCTCTCCCCCGCCGATCGCAGAGTGGCCGGCGGACATCGAGTCCGCCGGTCACACGCGCGGGGGGGTCCGTGACCACGCGGGGGCGCGCGCTCGCTCCCTAGACCCTCACAAGCAAGCGACGTAGACCTACGTCAGTTTGCCTGTGAGGGGCTGACCGCCGACGTAGATAGTCGTGCGGCGGTCGGCAAGTGGTTAAGGAGTGGAAGAGGACTCCAGTGGCAACCTGCGAAGCTCTGGTGAACTCCATAGTTACATAGTTAGTGAGGTTGAAAAAAGACATGAGTCCATCCAGTTCAACCTATGATGTGTGTGTGTGTTTGCTTTTAGCCGTACATTGTATACCCCTGTATGTTGTGGTCTTTAAGGTGTCCATCTAACAGTTTTTTGAAACTATCTATGCTCCCTGCTGATACGACTGCTTGTGGAAGAGAATTCCACATCCTTACCGCTCTTACAGTGAAGAACCCCTTACGCACTTTAAGGTTAAACCGCCTTTCCTCTAGTTTTAGTGAGTGGCCACGTGTCTTATTGTATCTCCTTTCTCTGAATAGTTTGTTCCTTATGCTCGGGTCGCCAGTACAGTATTTGTACATTGATATCATATCCCCCCTCAATCGTCTCTTCTCCAGAGAGAATAAGTTCAGGGCTTGTAGTCTTTCTTCATAGCTGATGTCCTCCATCCCCCTAATTATTTTTGTTGCCCTTCTCTGGACTTTCTCCAGTTCCAGCACATCCTTTCTGAGGACCGGTGCCCAGAACTGGACAGCATACTCCAGATGTGGCCGGACCAGAGTCTTGTAGAGCGGGAGAATAATCTCTTTATTTCTGGAGTGAATCCCCTTTTTTATACATCCCAGTATTCTGTTGGCTTTGCTTGCTGCGGCCTGGCATTGCATGCCACTGCCAAGCCTGTTGTCTACCAGTACCCCTAAGTCCTTTTCCATCCTAGACTCACCCAGAGGTTCCCCCCCTAGCGAGTAGCTTGCTTTCTGGTTTCTGGCCCCCAAGTGCATTACTTTACATTTTTCAACATTAAATCTCATCTGCCATGTAGTTGCCCACTCCGTTATTTTGTTCAGGTCCGCTTGCAAGGTTTCCACATCCTGCATAGAAGATATTGGCATGCCTAATTTAGTATCATCCGCAAATACTGAGATTGTACTAGATATCCCCTCCTCTAGATCATTTATGAATAAATTAAACAGGATTGGTCCCAGGACAGAACCCTGGGGGACCCCACTTTCCACACCCGCCCAATCCGAGTACTCCCCATTAATCACCACCCTCTGTACTCTCCCCTGGAGCCAGTTCTCTATCCAGGTACTCACCTTATGGTCCATACCTATCTTCCTTAGTTTGTACAGTAATCGTTTGTGGGGAACGGTGTCGAAGGCCTTTGCAAAGTCCAGATACACCACATCCACAGGCTTACCTTTATCTAGGTGGCAGCTCACTTCATCATAGAAGGTTAATAGATTGGTTTGGCACGAACGATTTTTCATGAATCCGTGCTGATTAATACTTATAATACCGTTTTCATTACTAAAGTCTTGTATGTGGTCCCTTAACATCCCCTCCAATATTTTGCAGACTACAGATGTTAGGCTGATCGGCCTATAGTTACCCGGGATATATCTCGGCCCCTTTTTAAATATTGGTACCACGTTGGCTTTTTTCCAATCAGCTGGCACCATACCCGTCTGTAAACTATCCTTAAAGATCAAGAATAATGGTCTGGCAATCACCTGGCTGAGCTCTTTAAGAACCCTCGGGTGCAAGCCATCCGGTCCCGGGGATTTATTTATGTTAAGCTTCTCTAGTTTAGCTCTAAGTCTATCTTCTGTTAGCCATGGCGGCACTTCCTGAGGTGTATTATTTAGTTCGGCCTTACAAGCTGGGTTCGTGTAGACCCCCGATTCCTTTGTGAAGACTGAAGAAAAGAAATTATTTAACACTTCCGCCTTTTCTCTGTCCTCAGTGGCCATTTTTCCTTTATCATCTTTTATGGGGCCAATGTGTTCTGGCCTCGCTTTCTTACTGTTTATATACTTAAAGAACTTCTTGGGGTTCTTTTTACTCTCCTCTGCTATATGTCTCTCGTGTTCTATTTTAGCCGCCCTGATTTCATCTTTACATTTCTTATTACACTCTTTATAATGCTTAAATGCTGCCACTGACCCCTCAGTCTTGTATTTTTTGAAGGCCTTTTCTTTAGCTCTAATATACATTTTTATGTTGGAGTTTAGCCACCCAGGGTTTAGTTTTGTTCTTTTAAATTTATTTCCCAGTGGAATGCACTGGCCCACCCCCTTGTTAAGTATGCTCTTGAAGCACTCCCATTTTTCCTCCGTGTTCTTTGTTCCCAGGGTTCTATCCCATTTGATATTTTCTAGCAGCGAGCGCAGTTTAGGGAAATTGGCTCTTTTGAAATTCAGCGTCTTAATATTACCCTTGTGTTTCCTATTACTGTAATTAATACTGAAACCAATTGACCTATGGTCACTGCTCCCTAAGTTTTCCCGTATTTCTATATCCGTGAGCAGGTCTGCATTGTTGGTAATCAGTAGGTCAAGTACCGCATTGTTTCTTGTCGGTGCATTCACCATCTGACCCATGAAATTGTCCTGCAAAATATTTAGGAACTGCCTAGCCTTGGCTGAGTGCGCGGTTCCTTCTGCCCAGTCTATATCCGGATAATTAAAATCCCCCATTATAATGACATTTCCCATCCTTGCTGCCAATCCTATCTGTAACATGAGGTCCGCCTCCCCCTCCTCACTCTGGTTGGGGGGCCTATAGCATACGCCCAATATTACCTTCCCCACCGTGCCTTCCCTTTGAAGCTCTACCCATAGGGATTCTGCCTCGTCCATAGCTCCATTATTAATATCATCCCTCATATTTACCTGTATACTGTTCTTAATATACAGACATACCCCTCCCCCTTTTTTACCCTCTCTATCCCTGCGATAAAGGGAATACCCCTGAATGGTCGCCATCCAATCATGAGAGCTGTCGAACCAAGTCTCAGTTATCCCCACAAAATCTAAGTCCTCCTCAAACATCAGCAGCTCCAGCTCTCCCATCTTGTTGGCCAGGCTTCTGGCATTGGTATACAAGCCTCGTAATTTAGATCGGTTACATTTATCCTCATTTGATGTTTTTAGGCTGCTCTCTTGATTTTTCCCCGTACCCACCCTGGGTTTAGGAGCTCCGAACACCCTACCGCTAATGCCCCCATTTCTGCCCTCTGAATCTTGCTTTCCACTGGCTAATTCTACATCTGTACCCTCCCCCCCATTCCCTAGTTTAAAAGCCCCTCTAACTTTTCGGCCATCCTCGCACCCAGTACGGCTGCACCCACCCCATTTAGGTGCAATCCGTCCCTACCAAAGAGCCGGTGACCGACTGAGAAGTCGGCCCAGTTCTCCAGGAACCCGAAACCCTCCTTACTACCCCAGCTCCTCAGCCACTCGTTAACTTCCCTAATCTCCCGCTGCCTCTCTGGTGTGGCTCGAGGTACAGGTAGTATTTCGGAAAATACCCATGCCCAAGAGGGTTAAGGCAGTGCTGGAAAATAATGGTGGCCACACAAAATATTGACACTGTGGACCCAATTTGGACATTTTCACTTAGGGGTGTACTCACTTTTGTTGCCAGCAGTTTAGACATTAATGGCTGTGTGTTGAGTTATTTTGAAGGGACACCAAATTTACACGGTTATACAAGCTGTACACTCACTGCTTTACATTGTAGCAAAGTGTCATTTCTTCAGTGTTGTCACATGAAAAGATAGAATAAAAGATTTACAAAAATGTGAGGGGTGTACTCACTTTTGTGAGATAGTGTAGGTCTTCAGGAACCGAGCATTGTACATCGTAGGCAGCCTATGCATATATTTGGGGGGCTCTTTGTTATTAGACTCTCATATAAACATGCATCAGGGTACTCCTTTGGTTTTTCTTTTACCAGCCATTGGTGTTGCTAGATCCGGGCACATGCCCTGGGTATAGAGATACCACTAAGAGACCAAATCATTCTGAATGTCGGTCGCCAGCTAGAGGGATATCACCACTCCACAGAGACCAGTTAGTTGGCGGTGTAGGACCTTTGCAACTTCTAAAAGGTAAGTAAAAACTAAAGCTCCTACTGACCATTACCAATAGCAGGGCAATGACCACTGACCCATGGGCATCCGCAGAACTTTTTCCGGGGGGGGGGGGCATCATTTTAAAGTCAGCCATGCTCCACCCCTTTTCAAGAATGTGATAAAGGGGAGAGGCTTGGTCATTATCACATAAAGCACAGGCATTCAAAGGTTTGAGAAACCCAATGCAAAAGCAAAGCTGACACTCTCCGTTTTGGGTCAGTGCAGGCGGCGCATGCATGCACGTGACATCAGTACGTGCTGTGACATCACGTGCCATGCCTCTTTGCATGGGGCCACAAATCTCCTCAATTTCCTTGCCCTGGGCTCCCTCTCTCCTGGAAAGATAGCAATGGGGCCTGGGGCTGAGGACAGTGGTCCACGCGGCTGCTGATGTCAGTCACTGAGCAAGCCGCAACTCGCGAGTATTTATTTTTAAAGTGGAAAAATAAGCCGCTCTTTATCAGTTTTCAGAGCCCTGATCGCCGCTCACGTGACCCGCTGCCTCTCTTCTCCTCTCCTGACTGACGTCAGTGGGGAATCCTTGGCCCAGCCCACTGCAGGCAGCTGTCAGACAGGGAGAGGAGAGAGCTAGCCGCTTATTTTTTTTAAAACACAGACACGGGGGCACAGGATTATTAAACAGACCAGACAGGATAGTATAAAGTGGCTTAACAACCACTTCAAAAGGGGAAGTTGATATTCTGGGGGGGGGGGGGGCAGTTGCCCCCCCTTGCAGGTCAGCTCTGTCCCGCGAAACTACGTAACTGTACGTCGCTTCACGGGACCACGAGTGGGGGCGAGCGCACGCCCATTCACCAAAGGGGAAGCTGATCTGCGGGTCGCGATCGCTCCCCGTGAAGACAGAACGGAGGTCTGCCGTTGTAAACATGCCAGACCGCTGTTCTGTCAGCAATGAACACAGGGCTCCTCTGTTCCCCTATTTAGGAACACAAGTCCCTGTGTTCATTTCATGAGTACATCCCCCACACATTCACCAGCAGGAAAGCTGATCAGCGGGTCCGGCGGCCGCGATTGCCCACGGGCACCCACGATCGCTTCCTGTGGAGACAGAACCACTGTTCTGTCAGTTATCAACACAGGGATCCTGTGTCCCTCTTATTTAGGAACACAGGTCTCTGTGTTCATGCAGAAAGTTCACCCCCCCCCCCCCCCACAGTTAGAAAGCATCCCCTAGGGACATATTTAACCCTTTGATCGCCCCTGGTGTTAACCTGTTCCCTGCCAGTATCATTAGTACAGTAACAGTGCATATTTTTTAGCACGGATTACTGTAGTCACTGTCCCCCCTTAAAAGTGTCAAAAATGTCAGTTAGGTGTCCACTCTGTCTGCTGCAATCCCGCTAAAGATCGCTGATCGCCGCCATTACTAGTAAAAAAAAAAAAAAAGAAAAATTAGATAAAAATGCCATAAATCTTGCCCCTAGTTTGTAGACGCGATAACTTTTGCGCAAACCAATCAATATACACTTACTGGGATTTTTATTTATTTTTTTTAATATTGGGAATGTTATATAGTAGAAAGAAAAATCTATACCCATTTTTTGGGGTATAGCGTCACACGACCGCACAATTGTCAGTTAAAGTAACGAAGTGCCGTATTGCAAAAAATGGCCTGGTCATTAAGGGGGTAAAACCTTCCGGTCCAGAAGTGGTTAATTATTCCCCTTTAAACCACTACCACTGTTAGGTATAATCTGGCCACGCCCACCATCTGCCGCAATGTGCAGAATTCATTTCCTTGGTGTGCCCGGGGTCTTTTAGGCCCCTTTCACATGGGCTTTCCAATCAGGTCCATCTGTCAGTTTTTCAGGCAGACCTGATCGAATACTCCATGCACCCCTATGGAGCAGCAGATGTCAGCGGTGACATCTCGGCTGACATCCGCTGCTATCTGATCTGATGTGGTCCATTAAATCCAGACGGATGAAAACCCTATTTTCCATCCGTATGGAGGATCGGATAGGATTGGATGAAAAAGGACAGGCGGTCCGTTATCATCCAATCTCCCATATAGGGGAGCGGGGATCTGACAGCTCTGTCTCTGCAAAGTAAGCGCCTGCTCAGCTGGGATCAGCGGATCGATCCCTGCTGAGAAAAAACAGAGTCCGCTGGGCGCACCTCTATGTTGGCATATGTTTTCATGCACACATAGGTGTTTACAGGCCTTTAAAACGCTGAAAAAAGCAAACCATCAAAAGCATGTTCAGGAGAGAAGCTGAAGAGCAAAAAAAACGAGTAAACGCATCTTATGATGTCTAAACGCTAGACATGTTAGGCACATTTGGCCTTTGAGCACTGATGCCTTCCAGTGACCAGAATAGATTCATGTTGTGGCCAATGGACTCCATTAACGCTCAGAAGCTTGATGCTCCTAAACGCATGTGCAATGCGTGGCTTAAGGTGCGTGTTTTAAGCAACTTCTCTCCTGCCAGAAGTTCTGGCATTCAGAGGAGAAAAGAAAACCCCCTGTGTGCATGAGGCTATTTAGGTGGATGTAAACCCCATTCACAAAATGTGACCTGGGCACATATATCTGTAGTGTTTACTTGTCTGTCTCCAAAGCCCTAAGTCGTGTCTTTCTGCTGCTCCATTCCTTTGTTATCAGGATGATAACTTCTGACAAGCGCTCTGTCACAGGAGATAAAAGCAGCTGGAAATTTGTGTTGGGTGTTTGTATGGAGATAGATTAGCAGAGATCTGGTCTATTCACAGCACAGCTCTGCATATTTCTTCCTCCCTCTGCCTATGTGGAATGGGGGGGGGGGTGCCTTTCCTCCAATCAGCTGCCACAAAGTGTATGCCAAGACTACACACCTAGTGCTGGAACCGGAAGAAAAAAAGTCAAACACAATGTTCACTTTTTCTAAACTGTAGAAAGCTGAAGACTGCAGATATACAAATACAACCTTTGTTGGGAGATTTGTTTTATCTGAGGCTGTTCACTTCACTGGGTATATGTGAGGGTTTACATGTACTCTTAGACAATAATAAAATACAAAAAGACTAAATTATTTTCAGAGTAACCCTTCAAAAATATCCTGTAGGACTGACGCTTCTCTTCCTTTACACCCAGCTGACCTTACAAAGGATCTATTCTATCTGATTCGCTGCTAGAAAACATTGTGGGAACATGACAGATCACATTTAAACAATTGTTCAATAAAGTTAATTTTATTAAACTAGCAGACAAAATAACATTAGACTCCATGCAACGATTATTTGCCATAATGATCATTATTTCCAGCATTGAGCTAAAAAGTAAATGGCAGAAAATAAAGATCATTATGGCACATAAAGCACATTAAACCTTGTAAATTGAGCTTAATGTCTCTAAAAGACACAAACCAAGATAAATCAGTACATAATCTAAAAAAAAGAGCAAATAAGTGACTATAGAAGAGTGACAATGACCGCACTTAGCAGGATGAGGCCAATCTAGATTCCTGGACTTTATTACATATATCCTCCAGTCTTCCAGATATAAAATGTTAGACTTTAATGTCCTTTGAGTTCATATAAATAAAAAAGTTTGCCAGCACACAGTAGAAGGTGGGGAAGTTGCTGGGATGATAAGGGCTGAAAGGCTGAAAAAAAAGTCAAACACTTGTGAAAGCAGTGCTTTTTAACCACTTCTGGACCGGAAGGATTTGCCCCCTTAATGACCAGGCCATATTTTGCGATTCGGTACTGCGTTACTTTACAGACAATCGCGCGGTCGTGTGACGCTGTACCTAAATAAAATTTATATCCTTTTTTTTTTCCCACAAATAGAGCTTTCTTTTGGTGGTTTTTTTATCACCTGTGCGATTTTTTTTTTTTTTTTTGCGTCATATAAAAAAAAAAATAAGCGACAATTCTGAAAAAAAAAAAAAAAAAATGTTTCACATTCTGCTGTATAACATTCCCTGCTGTATAACAAAAAAAAAAAAAAAAAAAAATATCTAAATTTTTTAACATTTTAGGCCAATTTGTTTTCTGCTACATATTTTTGTTAAAAAAAAATAAAAATAAAAAAAATCACAATAAGCGTATTTTGATTGGTTTGCGCAAAAGTTATCGTGTCTACTAACTAGATTTATGTCATTTTTTTTTCTACTTATAGCGGAGTTCTGCATATTTTTGCAGACTGCGACATTGCGGCGGACAGATTGGACCCCTGACTGACATTTTTTATACACTTTTGGGGGGGGGGGGGGGGAACCAGTGACATTACTACAGTAATCAGTGCTAAAAATATGCACTGTTACTGTAATAATGACACTGGCAGGGAAGGGGTTAACACAGTAAGTGATCAATGGGTTAAATGTGTACCTAGGGGCGTGTTTCTAACTGTGGGGGCTTGTGGAATGACCATAGACACCTGTGTTCCTATATAGAAGGATCACAGGCGCTCTGTGATCATTCCAGAGTGAAGAACGGTCAGCTGTGTTTACAACAGCAGACCATTCTTCTCTCTCAGCAGGGAATGATTGCGGGTGTCAGGCAGCAATCGGAGCCACCTGCCCCATGAATTGGGATTCCCGCTGACGGGCAGGGCGGGGCGAGAGAACGCCCCCTAGCTGCAGGTGCATGACCGGCGTATACCTACGGCGGTACGCGCAGGAGCGGCTGCCTGCCGCACGGTCGTTAAGCGGTTAAAGCCTCAAGGTTTTTACCTTAACTGCTTCAAAACCAGACAGCCCCCTTCCCCCCCCCCCCCCCCCTCCTGTCCAGGCCAATTTCCAGCTTTCAGCCTATCGCACTTTGAATGACAATTGTAAGGTCATGCAACACTGGACCGAAATTAAACTTTCTTGAGACAGATCAATCTTTCTTTTCTTTCCAATAATTTTTATTAGAAGTGTTAGACATTGTTCAGAATTTTATGCTTAAACAATGTCAGATAATTGTCAGAACAAGGATGCATTTTTTTTGTTGATAAAAAACAAATAAAGGAACAGAAAATTTTCTATTAAAAAAAAAAAAAAAAAAAAAAAAGAAGAAGTAGGGGGTTCGTAGTTTGTTATGCAAAGAGGTACATTTTCTTCTTCAGTGATGTGCACTATTGAGACTGCACTGATGGGCACCAGTGAGGTTGTACTGATGGTCTTAGAAATATAAAATGCATTTCAGTGATATTGCCTGTTTTCAGTGAATGAAAAGGCTGCATTCTGAATGTCACTGAATGAATAGGCTGCTTTCAGAGCAAGGTCACTGGTAGGTGCTGCATGAATATGGTACTCTCTCAGTGATGTCACTGGTAGCTACTGAATGAATAGGCTGCTTTCTCAGTAAAGTCACTGGTAGCTACTGAATGAATAGGCTGTATTCTCAGTGATGTCACTGGATGCTACTGAATGAATAGGCTGTATTCTCAGTGATGTCACTGGATGCTACTGAATGAATAGGGTACTTTCTCAGTGAGGTCACTGGATGCTACTGAATGAATAGGGTACTTTCTCAGTAATGTCACTGGATGCTACTGAATGAATAGGGTACTTTCTCAGTGAGGTCACTGGATGCTACTGAATGAATAGGGTACTTTCTCAGTAATGTCACTGGATGCTACTGAATGAATAGGGTACTTTCTCAGTAATGTCACTGGATGCTACTGAATGAATAGGGTACTTTCTCAGTAATGTCACTGGATGCTACTGAATGAATAGGGTACTTTCTCAGTGAGGTCACTGGATGCTACTGAATGAATAGGGTACTTTCTCAGTGAGGTCACTGGATGCTACTGAATGAATAGGGTACTTTCTCAGTAATGTCACTGGATGCTACTGAATGAATAGGGTACTTTCTCAGTGAGGTCACTGGATGCTACTGAATGAATAGGGTACTTTCTCAGTGAGGTCACTGATAGCTACTGAATGAATAGGGTACTTTCTCAGTGAGGTCACTGGATGCTACTGAATGAATAGGGTACTTTCTCAGTAATGTCACTGGATGCTACTGAATGAATAGGGTACTTTCTCAGTAATGTCACTGGATGCTACTGAATGAATAGGGTACTTTCTCAGTAATGTCACTGGATGCTACTGAATGAATAGGGTACTTTCTCAGTGAGGTCACTGGATGCTACTGAATGAATAGGGTACTTTCTCAGTGAGGTCACTGGATGCTACTGAATGAATAGGGTACTTTCTCAGTAATGTCACTGGATGCTACTGAATGAATAGGGTACTTTCTCAGTGAGGTCACTGGATGCTACTGAATGAATAGGGTACTTTCTCAGTGAGGTCACTGATAGCTACTGAATGAATAGGCTGTATTCTCAGTGATGTCACTGGATGCTACTGAATGAATAGGGTACTTTCTCAGTGATGTCACCGGACTTTAGTCAGTTTTTGTGTGTTTTGACCACAGGTACATCTTTTTACTTTCATTTCTTATTTAAAAGAGAACCGGTCATATATTTAACTTATACAAGAATGAGAATAGTTGGGTGTGAGTTCACTCATGAATATTGCGTTACCATGGATGGGCCTACTTTAACATATTTTATGTATATTTGTTTCTTTACTCGCCATACGTTAGGGGGTACTCACAGTGGGCAACCCATAAGGTGCCGGAGCACATTAACCCCCAAAGTCCAGTTTGGTTGACTTGTGTAATTACACAGTACCAGGACATGCCTGGTCTGCTTAACCACTTACCGACCGCCCGCCGCAGATCCACGGGGCTGGCGGCCGCGATTGCCACCATGCACCCGCGATCGCTCCCCGCTGAGAGAGAATGACGGTCTGCTGTTGTAAACACAGCCGACCGTTGTTTTCTCTGGAATGAACACAGAGCTGCTGTGATCTTCCTATTTAGGATCACAGGTTTCATGTTGATTCCACAAGCCCAACACCCTCACAGTAAGAAAACACCCTCTAGGCATACACTTAACCCTTCGATTGCCCCTAAGTTAACCCCTTCCCTGCCAGTGTCATTTTTAGTACTGATTACTGCAGTAATGTCACTGGTCCCCCCAAAAATGTCAGTTAGGGGTCCGATCTGTCCGCCGTAATGTCGCAGTCCTGCTAAAAATCTCAGATCGCCGCCATTACTAGTAAAAAAATAAATAAAAAAATGACATAAATCTTTCCCCTGATTTGAAGACGTGATAACTTTTGTGCAAACCAATCAAAATACGCTTATTGGGATTTTTTTTTACCAAAAATATGTAGCAGAATACAAATTGGCCTAAAAAGGATTAAAAAAAAAAATTTTTTTTTTTTTTATTTGGAATGTTCTATAGCAGAAAGTGAAAAATATTGTTTATTTTTTTCAGAATTGTCGCTCTTTTTTTGTTTATAGTTCAAAAAATAAAAATCACACAGGTGACCAAATACCACCAAAAGAAAGCTCTATCTGTGGGGGAAAAAAGGGCATCAATTTTATTTGGGTACAGCGTCGCACGAACGCGCAAATTCTCAGTTAAAGGAATGCATTGCCGAATCACAAAAAATGGCCTGGTCATTAAGGGAAAAACCTTCCGGTCCAGAAGTGGTTAAAGGCAGACCCGAGATCACCTGAAGTCTGAAGTTTTTTCCGCAGGCCACTAATCTGACATTCTGTAGACTCAGGAGCTGATCATTGTTTGAGGTCAAGCAGACAGGCAGCAATGATCAGGCTTTAGGTGATCTCTGACCTCCTTACATAGGCTGGAGTGGTAGAATCAGGCAAAGTATTTAAAGCAAAGAAAAGAGGCAAATATATATCTTTCATAGTTAATCCTCCACAGTTCTAATACGTTAATCCCGATTATGTAGATTCTTGTATAAGCCTAATCATGGCAAGTTCCCTTGAATCATTTCTTGTGAAAAGCAATCTGGGAGGGGTTTTCCTGTGAGCAGGCACCTTACTGCTCACAGCAGTAAGGTGCCATTTGGCATGTCATTTTTTTTGGGGGGGGGGGGGAGCGGGTACCTAGTTTTGACAGGTACCCGCTCCCACTTCCGCTCGGAGCGCCGCGGCGCCCTGAGCGGAAGTTCTCCTCTCCCCCTCCCTCCCTGCAATCTTCTGGGACATGTCAGAGGTCCCAGAAGATTGCCGGCCAATCACGGCGCGCAGCGCGACTCGCGCATGCGCAGTGGGTACCCAGCTGTGAAGCCACAAACTGTCACAGCCGGGTGCCCACAGCAGTGATGCCGGCGCCGAGGGAGAGGATTGAGGCTTCGGGCGGCCGCATCGCTGGACCGTTGGACAGGTGAGTGAAATGGCTGGAACTCCGCTTTAAGGACCGGAATGTTTCACCCCCTTAATGACCAGGCCATTTCTTGCGAATTTGGCACTGCGTTACTTTAACGGACAATTGCGCTGTTGTGCGACGCTGTACCCAAATAAAATTGACGTCCTTTTTTCCCCCACAAATAGAGCTTTCTTTTGGTGGTATTTGATCACCCATGCGACTTTTATTTTTTGCGCTATAAACAATAAAAGAGTGAAAATTTTGAAAAAAGAAAATATATATATATTTTTTTTACTTTCTGCTATAGAACTTTCCCAATAAAAATGTTTCTTCATCATTTTAGGCCAATTTTTATTCTGCTACATATTCTTGGTAAAAGAAATCCCAATAAGGGTATATTGATTGGTTTGCGTAAAAGTTATCACGTCTACAAACTAGGGTAAAGATTAATGTCATTTTTATTAAATTTTTTTTTTTACCAGTAATGGCAGCGATCAGCGATTTTTAGCGGGACTGCGACATTGCGGCGGACAGATCGGACCCCTAACTGACATTTTTGACACTTTTGGGGGGACCAAGGACATTACTACAGTAATCAGTGCTAAAAATATGCACTGTTACTGTACTAATGACACTGGCAGTGAAGGGGGTGAGCGACCAGGGTTAAATGTATGCCTAGGGGGGTGTTTTCTAACTGTGAGGGGGATGGGCTTATTGCATTAACACAGAGACCGGTGTTCCTAAATGGGAGGAACACAGGAGCCCTGTGTTGATTGCTGACCGAACAGTGTGCCGTGTTTAGAACAGCAGACCTCCGTACTGTCTTCTCGGGGAGCGATCACAGGTGCCCGGTGTCAATTACGGCCCCTGGCCCTGCAGATCAGCTTCCCCTCTCGCGAATCGTCGCACGCATCCCCACGCTCACGAGGTATGGCGATTCGCGCAGCCTATATCTGCAGCCAGAAGACAGTCAGCAAGAATTACTTATACCCAGTGAAGGGACTATCCCCAGGTGATACACAGAGATGACACAAATCCTCCTACATAAGTTGCACCTTATTTGTTTATCGCCAGTGTTCTCTCCTCTACATCCTTTCAAAGTCCAACATTTATAAAGCTTGTTTGAGCGGTCAAAAAAAAAAAAAAAGGGGGGCAGAGCTGAAGTTACACTCTGCAGAACTCAGTGAGGAGAGCTCTGAGAGCTGATTGGAGGTAAGAGACACCCCCACCCTACAAACAGAAACAGACCTTAGCACCAGCTAGATCAATGAGCCATGTGTTTAAAGTGTTACTAAACCCACATCAGTAAAATCAATCTGTATATGCAGTAAAGCATGCTTGTTATACTCACTGTGGAACCTAAGGGGTTAATCCTTTGCCTTGTGTCTAAAGGCTGTTTGATCCTGTCTTCTCTGATCCTCCTCTTCTTTCACTGTCTCCAAAAATAACCTGATATTTACAGTCAGGGGACAGGCTGCACATGCTCAGTTTGGTGTGTATTGCTAGAGTTTTTTTTTTTTCCTTTGGAGAGTGCATGTGATCAGCACAGGGCCAATCAGCACTGTCCAGACAGAGGATCAGAGGAGAATGAAGACTCCTCCTAGAAGCTTTACTAGGAACTGATAGAAGTCACAAGACTGCTATATACTGCTGGTGAGGAAAGGTATATATTGGTTTATATTTACTAAGATGATTGCATTTCCATGTTCTGTGTACTGTGGGAGACCAGATATAGTGAGTGCAGGCTCCTGGGATTAGTAACACTTTAAGGCCCCTTTCACACTTGTACGACGCACAACTTTGACGCGACTTGAAGCAATGCCTGTGTAATATTGAGGTCTATGGGCCTCAAGTTGCATCAAAGTTGGACCAAAATAGTGCAGGGACTACTTTGAAGTGGCTGTGACGAAGTCGCACAGATATGAACGGTACTCATTGGAAATCCTAGGGTACGATTTGTCATGCGACTTTGCAGTCCCAAGTGGCAGTACAATCACACAAGTGTGAAAGGGACCCAAGGGCCATGTCAAATCAGCAGTTTTGTAAGAGAGGTTTGGAGCAGCTACAAATCTCTAATTATCTTCTCTTGTAACTTTTAGCGGCTACATGGGCTGCTGCCTTAGCTGATTACAATGTTTCTATTTGCAACTGCAAAAAGCTGGGAGTCCCAGCATTACTAACAGCTGCAATAGGTAACATAAGTAGCTCCTTAAAGTGGAAATGATTGAGCTAGCTCCAAAAAAGTAAATTGTTCAGAAAACGGAGTTATGTCACGGGGACTAAGGCCCCTTTCACACAGCTCCGCTCAGTCGGCGGATCGATCCGCCGATCCCCCACTGAGCAGGCGGATGACAGCTCCATCTCCGCTCTGTGTGCTGAGACAGAGCTGTCAGGTCCCCGCTGTCCTCTATGGGGGAATCGGATGAGAACGGACCGCCTGTCCGTTCTCATCAGATCCGATCCGACAGACCGATGGAAAATAGGGTTTCCATCCGTCTGGATTTGACGGACAAGATCGGATCGGATGTCAGCGGGCATGTCTCCGCTGGCATCCGCTGCCCCATAGAGATGCATGGGGTATCCGTTCAGATCCGCCTGAAAAACTGACAGGCGGATCTGACCGGTCCACTTGTCACTGACACTGAGTGCAATTCACTTTCTCCTAATAGCAAACATAACATACTAAGGAAAAGCGTACAGCTGCAACAGATTGCTGCTACAGCATTGGACCTTACTGCTTATACATAATGTATGTGGTCTGTGTATTTCAGGGGCACAATCTATGGTTGGACAGTCAGTGGAATAACAGGAACGTCCATTACAGGAAGCCAAGGACCATTCTATATTGATCAAATGACTAGTTTGGGAACACAAGGTGGATTCCTACATGCATTGTAATGGTAGGTGACATTCAGAAGCATATGGGCCCTTTCACACAGCTTCTCATAGATCCTCCTGTCCATTTTTCAAGGCAGACCTGATTAGAAGCTCCATGCAGCCCTATGGACAGGTGGATGTAATATAATAACAATAAGTAATAATTTTCCTGCGCTCGGTGGTATGGGACAATGGGTAAATGATCTTATGTGGTCTTTGTAGGCACCACTTTAAGTCTTGCTGCCCCCTCAGGACCAAGGGTATCCGAATACACTGAAAAACAACAACAAGAGAGGGGCGCACCAACCTCGTGCATTACCACTAAGTGCTTTTTGGCTCTGAGGAAGAGGGTCCTCCCTCGAAACGCATTAGAAGCCAGACATATGCGGACACCAGCACGTCATCCAGCGCCACAGGAGGGCCCTGGCTACTTTGGAGACGATCGATTCCATGCAATCATTATTTGTTTGGGAGTACAATGTATGTTGCTTTCGGATTTGAATAAACCTTTTAGTGGTAATGCATTCTGGATGTAAACAGACCTCTGACTCTGTCCAGATATACAACAAGAGAAGGGCGCAGCGACCTCATACATTACCACTAAAAAGGTTTATTCAAATCCCAAAAAGCAACATACAGGACCGGTTCACACTTCTGCGAGTGCGCCGATCGCATGTAATTCGGAGCGCACTGCTCCTTCATTACATGCATCGGATGTGCGGATGCAAGTTCAGCCATACACTTTGTATGGCTGAATTCGCATTGTATCCGCACCAAACACGCACATGACCCTTTTTTCCAGCCGCATCAGGATCGGATCGCACAGTGGTTCACACTTGTTGCGATCCGATCCTGTGCGAACTGTCAGATCGCACTGCAATATGCGATCAAACTGGGGGGGGGGGGTGTCGTTAAGATTTCATTGACACCCCCAGTGTATCGCATATGGCAGTGTGAACTGCCAGGGGTGCGTTTGCGATGCGGGAACAGGCTGCAAATTCGCAGCCTTCCCGCATCGCACAAGTGTGAACCGGGACACATTATATTCACAAACATAGGATAGTTGCACGCATGTAAAGACAATGGAATCAATCGCCTCCAAGACAGCCAGGATTATCCTACGGTGCTGGATGATGTGATGGTGTCTGCATATGTCTGTCTGACGTGTTTCGAGGGAGGTCCCTCTTTCTCAGAGCTAAAAAGTGCTGATAGAGCTGGAGCAGCACTTTTTGGCTCTGAGGAAGAAGGACCTCCCTCGAAACACGTCAGACAGACATATGCAGACACCATCACATCATCCAGCACCGTAGGATAATCCTGGCTGTCTTGGAGGCGATTGGTTCCATTGTCTTTACATGCGTGCAACTATCCCATGTTTGTGAGTATAGTGTATGTTGCTTTTTTGGATTTTATTAAACATTTTTAGTGGTAATGTCTGAGGTCAGTGCACCCTTCTCTTTTTGTTGTCTTTCAGTGTATTTGGATACCCTTGGTCCTGCGGGTGCGGCAAGGCCTTAGGTGGTGTTAACAAAGATCACATAAGACCACTCACCTTCTTGCATACCATCTCTATCCATATATAGAGTGAGGCTAGGCTCACATCTTCAATATGCAGGTTGTGGTTGATGTGTTTTTCTGGTAAATTTTGCATTTGTTTAAAACGCATTCCTGATGCATTTTGAATGCATTTTGCGGGGGTTTGGAAAGTATGACAGTGCTGTTCGTGTAGTGTGACTTTGATGCGAAGTTACACTCTCTGGCACTCAAGTAGCATCAAAGTCACATCAATGTAGTGCAGGAACCTGGACAAACTCCAGAAACTGCAGGCTGCGATTTGTCTCCTTGTAACAAAACTGAGTACCTATAGCAGAGAGAGGGAGTATACCCCCTGGCACTGCCCACGGGTGTACACATTTCTTTTCTGCCTAGTGTCCTACTCCTGTAGGGGGCAGTATAACCCAATGGTTAAGAATATCAGTAGCTGTGTCCATCAATGAACATCAGAGAAATAGATTTTGCAGAAAGTCAAAAATCCCATTGTTTGCTTTGGATCTTTCTGCCCAATGGTTATGGTTTTCTTCTGAAGATAAGACAATACTCTCTCCCCTCCTCCATTCACCAGGATCAGAAAATACACATGACCAATGGTCATCTGATATCTATGGGTAGCCTGATTCCTAACTAGCAAACTGGGTTGTTGGATTTTTCTGTAAGGTTACATGTCCTTTGATGACCTCTCTCTTAACTTATCAGAGGGACCATATGTCCTTTGTCCTTTCAGATATTTACCTTGTAGATTCTGGTGTCCTGCAGTTTTACAGGAATTGAATACTATAAATTCACAGATGACACGGCAGGTAAGAAACCAGCTGATATTTGTTTATGTATAAGAAGAAGAACTACATTGCTTTATGATTGGTACTACCTGGCGAAAGCAATACTAATAATGAACTGAATTACTGCTATCTGTAATTATTATCTGATCTGTGCAGTGAGGATTGTACAGCATTTGCTGTATCTAAAGCAGGCATGTCCAACCTGCGGCCCACTGCCCCCTGACAATTTATTTATTTTTGCTGGGGAGGAAGGAAGTTGAGTCGGGGGCACGGCCACAGAGGCAGCCTCTGGGGGGATCATCCACTAGTTGTGTTAAATTAGTGCTGGGGGGGCGCGGCAGCACGGGAAGGGCGCGGCGGCGTTTTATTACTTATATACCTTAACTATAGTATATATTTTATATGCGGCCCGAGAAAATTTCTCTACACTCAATGTGGCCCAGAGAGCCAAAAGGTTGGACACCCATGATCTAAAGCCAAAGCTTTTATTTTAGTTTTGGATAGAATAGTTTGTGGTTGGAACCCCTGTCAGGTTTTCATTGCTGTCTCTTTTTTTAGAATGATACACTCTATTTCTTCTAGTGATCACTGCCGCTACAGCTGAAAATGAGGGAGAAACCAAAATTTGGAGTTGCCACCAGAATAGGAATAGAGAGAACTCTTCCAATTGGGACACTGTGCAGCCACTGCTCAGCTATTTTGATAGTAGGCGGGGCTGGATGTCAAAATAGCTACAATGGGAAATACATCCTAGAGTAGGGGGGAGGAATCACTGAATGGAGGAGGAAGGTGGGGGGGAGACACTCACTGGAGAAGGAAGGTTGGGGGGGGACACTCACTGGAGGAGGAAGGTTGGGGGGGGGGAGACACTCACTGGAGAAGGAAGGTTGGGGGGGGACACTCACTGGAGGAGGAAGGTTGGGGGGGGGAGACACTCACTGGAGAAGGAAGGTGGGGGGGGAGACACTCACTGGAGAAGGAAGGTGGGGGGGAGACACTCACTGGAGGAGGAAGGTTGGGGGGGGGGGAGACACTCACTGGAGAAGGAAGGTGGGGGGGAGACACTCACTGGAGGAGGAGGGTGGGGGGGAGACACTCACTGGAGAAGGAAGGTGGGGGGGAGACACTCACTGGAGGAGGAAGGTTGGGGGGGGGACACTCACTGGAGGAGGAAGGTTGGGGGGGGGGAGACACTCACTGGAGAAGGAAGGTGGGGGGGGAGACACTCACTGGAGGAGGAAGGTGGGGGGGAGACACTCACTGGAGGAGGAAGGTTGGGGGGGGGGACACTCACTGGAGGAGGAAGGTGGGGGGGGGGACACTCACTGGAGGAGGAAGGTGGGGGGGGGGGACACTCACTGGAGGAGGAAGGTTGGGGGGGAGAGACACTCACTGGAGGAGGAAGGTGGGGGGGGGGGAGACTCACTGGAGGAGGAAGGTGGGGGGAGGGGGGACACTCACTGGAGGAGGAAGGTTGGGGGGGGGGAGACTCACTATAGGAGGAAGGTTGGGGGGGGAGACTCACTGGAGGAGGAAGGTTGGGGGGGGAGAGACTCACTGGAGGAGGAAGGTTGGGGGGGGGGACACTCACTGGAGGAGGAAGGTTGGGGGGGGAGAGACTCACTGGAGGAGGAAGGTTGGGGGGGGGGACACTCACTGGAGGAGGAAGGTTGGGGGGGGGACACTCACTGGAGGAGGAAGGTTGGGGGGGGGGGAGACACTCACTGGAGGAGGAAGGTTGGGGGGGGGGAGACACTCACTGGAGGAGGAAGGTTGGGGGGGACACTCACTGGAGGAGGAAGGTTGGGGGGGAGAGACACTCACTGGAGGAGGAAGGTGGGGGGGGGGAGACTCACTGGAGGAGGAAGGTGGGGGGGGGGGGACACTCACTGGAGGAGGAAGGTTGGGGGGGGGGAGACTCACTATAGGAGGAAGGTTGGGGGGGGAGACTCACTGGAGGAGGAAGGTTGGGGGGGGAGAGACTCACTGGAGGAGGAAGGTTGGGGGGGGGGGGACACTCACTGGAGGAGGAAGGTTGGGGGGGGGACACTCACTGGAGGAGGAAGGTTGGGGGGGGGAGACACTCACTGGAGGAGGAAGGTTGGGGGGGGGGGGAGACACTCACTGGAGGAGGAAGGTTGGGGGGGACACTCACTGGAGTAGGAAGGTTGGGGGGGGGGGGAGACACTCACTGGAGGAGAAAGGTTTGGGGGGGGGGGGGGGAGACACTCACTGGAGGAGGAGGGGACACTCATTGGAAGGGTGTCCTGGGGGGGGGGGTGCAGTGATCGCTGAAATGATCCTTCTATAATAAGCAGATCCTGAGCAGGCCCGGGTAATAGAGGATCCCATACACCACACATTATTCTCAGATACAGCCAGGAGATCCAGGACACCGATCTGTCACCATCCCCAATCATCTGATCAGCCTGTCAGTGGGGGGTGGGGTGCACACACACAGCCCCCCACCCATCACCTGCATGGAAGATGCACAGTGCTCCTCATGCACACATCATGCACGCCTATCACATGTACCTAGTACTGGCAGGGAAGGCAGGCTGT
Organism: Pelophylax lessonae; assembly: GCF_965119305.1. Taxonomy (NCBI): domain Eukaryota; kingdom Metazoa; phylum Chordata; class Amphibia; order Anura; family Ranidae; genus Pelophylax; species Pelophylax lessonae. The sequence goes on from NC_138779.1 coordinate 119,764,375, forward strand.
GACAGCTGTGACATCACAATAATAAGAGATGAGAGGACTGCAGAGAAATGGTTACCTGGTGACCCTGATGATGACAGTGGCCGGGGTGTCGCCTGCCTGGGATGGGACTTTCCCGCAGTGATAGGACGGCCGGTGTATTCTGCGGACAGGGGACCGGGAACTTGGGACAGACAGGCTCACAGGACTCAGCACAGTATGACGTCACGGACACCGCACTGCTGCCGCCTGGATGCCCCGCCGCTAGAGCGACCCCTGGCGGCCACACTCACAATTGTACGCAGAGGCCGAGGCTGCGGCTCCGTTACCAGGGAGCCATTGAGAAGCCGGCACAGGGGCGGGACTAATAGCCGACCCCCGGACTGGCCAGTGGCAGAGCGGAATGCCTGACTGGCGTACCTAGCGACCAATAGGAAAGTAGAGAAGGTAACAGAGGCTTGCGGCATGTGACAGGTGATAAGTCTAGCAAAGCGGCTGGGAGGAGCTTGCGGACGCTTCAAGGCTGGCACGGTGGAGAGAGGCTGGCACAGAGAAGCGGCAGGCTGGGCACGGAGGCCGGTGGTGACGACAATACATGTCTTTCTACCACAAGCACAGCGGTAAGTTCGCGTCAGTCTATAGAAGGCTCCGAGTTGAATTGTGCAAGAGGTGACAGGTGTTAGTGCCACAGGGGGAGGGGCGCTACTCAGCAGGAGCTGAATACAACGAGACCCTGGTTACCGCCCACTTCTATCTCAATGACACGCCCCGATACGTGAGGAGTCCGACATGCCACGCCCCCTGTCAGGAATAGCTGGCGAGTTGGGAGCAGGTCAGGGTTCTGTGGGCGTGGTCCGGGAGGTGGTAAAGGGTTTATGGGCGTGGTCCTGGAGCTGGCCAGTGTCGGGCGGGCGTGGTGTGGAAGCAGGGCGGTGCTTTGTGGGCGTGGTTTGGAACACGCTTTGTTAGGACTGGCAGAGCGGTGACAGTGCGGAGTGTACACGTGTTGTGTCCTTGTAGGTGACAATGTGCACTGCCAGCAAAGGAGCATAGGGAAGGCTGTGTACACACACACTGACAGCTAAAGTGAATAACACCGATTACAATGGCATGAAAGGGGGTGGGATAGATTAGGCAGCAGGTGAACATGTTCCCTGAAGTTGATGTATTGAAAGCAGTAAATTTGGGCAAGCATAAGAATTTAAAACGACTTTGATGTGCCAAATTGTAATGGCTGGAGGACCGGGTCAGAGCAAAGCTGCAGTTGTGAGACGTTCCCGGCTGCAGTGCTCAGGATCTACCAAGTGTGGTCCAAGGAAGGAAGGAAAGTGGGGGAACCAATGTCAGGGGTCATGGCAGTGGCGTAGCGTGGGTTGTCAATGCCCGGGGCAAGGTATGTAATTTGCGCCCCCTACACAAATCTACTAGAGCACTACACAGACCACTACACTGACCTACCTGATTACATCTATACTGAACCCCCCCCCCCATACACTGACCCCCCTTCACTGACCCCCCCCCCCCTACACTGACACCTACACTACCCCCCCTCCCTACATTGCCCCCCTCCCATACACTGACACCAATACTGACCCCCCTACACTGACCCCTTCACTGATCCCACACACTGACCCCCCCTACACTGACACCGACTCCCTCATACACTGACCCCTACACTGACACCTATACTGACCCCCCACATTCCCACATACACTGACCCCCCTACACTGACACCTACACTACCCCCCTCCCTACATTGACCCCCCCCCCATACACTGACCCCTACACTGACCCCCCCTACACTGACACTGACTTCCTCATACACTGACACCTATACTGACCCCCCACATTCCCACATACACTGACCCCTTCACTGATCCCACACACTGACCCCCCCCCCCCATACACTGACCCCTACACTGACCCCCCCTACACTGACTTCCTCATACACTGACACCTATACTGACCTCCCACATACACTGACCCCTTCACTGATCCCACACACTGACCCCCCCCCCCATACACTGACCCCCCCTACACTGACACTGACTCCCTCATACACTGACCCCTTCACTGATCCCACACACTGACCCCCCCCATACACTGACCCCCCCTACACTGACACTGACTCCCTCATACACTGACCCCTACACTGACACCTATACTGACCCCCACATTCCCACATACACTGACCCCCCCCATACACTGACACCTACACTGAGCCCCCTTCACTAACTCTCCCCTACACTGACACATACACTGACCCCCTACTACATTTCCACATACACTGACCCCCCCCCCCCACACTGACCTTTACACTGACACCTACACTGACCCCCCCCCCCTACACTGACACACCCATACACTGACACCTATACTGACCCCCCATACACTGACACCTAAAATGACCCCTACACTGATACCCCCCCCCTACATTTCCACATACACTGACCCCCCTACACTGACTCCCCCATACACTGACACCTATACTGACCCCCCATACACTGACACCTATACTGACCCCCCACATTCCCACATACACTGACCCCCCCCCTACACTGACCTTCCTACACCGACCCCCCCCATACACTGACACCTATACTGACCCCCCATACACTGACACCTAAAATGACCCCTACACTGATACCCCCCATACACTGACCCCCCCCCCTACATTTCCACATACACTGACCCCCCTACACTGACTCCCCCATACACTGACACCTATACTGACCCCCCATACACTGACACCTATACTGACCCCCCCACATTCCCACATACACTGACCCCCCCTACACTGACCCCCCCCCATACACTGACACCTCTACTGACCCCCCATACACTGACACCTAAAATGACCCCTACACTGATACCCCCCATACACTGACCCCCCCCCCTACATTTCCACATACACTGACCCCCCCCTACACTGACTCCCCCATACGCTGACACCTATGCTGACCCCCCCATACACTCACACCTAAAATGACTCCTACACTAACACCCCCTACACTGACACCCCCCCCCCATACACTGACCCCCCTACATTTCCACATACACTGACCCCCCCTACACTGACCTCTACACTAACTATATTGACACCCCTACACTGACTCCCCCATACACTGACACCTACGCTGACCCCCCCATACACTGGCACCTACACTGACACCTATACTAACCCCCCCCCCCCCCCCCCCATGTCCACTTCCCTGGGCCCCCGGGGGCAGGCAGCACATCACTTACCTTGTTCTATGTCCAGACCCTATCAACTTGAGGAGGCAAACTGGAGCAGAGGGGAGAGACAGCGTGTTGGCGGCCGGCCTGGAAAGCAGGGGGAGACTCCGGAAGCGGAGTACCGGCTCACAGGCGGAGTGATATCAAGTGCACTTTGCCTGTGAGAGGAGGAGTCATACAGAGGAAGCACACGGCTGCAGTAGAAAGCAGAGCCGCATGCTTCCTCTGGCTCCTCCTCCCACAGGCAGAGTGCACTTGATATCACTCCGCCTGTGAGCCGGTACTACGTGGGAAATAGCGGCTCCTATCTCAGTCATGACAGCTGAGCTCGCCTCTGACACTGCCGTCATCAGCCTTGCCGGGATGTCGCCCTGCGTTTGGGGGTGTCCATGAGTGCAGGGTGAAATGCGGGAGATTTGAGATGTCTGTAAAGGGACACTATGATCCCGCGGATGGCGGGCATGGGATGCGTCCCCCTAAATGTTTCGCCCGGTGCCAGTGGCCCCCTCTGCACCCCCCACACTACGCCACTGGGTCATGGGTGGGACTCTGATCACATGGGAGGAATAGATGGCCTGTGTACTCTGATCCAATAGAAGAGCTACTGGAGCTCAAATTGCTGAAACCGGTGAATGCTGACTCCTATAGAAAGGTGTCAGAACACACAGAGCATCGCAGTTTTTGTTTTGGGGGTGTAGCCTCAGATCGGTCAGGGTGCCCATGCTGACCTGTGACCACAGCCACAAAGGCCTATAATGGGCACATGAGTATCAGTACTCAACCACAGAGCAATGGAAGAAGGTGGTCTGGTCTGAGGAATCACATTTTCTTTTACATCATCTGGATGGACAGGTGTCAAAATGTTCTGGCTGATCAGAGTGTTTGTATGTATATACAGTGTGTAAAAACAAGAATATACATTATATAGCTCCCAACTGTCCCTGATTTCAAAAGACTGACAGACCACCTTTCTATCCAGCCTCTGAAGCAGCTGGCAGAGATTGGTGAAACTGGTCAGGCACAGCTCATATCCACCGTTCATACTGTAACCAACTAGTGGCATATCCGGGAGATGGGATTGCTCCATTTTGGATGACTGATAAATGGGCTATGATAAGGACTGCAGGCAATAAGATCCGAAGAGTATATACTTTAATGGTGGATTTATGCTTATGAAGCACTTTACAAGGATATTCCTTGCTACACTCTGTGAATGATTATGGAACTTTTGGGCAGGTGTACCGCCCCCCTTCTAGCCATTACCAGGATATCTTTTACAGTGCAAGGGAGGCTTTCTAGGCTTTTATTACCACGTGGCAAGGCAAACACTAAGTCCCCGTTCACACTGGGGCGATCCGACTTCCCCAGGCGACCACAGAGGTCGCGGCGTGCTGCTCGCACCGCGACCTCGGAGCGGCCGGCACGGACTTCATAACATTGAAGTCTATGCAGGTCACTCCGGGTCGCCCCAAAGAAGCTCCGGACCCTTTTTCTAAGTCGGAGCGACTTGTGTCGCTCCTATTAGAACGGGTCCACAGCTTCTGTATGGGAGACGACCTACGGCGACCTGTCAGGCGACCAGGTCGCCTGACAGGTCGCCCCAGTGTGAATGGGGGCTTAAGCCTAGTACACACGCAACCATTATCGGCCGACCGATCGTCCGTCTTTTGTCCAGAGTTGTGTTTTGTGGGTTGGAATGTGCCTAGACTGCACACAAATTTTCTCGTCCAACAAAATTCTACTTCAGAAGTGATGTCATGTGTTGGATTGCTTTCTTGTGTTCTTTCTTCACTGAGCATGCCCAGACTTGCTCATCAGATTTTTCCCTGTCGAAATCTGTACTGACTGCACGAAAATCGGCCGTGTTTTGACGGCAGACAAAAATTTTATAGTCTGCACACCAGATTTTTTTTGGCCGAAAAGTCAGAGTCGGTTGTCGGAAGCATCATACTAACAAGCCGAAAATCGGCAGATCGGTCGTTGGACGAAAATTCCCTGCCAATTTTCGACGCGTGTGTACGGGGCTTTAGGCTCAACCCAGCAAGAGCTTAACATCCAGAGTCTCATTCCTTTAGCCTGGGACAATCAATCTCCTTCAGACCCCTGCACCTTCTTCACATCATAACCCACATCATGGGTTATGATAGACCCTTGCATCTGGTTTGGAACTCGTTATTCATCTTTACAGGATTTCTGGATTTCCTTTACTCTGGCACTGCCTGTCTATGTATTGTACACTGCAGTCCAACATCGCCCAAGTATCCTCAGCCACTTTTGGGAGCATCCCCAGGACATATACAGTGCCTTGCAAAAGTATTCGGCCCCTTGAACTTTGCGACCTTTTGCCACATTTCAGGCTTCAAACATAAAGATATAAAACTGTAATTTTTTGTGAAGAATCAACAACAAGTGGGACACAATCATGAAGTGGAACAAAATTTATTGGATATTTCAAATTTTTTTAACAAATAAAAAACTGAAAAATTGGGTGTGCAAAATTATTCAGCCCCCTTAAGTTCGTACTTTGTAGCACCACCTTTTGCTGCGATTACAGCTGTAAGTCGCTTGGGGTATGTCTCTATCAGTTTTGCACTTCGAGAGACTGAAATTTTTGCCCATTCCTCCTTGCAAAACAGCTCGAGCCCAGTGAGGTTGGATGAAGAGCGTTTGTGAACAGCAGTTTTCAGTTCTTTCCACAGATTCTCGATTGGATTCAGGTCTGGACTTTGACTTGGCCATTCTAACACCTGGATATGTTTATTTGTGAACCATTCCATTGTAGATTTTGCTTTATGTTTTGGATCATTGTCTTGTTGGAAGACAAATCTCCGTCCCAGTCTCAGGTCTTTTCCAGACTCCATCAGGTTTTCTTCCAGAATGGTCCTGTATTTGGCTCCATTCATCTTCCCATCAATTTTAACCATCTTCCCTGTCCCTGCTGAAGAAAAGCAGGCCCAAACCATGATGCTGCCACCACCATGTTTGACAGTGGGGATGGTGTGTTCAGGGTGATGAGCTGTGTTGCTTTTACGCCAAACATAACATTTTGCATTGTTGCCAAAAAGTTTGATTTTGGTTTCATCTGACCAGAGCACCTTCTTCCACATGTTTGGTGTGTCTCCCACATGGCTTGTGGCAATCTTTAAACGACACTCTTTATGGATATCTTTAACCGCTTGCCGACCGCCGCACCGCAACCCCCCCCCCCCCGCGCGTGTGCCCGGCGGACCCGATGTCTGCCGGGCACTCGCGATTGTCTGTTACACCGGAAGAAAGGCAGGCGGCTAATGTAAACCAAGCCGCCTGTCATTCTTCCCTGTGTAAGAATGGAGATCACACGGTCCTACTATATAGGGCCGTTGATCTCTGTTCTTACACTAGTAGCCACAGCCAATCACAGTTAGAAACACGCCCCTAGGGACACACTTAACCCCTCCCTCTCCAATAAAGTTAACTCCTTCACTGCCAGTGTCATTTTTACAGTAACAGTGCATATGTATAGCACTGATTACTGCAGTAATGTCAATGGTAACCCCAAAAGTTTCAAAAATGTCAGTCAAGGGTCCAATCTGTCCGCCGCAATGTCGTAGTCCCGCAAAAAAAAATCGCAGACCGCCGCCATTACTCGTTAAAAAAAAAAAAAAAAACACAACAAAAATGACAAAAATCTTTTCCTTAGTAAACGCAATAACTTTTGCGCAAACCAATCAAAATACGCTTTTTGCGATTATTTTTATTTTTTTTTTTAACCAAGCATAGTTAGCATAAAACAAATTGGCCTAAAATGTTAAAAAATTTTGATTTTTACATTTTTTTTTTTGGGAATTTCATTTAAAAAAATTAGAAAAATATTATTTTTGCAAAATTTACGCTATTTTTTTGTTTATAGCGCATGATCAAAAAATCGCACAGGTGATCAAATACCACCAAAAGAAAGCTCTGTTTGTGGGAAAAAAAGGACGTCAAATTCGTTTAGGTACAGGGTCGCACGACCGCGCAATTGTCCGTTAAAGTCACGCAGTGCCGAATCGCAAAATACCCCCTGGTCAGGAAGGGGGTAAAATCTTCCGGGGCTTAAGTGGTTAAGAAATGGCTTTCTTCTTGCCACTCTTCCATAAAGGCCAGATTTGTGCAGTATACGACTGATTGTTGTCCTATGGACAGAGCCTCCCACCTCAGCTGTAGATCTCTGCAGTTCATCCAGAGTGATCATGGGCCTCTTGGCTGCATCTCTGATCAGTCTTTTCCTTGTATGAGCTGAAAGTTTAGAGGGACGGCCAGGTCTTCGTAGATTTGCAGTGGTCTGATACTCCTTCCATTTCAATATTATCGCTTACACAGTGCTCCTTGGGATGTTTAAGACTCCATTCACACCTGGGCGTTTTTGAGTGTTTTTCAGCTCCAAAAACGCTCAAAAAAAACCTTACAAAACGCCCAACAAGTAAAACCCCATTAATTTAAATGGCCGCTGTTCACATCTGAGCGTTTTGCAAAACGCCTGTAGCTGAAAAAAAGTACATGAGCTTCTTTTTGGGCTGATTACCAGCTGTTTTGATAGATGTCAATGAAAAACGCCTGAAAAAATTGCGGTAAAAATCGCGGTAAAACGCGGTAAAAAACGCTACGCTCAAGTGTGAATGCAGCCTTAAGCTTGGGAAATCTTTTTGTATCCAAATCCGGCTTTAAACTTCTCCACAACAGTATCTCGGACCTGCCTGGTGTGTTCCTTGTTCTTCATGATGCTCTCTGCGCTTTAAACTGACCTCTGAGACTATCACAGTGCAGGTGCATTTATACGGAGACTTGATTACACACAGGTGGATTCTATTTATCATCATTAGTCATTTAGGTCAACATTGGATCATTCAGAGATCCTCACTGAACTTCTGGAGAGAGTTTGCTGCACTGAAAGTAAAGGGGCTGAATAATTTTGCACGCCCAATTTTTCAGTTTTTTATTTGTTAAAGTTTGAAATATCCAATAAATTTTGTTCCACTTCATAATTGTGTCTCACTTGTTGTTGATTCTTCACAAAAAATTACAGTTTTATATCTTTATGTTTGAAGCCTGAAATGTGGCAAAAGGTCACAAAGTTCACGGGGCCGAATACTTTCGCAAGGCACTGTACCTCTGAAGTCCACTATATTAATACCCCCACACACTGGTTCAATTGAGCCAGGGGGAGAGGTCAAACCCTTATTGTTGGGTCAGATATTTTGATATTCAAGGTGGATATTTGAGCTTTTTACTATGAGTGAATGTTTTGTGTGATGTGGTAACATTTTAATGTGCTTTTTTCGTATATTTTGATACCAATAAATCGTGTTCTAGTTAATTCAGCGAGTCCATGCAATTTTAACATAAGAGGTGGTTCAGCAAAATCAGGCTTTTTTTTCTTAATTTTTGTGTTTCAAGGGACTGTCCCTGATTTGGAACAAAGTCCCTCTTTCCTTTTCATTTGTCCCTCATTTTGGTCTGATCTATATAGTTGTATATAAAATGCACTTTCTCTTTCATTCTATGACGGACACAGCTCCTGATCTTCCTGACCATTGGGTTATACTGATCCTTACAGGAGTAGGACACTAGGCAGAAAAATAACTTGACTACGCCTATGGGCAGTCCCAGGAGGTACACTCCAACCCCCTCTCTGCTATAGGTACCTAGTTCCTTGCTGGGATATCTGGTTCTGGCACTTTTTCTCTTATTTTTTTCTTGTCAGAACTACATTCAACTGACGGACAGGACGACAGGTTGGATAATCTAAATCCAGTGATCACCCCCAGTCTGGCCAGCGCGCACAGACCACAGCTCGACGCTAGGTCGGCCGCGACATAGCCCCACCGGACGGGGTCTGGCCTGCGAGGTTGCATATGACAGGGTTTCAGCCTGCGTCACAGCATTTCAATGGTGAGGGGTTCTGTCTAGAGTGGTGCCTGCCTGGTTCCTGGTATGGTGATTAAATGTTCCCCCCTCTCCCTCTGAGGGTTTTTGGGGTGAATGAGGGCCTCTTTCTGGGACGGTCGGACCCCCAGGTTCCCCTCCTTCCCATTGGGCACCCCCTCCCTTGTGCCTGGTAGTCATCTAACCCCCCCATCCACCCCCCCTCCAACTATACTTGGGGTTGTATCGTGGTTTGGCCTACCTCCTGGGGCTGGGACAGGGTGCTGTACTGGCGATGGGGCAGGGGGGGGGGGTGTGCTGCCGACGACCAGGCAATCGGCTTGCGGGGGGGGGGGCTTTACCTGGTAGGGGCTTCTGCCACTGCCTCCCTTTCTGATCTTTGACTTGCCTGGGCCCCAGGGATCCCTCCTGGAGCAGCGCGTTTTTGTTGTAGCTTATATTCTGTATAGGTTGGCGGCCATGTTTGTGTAGCCGTGGCAGCCATTTTGCGTTAGTCCAGCATTGAAATCAATGGCAGCCATTACTGTGGAACCTGCCTGGTGGCGTGTTGAGTCTGGCGGGGTCTTCTCCCTCTCTCTGCTGAAGGATCGGGGGGTGCTCTGGGGCTGGTGACTGGGTGGTGTTACCTGTGTGGTAGGGGTGTCCCTTAGCAGTGTTTGTTTGCACTTTTGTGGGGTACCATTCTTCCTCATGGAGTCTTTGGAGCACATTTTCCCACCTGACCCCCCCTTCCAGAGCCTGCGGGGGCCCTCTGGGTCCCAAACATCCATTGATGCACTGACGGCGGTCCTGGAGTCCTTTGTGTCCTGGGTGGAGGGGGCTTTTGGGTGGCGGAGTAGTAAAAAGCGCCCCCTGCCTCCCCCTGCTTCATCTGCCTCTCAGATTCTTAATCTGATCTGGCCACTGCAGACCCTGAGGGGTCTGCGGCAACATGCCCTGAGTTCCCAGATGGTGTGGATGATTGTTCTACTCCTGTAGCCGTGCAGGAAAAGGCGCTGGTGGACACACTGATTGTGTCTGTGCGTAAGACTTTAAAAATGAAGGACGCAGCTGAAGCTGCGGCGGAGGCACCGGTTCCATTTGGCACTCCCAAGCTGTCTAGAGCGGCGAAGGTGTTTCCACTTTCTTCCTACCTTGACAGATTTGTCGTAAAGGAGTGGGAACGTCCAAAACGTCCCTTTGTGGTCGCTAAGCGATTCGCAATGAGGTACCGCTTTGAAGAGTCTCTCCTTAAGTGGACTGTTCCGCCGGTGGTGGATCCCCCGATTTCCAGGTTTAATAAGGCAGCCATGATTCCGATAGAAGAATTGCCGGCTTTTAGGTATCCGGCTGACAGGCTGGGGCTGGGGCCCACAGTAAGTTCATTATGGCTGGTTTGGTCCTCAGACCAGTCTTCATTATTGCCCTGGTGTCACAAACTCTGACCGAGTGGGCTAAGCTTTTATGTCGTGACCTTGAGGGTGATCAGCTCCTCCTGCCTTTGCTGAGCTGGCAGACCAGATGGTCTAGGGCAGGGGTGGGGAACCTTTATTCTGCCAAGGGCCATTTGGATTTTTGTAACATCATTCGGAGGCCGTACAAAATGTATGCATAAATGTAAAAGGCATTGCTTTGCAGCAAAAAAAGCTGTAAAAAATTGTGTGACTTTGAGGTCACAAAAGTGTGAAAGGGGCCTTCAGTAATCAAGGTATAGTGTGCCCCCTTTCAATGCAGACTGACCACAGCATGCCCCCTTTCAATGCAGACTGACCACAGCATGCCCCCTTTCAATGCAGACTGACCACAGCGTGCCCCCTTTCAATGCAGACTGACCACAGCGTGCCCCCTTTCGATGCAGACTGACCACAGCGTGCCCCCTTTCGATGCAGACTGACCACAGCGTGCCCCCTTTCGATGCAGACTGACCACAGCGTGCCCCCTTTCGATGCAGACTGACCACAGCGTGCCCCCCTTTCGATGCAGAGAGACCACAGCGTGCCCCCCTTTCAATGCAGAGAGACCACAGCGTGCCCCCTTTCGATGCAGAGAGACCACAGCGTGCCCCCTTTCAATGCAGAGAGACCACAGCGTGCCCCCTTTCAATGCAGAGAGACCACAGCGTGCCCCCTTTCAATGCAGAGAGAGCACAGCGTGCCCCCTTTCAATGCAGACTGACCACAGCGTGCCCCCTTTCAATGCAGACTGACCACAGCGTGCCCCCTTTCAATGCAGACTGACCACAGCGTGCCCCCTTTTAATGCAGACTGACCACAGCGTGCCCCCTTTTAATGCAGACTGACCACAGCGTGCCCCCTTTTAATGCAGACTGACCACAGCGTGCCCCCTTTCAATGCAGAAAGCCAGTGCACTTACCTGCACTGGCGGCTTCTCCTCAAGTCCTCCCGCCTCGTCCTCGACCAATGGCATGTGTTCGCCTTTCGGCCAATCAGGAAGCGGTCTCGAACCCGCTTCCTGATTGGCCAGAGGGAGGCTCCGTGTGACAACAGCGAATTTTCATTCGCTATTGTCACACAAATGGGTGGGTTCGGTGCGCATTGCTCTGCGACCCGGGTCCTCCCTTTTTTGAGACTCGCACTGTCAGGACGGAGCCAGCGACACAGCGGCACGGGGGGGCCGGATACAACAATTGTGCGGGCTGCATGCAGCCCGCGGGCCACAGGTTTCCTGCCCCTGATCTAGGGGCTGCAGTTTATCCGTGATCCCTCTTTGGATGCGGCTCCTCTCATTTCTAGACTGTCTGTTTCTGCAGTGGTCCTTAGGTGTGTTTTGTGGCTCAAATGTTGGTCTGCGGACCAGACCCTCAGAAAAGCCTTAATTCATCTGCCTTTTTAAGCAGATTGCCTGTTTGAAGCTACCCTGGATGACATCATTAAGAGTCTCACAGGGGGGAAGAACACCTTTCTTCCACAGGCTAGTAAGGGTAAGGAACCTCATCACAGACGTGGCCCGTCCTTTTCGGCTCAAAGAAAGTTTTTTTTGTCCCTCAGGGTCGGCTGACAAGGGTTTAAGGCCTTTCAAGGCCTCCTCAGGAGGATCCAAGCGACCTTGGTCTGTCAAGTCCAAAGCGGGTTTCTCCAGACCTGCAGACAAGGCTCCTTCTGCATGAAAGTGCGCCTTCACCCGTGCCTGGGGTGGGAAGTCTTCGCTGGTTTCTGGGCCTGTGGAACTTCTTGGTTCAAGACAAGTGGGTCCACAAAGTGATACGGTCCGGCTTCAAGATCAAGTTTTGTTCTTACCCTCCAGAAAGGTTCTTTCCTTCCAATGTGCGTCTGTCCCTGGACCGGTTGCAAGCCCTCTTTGGGGCGGTGCAAGGACCTGTTGCTTCAAGGGGTGATTGTTTCCGGTTCCATCTTCGGAACGTTTTCAGGGGTTTTATTCAAACCTGTTCACGGTCCCAAAGAAAGAAGGCAAGATGCTTCCAATTCTGGATCTCAAGGCGCTGAACTACTTTGTACGGGTACAAAAGTTCAGAATGGAGTCTATTCACATGGTGGTGGCATCCCTGCATCAGGGGGATTTCCTTGCCTCTATCAACATCAAGGACGCTTACTTACACATTCCAATATGTGTTTGTCAGCAACACTTCCTCCGCTTTGTCGTGGGAGAGGAGCATTATCCGTTTGTGGTGTTAACCTTTGGTCTTGCCTCTGCTCCTCGGGTCTTCACAAAGGTGTTGGCCCCCGGTGCTGACGTTGTTACATCAGCAAGGATTGCAGTGCTGGGCTACCTGTGTTTCCCTGCAGAGAGGCCCGGAAAGAGCTGGGTCATGTGACAGCTGTATATCAATTAGGAAGAAGGTACTTACAGTAGTAGTTTTTTTTTTTTTTTTTTAAATTAAAATAATTACAGTGCCACCATCCATTTACAGACATAGAAGCGACAATGTAAATTAAACAGTGTGTGTTAAAGTATTAATAAACCCAGGACCCTGCACTATATTTGGTCTCCCACAGTACATGGAAATGCAATTATTTTAGTAAATATAAACTGTTAAATACCCTTTCTCATCAGCAGTATATAGCAGTCTTGTGACTTCTATCAGTGTCCTGCTGAGCTCTGAGTAAAGCTTGTAGGAGGAGTTTTCATTCTCCTCTGACTGTCCTATGATGCTGCATGACTCCTGACCCTCTGTCTGGACAGTTCTGATTGGCCCTGTGCTGATCACATGCACTCTCCCAAGAAAGAAAAAAAAAACTCTCCAGCAATTCACACCAAACTGAGCATGTGCAGAGTGCCCCCAAGGCTCTGTTCTATTAACAGATGGATTGGAGACAGTAAAAGAATGGGAGGATCAGTGAAGACAGGATCAGTCTTTTTACACAATGCAGAGGATTAACCCCTCAGGTTCTACAATGAGTATAACAAGCAAGCTTTACTGCATATACAGACTGGTTTTACTGTTGTGGGTTTAGTAACACTTTAGTCAGAATAATTTAGTATGTGCGCTCCTAGGTCGCAGGGTGTCTAGGCGCACAAAAAGGAGGGTTACTTAAGGGTGCCACATCCTAAATTGCAAAGTTAGTAACACTTTAGGTATCAATTTAATTCATCCTTCACAGTAGAAGCACTAGTCATTCAAGTCATGTTCTCTGCTGCTCAGCTCCCCCTCTGAGCAGTGACTCTGTAGTCTTCTAGTTTCTAAGGCCTCATTCAGATGTATACAATACAGTAAAAAAATGTTTTGCTTTGCAGGGCAGGCTAGTGCTTTGCTTCAAACTACACCCCAATCCATTAATACAGTACAGGTAATGTACCTCGAGGTATTATTTGTTGTGGATAAGAGTGAGGAAGAGTTAAAACCACTGCTCCTATTTGCTGTCTGGGACTCCATGGGGAGGGGATTCACCCATTCTATTGATCCTTGATTGATTGGTGACTAATATCATTGGTACAGAAAGTGTAGGAAAATGCATAACTGTAGAGTTGTTTCAGAAACAGGGGGTGAGGGAAAATCTTCCAATGGGGACACCTGTTCCAATGTAATTTCTGCTCACTTTAGAGAGAGTTTCTAGATTACGCCTGGTTTTGTCTCTGGAGGTTAAGGCTTTATTTAACTCAGTTTGGAGAAAAGATTATTTTCATAAGTTAGGAGACATGCACAGGGTTGTTTCAGGCCTCATGCACACGAGGTGTCAAAAACACTGCTTTTAGGGCAGGTTCGCACAATGCCCGCACAGGAGCATGTTTCTGTGCAGTTCATGTGCGGGCATGGTGTTAACGGGCCTTAAAGCGGAGTTCCGGCCCCAAAATTGACATAGTCGATTTTGGGCCATCCGCTTGCTATAGGTCACCTGAAACAGAAATGGATAATTACGATTTTTTTTTTTTTTTTAATTGCAGAAAAATATACTCACCTTTCTTCCACTTCCTCCCTCGGCGGCCGCGGCCCGCGCCGTCACTTCCACTTTGCAATGATTCCTGGGAGCTGAACGTCATCGCTCCCAGGAATCAATGCGCCTGCACCGGCCCGACGTCAGTTCCGGTTCAGGCGCGTCATACCTTGCTAAACAGCTTCTGGGCATGCCCAGAAGCTGTGCAGGGATGACGCTGCAGCCCCGGAAGTGACGGCGGGGCCGGCGCAGTGCATCGTGGGACCGAAGAGGACGCAGAATAGGATCACGCTGGCTTCAGCTGCCCACACCTAAGATGGCAACACTGGAGAAGAAATTTTAAAAGTGAGTATTTCTTAGATCAGAGGCTATCCATTGTGGAATGTACTAGCCCTGACTGTCCCGGGGGTATTTTCATTGAAAATTGTTTTTTTTTTTTTGCCGGAACTCCGCTTTAAGGGTGTTTGAATTTTTTTTTTTTTTTTTTTTGCCTGTAAACACCCCTCCACCCCCCATGTTAGCCTATTTGACCATACATACATTGGCATTTACAGGTGTTTAGAGGCTGAAAAAAAAAAAAAAAACATCACTCTCGCCAGTCAGGAGAGGAGCATTTAGGCAGAAAAAAACGCCCAATGCACCTAAACAAGCCTAAACACTAGGCGCGTTTAACGCTTGAGTGTTCATTCAATCCAAAGGCCAGAATACATCAATATTCTGGCCAATGAAATTAATCCATGCTTAAATGCTTGATGCGCCTAAACACGATCACAAAATGCAGCTTTTCTCCTTCCAGGCATTCAGAAGATCTGAACAAACGCCCAGTGTGCACGAGGCCTAAAAATGCAGAAGAAGCTGCATAAAAAGTGCTCTGTACACATGTAATGTTCAGCTAACAGTTGCATGTGTACAGCAGTAATGCAGCTTATTGGTTGCTAAGATGCAGGATGCCTAGCAACCGCCTTTACTGGGATGCAAGTGGCTATTTTGCCCTGCGTCCTCCATTGCTAGGATGCAGGTGGCTCTTGTACTCCAATGGAGTATTTTTGGACTGCAGAACATTACAGTTCTTATGCAGGACCTCAGATGCCAATTTTTCAGTTTTCTTTTATGGATCTGATCACCGCTCAAGTTTACTGAGCATTAGGCAGCTGTGTGCTGAGAAAACAATACACTTGCGTTCAGAGCCCGGAAAAAAAAAAAGTTTTCTGCTAAAAATGCGGCGTGTTTTGTGGCTACGTACAGAGTCCTTCCCCTTCCATCCCATGATTAGGCATAGCAATGTCTTATTGGCTCCACCAAACCCTCTGTAAGGAAATTCCCGAATCTCCCAGTTTATAAATCTATAGATAATTACACGGCAACAATTCAGCGTTCCTGTCATAACAAGCCATCTACAAGCTTTTCATGGATTAGCAGTCAATGTAATTCAGAGAGCGGGTAGGAGTAGGAGTGGGATTGTTATTACATATCCTTTGAAGTTCTGAAATCGGCTTCTATCTCTGATCTCGGTTATGGACGGGTTGCTTTGTCGGGAATAAATCTTGTTTGTTTTTAGGTGTGTCATCTGGTAGGTAAACTTCCATGTTTATTGATTCTTCTTATTTGTGTGTAATACACTAAAACAAATATTTATCAAAGCAGGTTCTCAGCGTTAAATTATTAAATGATCTGGAACAGATTTACTCCATGACATTCATTACCAATGTAGCAGAGCTCAGATGCGGATCATGGAGGGAGTATGTAAAGTGTCTACATATATATAGAAATATACAGGAGAGAGAGTGCAACAGCCTTGTGTGTTATCATAAATATAAATGGAAAGAGAGAGATTCTGACATCACTTTCTAAAACCAAGCTGATAATAATCCCCCCCACCCATGCCCTCCTTCATGACTTTTCTATCAATCCCTCCCCTCATGCCAGGGTGATGGGTGTAATCCTAGACTCTGACCTGTCTTTTCAGCCCCAAAGCTGTGAAAACCTTGTAGACTTCACCTCCGTAACATCTCCAAAATTCACCCATTTTGAACTAATGAAACCACCAAGCTACTCATTCACTCTCTTGTTATAGACTATTGCAACTACCTCTCCATAGGCTATTCCCTCTTCAGTTTAACATGAATTCTGCTGCCAGGCTTATCCACCTTACCCAACCGTTCAATGTCTGCCACCCCTCTCTGCCAATCCTTGCATTGGCTTCTGCCCTGAGCTACATCACCAATCTTGTCTCCAAATGTCACCCAAACCTTCCTCGCTGCTTCTCCCAAGACCTCCTGCTCTCTTGCTCTCGTCTTCTTCTCCCATGCGTGTCTCCAGGTGTCAGGATTCAGTAGCAGCTAGAGAGACCAGACACATGGAAACTGAGACCAAACAATGTATATATCTTTTAAGTTCGATTTATTTACAGTGAAACACACAAACAAGCATACACAGTAAACAATGAACATAGGTAACTCCAGCAAACAAGGACCAACTCTAAAAAGACAAAAATAACTAATGAACCTAACATCTGACTATATACAATATAAGGACACCGGTTACAGGGATGCAAGGAAGAGGGGAAACAAGACTGGGTACTTGGGCAGAGGGCAGGATCAAAGCAGAGGGGTACAGGATAGAAATGTATCAGGATCACAGAAACAAGGCAGCAATCAGAATAGTGACACACTGGGGAAAGGGAGAGACAGCCCTAAATAGCCACCTGGTAGCTAAACACAGGTGTAACCAGGTGTAGGTACACAGGTGTAGATCTGATCATTACAGCCTGCTGGCTTTTGTGAGATACCTGCTGGTGGACACTGGAACTGTAGCAATCAGCCCAGAGCAGCACAATGCCACCAGCAGGTGACCTCAATCCTAACACCAGGACTTTTCCAGAGCCTCTCCCATCCTCTGATACTCTCTAGCAGTGGTGGCTGGTGCATGATAATTTGGGGGGGGGGTGGCAAATCCACCACCCCCCAGCGGGACAGACGGCCGTTCAGCTGCCAAATACACCACCCCCCCAGCAGGACAGATTTTTGGCCGGCAAATACACCCCCCGGCCGGACAGACGGATGGACAGCCGGCTGGCCGGACATCCAGCATTCTTACCTCCTCCAGCTGTGCGTCTCCTCCCTCTTCCTGGCCAATGGCCAGTAAAATCACTTCTCTTTTCGGCCAATCAGGAAAGGGGTCTCACGACCCACTTCCTGATTGGCTGGGAGGAGAATCAGTGTGATAATAGCGAATATTCATTCGCTATTGTCATACAACTGGGTGAGCTCAGGGCGCAGTTCTCTTCCCCCCCCAGCCCACCCTTATTTGAAGCCTATTAGAGCCTCTGGCTCTAATCAGGTGCTTAACCACTTGCTGACCGCTCACTCAAGCTCTACTGCGGCAAAGTGGTTAGTTCCCGTCCAGCGACGTAGACCTACGTCGCTGGACTCCTCCCCTTGCAAACAAAGCGGGCGGATCTCCTAAGTGACAGGCAGGGTCAGATTGCAGGGTTCAGCTTAGCTGAACCTGCGATCTGTCCCTGTGTCACTCAGTCACCTCCCCCCACACACGTTAGTAAGCACCAGGCATACATTAACCCCTCGCTCTTCAATAAAATTAACCCCTTCCCTGCCAGTGTCATTTTTACAATAACAGTGCATATTTATAGCACTGATTACTGTAGTAATGTCACTGGTACCCCCAAAAGTGTCAAAAATGTCAGTCAAGGGTCCGATCTGTCCGCCGCAGAACGTCGCAGTCCCGCAAAAAAAAAAATCACAGATCGCCGCCATTACTCGTTAAAAAAAAAAAAAACACCAAAAATGACAGAAATCTTTCCCTCGAAAGGACGCTGTTTAGCACACAGTATATGGACAAAGGACACATCCCTGTCACTGTGCTGATTACACGGACCATAAAGCCTCTTGCACACTGCTGCCCGAAAATGTGCCATTTTTAGGCATACAGGCATTTTTGTTTTTCTTGATGTAAATGCAGACCAACAAATGTCAATGTGCCTGCACACACAGGTGCGTAAACCTCCACTGAATGAATATACATCAGTAAAAAGAAATACAGAAAACTGACACTGATGTAACTCTCTGCCATGGACCTTCAGTTGCATCCTGTGGGATTCCACTCCCCTTCTTTCCTCCCTTCGCCTCTCTTTTTCTCTTTTTATCAGTAGTTTTTAGGTTTTGGGCCTTCATAAGCCCCCTCCTTTGCTAACTTGTACAGAAAACCTGGACCACCCTCTCCCCCTCGGGTTTTGGGTGGTTCCGCTCATGCATGACATGCAGATCCTGCACATGAACACTTTTTTGTACTATTACGCACTCATGTCCTAGATGCCATACAATGGAGGTTGCCTTTGCAATACCCATCTTCCTTCGTATTGCTTTCATATTTGTAGGCTTATTCTCTTGGTCTCTTTTTGCCTCATTGGGTTTGACACCATTGTTTTTTGATGTTCGCTTGCCACTTTGTTTCTTTGAAAATTTCAGTAAACACTTTGTAAAATAAAAAAAATACAGAAACATCAGTACATTGGGCAAGTACCCTTAAAGCGGACCTTCAGTCTGTTTTTCAGTTTGGATCTTTTTAATGGTTCCCCGCTCCTTTAACATCATTAGTACCTTTTTTTTTTTTTTCTAGTTTCACTCTTCATCCGCCTAGACCACAGGGATCCTCAAACTACGGCCCTCCAGCTGTTTTGGGACTACACATCCCATGGGACATTGTAAAATTCTAACATTCACACACATGACTAGACAAGATGGGAATTGTGTTCCTGAACAACTGGAGGCCCATAGTTTGAAGACCCCTGGCCTAGGCAAATGACATATAGTCCTCCAGTCCAATGGCCTCCTAGTATACTTTTGTCACAGATCCCAGAAGTCTTGGGGCATTTTTTTTCTTTATCATGAGTGAACACAGAGCTGGAGAAGGGCAGGGGGGATAGCAGAAGGAGGACGGAAGGCGGGCTTGAGGGCGGAGGTTAGAGAGGCAGAGACATGTATCCATAAGTCGCACGCACAGCACACGTACTGCACATGAGCGGCTGTATATCCACACAGAGCAACCGCTTCTCCACCTTCTATAACAACAAATTTTGCGCGTGTGCATGGTGCATCCGCGGTGCGAGCAGCTGCACTGCGCATGCACAAGATTTGCCATTTTAGAAGGCAGGGATGCGGCAGAAAGCCCAGAAAATCAAAGGGCGCTGACCTCCGCTGCCCACAGTTAAAATGGCCACGGTGGTGCAATACAGTGAGTGCCCTTCCAGCCTACTGTTTGCATACAAAAAAGACAGATTCTGCTGATTTTGGGGGGAAATGTCATAACTGACAGTTTTCCATGCTGCTAGGATTTTTTCCAAAATGTATACAGTTTAACTGAAGTTCCTCTCTAAGATCTATGCTGCAGAAAATGATTGGCTAAACCACACAAGGGTTTTTGGGGGGTTTTGTATTGGCTTTACAAATAACAAACCAGTAATATAGAAAGAGAATGGATAAAAATAAAATGTAGTGCAGCATAACAATTCAGGTAGTAAAGTAGTACCAGATTGCGCACAAGCAGACCCTCTACTGGATGGTATGGCAGCAAAGGTGTGCACAGCCAATGGCATTAAAGCCCCAAAGCTCAAATACCTATGTGTGTGTGTGTGCATGTGTATATATATATATACTGACAGTACAGCAGTGGACGTGTCAGTAGGGCAGAGATTGGTGTCAGTAGTTTTTATTTTTATTATTTTATATTTTTTACATTTTTTTTAGAAGCCCTGTTAGAGAGCTTTGGTAAAATAGCAGCCAAACAGGGAATCTGCGCCAAAGGGGGTAATTATTGTGTGCCCAGGCACACCTGGCACATCCTGTGCGCACTCCTATGTATGGCAGTGTCCTTGTTTCTAGGTTGTGACCTTTCCAAGCTGGAAGGCAACCAATTTGGGGCGTACTGTAACCTAACTACCAGTTTCAGAGGTACTCAGTACCTTTGTCAAGAAAAAAAGAGGTGTTGGGGGAACTTTCCAAATTAGTGTGGGAAAGGGGTGCATTGCGAATACATATTTATAAGATCAAAACTGACAAGGGTAGAACTGAAAAAAACAAACATAAAATGTTATAAATGCATACAAAAACAAATGAATAAGAACATACTGTATTCAAAAAATTCAGTGTTTTAGCCCCGGTTCACACTTGTGCGTGCGAGTGCCAGGTTCGCATGTAATGTCGGAGCGCACTGCTCCTTCATTACATGCGATCGGCTGTGCGGTGCGAGTTTAGCCATACACTTTGTATGGCTAAATTCGCACCGCACCCGCACCAAACACGCACAGGACCCTTTTTGGAAGCCGCATCAGGATCGGATCGCACAGCGGTTCACACTTGTGCGATCCGATCCTGTGTGAACTGCACGATCGCACTGCGATATGCGATCAAACTGGGGGTGTCGTTAAGATTACATTGACACCCCCAGCGTATCGCATATGGCAGTGTGAACTGCCGGGGGTGCGTGTGCGATGCGGGAACAGGCTGCGGATTTGCAGCCTTCCCGCATCGCATAAGTGTGAACCGGGGCTTATTGTTCAGATCGCATGTACCAGCCCTAAATAGGAACACAAAGATTTTCTAGAAGTAGGGTTACATAAATATCTGCAAGTAGAGAATAGCTACAGATTTTATAGATTTATACTGCTACCATGTGTCTATTAATAATGTTATACTTTGTTTCTTTTTTGCCTGTTCTTGGACAGTAATGAGAGCTTCCTATGTTTTATCACCACCTAGTGGATAACTCTGAATTTTCACTTTCCTTAACCAGATACATATTAGCCCCATTTTACATTTTCTGGGAATGGTTGTATAGTCCATGTAGTCCTATTTTATGAAATGATGGTGATGTGTATACAGGTTCTGTATAGGTTTTTTTTTCCCATATCCGTTATATTCTGTATAGTTGTTATACTTATTTATACTTATTTTATACTTTTTGTCTAACTAGCGGTTTTTATTTCAAGTGATTGTAAAGCTTTATTTTTTTTTTTTTTTTAGTTTTTCTCATATAATAATAGAACAAACATATCATACTTACCTGCTCTGTGCAGTGGTTCAATGGTTTGGGGGCCTGGGGTCTTCTGCTGACGCTCCTGGCTCCTCCTGCATACTGAGTGCCTCTTTCTATGGGGGCACTCCTGCAGGCTCCCTCCCAAGCTGCTCTGTCTGCATCTTTTGACACAGACAGCGTGGCTTGGTTGGTCCCCCACCCCTCACTCTCTCCTCACAGGATGAAAATGATGGCATCAGGAGCCATTGGCTTCCGCTAATATCAATATTCCCAGTGAGGATGGAAAGAGAGGAGAGAGCCGCTGCTCTCATGCACATCACTGAATCAAACCAGGATCAGGTAAGTATAAGGGGGTGAGGGGGATCCTGTCACACAAAAGGCTTCTAACTTTAATGCACTTGGCAGTGCACATTCTCTGCATCTTGTATGGAAATTGTCTTGTCCAGGGAAGTTGCTGTGATTAAGAGAACAGTTACCCTATTTTAGAACCCATTTTGTTCCGCCTGGTCTCATCCTTCAAATTTTGAGTGCATTATTAGCATCTTCCTTTTTCCATATACAATAAAATATGTTTATGTTAACAAACTTTTTTTTTTTTTTTAATTATTACAATTTAAGTTTCTTGCTCAACCTGGTTCAGGGCAGCAGCCCCTCAGAAGATAATACATTTATTATATACCATTTTCTGAGTTTGTTGCCTTGGGACCTTTAAAAAAAGCTAGTATTGATATTGGTGGAGGGGGATAATGAAGTTTTCCAAAATTTGTGTTGTAAAACTAGTAAAGGGGAAGAGGGAAGAACAAGTTTATATAGTTACATAGTCTGGCTGAAAAAAGACACAAGTCCATGTAGTTCAACCAATCGAGGAAAATATATATATATATATACACACACACACACACATTATATATATATATATATAAAATCGCTCTGTTGATCCCCGCTAAGCAGGCGGATGACGGTCTGTCTCTGCTCACTGTGCAGAGACGGACCTGTCAGAGTTCGTTCTCCTCTATTGGGAGATCGGATGAAAACGGACAGCATGTCTGTTTTCATCCAATCTGACCCGCTGGACAGATGTTGAACATATAGCCATCCATCCTGTTTCAAGCGGATCTTGTTGGATCGGATGGCAGACGGGTGTCAGCAGACACATCTCTGCTGACATCCACCTCTCCATAGAGGAGAATGGGTGGCCCAATCAGGTCCGCCTAAAAAACGGACAGGTGGACCTGATGAGTCCGATCATGTGAAAGGGGCCTTAGTATCCAGTAACCAGTTATATTATGTGTATCTAATGAATCCAGGCCTTTCTTAAAACAATCCACTGAGCTAGCCAGAACGAGCTCTTGAGGGAGTCTATGCCACATTTTCACAGCTCTTACTGTAAAGCAGCCTTTCTGTATTTGGAGACTAAATCTCTTTTCCTCCAGCTGTAGAGAGTGCCCCCTTGTCCTCTGTGATGACCTTAACCACTTGCCGACTGCCGCACGACTACATACGGCGGCAGTCAGCCCCTCACAGGCAAAGGGACGTAGGGGTACGTCACTAGCCTGTGAGGCTCTAGGGAGTGAGCGCGCTCCCGCTCGCTCACGGACCCCCCCCCCTTGCATGTGAGCGGCGGACCCGATGTCCGCCGGTCACTCGCGATCGTCGGTTACAGAGGGAGAAAGGCAGGCGGCTAATGTAAACAAAGCCGCCTGTCATTCTCCCTTGTGTAACAGCAGAGATCATACGGTCCTGCTATGTAGGATCGTATATCTCTGCTGTTACATGAAAAGCCACATCCCACAACAGTTATAAGCACGCCCCTAGGGACACACATAGCCACTGCATCTATAATAAAGTTAACCCCTTCCCTGCCAGTGTAATTTTTACAGTAACAGTGCATATGTATAGCACTGATTACTGTAGTAATGTCACCGGTACCCCAAAAGTGTCAAAAATGTCAGTCAAGGGTCCGATCTGTCCGCCGCAATGTCGCAGTCCCGCAAAAAAAATCGCAGATTGCCGCTATTACTCGTTAAAAAAGAAAAACAATAAAAATCTTTCCCTTAGTTAGTAAACACAATAACTTTTGCGCAAACCAATCAAAATACGCTTATTGCGATTTTTTTTTTTTTTTTACCAAACATAGGTAGCAGAAAACAAATTGGCCTAAAATGTTAAAAAATTTAGATTTTTACATATTTTTGGGGGGAATTTCATATTAAAAAAAATGTGAAAAATAGTTATTTTTGCAAAGTTGTCGCTCTTTTTTTGTTTATAGCGCATTATCAAAAAATCACACAGGTGATCAAATACCACCAAAAGAAAGCTCTGTTTGTGGGAAAAAAGGACGTCAAATTCGTTTGGGTACAGCATCGCACGACCGCGCAATCGTCCGTTAAAGTCACGCAGTGCCGAATCGCAAAATAGGCCCTGGTCAGGAAGGGGGTAAAATCTTCCGGGGCTTAAGTGGCTAAAGTGAGCAACTCAACACCAAGTTCACTATATGGACCCCTTATTTATATATATATATATATATATATATATATATATACAGTAAAACCTTGGATTGCGAGCATAATTCGTTCCGGAAGCATGCTTGTAATCCAAAGCACTCTTATATCAAAGCAAATTTCCCCATAAGAAATCATGGAAACTCAGATGATTCGTTCCACAACCATTTATTCATAAGTCCTTCAGTTTATAGTCCATATAAAAAGATTATAGCATTGCGATAGGTTATATAACCATAAAATGTCCATCCACAAATAGCCGCTTCCACAAGGGGATAAGAAGCAAAATCCAGTAGGAGCTACAGAGTATCAAAGAGAAGAAAGGCGCCTCTAAGTGTAGCAATATGGTTCCATTTAATGAAGGTACAACATTTAGCAACTCACATGGTTGATGAATAAAACAGGCACATCTAAGGATGCAGGCATCCGGGGTAAAGCTGCCCACATGGACTATCTTCTGCACCGCCGGCTGCCAGTCTGTAATCCTGACTGGGAAGACCACCCTGCAGTAAAGGGATCTAAAAGCGAGGGGCAGCATGGAAGGGATGACGTAGATGACGGTGTGGAGGATGGTCTATGTGGACAGCTTTAGCCTGGATGCCTGCATCCTTAGATTTGCCTGTTCCAATCATCAACCATGTGAGTTGCTAAATGTTGTACCCTCATTAAATGTAACAATATTGCTACACTTAGAGGAGCCTCTCTTCTCTTTTATACTTAGCTGTGACTTGAGGCTACTTGTATATCAAGACATCGCTTGTAAACCAAGTCAAAATTTATTTGAAAATTTTGCTTGTCTTGCAAAGCGCTCTTAAACCAAGTTACTCTCAAACCAAGGTTTTACTGTATATATAATATATGTTGATCATATCCCCCTTAATCTCCTTCTCTTAAGAGGGAATACATTCAGTTCCTCTAATCTTTTCTCATAGCTGAGCTCCTCCATGCCTCTTATCAGTCTGGTTGCCCTTCTCTGCACTTTCTCCAGTTCCCCCATATCCTTTTTAAGAAGCGGTGCCCAAAACTGAATTGCATATTCCAGATGAGGTCTTACTAATGATTTGTACAGGGGCAAAATTATATCTCTCTCTCTCTGGAGTCCATGCCTCTGTTAATACAAGAAAGGATTTTGCTGGCTTTGGAAACCGCAGCTTGGCATTGCATGCTATTATTAAGCTTGGGATCTACCAGAACACCCAGATCCTTCTCCACCACTGACTCCCCCAGCTATTATCCCCCTAGTACAGTGATGGCAAACCCTGGCACCCCAGATGTTTTGGAACTACATTTCCCATGATGCTCATGTACTCTGCAGTGTAGTTGAGCATCTCGGGAAATGTAGTTCCAAAACATCTGGGGTGCCAAGGTTCGCCAACACTGCCCTAGTATGTATGGTGCATGCATATTTTTAGCCCCCAAGTGCAAAACTTTATATTTATCAACATTAAATCTCATTTAATCACACTGTCACTTATATTAAGTAAAGGGATCCCTTACATATGGCATTTTTTTTTGGGGGGGAGGGGGGCTGGTACCTGAATTTGACAGGTATCCACTTCCCCACTTCTGGTCAGATCACTGTGGCGATCTGAGAGGAGGTTCGGCCCCACTCCTTTCCCTGCACTCTTCTGGGACACATCACAAGTCCCAGAAGACTGCAGGACCAATCACAAAGTACAGCACGGCTCGTGCATGTGCAGTTGGAAGCCGGCTGTGAAGCTGGAAGGCATCACTGCCAGTTCCACATAGTAAGGATGCCGGGAAAAAATCGGCTTGGGTGAGGACAGCGCTGTATCCAGGGGCAGGTAAGTGTCCTTTATATTAAACATCAGCAGCTCCAGTATTTGTAGCTGCTGACTTTTACATTTTTTTCTTGGGGGGGGGGGGGGGGAGCTGGACTGGACTGGAGCTCCTCTTTAACCACTTAAGCCCCGGAAGATTACCCCCTTCCTGACCAGGGCCTATTTTGCGATTCGGCACTGCGTGACTTTAACGGACAATTGTGCGGTCGTGCGACGCTGTACCCAAATGAAATTTACGTCCTTTTTTTTTCCAACAAACAGAGCTTTCTTTTGGTGGTATTTGATCACCTGTGCGATTTTTTTTTGATCATGGGCTATAAACAAAAAAAAAGAGACACAGTTTTGCAAAAATAACAATATTTTTCACATTTTTTTTATATGAAATTCCCCCAAAAAAATGTAAAAATCAAAATTTTTTTAACATTTTAGGCCAATTTTTTTTCTGCTTCATACGTTTGGTCACTTTGCCTGCACGGGGCTGAGCGCCGCAGTATATGTACTTGCGGCGGTCGGCAAGCGGTTAACAGTGGTGGAGTATTTGATGGTGGACAAGGATGCTGGATGTGGTCTGCTGTTGGGCATTTGTGTCTTTCACTCAATTATAAACAAATTTAGCATTAGCTAGCATCTAACCGCTTTAACCTCTTGCCGATTGCCCGCAAGATATACTGCGGCAGGCTGGCTCGGCTGCGCAAACCAACATATGGGTATGTTGCTTTGCTTGAGTGCTCCTGGGGTGAGCGAGCAAGCACCGCCAGTGGGGAGTGGCCACCCTCACTAGGCAGTGGGGAAGCCGATCCATGGGGCCGGCGGCCGTGATTGCCACTGGGCACCCGCGATCGCTCCCCGCTGAGAGAGAATGACAGTCTGCTGTTGTAAACACAGCTGACCATTGTTCTCTCTGAAATTATCACAGAGCGCCTGTGCTCCTAATACTTGGGATCACATGTCTCTGTGTTCATTTTACAAGTCCCTCCCCCATACAGTTAGAAAACTTTCTCCTAGGCTCACCCCTAACCCTTTGATCACCCCTAAAATAACTACTTCCCTGCCAGTGTCATTAGTACAGTAACAGTGCATATTTTTAGCACCGATTACTGTAGCAATGTCACTGGTCCCCCCAAAAGTGTAAAAAAATGTCAATTAGTGGTCCGATCTGTCTGCAGCAATGTCGCAGTCCCGCTAAAAATCGCAGCTCGCTGCCATTACTAGTAAAAAAAAAAAAAAATTACCTAAATCTTTCCTCTAGTTTGTAGACGCGATAACTTTTGCGCAAACCAATCAAAGGGCGCTTATTGGGATTTTTTTAAACCAAACACATGTAGCAGAATACATGGCCTAAAAGGATGAAAAGAAATTTGATTTTTACATTTTTTTTTTTTTATTGGGAATGTTATATAGCAGAACGTGAAAAATATTGTTTTTTTTTTTTCTTTCAGGATTGTCGCTCTTTTTTGATTTATAGCGCAAAACCTAAAAATCGCAGAGGTGATCAAATACCACCAAAAAAAAAGCTCTATTTGTGGGGAAAAAAGGACATCAATTTTATTTGGGTACAGCGTTGCACGACTGCTTCATTGTCAGTTAAAATAATGCAGTGCCGAATCACAAAAAATGGCCTTGTCATTAACCACTTTACCACTAGAGCATTTTGCTGTCTTACGTCTGGGCCACTTTTTGCGATTCGGCGCTGTGCGATTTTAACTGACAATTGCGCGGTCATGCGACGCCGTACCCAAACGAAATTTACGTCCTTTTTTTCCCACAAACAGTGCTTTCTTTTGGTGGTATTTGATCACCTGTGCGATTTTTACTTTTTGCGCTATAAACAAAAAAAGAGCGTTTTATTTTGAAAAAATAACAATATTTTTAACATTTTTTTAAATGAAATTCCCCCCAAAAAAGATGTAAAAAAAACAATTTTTTTTTAAATTTTTGGCCAATTTGTTTTCTGCTACATATGTTTGGTAAAAAAAATTGCAATAAGCGTATTTTGATTGGTTTGCGCAAAAGTTATTGCGTTTACTAACTAAGGGAAAGATTTATGTAATTTTTGGTGTTTTTTTTTTTTTTTAACGAGTAATGGCGGCGATCTGCGATTTTTTTTTTTTTTTTTTTGCGGGACTGCGACATTGCGGCGGACAGATCGGACCCTTGACTGACATTTTTGACACTTTTGGGGGTACCAGTGACATTACTGCAGTAATCAGTGCTATAAATATGCACTGTTACTGTAAAAATGACACTGGCAGGGAAGGGGTTAATTTTATTGGAGAGGAAGGGGTTAATGTATGCCTGGTGCTTACTAACGTGTGGGGGGGGAGGTGACTGAGTGAGCCAGGGACAGATCGGATGTTCAGCTATGCTGAACACTCCGATCTGTCACTCCCTGTCACTTAGGAGATCCGCCCGCTCTGTTTACACAAGCGGGCAGATCTCCAAACTAGATTCCCCGACGATAGGGGCAGAGCAGCGGTGATCGCCGCCGCCCCTCCCCTGGCCCGACTCCCGCTGTGAATGAAAACAGCGGGAGCGCGCCTCCGGCGGCGCGCGAGCGCCGCCTACAGGGGAGGAGTCTAGCGACGTAGGTCTACGTCGCTAGACAATAACGAGCCACTGTGCCGCAGTAGCAGCACAGTGGCTAGTGGGAAAGTGGTTAAGAGGGCAAATCCTTCCGGTCCAGAAGTGGTCAATAATTGTTCCTTTTAGTGGTGGGAAATATGTCCCCATGTTAAAAAATGAATGCTAGAAAGCACTAGATATGTCTAAGCTGTTCCCCTAAAAATCTCATAGCAGTTTTAAAAAAAATAAACCACTGTTTCTCAGAAAAACATTACTGTCTTGTTGGTCCATATTGTTTTAAAAATAAAATCCAGCACTGTAGTGAGTTTCCTTTCCACTTTTACAGGTCCATGTCTCCCAACTTTTTGAGATGGGAACGAGGGACACTGGTTAGCAAAAGTATGTAGACATGGGACACCCCCCTGCCATGCCCCCTAAAAGGAGAATTCCACACAAAAAATTATTAGTTAAACCCACAAGTACTTTTTTTTTTTTTTTTTTTTTTTTTACCACTACTATTCCTTTTTATTGGCTTTTGAAATTTACAAATGCAGCAATTTAGAAATTGGATAAAATGTTTAGCACTGGGAAACACTTTTTGAAAGATAAAAAGCACTTTTTTTTTTTATATACGATTATATAGATATGAGGAGGAAAGAGGGACAGAGGGACTTTGTTCCAAATCAGGGACAGTCCCTCAAAATCAGGGACACTCAACCCCCCTCAGTGGCTGTAAAAGGTAGCCTATATTAATGAAATGGAAGACCTTGTTGCCACGGAAAAGGGCAGGAGGGACCAGTTTCTTGATCGGTGGTTTTACTGGCATGAATTTGTGTGCTCTGTGGAGTACAGGAATCTCATAACCTAAATTGGCTCTCATTGCTCGGCAGGGCATCTCTACATTCCCCCCTCTTTTTTTTTTCTCCTTCTCTCCTGTGACTTCCATTGTGCTTATCCCTGCACTTCTCTGTGCTCTCCTTTTCTACTTGATACTTGAAAAAGTTTGTTCTCGGGTATGCTTACATTCGGAATGACATTGTTGTGCCTGTGCTGGTGGTCACCTACTGGGTTATGCTCCATCGCCCTCGTTTGCCGGCCAATAGACAGATGGCGGTGGAGGTGATGGTCACTCCCGGGGGCCACCCGCATGCCTGGGTGCTCCTTTATCCCATTATTTTATATGACAAGGCGCAGGAAATCATTCTTGATCCTATTTACTTATATTGTTTTTTATATTATGCATTTGCCATGTCCGCTGCAATGTTATGCACTCATAGAGCTGATAGATTCATATCTTGATATTTGCCGCAGGTACTTTAATCCTTTGTCTTGTTGATTTTCCTGTATGTATTGCATACCTCTAAATAAAGAATTTACAAAAAAAAAAAAAAATCCAGGACAGTTGGGAGCTATGCAGGTCACTTCTGACAAATGGAAGTCATACGAAAATATGGAATCCCTTACTTTCCTATCAACATGCAGAAATTTTCTTTTCTGCTCTTCAACCACTAGAAGGCACAATCTTCCTTAGATATACCAACAAATTTGTAAGGTCTGCCTGAATACAAACTGATTGGATAGTTTAGGTAGGTCCTTATATTACATAGATTTGGTAGATCTAAAGTTGATTGTACAGAGATTGTATGGTCAGATTGTAACATGTTTGGGGAACTTTATGGGAATTTAGAAAAAATCCTAAAAGACATTATCACAAATCTTTGCAAAAATATTGATGGAGATCCAATGTAATGGTGCAAGGGAACACAACACCAAAAAATAATGTTTTTAAATCTTGAGACAGTGAAGTCACTGGCAGCATATGTTTTGGTATAATGTCCTTATTTACAGTACTACTTCTTTCATATTTAGTTGTGTGCTGGATCTTCTATAATAACTGAGTGCTCTAATCTATACTTTTTTATATTTAGTTGTGTGTTAGATCTTCTATATTAACTGAGCGTTCTAATCTATACTTTTTTATATTTAGTTGTGTGTTAGATCTTCTATATTAACTGAGCGTTCTAATCTATACTTTTTTATATTTAGTTGTGTGCTAGAGATCTTCTATAATAACTGAGTGTTCTAATCTACACTTTTTATATTTAGTTGTATGCTAGATCTTCTATAATAACTGAGTGTTCTAATCTATACTTTTTATATTTAGTTGTGTGCTAGAGATCTTCTATAATAACTGAGTGTTCTAATCTACACTTTTTATATTTAGTTGTGTGCTGGATCTTCTATAATAACTGAGTGTTCTAATCTATACTTTTTATATTTAGTTGTGTGCTTGATCTTCTATAATAACTGAGCTATCTAATCTATACTTTTTATAGTTGGTTGTATGCTAGATCTTCTATCATAACTGAGTGTTATATTTTTATATTTAGTTGTATGCTGGATCTTCTATAATAACTGAGTGTTCTAATCTATACTTTTTATATTTAGTTGTGTGCTAGATCTTCTATAATAACTGAGCTATCTAATCTATACTTTTTATAGTTGGTTGTATGCTAGATCTTCTATCATAACTGAGTGTTCTAATCTATACTTTTTATATTTAGTTGTATGCTGGATCTTCTATAATAACTGAGCGTTCTAATCTATACTTTTTATATTTAGTTGTATGCTGGATCTTCTATAATCACTAAGTGTTCTAATCTATATTTTTTATAGTTTAGTTGTGTGCTGGATCTTCTATAATAACTGAGTGTTCCAATCTATACTTTTTATATTTAGTTGTGTGCTAGATCTTCTATCATAACTGAGTGTTCTAATCTATACTTTTTATATTTAGTCGTGTGCTGGATCTTCTATAATAACTGAGCTATCTAATCTATACTTTTTATATTTAGTTGTGTGCTAGATCTTCTATCATAACTGAGTGTTCTAATCTATACTTTTTATATTTAGTTGTGTGCTGGATCTTCTATAATAACCGAGTGTTCTAATCTATACTTTTTGTCCTTTCCAGGGCAGAAGAATCCGGTGACTATAAAGAGATAATTTCTCAGTTGTGAGAATTATTAAACAGGGTTTACAGACTTTACAAGGCCTCCTATGTTTGGTCAGTCTGCATCATCAGCAGTCTCTGTAACCTTTCTTAGCACACTATACATATCTTATACTTTTTTATTGCATTTTCTGGTATACTGGCGACATAGAAGTGCCGAATCTCACCGGAATTCCACATTGTTGAATTTGCAACTTTTTATTTTTTCACAATGCGTGCCTTCATACAATTCACAAAAAGACACCCCTGGTTGACCAACGTGACAATTTACGGCTCTCTCTTTGCGTCAGCCGATGCTGTCCAACAGAAACTCACTAAAGGACCCCATGAACAAATCGATTTCAAACAAACTGCTAAGGTTGCAATTGTGGGATTCTGCTTCCATGCCAATTTTAACTTTTACTGGCTAAGATTTATTGAAAGAGTATTTCCAGGATCCGCAGCTAAGAACGTGATAAAGAAGGTGGCCTGCGATCAGCTGCTGGCAGCTCCAGTTACAATCAGTGCTTTCTATACAGGTAAGAAGTTTGGGCACTATTTATCATGTGTATTGATGCTCCACAGCAGTGTTAATTTTGTTGACTAAAATATTTTCATCTACTAAATTAACACTATTTTAGTCCACTAAAATACGACCAAAACAATTCAGATGACTAAAATACGACTAAAACTTAAATGGCATTTTATTCAAAAGACTATGACTAAAACTAAATCGAAAATTTACATCAAAATGAACACTTCTCTGCTGGCCATTTCTAAATCGGCAACACAATTCCATCCAGAGCCTGTAATAAAAGCACATTAAAATTTAAACATGTATTGCACAACCGCGTAAGTAAGGGGCATCTACTAAGCTGCTGAAAGAGAAAAAATTAAGAAAAAGGCTTTTCTTATATTTTTTCTTAATAATTAATGTTGGTAATATATTCAGGTAATCTGTGCAATGACATTACAGCCAATAGAGTTTACAGGTTTTTTGTATTTTAACCACTTCCATCCCGGCCATTTCTGGCACTCCGCTCTTGCATGTAAAAATCGTCATTTTTTTTGCTAGAAAATTACTCAGAACCCCCAAACATTATATATTTTTTTTAGCAGAGACCCTAGGGAATAAAAATGGCAGTCATTTCAACTTTTTATGTCACACGGTATTTGTATAGAAGTTTTCAAACGCGTTTTTTTTTTTTGGGGGGAGGTGGGGGACTGTTTTCTGAAATAAAAAAAAAAAAAACACACTAAAGTTAGCCCTATTTTTTGTATAATGGAACAGATGATGTTACGCCGAGTAAATAGATACCTAGCAGGTCGTGCTTTAAATATGCGCACACTCGTGGAATGGCGCCAGACTTTGGTACCTAAAAATCTCCATAGGCAAGGTTTTAAAATTTTTTACAGGTTACCAGTTTAGAGTTACGGAGGAGGTCTTGGGCTAGAATTGTTGCTCTCGCTCTAACGTTTGCGACGATACCTCACATGTATTGATTGAACCCCATTTATATATGTGGCCACGACGTACGTATGCGTTCGCTTCTGTGTGCGAGCACGTGGGGATGGGGGCACTTAAATTTTTTTTATTTTTTTTTTTTTTTTACACTTTCCCCTAAATTTTTTATTTATTTTTTGATCACTTTTAGTGCCCATTCACACTACCGCGACTGGTCAGCCTGACAAGTCGCGGTCCATGCTGTGCTACAGGAACCGTTCTAATAGGAGCGACTCAAGTCGCTCCGCCTTAGAAAGTAGTTCCTGTACTACTTCGGGGCGACATCGGAGCAACTTGCATTGACATTCATTATATGAAGTTCGTGCAAGTCGCGCCGAAGTCGCACGCGACTTCACAGGTCGCCCCCCAAGTCGTGCCGCGGTAGTGTGAACCGGCACTTATTCCTATTACAAGGAATGTAAATGACCCTTGTAATAGGAATAGTGCATGACAGGTCCTCTTTATGGAGAGATCTGGGGTCAATAAGACCTCAGATCTCTCCTACAGGCTGGAAAGCCTGAAAAAAAAAAAAAAAAAATGATCTCGGCTATTCACCTGAGATCACAGCATTATTGACAACTGCCAGGCCTCCGAGAGTTATAAAGACTGCCGGGGACTATCTGGTCCTCGGCAGTCTCTATGGTGTACTTCCACCACCAGCGGATTCCTTCTCTGGCTCGCCGATTGCACAGGTGAGCCGCTAGACGCACCGCAGGGGGGTGGCCCCTCCCGACGCCTGTAAGAACGACCAAGCGGTCGCTATGATTGTTCTTACGGTGTAGGGAATCGCCAGCTAATAAAAAAAAAAAATAGGTGCAACTGCAGGCATCATTCAGATATCATTCAGATATCCCCACTTAAACCCCAGTACCGCATATGACATCCAGCAGTAAGGAAGTGGTTTTAAAGTTGTACTTCCGTTTGTCAAAAAGCATCATTTTTGTTTGTTTATGAAACCATGAAAAGACGGTATATATCACAATGGCTAAATCTGTGTCTGTAGTGCATGTTGAAACCTTAATACCATAACATATTATTCGATTTTTACTCTAGGAGCATATAACTAGTTTGGAAATTCTAGAGAAATGTTTAAATAATGCGTTACAATTTACCTAAACCCATTTGATTTTGTAGTTGACTAAAATGCACTGGAGATTTTAGTCAACTAAAATATGACTAAAACAATTCAGATGACTAAAATAAGACTAAAACTAAAATGGCATTTTAGTCAAGACTATGACTAAAACTAAATCGAAATTTTCTGCCAAAACAACACTTCTCCACAGTCATAACTGCTAAATTACCAAAAACAAATTCAAGCTGAACCTTGGCCAAAAACTAAGTTTTTACTTAATTTTGCAGATTATACAGTACAAAACTTTGTAAGACAAAACATTAAACAAAAACTGTTTATTTTTTTCCATACGAGAAAAATTTTGGAGTTTGTCCCTTCAAGAATTTTTTGTACAAAAATTCGGAATCGGCTGTAGAAAGTGGTGTACACACTATACAAAAGTCGTACGAAAATTCTTTGGATGAAAATGTTCACCCGATTTTCTTAGTGTGTACGAGCCTTAAATCTCAGTACTGGATGTTCAGCGCTGACTGCTCTGTACGGAGGGGAGTGAAAGTCAGGGTTGTACATAACGCTGCAGTCTAGACTTTATTAGTGTGGAAAGAATGTGAAGGTTTGCATGTCAAAAAAATGTTTTTGGCCAGAGTTCAGCTGTAGGTCTCCTACATGAGCACTGAGGCCCGAACACCTTGAATCAAGCATTGCCGAAGGAGCCACCAGGTGCTGCATATAGGCAGCCCATGTAAGTGTATGGGCAGGCAGCGGTTGTACGGACACAACCGATTGCCCTAATCTGACAAGTGTGCGGGTGAGTGGCCCCGAATACAGACAGTGTACATTCAAGGACCCGCACCTGCACAGCTTTCAGATTTGGACCAGCAGCTGTCAGTACAGCCGATGCATCACAATAGACATGAATAAAGCTGCCTGCCTGCGGATGCACAGAACACCTGTGTATCCCTCTGGGTCAGGCAAACTTTTTCAAGCTCAAGTGCTCAAACTGCAACACAAAACCAACTTATCTGTTTCCAAGTGCCAGCGGGTTAATACCGGGGGTGGGAAGGTTATATAATTCCTCCCAGCCACCTGTCAACTGCCTTCTGAAAATTGATCCACCATGGATTGCTTCTCAGAAGAGCAACAAGGGATGCTGCATATGTAAACGCACCTCAACCCAGCTATTCGCCTCTGCTTCCAAAAGGCCCCCTTTGCTTACTTCTACATGCCCTCCTCTGCTCACTATTGCACCCCCACAAAGCTGCTAACCTTGTAAAGGA
The DNA here is from genome assembly GCF_965119305.1 of Pelophylax lessonae. Taxonomy (NCBI): domain Eukaryota; kingdom Metazoa; phylum Chordata; class Amphibia; order Anura; family Ranidae; genus Pelophylax; species Pelophylax lessonae. The sequence goes on from NC_138779.1 coordinate 119,799,585, forward strand.
TAGCTGGTCAGTGGTGTGCGCTCTTCTTCCTCGCGTGCCCATAGAGAGGGCTCTGCATGCCAGCTGTGGCACGTGTGCCATGGGTTCACCATCACTGCTCTGGGTGAAGAAAGCCTTTTTTGATGGTTGTACGCATAGATAGAGTATGCCCATGTGATTGAGACCTTAGAACTCATGTGATAACATAGTAAAGACGCAGAAGGAAGTTATTTAGGCCATACACCTTGTATGCATTTCGGGGTTTCAAATTTCAATATTGATGGGAGTGTATCTTTAACCTTTACCCTGGATAGAAGGGCCACAATATGTTACTGCACCCAAAATTATCTAAATTATAGTGGAGTCTCTGGGGGGAGGGGGGGGGTTTAGTCAGCTGGTTTCCCATGCTTATTGAGGACTCCAGTGACAAAATTTACATCTCATAATTCCCTCTCACCTTGAAATGTTTGATGTTCCCACCTACATTGCTGTGTTCCCAATCTGCATAATATAAAATAAATCCAACAGTGCACACCTGGAAGGCTGGTTCATACCACAAAAACACACTCCAGATGCGTTTCTGCATGCCCATTTTTAACGCATTCTGGACGCATTGCAGTGCATTTCCAGATGCATTTTTTTTTTTTTTTTTTACTGTACTGGGGTCTGGTGTTTTTATGTTTGATTTTTTTTTTTTTTTTTTGGTGTGTTCTGGTGCAGCTTTGATACATTTTACCATGTTCCAGTACAGTCCAATGCAGGAAAAATTCAGCTGTTTTTTTTTTTTTCTTTTTCTGGAATTGGAACGCCCTGGAACTATCCTGTTGGAAACCTTCTACAGGCGGTCCCCAAGTTACAAACAAGATAGGGACTGTAGGTTTATTCTTAAGTTGAATTTGTTTGTAAGTCGGAACAGGTACATTTTTTAAGTTTAGCTCCAGCCAAAAAAATAATTTAATTTTTTTTGATAGCATAGGGAAGAGTTAACACCCCTGTACTATTTATTTTGCGGTCTGTATTCCTGTTCAGAAGATGTCACCTCCCTTTCTGTCCCTATGACAATTGGATTTTGAACATTTTGGGTTGTTGTGGAAACAAGGAATGGTGATAAAGCTTCAGTGGAGACCTCTTTTACCCAATGAGAACTCTTCCAGGAGTGAATTTCCCTTCCTAGTGGTAGATTTCTCCCCACTTTCTGTTGTCTCTCTGCGTTTGTAAGTAGGAGTCATTTGTAAGTCGGATGTTTGTAACCCGAGGACGGCCTGTAACCTACTTTCCATATGACCTACTTTTTGATGCAGAAAAAAACCGCACCGGCCTGCATTTGGTGTGAACTGGCCCTGTCATACCTTCCTCAAGATATATACAAAATCATTAGGAAGTTTAATGTGCCGGCCTCTACCAACTCCTGAAATTTTAATTTTGTGTGGGCTGACCACTTTTTTTTTTTCCTGGAGACAATGCTGCCCAGCATTAGCTGTCCCTCTATTTCGATCATGACACATATCGTTTAAATGATTTCTTTGCACATAAGACAACTATAGAATGGTCACTGTAGTTTGCTTTTTTTTTTGTTGCAGAGATTATAATTGCAAAGTAAATTATAAAGTTTGTAGGTAACATTTTGTATTATTTTGTGTAGATTGAACAGGTTATAAATAATGTTTAAAGTTAGAGTTTATTCAGTTTGTCATAATGCTTGATTATTTGGACTTATTTCTTTAAGGTTTAAGTCTTCTGGATGGAGAGGAGGATATCTTTAAAAACCTAAAAGATAAATTTTGGCCAACGTACAAGGTAATAAATGAGTGTGTTGTTCTTTTACATGTTCCAATTGTCAATGGCTACGGCCTAAAACATAAAAGTGGGTGAGCGAATCATAACAGGAAATTAATGACAAAGGCAGTAAAACATTGTGGTCACATTCTACTAGGACCACAAACATCAAATGCTTCTTCTATCTTGCAGAATTGAGCGATTATTTGGCCATCTGTAAGTTACTCTTGATCTTAACAAAGTTCCACCTACAGTTGTGAGAAAGCCTTGCTCTCTTGGAAGTTTAAATAAAAAAAAAAAAAAAAAAAAAAGGTAGTACTGCTTAGATTCCCAACTGACTTCGGCCACTTTCACACGGGCGCACCACCCAGCGGAGTCCGTTCTGGGGGATCGTGTGTGCAGAGACGGAGCTGCTCAGCAGGGGATCTCTCCGCTGAGCAGGCGGTTGACAAGTCTGTGTCTACTAGGCTGATGTGGAGCGGACACAGCCCGCTGTCGGATGGAAACAGACCGCCTGTCAATTTCCATCCAACTGTCATCCAGACAGATGGGGAACGGCTGTTTTTAGTGGACAGGATTGGATCGGATGTCAGCAGGTGTCAACGCTCCATAGAAAGCAATGGATGGTCCCATCAAGTCCACCTGAAAAACTGAAAGGCAGACCTGATCCATCCATCCATGTGAAATGGCCTAAAGGAGTTTTTTTAGTATTTCCAGCTCCTCATAACAGCCAGCAAGTGGGTATTACATGAGTTTTCTGCTGATTGTAAAAGTGAAAGAACACGTCTCCAGGCAATGTTTAGTTGTTTCAGGGAGGGAGATGACCACTGAGTGCTGTAGATGTTAGCTATGCAGTCTGCTCATCAGTTGCTGGATTGAAGCGGAACTCCACCCAAAAGGAGAGGTTCCACTTTAGGTGCTCCTCCCCTGCCACACTTGGAATGTCATCTTTTTTTTGGGGAGGGGGAAACCTAATTTTGACAGTCAATCCCTAGGCGATTCAAGCAGAAACTCTCCACTTCCCCTCCCTTCCCACAGTCTTCTGGGACATGTCACAGGTCCCAGAAGACTGCAGGACTATTCACAAAGTGCAGTACAATCTGAGCATGCGGCAGCCGCCTGTAAAGCCAAAAGCAGCATAGCTGGCTGCCCATAGTTAGGATGCCGGCGGCAGGAACCCGAAGGCTTGTTAAGAACTAGTCTGAGTAAGGGCAGCGATGGATCCATGGACAGGTAAGTGACCTTTTATTTAAAAGTCAACAGCTACAGGATTTGTAGCTCCTGAATTTAAATTTTTTTTTCCAGAGTGAACCTCTGCTTTAAATTCTATTAGATCTGCTTCTGGAACTGTAAGCAACAACTGATCGGCACAACACAGATAAAATCTGCCCCATCCAGTGGCCAGCAGGAAAGAACAAGCTCATCTAAATACCGAGGATATGTTCTTTCACTTGGGCCCATCACTTACACTTACAATCTCTGCTCTCAGTGGCTGAAATAGGAAACATTGAGGGAGCAGAATGCATTTTCAACACAGGCATGAAGGAAATGACTGCAGATGGCGGTCACTGGAAGGTTTCCAAAAGTACACATTTTATGTTCATTTTAAGGAAACCACTGAGAATTGAAGCTAGGAGTAAATATGTAATTTTTTTTTTTTTATTTTACATTAGCTATACTTTATATAGTAATCCATTATACAAAAAATTCTGTGCTTCCAATCAGTGCCACCTCATAAGTGCCCCTCAGTGCAGCCTCATCAGCACACATCAGTGAAAGAGAAAAATGACCAGTTTGCAAAAGTTTATAACAAACTTTGAAAAAAAAAAAAATTAGCATGCATGCACAATTGTCATTTAAAGTGTAACAGCGCTGAAAGCTGGAAATTGGCCAAGGCAGGAAGAGGGTAAAAATGCCCGGTAGGCAAGTGGTTAAAACCATGTAACAAAAGCCTTACATGTCTTTAAAAATATTAGATACACAGAATAGTCACAAGTTATTGTAAGGGTAATTGACGCATGCTGACCGTAGCTAAAAATGGCCCGAGTACAGAGGCATAACTAGAACCTTCAGGGCCCTGATGCAAGAAACCATGAAGGGCCCCCCAGACCCCTGGCCGGGGCCCTTACCTTCAAGCCCAGGGCTCTTCCCACTAATCCTGGGGCTCTTTACACTCGTTGCATGGCCTTTTATTACGGTCCCGCAGCAAGATTCTTTCACAAGTTCTGCAGTGGGCCCCCTTCCTGCAATCTTGTGGGCCCACTTCCTGCAATCTTGGGGCCTCCCCACAGTGGTGCAATGCCAGGGTCCGGTCGCAAGTGTGACCTTTGCGATCCTGGAAGTTCACCCACTGGTTTGCTACCGGGCCCCCTGGAGCATGGGGCCCGGTAGCGATTGCAACCCCTGCAACCCCTGTAGTTACGCCCCTGCCCGAGTATCTAGGAATCCATGGGAACTGGTCCAGAAATGGTTAACTAACAATTAATATACTCTGCATTAGACATGTGCACTACCGAAAAATGTGTTTCATTTGTTTGTTTGTTTTTTTTCATTTATCGAATCATTTGTTTTGATCGGCATTCGTTACTTTGGATAATTCGTAACTTCATATGCATTCATATTCAAAATTGCACGGCTACTTTTTCTTTGGGGTCCTCTACCATATTCTTGCTATGATAAGATTAAAGTCAGGTAAATGCTGGTTCTGCCTAGTAGGCCTGGATTTAGTTACATAGACAATAAAGTTGAAAAAAGACATATTGAATTGTCACACAGTCATTCTATTAACAGAAAATGTTTCTTTTTCTCCCCTTTAGACGGGAGTATGTTGCTGGACCATCTTTCAGGTAAGATCCCAATTATCAGAAATAAAAACACCCCGTCCACTTCATACTTTGTAAGTGTGTAGTTCTGATTGTGTGCACAATTGTGATGTATTTTCCCTGAAGTATATCTAATTTTACATGGGGGGGCTTTCTGTGCCCCTCTATCTGGGGGTAGAGACATCACAGCCTGCACATGCAAAGCATACATGTAGAGATTTCTAGATGTTTCTGTGATCAGAGGATGCCATCACCGGCCCAGTACACCCCAACTATTGGGTACATGTGCACCCCTCTACACACTACAGCTCCACAAGTGACGCAATGTGCCTAATACTTCGTAAATATTCTGGCAGTTTTTTGAAAGTTTGTAAATTGTATAAAACAATGCATGCAAATAACACACTTTACATTTAGGCTACATTCACATATAGGCGTCTCGGATCGTGGGCAGAATTGCCGTGATTCTGCCCGTGATCCCGAACCATTGCAAGTCACGGGACGCCCCATGCAATTCCTGTGACTTGCAATGGCACCCCAAACGCAGCGCAATTTTTGCCGCAATTGTCGCCCGACAAATCGCTGTAAAATCGCGCAAACAGAATCAGGAATGTCACCCAAAAAAAGTACAAGAACTTCTTTTGGGCGTCAGGCGTCCCGCGATTGTTTGCGCAATTTTGCCACAAATCGTCAGACGACAATCGTGGGAAAATCACGCCACGTTTGGGGTGCCATTGCAAGTCACGAGAATCGCACAGGGATCCCGCAACTTGCATTGATTTGGGACTGCGGGCAGAATTGCGGCAATTCTGCCCACGATCAGAGACACGTATATGTGAATGGAGTCTTAAACTTTTACTTTAGGCCTGTGTTTGGCTACTTTCTCACCTATACTTAAACTGAATTAAATATGAATTCGTTTGATAATTTTTGGTGAAATATACATGCTTACCTTGTGCTGTTTTTTTTTTCTTTGTAGACCATAAATTTCAGCCTTATACCACCCATTGTCAGAACAGCGTACATTGGAGTTTGTGCATTTTTGTGGACCACATTTCTCTGTTATATCCGGAACAGAGACATTGACCAGGTGACAACCCGTGTCCTGCAATACATTCCAATCAGGCGAAGTAAAACAACGGCACAGACAGAAAAGGAAGATGGAAGCAAATCTTCTAAATAGGGAAGAAAAAAAACTGGCTTTTATTGGGAAAAAACTTGAGATGCATTTTGGGAACAATATGTGTGCTATGTTCTGTTTACAATGAAAATGTAAACCTTTACTGAATGTACGTTTTTTGGAAAAAAAAAAAAAGTTTTCAGTATTTCCATTATTGAACTGTTTGGATTACTCTTTTAAGGTGCATGCCAGTCAAAATGTAAAGCTGAACTCCAGGATAAGCAATTATTGTCTAATTACAAGACTTGTGTATTCTTACTTAGTTCATTTCCTCCAGATCTGTGCAGTAATCCTGTGCAAAACGTTTTCTTTGTGAAGGAGTTTTCTGTAATAAAGACCAGTCACTGCTGCTGTCTTAACTTGTGCAGGGTGACAGGTCTTGTCTCCGCCCCCTCCTGTAATTTTCTGCAGGCAGCCTGTAGTGGGAGGAGCTGATAGGCCCCACCCACAGCTCTGTTTAGGCTATGTACAGCACAGTGATGAGGTAATTATCTTTTACAAAGTAACATCTGGATTCCAATAGGCATTTAGTGCAAACACAAAAAAAAAAAAAACCTTTGTGGCTATTAGGAAATCTATTTAAACGTTTTCAGGCCCAGAGTTCAGCTTTATGCTCAGTTCCAACCAATGTGAAAGGCTGGAGACCTCTCTTAGGTTTCAAGTAGTGTCATTATCCCCATGGAAGAGATTTATCCTTCCCCACTGTGGACACAAAAAAATAAACAAAAAAAAGTTTGTCTAGTGCTGGCCATACACGTATAGAGTTTTGGAAGAGAATGTTCATATGAACATTCGTACGCAAATTCTTTAAACATTCAATGAACGAACAAATGTTGTTTGAAAATTTTCTTTTGCTTTTAACATTCAATTTTAAAATGAATGTAATTTCTGAGCGAGAACCATATACACTGCCCAAAAATTCGTTAGATCGAGAAAAGTTTTCGTTCCTGCCCCTTCTAATTTACCCATCACTGCAGTCCAAAACCGACATCAATTTGACCCCACTAAAGATCAGAAAATCAAATAAATATTCTTAAAATTAAAATTTATGAACGAAAATCTATATGTGTATGGCCAGCATAACTCTTTCCTACTTTTTATTGCTGTCCACGTCCTTGTTGTGGAAATTTGCTGCTACTTCCTATTCTGGCTGCCACCTGTATATAGAAAATTAGTAGAAATCTCCAAACAGCGACGAAGACAGCAATAAAAAGTTGTTCTTGCACACTGCAACTTGAAAAAGCTCAATACAGCATTTCTTTTACTGTTCTAAAATGCAGCCCATTGTTTACAATGTGCCTGTACACACAGGCGTGTATACAACTGCTGCGTATTCTTGAATAATTAAAAATAATCTGCTTTCCCTATCAATATTTTGCACTAGTACATTCAAATTCACGCATTTAGGCATAAACACTAATGAATTTTCTTTAGAAATGTATTGTGCGTCCAAATGCGCATATAAGCACAAAACAAACGCCTAAAATTAGGTTCAGAAATTCTGATGCTCAAACATCATTACTGTGTGCAAGAGACCTAAGGCTACATTCACACAGGCGACTAGCACTGATACGAATGACAGCGGCAGAAATCAATGTGCGCCCAATGATCACAGACCTGTCATTGCAGTGTCACAGGTGGCTGAAACAGCTGAAGGAATTAGCAGATTCCTGCCGCTGTCACTCACATTGGCGCTAGTCACCTGTGCGAATGTAGCCTAACTCTTCTCCACCCAAGTTTGAGCTGGAGTTTGGCTTTAAAATGTAAGTTGCATACAAGGAGCACAGCCTACCTGCTCCGCTCACTTTTGTTGGTTATCTAAGAAATGTTGGCAACTACAAAAGCACAAAAAGCCAAACTCAGAACTCAAACTTAAATTTACACACAAAGGTGCCATCAAATTAGCATCTGCCCTAAGTTTTGGATATTGTATCATGTATTAAATGTATCTAATGCTTATGGACACTTTGTGTTCATAAGCCAGCAAGTAAAGCCCGGTACACACGGGCCAAATATCATAAGTACTGGCTGGGAGCACAGAAGACACGCATTGGTGTCTCCTTAGCAGCTGGTGGATCTCCTCTTCTAAAACAAATAAGTAATAAGAATGGCTTAAAACTGTAATAAATAATAAAACAAAAATGTAATATAATGCAGCTTACCAATATTTACATGTGGTTGCTGCATTTGTTTTTAAACCTTTTTCCCCATGAATTTTCATCTGGTGAACCAGCCAGTAACACACTTCCGATTTTAGGTTGTCTCCACTCCACTGGAGGAGCAACCAAGACACCTTTGGACGACATGGTCAGTCTGAAGTGAGAGTAATATCAAACTAACAGGTTTAGATAAACTTCACAAAGAAATTTAAAGCCAAACTTCAGCTAACCCTTTATAAGCAGTTACAGCAAAAACATTTTTGTCGGAGTTGGTGGTCATCTTTTGTTAATGGTCTGTTTGACTGTCTCCAGTGGCAAGAGGTGGTACTACCAGACAACTTGATTGTAATGGTGGAGCTGGATGATCACATGTGAGGGACTGGACTGGAAACTCTTTGGTACAAACCTGCTGTTTGCTGCTATCCTTTGGCAGCTTAGAGCTGGTGAGTGAAATAAATTATATAATGATATATAATGGCTGCGCTCAACCAATCTATTACACTTGGTGTGTACAAATAACAAAAATAACTCTCAAATGCATGTGCATAAATAAATAAATATATGCCTGGTGCAATCAAATAAATAGTCAATCCAAGCTAATTACCAGGTACAAATAATGAAGGAATACACTTAATAATATGTGCAATGATTAAGAAATTATAAAATCTCAAAAGGGATATAAAAAATGCCAGGTGCAGTGAACAAACAAATATAACTATTTAATCAATGAAGTATCTTAATAGATAAAAATCCTGAGGTGCAAATAAAATAAGGTGCAAAGTGCAATAATTGTATGACAGTCGGATAATGGTGAATAAAACCATGGAACCAAGAGTAAACCAGTCCAAAAACACAGTCCTTAAATTATATAAAGTCTCTGATAAATCTTGTTGCTGCACTTCTTAATGTCTCCAGCACCTCCACCAAAAACAGGACCACCCGGTGTGCACAAAATGCTTACCAGAATGAACGGGCCCCTTATTATAGGGGGTCGGTTCAGGCTGTGATTCACAAGTTGTAAAGACAAGATATTAACGGGCAAGAACCAGTTAGTTCAGTCTCCAGTGGGTGCCTCCAAACAATTCACACCATCCGCCTTAGAATATCCTCAAAACCAGGGGATTGGCCTCCCGAATAGCATGGTTAAAAAAAAAAAAACAAGAAGGGCTGTCATGGTGAAGTAAGTAGGTATAGTGTTATTAAATAAATGGATGCACTTACATAGTGGGACTCTTGATGAGGACAGCTAAGCGCTGACGAAACACGTCAGGACGTTGGATTGCAATCACGATACCACGCCACTTCCAGCTCCAGGTGGAATGCGGAAGCGGCGTTCCTACCTGGACTCTACGGCTTTTTATTTCTACATGTCGGGTTGAAAGAAACCGTTATGTAAGTGCATCCATTTATTTAATAAACACTATACCTAGTTACTTCACCATAAGAGCCCTCCTTGTTGTTTTTTTAACCATGCTATTTGGGAGGCCAATCCCCTGGTTTCGAGGATACTCTAAGGCGGATGGTGTAAATTGTTTGGAGGTAACCACTGGAGACTGAACTAACTGGTTCTTGCCCGCTAATATCTTGTCTTTACAACTTGTGAATCACAGCCTGAACCGACCCCGAAGGGGTCCGTTCATTCTGGTAAGCATTTGTGCACACCGGGTGGTCCTATTTTTGGTGGAGGTGCTGGAGACATTAAGAAGTGCAGCAACAAGATCTATCAGAGACTTTATATAATTTAAGGACTGTGTTTTTGGACTGGTTTACTCTTGGTTTCATGGTTTTATTCACCATTATCTGACTGTCATACAATTATTGCACCTTATTTTATTTGCACCTCAGGATTTTTATCTATTAAGATACTTCATTGATTGAATATTTATTTGTTCACTGCACCTGGCATTTTTTATATTTACATCCCTTTTGAGATTTTATAATTTCTTAATCATTGCACATATTATTAAGTGTATTCCTTCATTATTTGTACCTGGTAATTAGCTTGGATTGACTATTTATTTATTTTATTGCACCAGGCATATATTTATTTATTTATGCACATGCATTTGAGAGTTATTTTTGTAATTTGTACACACCAAGTGTAATAGATTGGTTGAGCGCAGCCATTATATATCATTATATCATTTATTTCATTTTTCACGTTCACGTTGCGGCTCCCTATCAGGAATAATCTCCTACACTTTATACCTTTTTTGCATTTATCATTATATTTTTTATATTCACTTACTAATTTTCCACTGCGCGGGTACTGTTGGTGCTTAACACCAATATCCTCCTTTCCATAGAGCTGGTGAGTGCGGCATTGTTGTTGGTAGTGGTGGTGTGGAACCCCTAAAGGTGGAAGTCACTGGCACAAGTGGACACAGCTGATATTAGTGGACTTTTTTCACTTTTAATTTACATTTTTAATCCTTTTTTTGTCATTTTTCACTTTGAATGTTTCTTTCATGTGACATAACTTATTTTAATTTGAGAAAATTATTTACACTTGGAACTGCACAACTGTTTGTCAATTTTTTACCTTTTTGAGATAAAGGTTTTGCATAAATAAATAAAAGCTGATCATTCTAAGCACCCCTGTCAGTGGTTAATGTTCTGTCCTCAAAGCCTTCACCTGCTATGTTTTCTAGACACCTTGGTCTGTTAAAGGAAGATGAAAAAGCAACTTACTGGTAGAATCACCCTGTGAAAATAAAGAATAAAAAAAGAAAACCAATGCAGGTACCACATTTAAAAATTGGTAGGCTGAAATTTATACTACATTTTTTGTTTTTCAATTTAATACCATTATAAATATTGTGCAGACTAAGGGATTCCACCTCAGATTCACCTCTGAACTAATAGATTACAGGTGCAAAATTTGAATTGGGGTCCGAGAGGCTGCTGGGGCCAGCAAATAAACCTGGTACACACGGGCCAAATATCAGCCCATGTGTACACCAGCCTGTCCAACAGAAGCCAGATGAATGGGCATGCTGGAAAACCAGCAACCAATCAGTGCCGGCAACCAATGGGCTGACCGGTGTGTTCTGGCAGGAGAGGGGCAGGGTGTTAGTCCCCCTGTCACAAGACAACAGCTCAAGGGGAGATCGCTGTACAAACATCAGAAAGTTAGTACAGCGGCTCCTCCCAACCGCCCTCTTTTTTTTTTTCATTTAGCGCACTGGGTTGAATGAAAAAAAAAAAACAAAGTGTGTACCAGGCTTAATCCACATAAAAACAGATTGTGCTGCTGGAAGTAAACAGACATGCATGCTGAACATTTTTTTGTTGCCTTTATAATGTACCCCTTGGGGAAAGACCCTGCCAGGTCATTAAAGATTAAAAATCATCAGGTATTTGCAAAAGACACCGTATACTCACTTCTCTGGTCATCTGGATCTTCAGTCCTCCCCAACGTTGAACTCCCTGTGTCCCGTGCAGCGTTTACTGGGTCTTTCTGCCAACCTCCCACTACAAGACTCAGTGAGGACACTGAAGTCAGTGGGAGGAACCAGTGAAAGCTGTGGGGGACTCTGCAAAGTGTTGGAATTCAGGTGATTATATATTTTTTTTTTTTATAGCAAATTTCCAAGGAAACATACAAAACTACAAAACAGTGCTTTTTGAAGAGCTCTGTACAATCAATGGTAGCAAATAGAATATGAATTTCAAACCGTATATACAGTACATATAATGCAGAGACACCCTGAGGTTGAAAAACTGATATCAACAGCATGATCATCCCTGAGGGAGTATTTTAAGAGTGAGAAGATGAAAAAAAAATGGAGGGGAAAGGAGAGAGGAAACCCGATGTCCCAGCCAGCATAACACCATCAAAGTTTCATGTGTAGTAGAAAAATAGTTGGATAGCATGACCAATCAATAACTTAGATTAGGAAGCTGAAATTTTATCAGCATATTCAACAGACATCAGGCCCATATATCAGAGTGTTGCGTAATTGACCCCTTAGCTATATGCGTGGTGATGATTGCTCTTAGAGGGAGAAGCATTCATGGGGGCAGGCAGCAGGACAGGTAAGCATATAAAATCTAGTTTTGCCGTCGCAGCTTTTTGTCCAGTTTAATTTTTGTGACAGGTTAACTAAAATGAAATACCTTGCATTGACATCACATCTTTGCTGACAATTTTAAAAGCTTCTCTGTTAATGTACCCATTACTTCAGTAGTAATCCATGCTGGCTTTCCTTTTATTACTATGGTATGACAGAGAACTGTATATGGTATACATTTATCACAGTACATATCTAACATTTAAAAAATGTCCTCTTTGACCTTTGTACTTTTTATCTGAAAGAATCATTTCATATCTGTGCTTTATTATTGAATTTTTACATTTGAATTGTGGGTTATTGCAGTTAGCCAGAAGTTGGGAGAAATCAAAATCAACTAATTAAATATTGTTGCATTCTGCGTGTAAGTTTGAAAATAAAATATTTTTTACCTGCAGATATTAAATTAACCCCAGCATATAGATTATTTTAATACATAGACTTCAGAAGAATATTAGGAAATTACCATTTCACTTATTAGAATATTATGAATTATTCATTATTTTTAAATGAAAAAGAATATTAGGAAATATACAGGAGGCTGCCCATACAGATGTCAAATAATGGGCATAAAGAAAGATTATCTCTGTCCAAGATGGCTGAGCCAGAATAGAAAATCCTATCACACGATATCTATGTTGCCATGTATTTGCAGAAATGGCGACGCTTTAGTCCTTCAAGAAATCCAGAAGTTCATCAGGGGCTTCAAAACACTAGATTGCACAGATTTACCCAAAAGTATGGCAAATCCTTCTAAATTATTATTTTGCCACCTCACATTTTGTGCCGGAGCATGGAAGGGTTGCCTGAAATAATGTAGTGCAATCAGTAGTAAAAATGCAAAAATATTTTATATTAAAATATATTACTTTTATTAGGATTACTGTAACTTACATACAGTATATTTTACATTCATGTCAGGGATTTGAAATCAAGGTTTGATGTGTTACTCCTCAGGGTCTTATGTGAAGATTTTATTCTAAAAGAGAGACAAGAGGCCGCTGTCAGGAGCCGACTCTATTATGAGTTTCTGAACCTGGAAGACAAGGAAAGAATTCATTGTGTAGTACAAAACCTCAAATAAAACACAACAGGGTTCAAAATTGGTGTCTGAAGTGAGAACTGTTTGTATTGCCTTGCATCACCAAATCACATTTTCTGTCATGAATAAGATTAGGGTCTGTGTTGATAGGCTTTAGACTTGTGAGATAATTCAGAACCCACTGGCAGATGCATTTGACTTGTTTAACCCCTTCACGACAACGTAACGCATATATGTGGCCTCACTGCACTGGGCTTTTATACATGGGGTGACAAATATGTGTTTCTCCCCTTGTGTTGGGAGCGTGCCGCAGGGCGTTCTCCCAGCACAGAGACTGGAATCTCACCAAGAGCCCAGGGCCCCGTACTAATGATTGGGACCTGGATCTCCCGATTCTGGGTCCCCTGATCACTGTGGTAGCCTCACTGTGATGCCCGCCCCTATGTTTTTTTTTTTCTTTCTGTGAATAGAGAAGAAGGATACAATGTATATTTCTCATTCCTTGCAGAAAGAAAAAAAAGTGTTTATAAAGAAATATTTAATAAATAATAAAATATAAAGAAAAATACCTAGATCTAGGTCAGTGCTAGGGTTAGTGTTTGGGTCAAATGTCAGGGTCGGTATATGTTGGACAGGATTTTTTTATTTTATTTAAATTAGCATCACTGTGTTTTAGGTAGGACAAAAAAAAATGGGCACTATAGCTTCTGGACTGTACTACGGGTAAAAACAATAAACACATGTGGTATCATTGCAATCGTCAGGAGCAGGACAATTCATTTTGGGTTCTTCTTTGGTGGTAGTTTATGGTAGCAACAAGAAATATACAGCTATTTTACTATTTTGGGCCATTTTTCCTGCGATAATAATAAAAAAAAAAAAAATATCAGGAGATATCCTTAACTATTTACCACCAAATGAAAGCCTAATTTGTCATTAAAAAAGACAAGGTATAATCCACCTGGATGCACAAAGTAGTTGTGATGATATGTACGGTTTTACTAACACACCTCAAAGTTGCAAAATTGTGCTTAGGCATTTACATGTGTCTAAATACAAACAGACCATTTTAAATGTGTAACACTATCCTATGTATGGTACTTGTGACATCATCTAGTTGGAGACTCTGTAAACGGCCAGTTTGTTACCTGTTTAAATTTGGGATGGGAAGAGTCCTGCAGTAACTGTAAGATTACCCCTTCACTTGTGGTTAAAAAAGCTCCACTTTGTTGAATGCGGGAAAGAGCCACAAGACGGTCCACCTGGCTGACAGAACAACAATCATCTTATAATGTATGAGATCTCTCCAAGACAGAAGATACTTCAAAGAAAGTTCACAAAATGCATGTCATATTTTATAACTAGCAGCTGACTTCCTGCCAAGTAAACTTAAAATAAAAATATCAACCGTCATTTTGCTGCCTCCTTAGAACTTGTGTACCTAGAGATTTGATAGTGTCTGGACTGCCTGTCTTGCCCATGCAAGTCAATGTGAATGCAAAACCAACTAAAAAGGTAGCTGGGAGCTACTGAAAATCAAGCCAAAGCAACTCAAAATTATACTTCATTGGACTTGCTTCTGAGACAGTATTGTCAAAGGGAAACCCTTCAGTGGCCAAATAAAAGCTTCTCTTTTATGCTGATACCAGTCTGTATGCCCATTGTTACCAAGTGGGGACAGGTCCTTGTACACCTCCAGTGAACTTATATAATATTATATATAAGATAAAGAGGCCCACACAATTAATAGAAGATTCTTTAAATGAAAAATCAAGCTTCTTGTTTACAAATGATCACTGTAGAGTCAAAAAGCAATCCCCTGGGATCCAGTGCAATGCAGAATGTCCTATGATGCTGCCCCATCAAATCTTAATCACCGAGAGGCGAAATCTCATGCCTATACACTGCATTGGCTTTGGAGCAAAGATACCAAACTGAAATTTCCCTTTGTAACAATAGTATGCCTCTAAAAATAAAGTAAAAATATGAGAGTTGATCCCCCCCCCCCCCCCGAAGGTACGCTGCACCACCTGCATAATGCAATTTGAGAAAAGGGTCCACAATGTGTTTTGGTCTTTTTCTTAAAACCCTGGCGATGATGGACATTCTGTATAGGCGAATAGCAACATAGCAGGG
Source organism: Pelophylax lessonae (assembly GCF_965119305.1). NCBI lineage: Eukaryota > Metazoa > Chordata > Amphibia > Anura > Ranidae > Pelophylax > Pelophylax lessonae. Next base: position 119,814,752 of record NC_138779.1, read on the forward strand.
GATCGGTGTTCCTGACCATATCCTGGTGCTCAGTATCTCAGGGACACATTTCTTCTTTATTAAAGTTCTGAGCAAACTGCCAGCAGTGCAGTAGCTATTCAATTATCTCGCCATGAATGTGCTTAATGTGATATAAAAAGGAAACCAAACATAAGTTACCTGCGAGATGAGCAAGCGTCAGCTACAACATGGACATCGAAACCCTTTTCTAGAAGATCCAATGTGGTACTCTGAAAAGGCAATTGATAGAACAGCTGGTTAAAAAAGAAAAAAAGGACAAGATGGAAAGAAATAGGGATCAATTATAAAGTAAGTGTGCCCAAATCTGAATGAGAGTAGGAAGCACTGATTGGAAACCCTCCAATGCTCTGTCCAGTCATATCTATCATTTCAGCTTTGTGGCGCTTGGCTTTCCCTGCAATTGTCAGTCTCTACTTAGGTGCATGAGTACATGTGTCTGTAATGACTGGGATGGTAAGTGTAATATGGATAGGTAGGTCACAACAGAGCACAGCACAGGCTCCAAAAACGGACCAAAACTTTTATTCATTGCGAATGGAGTAGAGCTGGCCATACATGGATTGAAATTTGGCCATTCGAGCAGGGATTGGCCGAATTTCCATCCAGGTCTGGCCACTATGGTTGAATTGAAGTTGACCTTCTGATAAATTTCCATTCAACTGCACTTTTGGTATTTTTTTGCTCGATCAGCACTGCAGGTAATTGACTGCAGCGCTGATCTGTGTATTTTGACGGCAGGGGAGTCTCCACACTGCCAGAGTACAATGACACAGCGGGGAGGGAAGGGATTCCCTCATCCACATCGAATGACCACGAGGGAATCAGGTGTTTTTTTTTTTAACCTAATGGTTGAATGAAAACATAACTGACCCATGTATGGCCAGCTTAAGTAAGGGATAAAACCCCTAGCAGGTTATTTTTTGCTGTCTATGTCCTGCTGAGACTTCTCTTCAATTCTTGTCCTGATGACCCAACAGGGTACAATAATAAATTTCAACAGTTTAAGGAAATTGCTGTCTTAGACAAGCCTTTCTCAAACATTTTGTCCTAGAGTAACCCTTGCAATAAATTTTCAAGTCTTGGGGAACCCCTGCTAAAACAAATTGATTGGGGCTAGTTGGAAACATGCCCCCTACAGTTAAAAAAACATTGGTGTCCTGCAGCTGGCTCTGCCAAAAAATGTTGGCCCCAGAGCGCTACAGGCACCATCAGACAGGGGTCAATCAGCCACAGCTCAAGGAACCGCTAGCACCTCTGAACGCTGGTTGGGAATGGCTGTCTTAGACAGTTAACACTTGTGCATTTCTCCCCATTAATTTGAAACATATACTATTGTGACAACTGCACAATTTTGGATTTACTGTCACTTTCTATCTCAGTCACAGTGTTCAAAAGGAAAACTGAGGGGTGAATCTCTCCAGCAGAGACACAAGCAGCAGTAAAAACCAGACAAAGCGTACAACCCTTTCCTACCCCATCCAAAACAAAAAGAAAATGTTGCTTTTACATATATTTACTGTATATGGAGTACATTTTTAACTTTGGCAAGCAATATTCACACATGTGGCCACCAATACTATCGTTTACAAAAAAGGGCTCACTAGTGTCGTCCTTTAACAGTAATGATCAGTTACAAATACCGTAATGCAGGCCTGTGTCTCAATGCCGCAGAGGATAACAGAACGTCTCTCAGGAAAGGACTGAAGTTCCTTCTCCACTTCTGGGATCAGCATAGTGAAGCAGGTCTTGGAGTATTTCTTGATGCTATCAGCTCCGAGCTCTGGCACGGTGGGGCCAAGTCCTTTAGGGTATTGTTCAGTCACTATAACTGGTATGTCTAAAATTTTGCTAGCCTGTAGATAAATAAATCAAAGTTAATTAATAAAAGGTAATTACTAAAATCTCATTAAAGGTTTACCAGAATTCTAGGTATGTCCTTTTTTGTATAGTTACATTAGTTTAACGTGGAACATTTTAAGTATACATATACCATACCTGTGGGATCCCAATAAAAGCTGGGAATCCCTGTAATAGTCACCACTAATCCAGTGGTCACCCCTATCTTCTAGGTCCTGGCTTCCCTGCTGCATAGTGAACACTGGGGCTCGCTCACTCAGCATGGGTGCCATTCATAGAATGCCTTGCATTTTTCCCAGTGAATGCAAGGTGTTCTCTGATTGGACAAGTTGTAAATGTGGACACCTGACATTACAATCTCCAACTTGTCCAATTAGAGAATGCTTTGCATTCGTGGAAAAAAAAAATGCAAGGCGTTCTGTGAATGGTGCTGGCACAGAAAAATATTGGCAATCACTGTATTAACAGGGACTACTACACAGATTCTTGGCTTCCACAAGAATCCCACAGGTATGGCATATGCATACTTATATTTCTCCAGGATAGAGTAATTAAACTATGAAAATAACACCTAACTGGAATTCAGTTTTAATCCCATTTGCGGTCAGTCGTTTTCGCACATTTTGCACACAGCATGGAGTTCGCACTTCCGGGTGCGTTCTACTGCCAGCCGGACTTGAGGTCACTGAGGAACCGGAATCTGACGCAGACTCTGGTTCCTCAGTGACGTCACGTCCGGTTGGCAGTGGAAAGCACGCAGAAGTGCGAACTCCACGCCTGTGCCTGGAATAGCAGAATAGATGTCTGCCTCTTTGCACTGATGATATATACAGTACTGCAATTTTGCCTCTACTATATAGTAAGTGTAATTTATATATGCGCTTGGGAAATAAAAGGAATATATTACACTATTTTGGATCCTTTTCTCTTCCATTTATGAGCTATGATCTAGTAAGGACCCGCAGGAAGTGACCCAGTTTCCACTTACCAGACCAAGCCTGTTAGACCTACATGCAGTATTGCTAAGGGGTCCACGATATCTGGTAAGTGCAAGCACTTTTGGGGTTTGGAGCACTGATCACTGCATGAGAATCAATCATAGAAAATTACAGCACCTTATCAGTTTGCCACAGAAGCACTTTATTTTGATCTACGGACTTTCACTGGCCAATTGCTTTTTTACATTATTGGTTTTAATTTTGTACATAAAAGTATATACCATTTGTACGGACTTTCGCTGGCCACATGCTTGTTTATAATATTGGATTAATTCTTGCACATACAAGTTTATATGTTTTTGTACTTTAAATATTATTTAAATGATCACATTGTGGATGTAAATCTTATTAGTTGGTGCACAGGAGCACTTTGCCCAACTGATGGACTAGCAATATCTACATGTATGGTGTGTGGTACTTAATGTTGTACTTTATATGTAGTGGTATTGTGGTTTAATGTTTTTTTTATCATTTTCACCGTGCGATGAAAATCGGCAACAAGTTTTTTTTATGTGAGAAGCACTCATACACATAGCGTGGGTTTTATTATGTACTGTTAATCATCAGAGTTTGTTGCCATGCATGTTACTTTTATCCTTTGTGGGTATTCATTTGGCTATTTGGTTTCTTTTAATAACTCTCGGGTAACCCCCAGTGTGTGTTTTTTTGCAGTATATAATTAGCTCCTGTCTAACTTGCCCCAGTATGTATACTGTGTGGATGAATGTGAGTTAGGGACCTTAGATTGTAAGCTCCTTGAGGGCAGGGACTGATGTGAATGTATATTATACAGTATATATGTAAAATGCTGCGTAAGTTGATGGCACTATATACGTTTTATTCATAAATGAATAAAATTTTAGGTGCTAACTAAAAACCTGAATAAAAAAAAAAAGTAGTCACACATACAGTGGGGATCGAAAGTTTGGGCACCCCAGGTAAAAATTTGTATTAATGTGCATAAAGAAGCCAAGGAAAGATAGAAAAATCTCCAAAAGGCATCAACTTACAGATTAGACATTCTTATAATATGTTAACAAAAGTGAGATTTTATTTCCATCATTTACACTTTCAAAATAACAGAAAACAAAAAAATGGTGTCTGCAAAAGTTTGGGCACCCTGCAGAGTTAATATCCTGTACTGCCCCCTTTGGCAAGTATCACAGCTTGTAAATGCTTTCTGTAGCCAGCCAAGAGTCTTTCAATTCTTGTTGGAGGTATCTTTGCCCATTTTTCCTTACAAAAGTCTTTCAGTTCTTTGAGATTTCTGGGCTGTCTGTCACGCACTGCTCTTTTAAGGTCTATCCATAGATTTTCAACTATGTTGAGGTCAGGAGTTTGTGAAGGCCATGGCAAAACCTTCAGTTTACGCCTCTTGATGTAATCCCCCTTGAATTTCGAGGTGTGTTTAGGATCATTATCCATTTGTAGAAGCCATCCTCTCTTTAACTTCAGCTTTTTCACAGATGGCATCAAGTTACCATCCAAAATTTGCTGAAATTTTATTGAATCCATTTTTCCATCTACTCATGAGATGTTCCCTGTGCCACTGGCTGCAATACAACCCCAAAGCACGATTGATCCACCCCCATGCTTAACAGTTGGACAGAGGTTTTTTTTTATTAAATTTTATGCCCCTTCTTCTCCAAATGTACCTTTGCTCATTCCGGCCAAAAAGTTCAATTTTAACCTCATCGGTCCACAGAACTTGTTTCCAAAATGCATCAGGCTTGTCTATATGTTTATTTGCAAAGTTCAAACGCTGATTTTTGTGGTGAGAACGTAGAAGAGGTTTTCATCTGATGACTCTTCCATGAAGACCATATTTGTACAAGTATCTCTTTATAGTGGAATAGTGTACCACAACTCCAGTGTCTGCCAGATCTTTCTGGAGGGATCGTGCAGTCAAACGTGGGTTTTGAATAGTTTTTCTCACAATCCTGTGAGCTGTTCTGTCTGATATTTTTCTTGGTCTTCCAGATCTTGCTTTAACTTCCACTGTTCCTGATGACTGCCATTTCTTAATTACATTCCGAACAGAGGATATTGACATCTGAAAACGCTTTGCTACCTTCTTATAGCCTTCTCCAGCTTTGTGAGCGTCAACTATTTTCAGTCTTCTAGACAACTGCTTAGAAGATCCCATGGTGCTGATTGTTGGGGCAAGGTCAGATGAGTCTGGGCATTTAAAACCTTTGAGATTGACATCACCTGGTCTTCCCAGACAATGATTGAGAACAATCTATGACACTGGCAGGTCTCAGCCTTGCAAAGGGGACAGTGCATGCTATAAATTCTGCAGGGTGCCCAAACTTTTGCAGACGCAATTTTTTTGTTTTCTGTAATTTTGAAAGTGTAAATAATGGAAATAAAATCTAACTTTTGTTGACATATTATAAGAATGTCTAATCTGTAATTTGATGCCTTTTGGAGATTTTTCCCATCTTTCCTTGGCTTCTTTATGCACATTAATGCAAATTTTTACCTGGGGTGCCCAAACTTTCGATCCCCACTGTATAATTCCATCCAACATCCATGTCCTGTATTGTACATTTTTGATTTGGGTCAATCTCTTACCTGCAGCACCCTTGCAGCCACAGACACAATCTGAGGGAAGAACACAATGTTTTGTCTGAACTTCTCCTGCATATCACATAAAAACAGGACACTGGACTTCTGGCCCAGCCTTCCTAAGCGACTCAGTGACATCCCGGCTTCCTAAAAAAAAAAAAAGAGAATAAAATTAGCAAATATAAATTGACAAAAACACACACACACACACATATATATTTTTGCTTCTTCCAAATGTGAAGATAACGTATTTACTGTAGGAATGAATAAATGGAACAAAATTACCGTGAAACCTAAAGTACCCAGACTCATTAACTATGATAGTTAATCAGTATTTAAGTTGGATTCTGTGTTTATTAGGTAGTCCGAGTCCTGGGCAGTTTGCGCTGAGCACTTGCCGTGAACTGTATACTCTATAAACTGATTGGGCTGCTTGCCATTTTCTTTCTGCTGTGATTGGTAGACATGGGAGGTCTTTAGCTGCTGTGAATGTGGCTCTCATATATGATTATACCTTTTGGAAAAATTAACTAACCTCCGGGAATCCTATTTATTCACTGCTATATACTTTGTTGTATTAAAATAAAAAAATAGAACCACACAGGAGGAGCCTTGGCATGGTTTGTTATTTCTGAATATATATTGACAGGCCATGCAACTGGGACCTCTGTTTTATTAGATCCCTTTACTGGATCATAGGGTTAAGTTCCCATGAATGTGGAGTCCTATTGACCCCAGATCTCTCCATAAAGAGTACCTGTCACTGCTTATTTCTATAACAAGGAATGTGATAGAATAATTTAAAAAAAAGAGCTACACTCTAACTCTACTGGTAACCGTTAAAAAATTTTAAAGCGTTGCCTATGGAGATTTTTATTGACCGTAGTTTGTCGCCATTCCACGGGTGTGCACAATTTTAAACCTTAACGTTAGGTATCTATTTACTCAGGGTGACATCATCTTTCACAATATCCCAAAAAAATTGGCTAACTTTACTGTTTATTTTTTTTTTTAAATGCAGTGAAAACGGAATTTTTGTAAAATCTTACCTGTAAAATTCCTTTCTCTGAGTCCTCCGACAGTCGCCGCCTCTTCATATTCGTCACATATGGGGTATTAGACTTTGCTCCGAAGGAGTAGCTAGGCAACAGAATATGTTAACAATAAAGCTTTAACATATCCCACCCTCAAGGGGTGGTCCCCTCAGTCAATACCCTCCTACTTCCTGTAACCATATCTCAGTTTTAGTGGAATAGCAGTAGAGTATACATTCAAACCCCAAAAGAGGGGCGGGGGCGGCGACTGTCGGAGGACTCAGAGAAAGGAATTTTACAGGTAAGATTTTACAAAAATTCCGTTTTCTCTTACGTCCTCCGACAGTCGCCGCCTCTTCATATTCGTCACATATGGGGACGTCCCAAAGCAGTGCAAACATGAGGGGTGGGAAACGCATCCGCGCCGAAAGGCAACGCAGTCTCCACATCAAAGAAAGGAACCTTACCAAAGGAAGGAAACCAGCTGGGCAACAGCAAAAATAAGTGCTCAACAGGAGCAACAACCCAGGAAAAGACAAAAAACCAGGGGATACAAAACTTATCCCAACAGCCAGGAGTCCCCAACAAGGGACCCTAGGGAACAGCCGCACTAAGAACCTTGCGGCCAAAGGAAGCATCCGCCGATGCTTGAACATCTACTTTGTAGAATTTTGTGAAAGTGTGCACGGTCGACCAAGTCGCCGCCTTACACACCTGGGCTACAGAAGCCCCATGACGACAGGCCCAAGACGTACTCAGAGATCTAGTAGAGTGCGCCTTCACAGGCACAGGGGGAACCTTCCCCTGCAAGGCATAAGCCTGTTCAATGGTCTGCCTGATCCATTTGGCAATGGTAGAGGCGGAAGCCGCCATGCCCTTCCGAGGACCCTCTGGAAGAACAAACAAGGAGTCCGTCTTTCGAAAAGACTCAGTCGATTTAAGGTAAACCCTAATCGCTCGAACAACATCCAGAGAATGCAATCTCACCTCCTTAGGATGTTTAGGCTTCGTGCACAACGAAGGCAAAACAATATCCTCGTTAAGATGGAATTCCGAAACTCGTTTCGGCAGAAAAGAAGGATTAGGTCGCAAGACCACCTTATCCAAATGAACAACCAGGTACGGAGACTTGCAGGACAAAGCCGCCAGTTCCGACACTCTGCGAGCCGAAGTGATCGCCACCAAAAAGGCGACCTTTTTGGACAACATAGACAACGAGATCTCCCTGATCTGTTCAAAAGGAGCACGTTGTAACACAGACAGGACTAGATTCAAGTCCCAAGGGGGCAAGGGATCCCTCCTAGGAGGAACCAGATGCCGCACACCCTGAATAAAAGTGCCAACCAAGGAGTTGGAAGCTACGGGACGTTGAAACAGAACGGCCAGCGCAGACACCTGACCCTTTATCGTAGCCAGCGCCAAACGCTGATCGACACCCGTCTGAAGGAAAGACAGCACACGGGAAACCGAGTACGTGCGGGGTGAAAACCCCCTGGACTCACACCAGGCAAAATAGGCCTTCCAAGTACGGTAATAAACCTTTCCCGAGGAAGACTTCCTCGCGTTGATCAAGGTATGAACAACCTCTGGAGAGAGACCCTTCTCCTTCAGGACCTCGGTCTCAACAGCCAGGCTGTCAAAGCCAGCGACTGTAAAGCAGGATGGTAAATCGGTCCTTGAGACAGTAGATCGTCCCGAAGAGGCAGACGCCAGGGGGCGTCGACCACCAGATTCACGAGGTCTGCGTACCAGGACCGGCGAGGCCAGTCCGGTGCCACAAGAATCACCGTGCTGCGTTCCGAGTGTAACCTGCGAAGGAACCGGGACAGCAACTGAATCGGTGGAAACGCGTACATCAGCCTGTACTGATGCCACGGGGCCACTAACGCGTCCGACGCGTCCGCCCGAGGGTCGCGCGTCCTTGCCACGAACCTCTTCACCTTGTAGTTGAGGCGAGACGCGAACAGGTCCACATCTGGAAGACCCCACTTCGCGCACAACATCTGGAAGACAGCCGGGTGGAGAGACCATTCCCCCTGATCCAGGGTCTGGCGACTCAGATAGTCCGCCTGCCAGTTCTCCACTCCCGGAATGTGAACCGCCGTTATCGCCGGGACATGAGTCTCGGCCCAAGACAGAATGTCGGCCACTTCTCGAGCCGCTCGGGCACTCCTGGTGCCCCCTTGGTGGTTTATGTAGGCCACCGCCGTGGCATTGTCCGTCTGCACCCGAACCGGGCAGCCCTGCAGCCGGTCCGTCCAGCGATGAAGACAGAGCCTTATCGCACGCAATTCCAGAATGTTGATCGGGAGGGAAGACTCCCCCTCCGACCAGGTCCCCTGGGCGGACAGAACGCCCAGAACACCACCCCAGCCCGACAGGCTGGCATCCGTGGTGATTATCGTCCACGAGATCGGACGAAACGACTTGCCCCCGGACACCAACGGGGACTGGAGCCACCACAGGAGGTTTTCCCTGGTGCGATGACTCAACGAGATCTGAAGATCCAGAGATTGAGGTCGCCCGTCCCACTTGGACAAGATCTCCGCCTGGAGACCCCGCGTGTGAAACTGCGCGAAAGGAATCGCCTCGAAAGCCGAGACCATCAATCCCAGACATCTCATACACGTCCGCAGAGACGAGTTCGGAACGTCCCTGAGGGACCTGACTTCCTCCTGAAGAGTCCTGAGTTTGTCTTCCGGCAGGAAGACCTTCGCCTGCACCGAGTCCAGTATCATTCCCAGATAGGGAAGACGAACCGACGGACTCAGAGTCGACTTTGGAACATTTATCGTCCAACCGAACTCCTGCAGAGTTTGCATCGTGACAGACAGGTCCTTCTCCAGACCCTGACTGGTCGCAGACCGAATCAGAATGTCGTCCAGATACCCCAGGACAGAAATGCCCTGGGCTCTCAATAATGCCAGAACCGGTGCAAGCACCTTGGTGAAGACCCGCGGAGCCGAGGCTAGCCCAAAGGGCAACGCCACGAACTGGTAGTGATCCTCCGCAATGGCAAATCGAAGGTATCTCTGATGACCCTCGAATATGGGGATGTGAAGATACGCATCCTTCAAATCGATGGAGGCCATGAATTCCCCCGGAACCAGGGCAGCCACCACCGAGCGCAGGGATTCCATGCGGAACTTGCGAACCCGCACAGAGCGGTTCAGAGCTTTCAAGTCCAGAATTGGACGAACCTTGCCCTCCTTTCTGGGCACAGTGAACAGATTGGAATAAAACCCCCGAAATCTGTCCCGATGAGGCACCGGAACCACCACTCCCTGAGCCCTCAGGTCCCGCACCGCCAGGTGCAGATCCCGCAGGCGCTCTGGAGACAGTTGTAGATTTGAGGGAAAAAATCTGCTCTCTGGCCGAGAGAGAAACTCGATCTTGTAACCAGATCGAACGATTTCCAGAACCCATCTGTCCCGCACACGGGCCAACCAGGGCTGAAGAAAACCGAGCAAGCGTCCCCCCACCCCAAAACTGGGTGAGGGCGCCCCTTCAGGCCGAACTGTTATGGGCCGCAGGTCCGGATTGGCCGGACTTCTGTTTTCCAGACCAGGGCTTCTTCTGAGAGCCCTGGCCCTTGAACGGTTTGCCCTTGAAGTGCGGCCGAAAGGCACGAAAGGACCCCTGAGGGGGCCGAAAATTAGCATGCTTCTTCCCAGAAGCCCCCTTAGCCTTGGGGAAATGGGGCAAGAGAGTGCTCTTACCCCCAGTAATCCCCTTAATCAACACATCCAGGGACTCCCCAAAAAGGCGAGACCCATCATAAGGCAGATTGGCTAAGGTTTTACGTGAAGATTGGTCCACCGACCAACATTTCAACCAAACCAGGCGGCGAGACAACACCGCCACGCTGTGCACACGCGCGGCCAACGGAATCAGGTCCAGGTCCGCATCACACAGATACATGACACCCTGGTGGATCTGATCCACCATATCCAGGGTCGCCGCTGAGGCCGAATCGGCCACTAGGACGCGCCTAAGCATCTGCGTCCAACTTGCGATCGCCTGGGCCGCCATGAGAGAAGCAAACAGAGCCTTAAGCATAGAACCCGTAACAGAATAAGTATGACGGGCAAGAGACTCCAGTCTCCTATCCGTGGCATCACGGAAAATAGGGGATCCCTCTGCAGGGATCGCAGTGGCTTTGTTCAAAACCGCAATAGCATGATCTACTGGCGGAGGCACACACCACCGTTCATCAGTGGCAGGCGAGAAAGGATAACGCAGCTTAAATTTACTTGGTACCGCAAAAGGCTTGCGCAAATCGCGCCATTGGTCCTTAACAGCGCGCTGAAAATCAGCATTGCAGGGAAAGACCTGCGGCGTCCTGCGTTTTCTCTGCGTCCCATAAGCCGCCAAGGCAGCTGGGGGACACACCTCGTCCTGCAAACGCAGCGTCTGCTTAATGGAAGCAATCAACTCATCCATGATTGCAAGCTCTTCAGGCGAGCCAGGGGGAGAATTATCAACCCCCTCAACTTCAGCCTCTACCTCAGACCCCACTAGATCCAGAGAGGAGCGGGACCCCGATAGGGGGGTCCCCGCCAGAACAGCCCCATCACCTTCACCCTCAGAATCAGAGGACAGAGCAACTCTGGGCCGTTTAGTAGATTGAGCAGCCACCAGCATTTGCACCTGTGCAGCAAGGCCAGCCACAATAGTGGCCAAATCCCCCCCTGGGGGGGAAACAGCGGTCCCCTGGCTTTCCACCAAGACTGTGGGAAATTTGCCCTCCTGAGAATCCATTGCCCCTGTATGCCAGACAACCAAGGGTTAACTGCCCCCTTACAGCAAGCGCGGCAAGCGCAGCCCACCGCACCACACTCAGGCACAATGAGACCCCCACAGGGAATATACAGACTGAATACAGGCAATGGAACACAGGAATAGAAGGATAAAACCTGAGGAGACACCGCTGCTGCTGCTGCCTCGATCGGTGCTTCCAGGAGAGAGGAAGTGATGCTGCCAGGGCGCTCTAAGTAAGCCTATGGAGGCTACAAGAAAATGGCCGCCGTGCATGTAAACCATGCGGCCGGAGCGGGCGCCGGTAAAATGGCGCCGTTTGGCGCCGAAATCGCCGCTCCACAGTGCATAAAATCACACACAATATCATCCCATAGTATGGATACATGTTAGATCGCCGCAGCGATCGCTGTATATGCCCCAACATGCCATTAAAAACATGCCCCACAGCACACAGCTCCTCACACTGCCCAGCCTGACATACTCAGTGTCATACAGCTCCCCCCCCCCCTTGCAGCCCACAGCATGCAGCCGAGAGATAGGGAGACAAGCAGTGTGATTAAAGGCAGGTTACACAGTCCCAGACTGAGACCCCCCCCAGACAGACAGGTCCCCACATAGATACACTTACCTCACATGGCGTGGGGAACCCGCACAGGCGAACAAGCCGCTGCACATGAGGCAGGGAGAGTCGCTACTCAAGACGCACACAATGGCGGTTCAGAAACCGCACAGCGTCCGGTGAGGTAGCCACCTCACCAATCATCCCTGCACCGAACAGGGATGGGTCGTTCACCGTGCCAGGAGCGTTACCTGGCTGAACGCTCGATGGCAGACTGGGAAGCCACTGACCCACGACCTGCGACCAGGGGGATCAGCCCGAGACCCAGTCCGCATGATCCTCTTCGTCCGAAGAACTAACTAATGCTGACAAAAATAACAGCTAAGTAAAGGTAGAGAGAAAACTCAAACAAAATATCAAAAAGAAGAAAGAGTCTGGGACAAAAAGTCCCAGCACAGAGAGAGCCAGCCACTCCTGACAAGCTAGACATTAAAACTGAGATATGGTTACAGGAAGTAGGAGGGTATTGACTGAGGGGACCACCCCTTGAGGGTGGGATATGTTAAAGCTTTATTGTTAACATATTCTGTTGCCTAGCTACTCCTTCGGAGCAAAGTCTAATACCCCATATGTGACGAATATGAAGAGGCGGCGACTGTCGGAGGACGTAAGAGAAATTAAATTTTTCATAATTTTTCCAAACAAATGGCGTTTGAAAGACTGCTGTGCAAATACAGCGTAACAAAAAATATTGCAATTGATTCTCCAGAGTCTTTGCTAAAAAAATATATATAATGTTTGGGGTTTCTATATAGTTTTCTAGCAAAAAATACTGATTTTAACTTGTGAAAAATGGGCTCGGTCCTTAAGTAGATAAAAGTGTATTTTTTTCCAAAAAACCTTAAAAATATTTTATTCTCTAGGGGCCTCTGCTTAAAAAAAAAAAAAAAATATATATATATATATATATATATATATATATATATATATAAAGATGTGATTTAATAATGTTTGGGGGTTCTAAGTAATCTTCTAGCAAAAAAAAAAACACAGATTTTTACATATATGAGAGAAGTGTCAAAATTGGCCAGGTAAGCAAGTGGTTAAAGTTTTGATTTAAAAAAATAAAAATAAAATATGAAGAGTGTTAAGGCCCGTACACACGTACCGATTGTCGGCCGTAAATATTCGGCCAACGTCCGATCGGCCGATTGTCGGCTTGTTAGTATGATGCTTCCGACAACCGACTGCGACTTTTCGGCCGAACAAAATCTGGTCTGCATGCTATAAAAAAAAAACTTTTGTTGGCCAACACCAGAACGGCCGATTGTTCGTCAGTCAGTACAGATTTCGGCCGACAAAAGCCAGATGAGCAAGACTGGGCATGCTCAGAGAAGAAAAAACACACGGAAAGTTAACCATCACATGACATCACTTCTGAAGTTGGTTGTTGTTGGCCGACAAAATTCGTGTGCAGTCTTGAGCACTTTTCAACCAACACAACAGCACTGGACAAAAGACGGCCGATCGTTCGGCCGACAATCGGTACGTGTGTATGGGGCTTTAGAAAACTCTCTTTACCCATTGGACCCCACCTCCCTAAGGAAGTCTAGCCCCCCACACACAACCACTTTGCTTACCAAGATCTCGCTCTGAGACCCGGGGCATTGTGTACAGCTCTGTGGATGCGTGTTAGTGCAAGCGGCCAGAGGGTGGCCGGAAGACGCATCTACTGCAGCAGTACCAGGATCTGCTCCCATTTTAATTCCACAGAGCACCAGGCCTGCGGCCATTAAAGCCTCACCCACGAGTACTGGTGGTGAGGAAGAAGAGGCTGGTGCTGTGAACCTAGTATCCCCATCCTTCCAATGCAAGTACGGATCTATAGAGGAGGGAATGGACGATTGGGGGTCAGCTGATGAGACAGAGTAGGACTGGGGGTCAGAAGCTGGGAGCAGCTCCCCAGGTCCTGAACTGGTTGTCCCCTTTGATAAGGAGGCCAAGGAAGCCATGGAGAGAGGGGAGGTGGCACAAAAGTTGGGGTTTTGCAAAACCTATGTAAAAGGTTTTGACTCCTCCTGCTAACATTGCCCGGGCTCGGGATCAAAATGCAGCTTATGAGAACTTAATTCAGCAAGTGGAAACTCAATTTTCTCTGCCTGGGAGGGGCAACAGGAAAACCCTTCCCAGGCTGTCCAGAATGCAGAGGTGGATGCAGCGCAAGGTGGCGCTGGAGCATGGGTACGATGACCCCTATGCCCCAAGAGAAGTCATGATATTGATAGAAAAGCAAAGAGACTTTTGGTGCGATGAGGCTATATGGGACTTTCTCTTTATTCCAAAGCCCTATAGAGATTCACCCGAAGCTGAGCTGAAAGAGAGATGTACTGCTGTTAAGGCCAATAGAATTATGGGCGTTCAATTTACATAGACAGGGTGGAAGTCTGCCGCCCAGATGGATGGGGCCAGGCCTGGTCCATGAGAGTCAAGGATGAGCAAGGTGCGTATGTTCGGGTTCCTCATCCAGACTACTATATTTGAACAAGAAAAGTTCTTCTCAAATCTTCAAACTGTGCATTCATGGCTGGCAAGCCATCACAACTGACCAAAAAGACTGTGCAAGAAAGATATATTGCTGAATTCTACAGTTCTTTCCTGTTAAAAGATGTTATGTTCATTTCCAGACCCCTTGGGCCATCGGGCCAGGGTCTTAAGGAGAATACTTTGCTGTCAGATCCCTTGGGCCAGGATCTATGTGTGGATTACAAATACTGTGTGAAAGACTTTACACAGTCCAAGCAAGAGAATGAGACAAGTGACCGTGTATTCAGAAGATTTTGTGGGGTGTGCCCTGAGAGACCCCTTTCTACTTCCTTGACTCCAGGGGTTTGTCCGGTTTCCTGATAACAAGTGCTCTAAGGAACAGCCAGGAGGCGCTGTGTCTCATTTAAAGAAAAGGACTCTGCATAGATAGCCAGTGTTAGGGTACAGACATGACGTCATTGCGGCTCCGGCCAATCACAGCGCCGCCGCCGAATCCGGAAGAGACGCCGAGGGATCATGTCAGCTCCCACAGCGTTGTCCATGTCGGGGCTTCGTTCTAAGGTAAGTGTTTCATAATGAGCTAGTATGCAATGCATACTAGTTTATTATGCCTTTGTCTTGCAGGGTTTTTTTTTTTTCTTTGAGTTTACTACCGCTTTAAGGGGGTAAAATTTTCCGGAGCTGAAGTGGTTAATACCAATAATACTGTATTAAAATAGTACACCCTCCAGGCACTTGGTTCCCTCTTATTATTTTCTGCATCCTACAATATATAACAATAGTGGACGATTCAAACTTCCGTTTGACTTGAGTGTCCTTCTACTCATAATCTCTCCGGTCAGGCCTCTCCTTTGGTGCTCCAGCGCCCGTCCAGGGAGCTGACATACGTGGGTGGTCTTGCATTGAGATGAGAACTATATGGTCTTCCTAGACCCTGATGAAGCACTAACTAGCGAAACGCGTTGGCACATGAGGATCGATCATTTTTGTACTCCAAATTTCTCTCGCTAATCAATCTCATGTAATGTACTGCCATAAATAATTTCTGTCTTTTTTTTTTTTTTTTTATTGGATAGGTGCAGAAGCAACATATCTTCTGTTTTTTTAATATTGTGATATTTGAATAAAATTTAATTTTTATGAGTTTGATACATGCTCCTTTCCTGGCCTGTATACTCCGATATCGTTTTGTTTTTGTTGTTATGTATACTTTCACAGATGTTGGCCATGAGTGTCACAACAATTTTCTGTACACTGTAAAATATGCTTTAGATCTACCAAAGCTATGTAATAGGAGGACCTACTATTCTATCCAATCAGGCAGCCCCTTGCTGATTGTACAATCAGATTGTAACATGTGTGCTGAGCATAAAACTGATTGTGAGTTGCATGGCGAGGCTATAAAAAAACCTCTGAGCAATGATTTATCTCTGGATGTATGGCCTTCATCACATGAGCTGGAAGATCCCAGCACACCCTGCACTAAGGTTGCCACCTCATCCCTTTAATTCAGGACACATTATAATGACACAGGTTCTGAGGCTGATATAATGCACATAAGGCACCAAGTGAGTTTACCACCTGCCGACCAGCCGCCGTATACGGCGGCAGATTCCCACGAATACCTGTATGTCGATTCGCGGAAGCACACGCCCACATTTGCCAGCGAGGAAGCTGATTAATGGGGCCGGCGGTCACGATTGCCACCGGACACCCGCGATCGCTCCCTGTGGAGAGAGAGCGGCGGTTTAGTGTTGTAAAAATATATATTAATACTGGCGCAAACGAGGAAAAATATGGGACCCACGGGTTCCACACTAGGGACCTGAATAAAAAGATATCAATCAACAGGACAATCAATATGTTATCGCATCTACTTACCACGTGAAAGATTTATGTCATTTTTATTGTTTTTTTTACTAGTAATGGCGGTGATCTGCGATTTTTTGCGGGACTGCGACATTGCAGCGGACAGATCAGACCCCTAACTGACATTTTTGAGGGGACCAGTAACATTACTACAGTAATCAATGCAATAAATATGCACTGTTACTGTAATAATGACACTGGCAGGGAAGGGGTTAACCCTGTGGGGGATCAAGGGGTTAAATGTAAGCCTAGGGGAGTGATTCTAATTGTAGGGGGGGGTGTGACTTCTGAGATGACCATAGAGACATGCGATCCTATATAGCAGGATCACATAGTCTCTGTGATCATTCCAGGGAGAAGAACGACGGGCGGCTGTGTTTACATCAACCGACCGTCCTTCTCTCTCTTGGGGAGCGATCGCGGTGTCAGGCGGCAATTGGAGCCACCTGACACACGCACAGGCACTCGCCCCCTAAACTCACAGGAGCGAGCGTCGTACATGTACGGGGTTTCGCCAAGGAGCAGCCAGCTGCAGTCATCTAGTGGTTATGGGGGAAAATCTTCCAGTCCAGAAGTGATTAATTACCACCTTAATCAGCCACAGAACCGGTGTAATTATTATGTGTCCTGGATTAACCGCGGTCAGCCCCGTGCAGGCAAAGTGACGTATGGGTACGTCACTCGCCTGCGAGCCAATAGGGGGCGAGCGCACGCCGATGGAGGCACGCTCCCGCCCCCGCTCACTTACTGTGGTCCCGTCACGTGTGACTGGCGGACCCGATGTCTGCCGGGCACTCGCAATCGTCCGTTAGAGCGGGAGAAAGGCAGGCGGCTAATGTAAACAAAGCCGCCTGTCATTCTCCCCTGTGTAACAGCAGAGATCATGTGGTCCTGCTATGTAGGATCGTAGATCTCTGCTGTTACATGAAAAGCCACATCCCTGCACAGTAAGAATCACACCCCTAGGACACACTTAACCCCTCCTTCTCCAATAAAGTTAACCCCTTCCCTGCCAGTGTCAATTTTACAGTAACAGTGCATATGTATAGCACTGATTACTGTAATAATGTCACTGGTACCCCCAAAAGTGTCAAAAATGTCAGTCAAGGGTCCGATCTGTCCGCCGCAATGTCGCAGTCCCACAAAAAAAAAAAAAAAAATCGCAGATCGCCATTACTCGTTAACCGGTTGCCGACCGCCGCACGACTATATACTGCGGCGGTCAGCCCCGGCCAGGCAGAGTGACGTATCGGTACGTCACTCGCCTGTCACTGGCTTGCGAGCCTATCGCGGGCGGGCGCGCGCCCGCCGCGGCTCGTTCACAGGCAAGTCAGTGCGTGTGACCGGCGGACTCGATGTCCGCCAGTCACACTGCGATCGCTCCTGTGAAGGGAGAAAGACAGAGCAGCTTGTGTAAACAAGCTGCCTGTCAGTTCTCCCTGTGTAAAAGTGGAGATCTGACCGTTCTACTATGTAGAACGGTTGATCTTTGCTTTTACACCAATAGGAATGTCCCTACACAGTTAGAATCACGCCCCTAGGACACACTTAACCCCTCCCTGTCCAATAAAGTTAACCCCTTCCCTGCCAGTGTCATTTTTGCAGTAACAGTGCATATGTATAGCACTGATTACTGCAGTAATGTCACTGGTAACCCCAAAAGTGTCAAAAATGTCAGTCAAGGGTCCGATCTGTCCGCCGCAATGTCGCAGTACCGAAAAAAAAAATCGCAGATCGCCGCCATTACGCGTTAAAAAAAAAAACCAAAAATGACAAAAATCTTTCCCTTTGTTAGTAAACGCGATAACTTTTGCGCAAACCAATCAAAATACGCTTTTTGCGATTTTTTTTACCAAACATAGGTAGCATAAAACAAATTGGCCGAAAAATGTTAAAAAATTTAGATTTTTACTTTTTTTTTTAGGGAATTTCATATAAAAAAATGTGAAAAATATTGTTATTTTTGCAAAATTTACGCTCTTTTTTTGTTTATAGCGCGTGATCAAAAAATCGCACAGGTGATCAAATACCACCAAAAGAAAGCTCTGTTTGTGGGAAAAAAAGGGCGTCAAATTCGTTTAGGTACAGCGTCGCATGACTGCGCAATTGTCCATTAAAGTCACGCAGTAAAAAAGCGCAAAAAAACCCCTGGTCCTTTAGCAGCCAAATCCTCCGGGGCTTAAGTGGTTAAAAAAAAAAAAAAGACAAAAATCTTTCCCTTAGTAAACGCAATAACTTTTGCGCAAACCCATCAAAATACGCTTATTGCGATTTTTTTTTTACCAAATTTTGATTTTTACATTTTTTTGGGGGGAATTTCATATTAAAAAAATGTGAAAAATATTGTTATTTTTGCAAAATTGTCGCTATTTTTTTGTTTATAGCGCATGATCAAAAAAAAAAAAAAAATCGCACAGGTGATCAAATACCACCAAAAGAAAGCTCTATTTGTGGGGAAAAAAAGACGTCAAATTAGTTTAGGTACAGTGTCGCACGACCGCGCAATTGTCCGTTAAAGTCACGCAGTGCAGAATCGCAAAATACCCCCTGGTCAGAAAGGGGGTAAAATCTTCCGGGGCTTAAGTGGCTAAAGGGATGAGGTGGTAACCCTAGCCTGGAAAGGGGAATAAGCGAGCAGTCAGCACACACACACAGTACAGAGGGAAGAGAACCTGTCTACAACACACGACCTTCTGACATATACAGCCAGTCCCCGATATCACACTGACACTGTATGTAGCAGCTCTGCCTCACAGGCGGTAATAACACGCTGTACACCGACCTATAGAATACATAGACAGTGACCGCAGCACTACTTCACCTTCACTGCGCCTCACCCGCACACTTCCTGTATTAGACCGAAGATACAACGATCAGCCAATCAGCTTCTATCCCGCCCTGCTCTGAAAGTCTGCGACCAATGGGTGCGCTGGCCTACCTCCAGACATTGGCCAATCAAAGGAGGAGATGAGGCGCAAGTGACGGTAAACTTATGTAGATACAGAGCGGGAAGGCGTGGCAGAAGGTGGGCGGGGTTATACCTGTTCTAGTCTGGGCTGCACGGATCGCTCGCTTGTTATATTATAATATAAATATATGCGGCGTGTCTTAACCCCTTCCAGTCCGACCCAATTCTGACATTCCTCTCACACATGTAAAAAACGTTTTATTTTTCTAGAAGACGACTCAGAACCCCTAAACATGATATATATATATATTTTTTAAATAGGATCTCCAGCAGTGGCGGCCCGTCCATTAGGGGCGCAGGGGCGCCGCCCCCCTATCCATGCGTCTGGCCCCCTAATCTACATGCAGGGTGCTAGACGCATGGATTCCAGTGGGGGATTTTTTTTTGAAGCACGTGATTAGAGCCAGAGGCTCTAATAGGCTTCAAAAAAGGCTTGTATGACAATAGCAAATGAATATTCGCTATTGCCACACTGATTCTCCCCTCGGCCAATCAGGAAGCAGGTCCTGAGACCTGTTTACCGATTGGCTGAAAGGAGAAGGCATCCTATTGGCCAAGGAGGGAGGAAACAGCCGCCGAGAGATAACATGGAGACTGAGGGGGAAGCCGCCGCCGCCGCCTCTTAGTCCTGCGGAGCAAGGTAAGTAAACTGGTGTGGGGGGTCTGGGTCTAGGTCCGTCTGCTGCTGGAGTGATTGGAGGGGGTCCATCTGCCACCCGCCACCCCCGACTGATGGAGCACCAGCCGCCACTGATCTCCAGGCAGCTATATATATAAAAAAATAAAAGTCAGCAGCTACAAAAAGTGAAGCGGTTGACTTTAAAGAAAAAAAACAGCCACTCACCTGTCCCACATCCAGCAGTGAGCTGACCCCAGCTGTCTTTATCCTTCGTCCTCCCTCGGTGGCACCGGCATCTTCACTATGGGCACCTAGCTGTGAAAGCTTGCGACTTCACAGGCGGGTGCCCACTGCGCATGCGCGAGTCACATGGCGCATCCTGGATTGGTGGATGCAGTTCCCAGATGGGGGGAGGAAGGAGAACTTCTGTTGCTGAGCGAACGGAAGTAGGAGCAGGTACCTGTCAAAATCAGGTACCTGCTTCCCCCCCTCGCTCCTCAAAAGGGCCAATTGTGCAAGAGAAGCAGGGGACGAGTCCTTAAAGCGGAACTTCCCCTTTTGGGTGGCATTCCGATTTAAGCAGAGGCCCTAGGGAATAAAATGGTGGGCGTTGCATATTTTTATGTTATCCACTTCAGCTCTGGAAGGTTTATCCTTCTTTAGTGACCAGGCCATTTTATGCGATACGGCACTGCATTTAACTGACAATTGTACAGTCATGCAACATTGTAATCAAAACAACTGAATCACCCGAGTGCTCACTCCGATGCAGATGACAGGCGTGCCGCTCTCCTCAGGCCGGGAACTCCAAGCATAGGCACATGAAAGAAAAAAGGAGGCGCAAACACCTAGTGCATTACCCGTGGACACCTTTAAAAAAGTTTAATAAAATGCCAAAGACATACTCACAGACATGATGAACAAAAATCGCATATAGAGAATCCACCACACGTAGAAATGAACATGTCTCTGTATTTGGACAACTGCCGCGTTTTGGGAGTAACGCTCCGAGATAGCTCTAAGGAAGGGAGCGTGACTCCCAAAACATGTCAGGGTGATTCGGTTGTTTTTTTTTTTTTAAAGGTGTCCACAGGTAATGCACTAGCTGTTTGCGCCTCCTTTTTTTCTTTCATGAACATTGTACTCAAATAAAATTGATGTCCTCTTTTCCCCACAAATAGAGCTTTCATTTGGTGGTATTTGATCACCAGTTTTTTTTTGTTTTTTTTTGCGCTATAAACAAAAAAAAAATGATTTTTTTTTATCAAATACTTGCCGTAATTTTCCTTTCCTGATGAACTCCATGGCAGCATACGTATGGGTAGCTCCGCCTCCTCTCCTACCCTATAGGACCCCACTCCCAAAAATCCTTGCTCCAAGAAAGGAGCCATGTTCCATAACTAGACTACTCCAGCAGATGGTAGGGAACTCCTGCTGCCATGGAGACCATCAGGAAAGTAAATTACGGTAAATATTTGATAAAAAAAATTTCCGTTTTCCTGACAGACTCCATGGCAACATACGTATGGGAAATAACTAGCCATACACACTGGGCAACTGCTGGTCAAACATAGAAAGGTTTAATTTGCACCTTCAACTGACAAAACTTTTAAACCAAAATTAACAGAGGACAAGGAAGCATGTTCGATACAATAATGCTTTACAGATTACTTCAGGTGCCACATGCCAGGAGTGGAATGAGCAGTCAACGCCTCTGGAGGTGCCAAGCCCTTGGCTTTATAAGCCCACTGGATGGTCTGGACTATCCATGATGCAATTGACCTTGAAGAGGCACGCTTGCCCTTGTTTTCACCATAGAAGAGCACAAACAGGTGGTCAGATTGACGGAAAGGAGCCTTGACTTTCAAGTATAATTGTAGTACTTCGACTACATCCAGTGAATGGGCACTGAGATCATCTGGAGATCTGAAGGTTGGCAGGACGATTTCCTGATTGACATGAAAAACTGAGGATACCTTCGGGTTTGAACCCACAATTGGGACCTGTGATACTCGGTCAGGAAAGAACAACAAGAATGGTTCCTTACATCCTAGAGCGCTGATCTCCGACAACCGTTTGGCTGATGCAATAGCAACCAGAAATGCAGTTTTCAGAGAGAGATTCTTGATAAAGAGCGGATCTCCTTGTTCCAAGTTAGTCAGTGAGAGAAAATCTAAGACCAACGGGAGGTCCCACTTTGGGAACCTAGGTTTTCTAGGAGGTCCAAGTCTCGTAGCCCCTCTGAAGAACTGGCAAATAAGGGGATGCTTGGCCCAGGCAGTACCCGTAAAGGCGGAGATGGCCGAGACCTGGACTCGGACAGAGCTCACTGTCAAAGGTAATTCTAGACCTAACTGAAGGAAGCCAAGAACATCTTGAATCTTAGGGTCGATAAAGGAGCCAGCTATATTGGCCACATATTCCGTGAACCTGGACCAGATTCTCTCATAGACCTTGTTAGTACTAGGGTGTCTGGCATTTAGAAGTGTAGCCACAGCTCTAGCTGGGCAACCTAGGGCCTCCAATTTCCCTCTCAAGGACCAGGCCATCAGGTGCAGCTGTGCTGGACAGGGATGTAACACGGGACCCTGAGATAGGATATCGGGCCTGTCGGGCAAAGGTACCGGGTCTCGAAGACTCAATGGTAACAGTAGGGGAAACCACGGCCTCTTCGACCAGAAAGGAATGACTGCCACAATCCCTTCTCTCTCCGTCCTGAGTTTCTGCAGAATCTTGAAGATGACTGGGATTGGGGGAAAGGCGTAAGCTGTGTGGAATTCCCACCGACAGAGACTACTGGAAAATCCTTGTTTTATCAGCAATCAGCTAAGAGGATTTCTGCATCCACCTCTCATGTGTGGATGTAGGAATCTTGTCTGTGGATGCAGGAATGTGTACCAGCTTAAGTCGTTTTACCTTAATTCTCTGCCTCTAGACTAAATGAGCATTTAACCTATGCAGCAGTGAAGGCTGGTGCTGGAAGATTTTGGAGGGGCATGGGCAGGCCCCTTCAGGTCCGCACTCACCCTACGAGCAGAGCCCCCCCAGCGGTTATGGCTCACCTGGTGCTCAGCGCCACAGCTTTTGTGTTGACCCGGTCTTCTTTCAGGGTTCTGGGTCTTCGGCCTCCTGTCCTGATTGGCCGGGGCAGAAAACCGTAAGCAGATGACAAGTGTTGATTTGCTGGTATCACAAGGTGGAAGGGTTTGGGGCGCAGTGCTCTGTGCCCCGATAACAACATAAAACAGGCCAATTGGGGCCTCAGGCTCTGGTCACGTGCTTGTGAGGGGATGCATGGCCACACACATGGAGCAATTGTGCAGGCTAGAGGGGCGGCGCCCCTTATGGACTTGACCGCCACTGCCCTGCAGTACAGGAGGTTGCACTGCAAGGGTGTATTTTTTTTTTTTTTTTGCTGCAATTGGGATTTAACCCCACACGGCTGCATCATTCAGACACATAGCTCTGTGTGTCTGAATGAACTACAAGCTCCAACATAGTGGCTGTCGGCTTGTAGTTCTCAATGAACTACCATGGCGCTGTGGAGCACTGTGGTATTTCATTGAGTCTTTCTGTCAGGGAGTATCTTAAGCATATGGAATGTACGGGTAAATCCATACACTGACAGTGTTTAGGAGACCTGCATGGCATCAGCCATCTGCTGATCGATGGTGCAATGCCTTCCAGGCTCCTGCAAAAAAAAAATAATAAATGCACATTTTTGTACCTGCAAAAAAATGTGCATTTATTATTTTGTTTCAAAAGTGTACTTACCCTTTAAAGATGTTCTTAACCATATAATGGTATATGGAATAAATGGTAACCATTGACCAATTAGATTTATCAGAGTAAGATGCTGACCTATTGTTAGTCGTCAGCAATAATTCACGATCATCCTGCTGAACTTTCTTTATTGTCCTTTACAGTACATTTGCATCATAGCCCTTCTCAAGAAATTTAATTAGCAATGTCTGAGCTTGTTGTAAAAAAAATCTCTGATCAAATGCAATCAGATGAAAAAAAAACTATTTTGGGAAGCGAAGCAAGCCATGGAGGGTAGGGACAACTTATTTAAACATATTTCTTTGTCATTAAAAGAAGTAGTTGTCTAAATACACCCATCCTCCACAGATATTTTCAAGTCTAAAAAAAAATGACTTCTTTGTGGCTAGCTAAAACAAATTGTCAATAAAGTTCACCTTTGTAAAAAAAAAAATAAAAAAATAAATGCACATCTTTTTTCAGGTAAAAAAAAATGTGCATTCATAGTTCTATTAAAGAAAAAGGTTGATGACAGTTCTCGTTCCACACAAAGGTTGATCTTTTTTATGTTATTGGCTGCCAAACTTGCCATAGCTCGATCCTGGAAGTGTCCCTCAGTTCATATTGCTATGTTCAGGCGCAAAGTTTCCTGGATTATGCTCAATGAGCACCTGTCAATTAAGCTTAATGACTCTGTGCCTCAGTTTAGGAAGGTATGGGAGCCATGAGCGAGTTATGTTAAGTTTGATCTGTAGGAGTTTTCTTTTTTTTTTCTATTTATTCTGCTCAGGACCTCCTGATTCAAGATGGTATTGCAGGTTTCTCTTCTGGGCCTCTGCTTCTTTTTCTATTTTGACGTCTTTTTCCCTCTTTGGTACCTGTGGTTCAGTCTTCTTCCATTGTGCCCCCCACCTCATACTTTCCATTATCTTTTTCCTTCTCTTCCTTTAGATCTTTGAGTTGTACGCTCTGATGGTTGTAGCTAGTCCCCGTTTTTTTGCTTTATGTTAGTGTAAGGTCAACAGGGTGGGATGATGCCCCTTTTTTTTTTCTGTGTTTACTTGGGCTATTCTAGTTTTTACTTGCTTGTTTACTCTTCGAGTGTCTATGCGTTTGTTTTTCATTATGCTAAAGTTCATACTGACATTGTATTTAAGCTGTATTTTGACTGGCCTGTGTGACCCTTTTGTACAATGAAACCTTTGAATTTTAACTTTTTTTTTTCATAATAAAACAGAGTGGAAGACAAAGAAATGTGCTTTCGTTATTTTTTTTTTTTTTTTACTAGGAACCTGCAAAGCATTGCACCCACGATCAGCAGATTGCAGGTGCGATGCAGGGCTCTTGCAGACTGTCACCCTAAATATGGATGTAACATGTTACGTAAAGGCAAACTTATCCTTTAAGATCCTGCATGTAGGAATCCAAAGCATGTAAATCCCTATCCCATAGGAGAAGGATATCATCTATATACCTCCTCCACATTAGTAGCGAAGGTCTACGATAAGTAGCGACAGCATCTTCCTCCAACTTAGCCAAAAATAGATTGGCCATGCTGGGAAAAAATTTAGGCCCCAGGACCACCCCCCTATTTTGAAAATAATAATTTCCACTAAAACAAAAATAATTATGACTCATATAAAGATCTAAAAGCTGTAGCATATACTCTGATTACCCGGCCATCAAGCATCCTGTTCTAAAAAATGATCAGCTGCATCAAAGCCCAATCTTTGAGAAACCACAGAGTATAGAGGTCACATCCTGTGTATTATGTATCCTATTATGTATACAGTGCCTTGCAAAAGTATTCAACCCCCTTGAACTTTTCGACTTTTGCCACATTTCAGGCTTCAAAACAAAGATATAAAACTGTAATTTTTTGTGAAGAATCAACAACAAGTGGGACACAATCATGAAGTGGAACGAAATTTATTGAATATTTCAAACTTTGTTAACAAATAAAAAATGGAAAAATTGGGCGTGCAAAATTATTCAGCCCCTTTACTTTCAGTGCAGCAAACTCTCTCAGTGATCCAATGTTGACCTAAATGACTAATGATGATAAATAGAATCCACCTGTGTGTAATCAAGTCTCTGTATAAATGCACCTGCACAGTGATAGTCTCAGAGGTCCGTTTAAAGCGCAGAGAGCATCATGAAGAACAAGGAACACACCAGGCAGGTCCGATATACAGTTGTGGAGAAGTTTAAAGCCAGATTTGGATACAAAAAGATTTCCCAAGCTTTAAACATCCCAAGGAGCACTGTGCAAGCGATAATATTGAAATGGAAGGAGTATCAGACCACTGCAAATCTACGAAGACCTGGCCGTCCCTCTAAACTTTCAGCTCATACAAGGAGAAGACTGATCAGAGATGCAGCCAAGAGGCCCATGATCACTCTGGATGAACTGTAGAGATCTACAGCTGAGGTGGGAGACTCTGTCCATAGGACAACAATCAGTCATATACTGCACAAATCTGGCCTTTATGGAAGAGTGGCAAGAAGAAAGCCATTTCTTAAAGATATCCATAAAAAGTGTTATTTAAAGTTTGCCACAAGCCACCTGGGAGACACACCAAACATGTGGAAGAAGGTGCTCTGGTCAGATGAAACCAAAATCAAACTTTTTGTCAACAATGCAAAACGTTATGTTTGGCGTAAAAGCAACACAGTTCATCACCCTGAACACACAATCCCCACTGTCAAACATGGTGGTGGCAGCATCATGGTTTGGACCTGCTTTTCTTCAGCAGGGACAGGGAAGAGGGTTAAAATTTATGGGAAGATGGATGAAGACAAATACAGGACCATTCTGGAAGAAGACCCGATGGAGTCTGCAAAAGACCTGAGACTGGGACGGAGATTTGTCTTCCAACAAGACAATGATCCAAAACATAAAGCAAAATCTACAATGGAATGGTTCACAAATAAACATATCCAGGTGTTAGAATGGCCAAGTCAAAGTCCAGACCTGAATCCAATCGAGAATCTGCGAAAAGAACTGAAAACTGCTGTTCACAAACACTCTCCATCCAACCTCATCTGAGCTCGAGCTGTTTTGCGAGGAGGAATGGGCAAAAATTTCAGTCTCTCGATGTGCAAAACTGATAGAGACATAACCCAAGCGACTTACAACTGTAATCGCAGCAAAGGTGGTGCTTCAAAGTATTAACTTAAGGGGGCTGAATAATTGTGCACGCCCAATTTTTTTGTTTTTTGTTAAAAAAGTTTGAAATATCCAATAAATTTCGTTCCACTTCATGATTGTGTCCCACTTGTTGATTCTTCACAAAAAATTACAGTTTTATATCTTTATGTTTGAAGCCTGAAATGTGGCAAAAGGTCGAAAAGTGCAAGGGGGCCTAATACTTTCGCAAAGCACTGTATATAGCATTTATTGATATATCATGTTTTGAGCCTTGCAGAGTGTTATGTAGCCCTTACATTCTGCAATATTGTTCACCTCACCCTGTGAGTAGTGCTACAAGTCCCTTCTCCAGCTCCTGAATCCTCCTCTGCTCACAAGGGAGGTGAGAGGACACACAAAGGGAAGAGCTGGTAAAGTTTTGTAGAGTCAAAAGTGGCTAGAGGACACCAAGCCTTCGCCCCAAAGATCTGCTGCATATGGTCCATGCAAAGCAGGGTTGCCAGCCCCCAATGACTCTTTGGTCTCTTACGGACAACCTCAAAACAGTTTCAAACCCCCAAAATAAAAATGCAATACACTGCAGCCTACCAATCATTAGATGTGGCTGCATTAATTTTCTTTTTTAATCCTTTTTTCCTAGTGATCTGACCAGTAACACACCTCCTGTATTAAGAGTGCCACCATTCTGTATCAGTAGATCGCGAGTGCAATGTTAGGCTCCTGTAGACACTTCCTCCAGCTTTCCATCTGTACCTCAGTATGGGCTTTCAGGTGGAAAGCTTGAGGAAGTGTGAGTAGCCTAAGGCCCCTTTCACACATGCTGTCCGTTTGTCCGTTTTTCATCCATCCGTTGACGGATGAAAAACGGACATCAATGCATCTCTATGTAAAAACGGATGACAACTGATGATCATCAGTTAACATCCGTTTTCATCCACTTCCGTCAATGTCCGTTTTTTTGAACGGATGAATGCCCTATTTTTCATCCGTCAAAAAAACGGATCGGACGAAAAACGGATGACAACGGATGAAAAACGGATGTCAACTGATGACAACGGATGACAACGGATGAAAAACTGATGTCAACTGATGACAACGGATGAAAAACGGACGACAACGGATGAAAAACGGATAACAACTGATGAAAAACGGATAACAACTGATGAAAAACGGATGAAAAACGGATAACAACTGACGAAAAACGGATGAAAAACTGATGACAACTGACGAAAAACGGATGAAAAACTGATGAAAAATGGATGAAAAACTGATACATTTGACGTGACTGAACTGATGAACTGAACGGACTGTATGTGTGAAAGGGGCCTAAAGCAGTCTACACAATTTTTTTTTTCCAACTTCCTTTAGATTTAGCTTTAACTATGTAGTGCAAGGGCCTGCCTGATTGCTGGCTTCTGGCTCTTATCCTGATTTATACAGTACATACTCAGACTTTGTGGTTCAGCGTATGTGTCTCTATACCAATTTCTACAAATATGGGCTGTGTGGTGCAGTGTTTGCAGCTTTCACCAATTTATACATACAAGAGCTGCACAAACTCTCTATCAGTTTATACATGCACAGGTTGTGTGGCGCAACGGGTGTAGCTTCTGCCAATTTATACACACATGGGCTGTGTGTCAGTATGCATGCCTCATACCAATATATATGCATATGGGATGTGTGGTGCATTGGGCATGGCTCTTATACCGTTCTATGTACATACATGATCTGGGTGGTAGTGGCGTGTGTGTGTCTTTTATATTGATATAAACATACATAGTCTGTGTAGGATAGTGTGTTCTGCTCGTATACCCATTGTAGAAGGGACCCAGTATTTCTTTGCCAAAACAGTTTCTACCTTACCTGCTTCCAATTTTTGCAGCGCATATCCAGCTTGGTGTACATTCTTCAACGCTTCGGGTGGCAGCTGGGATTAACTCCTCTGCACATGAACACAAGTTATATCATCCCAGGCTGGTCAATCAAGATCAGGGAAGATAACTAACCCAGAAGACCAGGTGACTATGTCAGCAGTTTTCTTTAATTCTTTGGTTGAGTTAGTGGTTTTTATTCAGGGGGCACAGTAATAAGTAGCTATCTATATTATTCTACACAGTAATAAGTTTACCTTGCATTTTAATGTAAGGTCAGATTGGAACACAATTTGGAATAAGACATTCCAGGTTACTTATCCTGCAGTTGTATGTCATTGTTCAGCAAGTATGCTAGCTGCACTGCCTACAGTATATTGTGCAAATGGATGGTACAGAAAGCATTAGCAAAGGAGGAATGGGATATGAGCATGACAAAATGAAACAGCAAGCATATAAAATGTGAAAAATGTATAAAGTAATTACTTAAAGGTGAATTTTACTATAATGAATCAAAGCAAATACACAATTTTCTTTCTTGAAAGACCAAGCACATAACAGCAGTCATGATTAATTTACTTGTAAAATATATACTTTTCTTTAATAATGGAAAAAAGGAACACTTAAATAAAAATTTAGGAGAAAATACTAAACATTATTAATTCCCGGGAACACCTATGCATAGCATAAAATGTCCCTTACTGAATGTTTGAATAAAAGCAAATATTTACATGGAAAAGCCCCTAAAGTAACTACACACATTAGCATTAGCTTTCTAACAGAATAGCATTTTTCTAAGGGGAAAGAAAGACTCCAACAACAGCATCTGGAAAACAATCTATATTTACATGCACTCCCAAAATACTGACTATAGAGAGGAGAAAGACTCGTAGAAAGTTAACAGTAAATCAGAGGCTGTGTCAGGTGACCTGACAAGCCCAATGCCATGATCATGTTCAGAGATGACAGACTCCATTCATGCTTCAGATCAACCAGAAAACACAGCAAGCGCAGGATGGACATGAGTCGAACGAAGTGTCAGTTAACACATTTGGTCCGTTTGCTTCTGTTGGGACAGATGGAAGATGAAATAGCGTAAGTACAAATTGTTGAAATAGAAACAAAAAAAAAAAACCCTAATGTTTTGTATGCATTAAATCTAATCATTAAATGTTTTAAAATGTAAGTGTGAGCAAAAACCAGAGTTTTAGGAAATATACAACAGCTGCACTTGATCCATTCGCTTAGTTATAATGCTTGATTGCATTCCTAAAACTAAAAACATATCTCACGATCTGCCAGTAATAATGTCACTTCTACTTGCTATAGTCAGGTGTCAAAGCTGCAAAACAGCTTCTGAATTTTTCCCAGCATTGTCATCCATCTTTCAGGGCTTGTTCAAAGCACAATCCCTACATTTAATGAGTGTTGTCACATGCATGTTTACAAGTCTTTTTAACCCCTTCATGACCAAGGGTAAACTGAACACCCAAACCCAATTTTGCAACTTTGACACGTGTTAGTAAAACTGTGCATATGATCGCAAACTACTTTGTGTATCCAGGTAGATTTTACCTTGTTTTTTTTCCCAGGACACATTAGGCTTTCATTTATTTTACCAAGTGGTACAGGGAACTGCATTGTCTCCCACACTCAATGTTCATGTGTCATAAAAATGACACACTGGTACGTCTAGCGACTGCTCATTGCTATAAACCAGGAATCCTCACACTACGGCCCTCCAGCTGCTGTGGAACTACACATCCCATGAGGCATTGTAAAACTCTGACATTCACAGACATGACTAGGGATGATGGGAGTTGTAGTTCCCAAACAACTGGAGGGCGTAGTTTGAAGACCCCTGCTATAAACCTTCTCCAAGATATATGTAGTAAACACTAATGGATAGAATGCACAGACCTAGGGATGGAACATAATATGGAATCCTCACCAAACCAATCATCTGATCTAAAGCTTCAAAGTCTTGGCAGCTGTAAAGTAATCTGGTAACAGATAGACTGTGCCAGGCACATATTATGGAAACATAGCCGGGAGACCTTGCTTTGGCTGCTTCTGTGACTGTTCACAAAAGTGTGTTAAAGCCTATAGCGGAAAGAAGACTTCTATTCAGCTGGGTCAACCAAACAGAATAGAGGGCGTTTTCTTCCCTTTTCAGGTCTGGCTGAATATGTGACACATGAGTGCTGAGACACCCAGACTTCTGGTATACTAACTGGAAGTAACATCAGTGAGAACCCCATAAACATAGATATGTACCAAGTTGCTGCAAACATTCAAGATTTATCTAAATTTAGAGGATACATTTACCTACAGTACATGTGCCACCCGTTTGTTCCCAATGCTGCAGCTCTCTCCCTGTGGCAGCAGTACAGGAAGAAGTTTTCCGTACTAGCTGTCACTTTTTAAAATCAGCGCGCCCGTGTTGGGCTCCGCACACACGGCCGTGTCATTCATTCACACAGCTCTTGTGTGTGAATGAACTACAAGCCCCGACTTCTTTTGCAGCTCTCGCCTTGTAGTTCTCAATTAACTACCACAGCGCCGTAGAAAGCTGTGGTAGTTTATTGATGTGTTCCTATCAGTGTATATGCCTGCCTGACCGGGATGTTTGGGCACACAGATACGCTGAGAGATCTGAAGGAGACCTGCATGGCACCAGCGATCAGCGAGTCTTTTTGCACAATCTCCTTTACATTTACAAAGTAATAGTCTAATGGATCTGAGGACATCAAGCACAAAGCCTGAAGACATTTGGCCACAGGCCCACCATACAACTCTTCTACATACACACAGGGTTTGATTTACTTAAAGTGGAAAGTGCAAAATCTGGTTCAATTCTGCATACAAACCAATCAGCTCCCAGGTTTTATTGTTGAAACTTAACTGAATAAGCTGAAATTATAAGCTGTCTGGTTACCAAGCACAGCTGCATCAAATTTTGCACTCTTCAGTTTTAGTAAATCAACCCCACAGTTCCCAAAAGTTCTTCTTTTATTAAAAAGAAATTGTATTTGAAAAACATTAGCAAACTCAAATTGTATATAGTTTTATCCAGCAGTGCACACCAGGTATGTGGTTTACACATATAAAACTAAGTTTTCAAAAGACAATTATTTCATTCTATGCCAAGCTAAGTGTTAGGGTGAGAAGTAAAGCCATGGTACACCATCAGTTTTTTTTTTTGTTCAACCCATCGGGCTAAAAAAAAAAAAAAAAAAAAACTGAGGAGCTCTATGTATCTAGTATGAAAGGAGCACAGTAATAAAATAGCATAAAACCACAAAATAAGCTTGGGGGTGAATTCACACAACATTGAAGAGCTGCCAGAGTAAATTACTGCATCACGACTCTTGTTTTTTTTGTACAACAGTGCGATGCTTTGCATGATTGTACATTGCCGAGCAATTCAGCATGGTGCGTTGCAATAAAATGCAGCATATCTGTATTTTAGCGCAGCCATAGGCTGCATTGCAGTGTGAATGGGACACCGGAAACAGTTGTTGTTTCCTGTGTGTCCCTGTGGTGAAAGACATTGTACCATACAGTAAAACGTCTGTCATGGCATATAGTGTGAATTAACCTTTACTGAATTTAAAACCAGAAACCTACAAAACATCCAATTTTGTCTTTTTCACATTTTCCTTCTTCACAGGTCACTAACTTCCATAATCACCCAAGTGAAGCAGAAAATGAGTTGGCTCTTCCCTAATGAAAAAAAGTGTGGTGACTCCTAACCACTCCATCTCCAAATTCACTCGGTTCTGGACACTCTGGATCGGCCATCATCTTCTAAGCCCACTTTGGTTGTAGGCTATAAGACCTCTCTGACAGATAAGTCACCAGCCTCAATGCTATGTCTGTTGGGATCCATCCCCAGTTTCCACGCTCTCCCCCCCCCCCTTGCCTCTTCCCCGACCATCTCTCTTTCCCTTTTTTGCTTTCACTCCTCTTCTTTTTTGGCTTTTCTACCACTTATGGAAGGACAAGCAGCCCAGAACAGAACCTTGTGCCCACTACTGTATTCACCTTTTTATTGACCATCTTCATTATACACACCAATGCCTTAGGAGTAGGGGATACTCCCAATACATAACCGATGGTCACTTTCAGTCATTTTAGCTCATTAGAAGGGCAATTATGCGACTTCTCCCACTGAGGTCACTTGCATTATATTGCTAGTGGCTGAGCAAACAAGTAAAAATGTGATAGCTATACAAAACATGATTTTCAGGTAACTTAATAGCTTAGGATGTGTATTAAATGAAAATTACAATAATGATTTTCTTGAAGGTAACATTCAAATTAGAAAAGTAGACTGGATCAACGGACTTCAGCTTGTTCACTGTAATCTCGGTCTGCCATATTACTTTGACCCTATAGCACTACATGCTCCATTATAGATCAAGAGGAGCCACTGTACTAACTATCCAATGTTAGTACAGTTATCTTCCCTTCTGTGCTTTTGTGTTCTGACAGGGGGATGGCCCCCCTGCCAGAACACTGTCAGCGTTATCAGCCATTGGCTGAGAGCGCTGATCAGGAGTCATTTAGCAGACCTTTTTCGGTCATGAGCCATTTCGGCCAGCTTGTGTCGCGCTGGCTGCTATACACACAGGCTGAATGTCGGCTGGTTTCTATTGAACTGGCCGATATTGGGCCTGTGTGTACTAGGCTTTAGATGGATTAAAAGATATAAATGGCCTTTACATAAGTGACTAACAATTGATTTGGGGGGCACAGAAAAACTGAATTTTTGTAAAATCTTACCTGTAAAATTCCTTTCTCTGAGTCCTCCGACAGTCGCCGCCTCCTCTAAGTCATCACTATTGGGTATTGTCCACCTATCCGTAGGAATAGCTAGGCATATAGACTTAGTCAAAAGACAAAAGGCATTAGCATATACACACCCACGGGGGCTGTCCCATCTGGTCAATACCCCCCCTGCATCACCACTCCCAACTGAGTTTTGGTAGTATAGCAGTAGGTAATAAGAACCCCAAAAGAGGGGCGGGGGCGGCGACTGTCGGAGGACTCAGAGAAAGGAATTTTACAGGTAAGATTTTACAAAAATTCCGTTTTCTCTTACATCCTCCGACAGTCGCCACCTCCTCTAAGTCATCACTATTGGGATGTCCCAAAGCAGAATAGACATGAGGGGTGGGAGACGCAACCGTAGAAAAGGCAACGCAGTACCCACATCAGAGAAAGGAATCTTACATGTACCGTAAGAACCAACTGGGCAACAGAAAAAAACTATGCTCAACAGGAGCAACAGCCCAGGAAAGCAAATGCCAACAGCCAGGGACCCAGAGACAAAATGCAAGGGTCCATCATGGCACTGCCGCACTGAGAACTTTGCGGCCAAAAGAAGCATCAGCTGATGCCTGAACGTCTACTTTGTAGAACTTGGAAAAAGTGTGCACCGACGACCAAGTCGCCGCCTTGCACACCTGGGCCACGAGGCCCGATGCCAACAGGCCCAGGAAGTACTCAAAGACCTGGTAGAGTGCGCCTTAACAGGGAAGGGCGGAACCCGTTCCTTCAAGGCATAGGCCTGCTCAACGGTCTGTCTGATCTACTTGGCAATAGTCGCTGCCGATGCAGCCATGCCCTTCCGAGGTCCCTCAGTAAGGACAAAGAGAGTCCGCCTTCTGAAAGGATTCCGTAGACTTCAGGTAAACCCTGATCGCCCTGACAACATCCAAGGAATGCAAAGCAATCTCCTTTGGATGTTTAGGCTTTGTACAAAGTGAAGGCAAGGCAATTTCCTCATTAAGGTGGAACTCAGTGATCACCTTGGGAAGAAAGGACGGGGGTGTTCTCAACACCACCTTATCCTTGTGGATTATCAAGTAAGGGGAGCGGCAAGACAACCCTGCCAGGGTATCCTCAGTAGGAACCAAGGTAGCTTTGTTCAGCACAGCCACAGTGTGATCTACCTGTGGAGGCACACACCATCGCGATTCCGTAGCCGGCGCAAAAGGATAAAGCAATTTGAACCGACTAGGTACCAGGAATGGACATTTTAACGTGCGCCACATTTCATCAACAGTGTAATGGAATTCAGCTGGGCAGGGAAAAACCTGCGCAGACTTGCGGGTCCTGTGCGTCCCAAAAGAGGACACAACTCCCGGAGGACTGGGCTCGTCCTCCAAATGTAAGGTATCTTTAACCGAAATAATCAACTCATCCATGGTCGGCCGTTCTTCGAGTGACCCTGGGGAGGATGTATCAACACCCTCCACCTCAGCCTCCCCCTCAGACCCCGGGGGGGTCTAAGGATGAGCGGGACCCTGAAAAGGGCACGCTCGCAGCAGCAGCAGCATCCATTTTCCCATCTGAATCAGAAGAGAGAGACAGCCTGGGCCGTTTTCTCGCAGCTCGTTCAGACATCAGCATTTCCATATTTGCCACTAAAGTCGCAACCACAGCAGCCAGATTAGGTCGCAGCGGGGCCACAGGAGAACTGGGGCCCCCCACTAAAGCTGGAGGAAACTTGCTTTCCTGAGAATCCACGGCTCAAGACAATGACAAACTACAGTGCAAAAAAGTAGTGTACTGTCCCCTTAAATAGCGCTGCGGAGTGCGCAGCCCACCGCTACTGTCACAGCTATGAAGACCCCCAAAAGGAGAAAGAAACTGAGCCAGAAGCAGTATACAGAGGAAGACAGAGAGATAAACTGCAGAGCCCGCAGATCGTTGCTACCTGTGTCCTTGCTGCCTGAGAGGAAAAGGAAATGCTGCTGGAGGGGGCTGGCTATAAGCCAGACCCCAGGGAAAATGGCTGCCCCATAGGGATGCATAGGAGGCTACGCCAAGATGGCCGCCGACATGCGGCCGAACCGATCGTTCCACCGCCCACAAAATGGCGGCGGATGGCGCCAAAATGAGCTGTATACTCGCCCCAGAGGGGCTATACATGTGTGCATAGTAAAAACATGGCGGACGGCGCGATTGTACCCCCGCAGCGGTCGCCGCCCAACACACAAGTCTGTACCCCCAAACATGCACCTAAGGTGACACAGGGACAGGGACCCCCGGCAAACATCCAGATCTGCATACAGCGAACCCTGCAGGGATCGCACAGGGAGTCACACAGGCACAGACATGGGGACACACAGCAACACAGACTGCCACCCCAGGCAGAGGCCCCACACAGAAAGGCACTTACCTGTACCCGATGGCGTGGGGGAGCCTCTATGCACGGATAAACCTCTGTCCTCATCTGACAGGGAGTGCCGTGAGCCAGGGACATGACGCTGCAGTACCGCAGACAAGTCCTGTGAGGTAGCCACCTCACGGCTGCATCCCTGCAGCGAACAGGGATGGGTCGTTCTTAATGCCAGGGCGAACCATAGCTAAACGCTCGATGGTGGGCTGGGGGTCCATCTGACCCTCTGTGCCCTGGAGAACCAGGGCGGCCAGTCCGAATCCCAGCACCGCATGATCCATCTTCATCCGAAGAATAAACTAACACTAAAGCTGACAAAATAAACAGCTAGTAAAGTGAGAGAAAAAAAACTGACATTTAAAAAGAAAATCAAATAAAAGATTTAGGAAGGCTGAGACTGAAGCCCCAGCACAAGGTAGCCTGACTATTCCTGAGCTAGGCAAACTAAAACTGAGTTGGGAGTGGCGATGCGGGGGGGTATTGACCAGATGGGACAGCCCCCGTGGGTGTGTATATGCTAATGCCTTTTGTCTTTTGACCAAGTCTATATGCCTAGCTATTCCTACGGATAGGTGGACAATACCCAATAGTGATGACTTAGAGGAGGCGGCGACTGTCGGAGGACGTAAGAGAAAAACAAAGAATGCTAGTAACAGATGGTATGATATATGTTAGGTTTTATTCGGCCCATAGTTCCTCTTTAGGTCACTGTTTCGGCAAAGAAAAATAATTGGAGTAAATATGTTTTGGGAGGTCAGGCTTTGTTATGTCACAGAAAGCACGTCCGCTGTAAACCGTGGTAGCCTTGAAGCCTTTTGTTGGGAGTTGTTAAAATGGAGTTCTGAGCAGGGAGACACCACTAATCAGTTCCAGTGTCATCTTACTAGCACAATACAAAACACAAAAGCACATTTGTAGTTCGAGTTGTAATAATTTATTAGATTACTTAATTAGTGTATTTAGAATAAACAGCATACCACAATACCTCATCTGTAGAATTCTCTGAGGAAGCAGTTGTGTGGAGAGTTTCTTCATTTATGGATGTTAATACAGGAGCATCTTGTCCCTTTAACAAAAAAACACAAAAAAAAAAAAAACTTTAAACAAATATAGTCATTTTGTAAACTAGCAGATATCAAGCTATAAAGCTCATCACATTCTGACTATATGACCTTATTTAGATCTACCAACCACTACAGTGCCTTAAAAGTATCCATACCCTTTGAAATGTTCCACATTTTGTCATGTTACAACCAAAAAGGTAAATATATTATATTGGAATTTTAGGTTATAGACCAACATGAAGTGGAACAGAATTGTGAAGTTGAAGGAAAATGATAAATGTTTTTCAATTTTTTTTTTTACAAATAAATATCTGAAAAGTGTGGCGTGCATTTGTATTCAGCCCCCTTTGGGTCAATACTTTGTAGAACGACCTCTCTCTGCAATTACCACTGCAGGTCTTTTTGGGTATGTCTGGACTGGGCCATTCTAACACATGAATATGCTTTGATCTAAACCATTCCATTGTAGCTCTGGCTGTATGTTTATTGTCATTGTCCTGCTGGAAGGTAATCCTCTGCCCCAGTCTGCAGTTTTTTGCAGACTCTAACAGGCTTTCTTCTAAGACTGCCTGTATTTGGCTCCATCCATCTTCCCATCAACTCTGACCAGCTTCCCTGTCCCTGCTGAAGAAAAGCATCCCCACAACATGATGCTGCCACCACCATGTTTCACGGTGGAGATGGTGTGTTCAGGGT
This sequence comes from Pelophylax lessonae, assembly GCF_965119305.1. Lineage (NCBI taxonomy): Eukaryota > Metazoa > Chordata > Amphibia > Anura > Ranidae > Pelophylax > Pelophylax lessonae. The sequence continues at coordinate 119,852,292 of NC_138779.1, forward strand.
GATGTGCAGTGTTAGTTTTCTGACACACATAGCGATTTTCTTTAGGCCAAAAAGTAAAATTTTGGTCTCATCTGACTAGAGCACCTTCTACCACGTTTGCTGTATCAGCCATGTGGCTTCTGGCAAACTGCAAACAGGCCATGTCTGCAAAACTGCAAACTGCCATGTCTTGGTAGGTTTGCAGTTGTGCCATATGGTTTCCATTTTCATATGATGGATTCAACAGTGCGCCGTGAGATGTTCAAAGGTTGGGATATTTTTTTTTATAACCTAACCCTGCTTTAAACTTCTCCACAACTTCATCTCTGACCTGTCTGGTGTGTTCCTTGGCCTGCATTATGCTGTTTGTTCACTAAGGTTCTCTAACAAACCTCCGAGGGCTTCACAGAACAGCTGTATTTATACTGAGATGAAATCACACACAGGTGGACTTGATTTACTAATTACGTGACTGAAGGCAATTGGTTCAACTACATTTTAGTTAGTGGTATCAGAGTAAAGGGGGCTGAATACAAATGAATGCTGCACTTTTCAGATATTTGTAAAAAATGTTGAAAACCTTTTATCATTTTCCTTCCACTTCACAATTACGTGAAACTTTTGTGTTGGTCTATCACAATAAAATACATTTATGTTTTTGGTTGCAACATGACAAAATGTGGAAAATTTCAAGGAGGTATGAATACTTTTTCAAGGCACTGTAAGTAGTGTAAAGGCCCGCCTGATTGGATATAACTTACTTGGGACAGTTTAGGAAGATCCTTAGTTTTGTTAAATCTAAACCAGATTGTACCATGTATGGTGAACCTAACAGTCATGTACTCATTACACTGCTAGAAGTAGAACACTAACCAAACTTTTTTTCCTTAAATTTAGTTTTTGGTAGAGCAAGGGATGGGTATTAAAAAAGTACTACCTAATATTTTTGCCCAAGCGCTTACAGTTTGGAATTCTGAAGCGGCAGGCTCCAGCTCTCTTAGCAGAGAGTATTTCACAAGGAAGAGGAAACCGGGGACAGCACAGCCTGGAGCAGCAGTGAAATTATTTGATTTGGAGTTCAGAGGAACAGGGGAGGAGAATGGGAGTGGCTTTTCCTTATAGGCTTTAAGGAAGTTTATATTAATTCAAGTCAAGTCTGGGAGAATGCACACAGGGGTTGCGCTGCAAGGGAATGTAGTCACCCACCCTAAAAACAGGAAAGCTAAGGAAGTGATACGGGACCAGCTGAAACGGGAAGAAAGGTAAAGCTCTAAAAGCATGCTGCATTTTTCAGAACCACACCCTTTGCCCCTGAGGGCTCCAATGTAGTGTGAACGGGGAACATAGAAAACAATGGTTTGCCCTTTGCAGAGACCTGCGTTTTTTTAATTGCACTTGAAAAACACAAGCCTCCAAAGAAATGTGACTGACCCCTAAAGTGGTTGTAAACCCTCTCATATACCCAGTGAAGTGACTAGCCTCAGGTAGTACACAGAGATTAAACAAATCCTCCTACATAAGTTGTGCTTATTTATCTGCAGTCTTCTCTTGTCTACATCCATTTATAAGAGCACAATTGTGACTAAATCCTTCTGCATCTGAGTGCTGAGCTCCCTCCCAGTCACAAACCTCTCTCATGTGTCGAAAAAACTTCTCAGAAGTGACTCATGTTAACAGAGGAATGAAGCACCAGAGAGAAACGACACTCACAGCTTTGGAGAAAGACAAGTAAACGCTACAGATATACTATATGTGCTTTCTTCAGATTTCTTGACTGAAGTTTACAACCACAATTTATTTATCAAACCACCTCCTTCATAAATGAAATAAAGTTGACACTTGCGCTTTCAAAGTTTCAATGCAGCTTCCCCTTCATGTCCCATTAGGTCTAGCACCTGTTCTCTTTTAGACTGCCATACTCAGCGTTATACATCCTTAAACATTACATCCTAGCCTGTACTGCGTTGCAGTGGGTAAACTATAAATGATTTAACATTTCTGTGGCCTTCTCTGCATTTTTTATAGGACAGACACTATGCTGGAAGATGGAGGTATTTCTTTGAATCCTCAACGAATAGGACATTGCAGGTCACATCCCTCTAAGTTACTTTACTTAGCCCTGGCCACCACATATGGTATAGGCAACAAAGCAAGATATACGTTTACATCAAGCCTGGGGAGCCAACTATCATGCCAAGCAAAAAAGATAAAAAAAACTTTTTTTGGGATAGTGTGAAGAGAGAGAACAACACCTGTATATTTTTTTTTTTTATTGCTGTCTGTTCCCTTGTTAGGAATATTAATCCTCACTATTTGTCCTGTTTGCCTTGATCATCGAAAGTGAAAAGAAATCCAAATGTTGGGCTGTATCCAGAACAGGAATAGAGAAGAAATCTTCCAAAGGGGACATTAGATTTCCTCTCACTTCCTTTTTGGCTATGGGACAGGCAATTCAATTTTAAGCTTGCAATCTTCAGTAATGTGCAACCTACCTCATTAAACATCAGCAGCAAAAGGATACAGGTACAAGAAAGAACCAATAATGTGTGCTTACAGCGGTAGTAAACTCCATTTTGTGACTTTTACCTACAGGTAAGCTTCTAAAAAAGCTTAGCTATAGGTAAAATGAACATCTCCTAAACCTGCACCAATTAGGAGATATCCACTTGTTTTGCAGCCGGTGGCCTCACTGGAGCATGCGCTCTGAAGGAATGGTATACTCAACATTCCTTCAGAACTTTGTGCCACGGCCGTGACTCTCACGTACAGGAGTAACATCACTGCGGCTCGGCCACTCAAACTGCTGGAGCCCGGGAACCTGGAAGGAAGACCGGGTGAAGATGGAACCCCCTATCAGCGGTGACAGTGCACTGCTGGAGGGCTTTGTTTCAAGGTAAGTCTTTCATAATGTGCTAGTATGCAATCCATTACCTTACAGGTGGACTGGACAGAAATACAAAGAAAGGTATTTTAAAAAAGGTGCTGCAGCATATATACTTCCAGTATAGGAAATGAAAAAGGCCATCCACACACACTCAGTAGGCAGCTGTTAATCATTCCACATGGCTGATGGAATAATAAATACTTTAAGCTGCTTTAAATCGTGTCTTATATCTGCCTGGGGTGAAAAATAAAAGAAAAACCTGTACAGCTTGAGTAACAGCTAAATGGTGGTAATTTACAGAGTTTCAGGATAAGCAGACTTCTAGTCTCAGATGACAGTATGTAGCACTATTAGTATGAATTTACCTGCTGATTTGATGTAGGTGAAAGAGCAGACTTTTCATAATCACAGAACGAGGAGATGTCAGCATTTTGAAGGTGTAGCCCATCAACTGAGTTCTTCACTGTGCTGCCAAGTACAGAACACAGGCACTGATACAATGAGGGCATTAAACCCACTTCCGCTTTGAGCTTTGCGTGATTCGCAGAAACCAAATCATATAAATGCCTCTCTGACTCTTCAGTCCTGTTGTCCTTTTTTACCCACATTTTTCTGCGGGGGTGCCAAGTGTCATAGTAATATTTAAACACCTCTGCTGGACAAATGGTTTTCAGGTCATTCAGATATCGGTCATAGACTTTAACTGAACATGTCTGAGAGATGATATGAAGGAAGTTCTTGATCTGGGCCTCAGACCTTGCATCCAGGTGGGATATACGACTGTACAAGAGATTTAAAACCGCCTGCATACAGTATCTCAGATGGGCATGGGGTAAACGGCTTTCCAGGTTAATTGGCTCTAGGATATCAGGGTTGATGGTTAAATGTTTTACTTTTTTACCTAATGTGGGAATTATCTCACAAAGCAAACCTGTAAGGAAGGGAATTATACTGTCAACCTGTTTTTTTGCAATGCAGTAAGCACATGGGGTCCATCCTTCTCCCTTCACCTCACAAAAAATGGTATACAAGTTAAAACTTGGGCTGAAGTCCGTAAACACATCAATGAACAGATTTTCAGGGTGATTCTGAGCCCGATCTCTCATAGCAGAGGTCATCAGAAAGATTTTATTCACATGCAATTTATCCTCCACAAACACCAGCTTGACTTTTGCGTCTGGGTCTGAAAAGAAAAGAGACTGCAGCTCCGCGAGAACTTGTGTCCGGTCTTCAAATGCACCAGAGCGGAAGCGGAGAAGCCTTTTTAAATCACTTGGTTCCAGAAATTTCTTTGATATATTGTTTGCCACCTGTGCCGGTAATCCTACAGCAGATGAGGGCTTAAACTTCTTCTCAGGAGGAGCATCGCACGGATCTTCCGTAACGTGGATATGATTTGGGCTGCACTGTGAGACAATAAGTTTGTCTTTCTGGGGACTTAGTGACAGCTCAATTGATGCTGGACAGTTCTTCCTAAGGGAAAAAAAAAAAAAAAAAAAAAAAACTTAAATAAATACCTTTAAAAATGTAACAGGGTTAAAACAGGAGTAAAATTGTAAAACGTTAATGAAAGAGAACCTATTACAAATACACAAAAAAACAAAAATAAATTCTACTCCTTTCTATCCTTCAGCCCTATTACTTACATTTCTGATACTCATTGACTTCCTGTTCTTTCTACATTTCCTACAAGTAAGTTAAGTGGAATAACAATTAAAAGCCCTTTTTACAGCACACACAAGCCATTCCTATGCTCCTCTCATCCAACATACACCAGTCTTAATCTTCTTCATGGATGATGAAGTGATGTTACTTTCTCCTTCTCTAGATGAGGCATGATACCATGTCACTTTCTGTTCACCCATTCTGCATCATTCAGTTCTTGCTGAGACGGCCCTTATGTGTAAGTAGTAGAATCCACACCACTCACTGTACTGTGTTGAGGGATGTAAATGGCCAGGTGGCCTCCGATGGTACAACTACCAACTTGCCATCTTGGTAATCGGCTTGCACACTATGCTAAAAACTGGCTCTGTGCTCTCACTTTTTGCATTTTATCCCGTGTGATGGAGGGGGTTCTGCCTATTCTCATGGATATTAACTCTTTACAGCCTTGAGGTCAGTCAGTAGTCACTGGCGCACAATGACTAGCCTCAACCCCAAAAGGTGCAAAGTGTAAAACACGGCTTGAAATGCTCCCTAGGGTTCCTCCAGGGGTTGCTAGAGACTACTGGAGCTGCGGCTGATTGACTTCACATCTGATAGTGTCTGCATAATTGCAGGGCTAACACTACCCTGCAGATTCTGTGGCATGACACCAATTATTTTTTAAGTTTTCTGAAAGGGCATAATTCTAATTACTACTATAAGAGGGCATTTTTATCACAGATAACCACTGTATGGGTCGCCTTCTTCCCACCGAGCCACCACTGTACGGGTTGCCTTCTTCCCACCGACCACCACTGTACGGGTTGCCTTCTTCCCACTGACCACCAATGTACAGGTTTGCCTTATTCCCACCGACCACCAATCTAAGGGGCATTCTTCCCTCTGACCAATGTAAAGGGACATTCTTCCCACTGACCACCAATGTAAGGGACATTCTTCCCATTGAATACCAATGTAAGGGACATTCTTCCCATCAACCACCAATGTAAGCATCGCATTCTTCCAACTGACCATCAGTGAAAGAGCCATTTTTACCACTTACCCCCAAATACATTTGTTTTAGCAAGAGTTCCCCAAGACCCCAAATTTTTTTGAAGGGTTCGTCTGGGATAAAAAAGGTTGAGGAAGGCTGGCCTAGAGTAACAATGTTGCTCCTCTAGAGATACAGTGCAATAAGTAAGCGTTGTCACCCTAGGACAGAAAATTTGTTACTGGCTGGATCACCAGGTGAAAATAACATTTAAAAAGAAAAAGGTAAAGGAAACGGCAATATATTACATTTTTTTGGTTTTGGGTTTATACTGCTTTAATAGGTTTGGCTTTGTCCAGTGACCGGGGGGGGGGGGGTGTCTTTAGGGATGAAGGACATGGCATTTTGTTTTTAGGATGACAGGGTTACAGATTGCAAGACCGTAGCGACAATGGCTGTTTTACTCACATCTTCAGATTTTATTAAAGAGTATACAGCTTTCTTTTTACAGTGTATCATTTGGAGTGAGTTTTGAGTACATATGTAAAGCTGTAAAAGCATATTTGATTGTGTTCTGTTCTATTCCTTACAAAGTGTCTTAGATGTTTGTTGAGCTGACAGGATCACCAGGTATTTACAAAGTCCCCCATGCAGCGTGGCAACCCTATTGCCTCAGAATCCCAGTGTCTTGAGCTGCCACTGCGCGCATGCTCTAAAGTTATCAGGAAACTGAACTTCCTCTATTCATCCACAGCACCCAATACTCCCACATGTCATTTGGGATGGCTCAAAGTCTAGACAGTTACATAGGCCAGATAACAGGGGAGCAAAGAGGAAGTGTTCTGGTGTCATTCATGGTCATTACACCACCCTGCCTGACATCAGGAGTGTAAGGTTGTAACGCTCAAAAGAGTATACTAAATTTGTTTCTGACATGGATTGTACAAAAATAACTTTTTTTCTATTGGTAACATGGCTACCAGAGCACCAACAGGCTCCGTGCGGACCAGGCCAAAGGATCCAAGACAGTACAGTGATTTGTGAATGACATCACATGCAGCAAATATGCTCCCATCCACATATCTCATATGGACGAAGTACTGCATAAAAATCACATGACCAACTATAAAAAAGAAGGGGAAAAGAAAAAAAAATGGGTTTTTGACTTACCATAAAATCCATTTCTCTGATGTTCATTAATGGACACATCTCCTGATCATCTTAACCATTGGGTTATACTGCTCCCTACAGGAGTATGGGGCAGTCCAATGGAGTATTATCCCACTCTCAGCCAAAGGCACTCACTTTTGTTACAAGCAGTGTCAGAAGAATTACAACTCCACAGAGTTGTGGGTGCTGTGTCCGTCAATGAACATCAGAGAAATGGATTTTAAGGCAAGTCAAAAATCCAATTTTCTCTTTCGTTCATTGACGCACACAACTCCTGATCTTCTTAACCATTGGGAAGCAGTGTTAAACATGAGGAGAGGGAACAGTGAAAAAGAAATTCCCAAGGCTAACTATAGCTAAACAGGTGAACAGGAGCTCAACCAAAACAACTGGAGCTCACCAGAAAAAACAATACACCCTCAAAGAGGACCAGGTCCTCAAAACAGCAGCCTGCAAAACTTTGCGGCCAAAGGAAGCATTTGCAGATGCCAACACGTCCACTTTATAGAACTTTGTGAACGTGTGCACTGATGACCAGGTGGTCGCCTTGCAAACCTGCGTCACTGAAGCCTGATGGCGGAATTCCCAGGAGGCACTGAGCACTCAAGTACAGTGTGCCTTGACAGGGAAAGGAGGAACCAGACTCCTGATGGAGTAGGCCTGAATCACCGTCTGTCTGACCCATCTCGCAGTGGAAGGGGGCAACCCTTTCCGAGGCCCATCCATGATCACAAATAGAGTCTTAGTTCCTAAAAGACTCTGTAGCTGTCAGGTACACCCTAATTGCCTGGACCGCATCCAAGGCAATTTCCTTTGGATGCTTTGGCCTGGGACAACCATCAGAGCCGTCAGGACACTTCTTGTGCTCCCCTGATGATTGACATAAGCCACCGCCGTGGCATTGTCCGATTTAATGTGCACTGGACATCCCTGAAGATGATCCATCCAATGGTCCCAACACAGTGATTGCTCCGAGTTCCAATACATTGATCGGTAGTCTGGACTCTTCCAGTGTCCAGAGTCCCTGAGCAGAATTTTTCCTGAGGACGCCTCCCCAGCAGGACAGGTTGGCATCCACTGTCCAATACAAGGGGAGGAAGGTTTTGCTAAGCTGAAGAGCCAGAAAACGAAGCCACCATATCAGGGACTCCTTTGTTCCCTGGCTCCGATTCTCCAGAGACTGCGGAGTCTTGTCCCATTTGGCTCGAATCTCCCTTTGCAGGGACTTCGTATGGAACTGTGCAAACACAACTGCCTCGAAGATAGACACCATCAGGCCTAGCACCCGCATGGAAGTCTGCAGGGATGACTATCTGCTGGACAGCAAGAGACAAATTGCAGCCTGCAGTTTGTCCAGAAGGAGGAGCACTCTGGCTAAGGCCGAGTCCAGAGTCAGACCCAGATAATCCAGCTTTGTGGATGGAACAAGAGCAAACTTCTGAAAATTCAGAATCCAGCCGAACTACCTCAGATTTTGTATGGCGATTTCCAGGTTTTCTACCAGAGTAGTAGGAGACTTCGCACACAGAAGGAGGTTTTCCAGGTAGCCCCCATTGATCCCCCATTGGCGTAACAATGGTAGCACAGAGGCTAACACTTATGTGAATACCCGAGGAGCAGAGGCGAGACTAAAGGGTAACACCACAAACTGATAATGCTCCTCTCCCACGGCAAAGCGAAGGAAGTGCTGGTAAACGACACATATTGGAGGAATGTGAAGGTAAGCATCCTTGATGTCGATAGAGGCAAGAAAGTCCCCCTGATGCAGGGATGCCACCGCTACGCTTATGGACTCCATCCTGAACTTCTGCACCTGCACAAAGCAGTTCAGCGCCTTGAGGTCCAGGATTGGACACAGCTTGCCTTTCTTCCTGGGAACTGTAAACAGGTTTGAATAAAAATCCTTAAAAATGTTCCAAAGTTGGAACCGGGGGAATCACCCCTTGAAGGAACAGGTCTTGTACCACACCAAACAGACACTGTAAGCGGTCCAGGGACAGGCGCAAGTTGGAAGGAAAGAACCTTGCTGAGGGACAAGAGCAAACTCGATCTTGTAGCCGGACCAAAAGACTTAGTGGAATGACTTTACTAGTACCAGGGAAATCCACGGGTCAGGAAACCAGTGAAGATGTCCCCCCACCCAGATACGGGTGAGGGTGCACCTTCATGCTGAAGGAGCCTTGTCCGTGGATCTGGAGAAGCTCGCTCTTGGCTTGCCAAGATATCATCCAGGGTAGCACCAAACAGGCGATCTCCTTAAAAGGGGAGATCAGCTAAGGCCTTTTTTGGCCTTTCTGGTGCGCATACCAGCATTTGAGATAAAGACACGCTGAAGGACCACTGCCGAAACAGAGAGCTAAGCCACTAGGGGATGCGCATCCAAAGAGGCATCACAGATAAACTGCAGCCCCTGGACCAGCTGGTCAGCCAGCTCAGCAAAAGCAGGGGAGGAGCTGTTCTCCCTCCAGGTCACAGCGTAAAAGCTTAGCCCACCCAGTCAAGAGTTTACGACATGAGGGCAATGGTGAATACCGGCCTCTGTGCAAAATCAGTCTGAGTGTACATATTGCGGGCCACAGCCTCCACCTTCCTATCAGCTGGATCCTTTAAGGCCGGGAACTCTTCCACCAGAAGAGGGGGGCGCTTTTTGCTAGCCCGTCACCCCGAAAACCACCTCCACCCGGGACACAAAAGACTCCAGGACCGCCGTCAGTGCATCGATGGATGGTTGGGACCCGGAGGGCCCTGCAGCCTCAAAGAGGAGGCTTTGGAGATGTGCTCCAAAGACTCCATGAGTCACCAGGAGGACCCCAAAGTGTAAAACACTGCAAAAGGGGCAAACCCACCACGCTGGCAGCACCACCCGGTCGCCAGGCACAGAGCACCAAGCTATCCTCAGCAGAGAGGGAGAGGACCCCACCAGACTCCCCACCCAGCAGAAACAGGCACCTGCAGCCACTAGGATAATCTGCACTTCACGTGCGGCGATCAGGAAATGAAAGGATCCAGGAGTCAGCACCAAGGGATGAGGAGGGGCTCCCACTGCCAAAACCGCCACCCACAGGGCTCCACAGTCATGGCTGCCACTATTTTCAATGGCAGGCCACCGGACTACACAAACATGGCCGCCGTGCATTGAGCACACAGGCTACAGCAAAATGGCGGCACCACGAGGCTCCTAGGGACCCAGGAGAAATCCCTAGGCCTCAAGGACAGGCCTCCAGGGGGGACAGCTACTCACCATACCAGGCAGGCACCGTTCCAGACAGAACCATTGCTATTGAAATGGAGGGGCTGTCGGCCAGGAGGAATGCTACGACTCGGTCCGAGACCCAGTCGTATGCAACCTCGCAAGGCGTTTGACTCGCAGGACTAAATCCCCATTTTTATTTATTGATTGCCTTTATATTTGAAAGTCATTTCTTTTGCATATGTGTGCTATGCTCTGTAAATATGTATGTTGCTTGGTTCATAGCTGCACCAGCTTTAGAAATGCATGTTCAGGGTGTGTTATTTCTGACTAGGCACTGGCAGAAAAAAAAAAACGGAGTTCCTATAGCAGAAAGAGGGAGTATACCCCCTGGGACTGCCCATAGTGTCCTACTCCTGTAGATGGCAGTATAACTAATGGTTAAGATGATCAGTAAGCTGTGTTTGTCAATAAACAAAAGAGAAACAGGAATTTTGACTTGAAAATTCCTTATCATGGAATACAGTACAGGACTTGTAATCATTGACTATAGGTTATATGCAGGCTGCCATTAGGTGATTGGAACAAGGCAAAAACCTGTTGGGGGGGGGGGGGGTCGCCTCTGGAATGCACTCTTAATTGTACAGCACAAGACTTGTATTCATAGACTATGGGACATCCTCAAGCAATAAACCGAGCACTGGAAACACTGCACACAGAACTGCCAACAGGCTTACAAAAAAAAAAACAAAAACCTCACAACAGTCAAAAGGTGGTCAAGACCAGACTGAAGAATGGCTAAAATATGAATTATATAATATTTTAGGATTTAGCCACCTGTCTTTGCACCAGGCAAATTAAGCATTCCATGTAAATCTTGCGGGAGCTGGATTTCCTTGCTCAGAGTAGGATGGGAATAATAGATTTAGAAACATCTCTATCCTTTAGGACAGGGGTGGGGAACCTACGTCCCGGGGGCCATATGCGGCCCTCAAAGTCATTTGGTCCGGCCCCCCGTGCAGCTGAGTCTGTGTCTCTCAGCTGATCTGTCAGAACGGAGCCAATGCTTCCTGTATAGTTCCGGCTCCATTCTGACAGTCTGAGTGAGTCACAGGCGGAGTGATATCAAATGCATTCTGCCTGTGACCAATACAGGAAACATCGCCTCTTCCTCCAGCGAGGCGCCGCTGCTAGCCAGCATTTCCCGCCAGCAGCACACACAGCAGTACCAGCCAGAGCCAGCAGTACCAGCCAGAGCCAGCCACCAGAGCCAGCAGTACCAGCCAGAGCCAGCAGTACCCGCAGCAGTACCAGCCAGAGCCAGCAGTACCAGCCAGAGCCAGCAGTACCCGCAGCAGTACCAGCCAGAGCCAGCAGTACTCGCAGCAGTACCAGCCAGAGCCAGCAGTACTCGCAGCAGTACCAGCCAGAGCCAGCAGTACTCGCACCAGTAACAAACAAGGGCCAGCAGTACTCGCAGCAGTACCAGCCAGAGCCAGCAGTACTCGCAGCAGTACCAGCCAGAGCCAGCAGTACTCGCAGCAGTACCAGCCAGAGCCAGCAGTACTCGCAGCAGTACCAGCCAGAGCCAGCAGTACTCGCAGCAGTACCAGCCAGAGCCAGCAGTACTCGCAGCAGTACCAGCCAGAGCCAGCAGTACCAGCCAGAGCCAGCAGTACTCGCAGCAGTACCAGCCAGAGCCAGCAGTACCAGCCAGAGCCAGCAGTACTCGCAGCAGTACCAGCCAGAGCCAGCAGTACTCGCAGCAGTACCAGCCAGAGCCAGCAGTACTCGCAGCAGTACCAGCCAGAGCCAGCAGTACTCGCAGCAGTACCAGCCAGAGCCAGCAGTACCCGCAGCAGTACCAGCCAGAGCCAGCAGTACCCGCAGCAGTACCAGCCAGAGCCAGCAGTGCCAGCCAGAGTCAGCAGTACCTACAGCACAGTACCAGCCAGCAGTACCTACAGCACAATACCAGCCTGAATCAGCAATACCCACAGCACAGTACAAGCCAGCAGTACCCACCAGCAGTACCAGCCAGCTATACCCACCAGCAGTTCTTTTCAAAACTTACCACCACAAAGTCGACTGCACTCCAGACTGACCGACGCAAACCTGGAAAACCAGTTTGCGAGTAGCAACATCATCAATACCAGCTAACATCACACACCTCACCAAAGAGAAGCAGTTGCAGCCATCACATTAGGGGTGAGTTAATTAAATTTTTGACCAAATATAACAGGCACATTTTTAAGTTGATAATTTTGTACGGCCCCCAAATTATTTTATAAATACCCAAATGGCCCTTGGCAGAAAAAAGGTTCCCCACCCCTGCTTTAGGACTTGGGTCTCAAAAGCCATGTCATTAAAGCCAGTGACTAGGAAGCAGGATGAAACAGGGGACTTTCGGCCGGTAAGTCTAGTCTATTTGGAAGAGTACAGGGCTCGTCAGCCAGACAACTGAGTATATCTGTGTACCACCACTTCTTGACCAATTAGAAGCATGGGAACCCTTTCAACTTGTGAAGTAGAATATCTTAATTGGAAGGATGGCATAAACCAGTTTGAATCGTGGACAAGTAATCATGACTGGGTAACCTTCCAGAATGAAGGTTTAGTGTTGTAGAGATAATCTGGAGGCTCTCAGTTTCAGAATGTTGTTAGGTAGTTCCAACCCCTGTGAGGACCATGTCCTCTGGATAGTCAGGGAGATGTAAACTCCACTCCAGCCTGTAAAGCTGGCATTCGTTGTCACCACCTTCCAAGGTACATGAAGGAACTTCCAATTTCAGGGAAGGACTGGAGATTCTTGCGAGCGAAGAATTGGATTTATTTGTTCAGCATCGCAAGTATGTTGGACTGAAGAGTTCTGAAGTAAAACTGGGCAAAAGAGGCTAAGTGGCTACCATTAAGCCAAAAACCCTCATGCAAAAGCAAACAGGTATGTCGTTTTGACCTGACAGTCTGCATGTGGGACCTTAGGCAATTTTCTACTGAGGAAGGTAGATTCTGGCTTGGGCTGTGTTCAAGGTTAGACACATGTTCACCCGATGGTGTGAGGGCTGGAGAACAGACTTTGAAAAGTTGATTTTCCAGCCAAAGGTTTGGAAAATAAATCATCCTTTGGACATTTGCAGGCAAGGTAGAAGCGGAGTCCTTTTTCAGTAGGATGTTGTCCAGGTAATCAATGACATAAATGCCTTGGGTTCACAGAAGAGCCAGAAGCGGGGCAAGCACTTTTGTGTGCACATTCAAGGTGCAGAGGAGAGCGTTTAAGGGAGGGCGAAGACGTGTAGATAAGCATCTTGCATGTCTACGGATGCCATAAATTCCCTTTGTGTAAATGAAGCAATGACAGACCTTAATAATTTCATCCGGAGTTTTGGTAGATGAAAAAAAGTCTGTTTAGAAATTTTCAGTCCAGTATTTGGTTTTGGAATAGGTTTGAACAGAAACTTTGAAAACATTATTCTAAAAGATGAATAACAAAAAGTCCTGTAATAGGGATTCTCCCAGTATCTTGCACCAATACACATAAAAGTGCCCATGATGCCCAACGACGGGCCCTCTGTTTGATGCGCCATGTGTCTTCACATAGACAAATGCGCTCACTACTCGAAAGACCTCTACGCTATAAGAGATATTAGTCGTGCCAGATGTATGACACCTTTCTGTTAATCCAGGGGTTCTCCAGCTCAACAGCAAATGGTTTACCTCCTTAGCTCAATATGGCACTCTTCCTCCTCACTTTCTCCGCCAGAGACAAAAATACTTCTAGTGCTCGCTGTATAATGCTTTATTAAAATATACAGCAATATTGTATTTACATAAAAGAAAGTGGCATATAGCTTTAAGTTATGCCCATAAGGCCGGGCTTCGTCAAAATGTAGCAACCTCTAATGAAGCCCTGCTTTTTGGGTGCAATTAGTAGGGTAGAGATAGGCACATGACATCATCATACTACCCTGAAGCTGCTATGGGAGTCAGTGTGGAGGATATACCTGAACCTGAGCCAGGCCGCTGCATGATCCAGTCTTAATGCTATATGCTACTTTAGTGTTTCTCAACTCCGGTCCTCAGGGCACACTAACAGGCCAGATTTTAAGTATTACCTTGGGGAGATGCAGACTAGAATACTGCAATCACTGAGCAGCAAATGATATCACCTGTTGTGTATTTCAGTTTTCTTGTAAACCTGGCCTGTTAGTGTGCCCTGAGGACCAGAGTTGAGAAACACTGTGCTAGTTTATGTAAATACAATATTACTGTGTATGTATGTGTGTATATATATATATATATATATATATATATATATATATATATATATATATATATATATATATATATATATATATATATATATATATAAATAAAACATTATACAGAGAGCACTAAAAGTGTTTGTTTTTGTCTGATGGAGGAGAGAAAGAAGAGTGCATTATTGACCTAAGGAGGGAAACATCTTCCTGCTGTGGTGGGGATTCCCTGGATTAAAGGAAAGGTGTTATAAATCTGGCCCCGCTTAAGGTCTCTTATAATGTGGAGGTCTTTGGAGGGGTGAGCGCATTTGTTTGTCTATGTGAAGACACAAGGTGAATTTAACAGGAATGTCATTGGGCATCACGGGCACTTTTATGTGCATTAGCGCACGATACTGGGAAGAATCACTATTACGGAACTTATTATTATTCACTCACTGTTTATGGACTTATTATGGCACACACTGCTGAAGTTTGTTGCATGATTTTTTGTTTTAGGTAGTCTCACTTATAGCACTGAACTAAATAATTTTTACATTTCTTGTGAATGAATCTAAGTGTTCATCTGCTTAGTATGTTTATAGGGTAAATTTCACCGTGTGGTCAACTTTGCTTTTCACATTGTCACATTCTTCTAAAAACTGGTAAAGCCACTCTGTACCTGAAACTGGGGCAAGGTGGGCATTAAATCTGTATTTCTTTTGGTCTGAAGCTGGAAGTTTGGAAGACAACAAATTAGTCGGGGCAGAGCTAGAGACTCTATTTTGTACCCGTTTAAAATGACAGATTAGACCCATAATTCCATGACATCTCGGATCTTTACTGGTTCAAATGCCAACAGACACCTCCTTCACTGCGAGGACGGCTTCTGGGCGGGCTTGGTGAAAGTGATTGCAACAAAAGAAAAAAAAAGTGTTAAGCCTTGGTGATTGCTCAACAAAATAAAGCATGAAGAGATGGATGAATAGGTGAGTTTACTTTGATTATAAAAAAATGAATTAAATGGCGTTTTGGGGTTGTGGAGTTTAGATGTAATCCGCCATTTTTAGGTAAGGGAATTCCCATTGGGGTATTCACGAAAAACGCATCTCAACTATTGCACAATGCTGGGCCTACCAGAGGTGCAGACTTCCCTGTTATATATGCCCTTCAAGCCAGGGTGAGCGCCTTAAGCAGGATCCAGTTCCCAAAACAAATATTACAGGCTGGACACACACAATGGGGTCTGGTTAAAAGGTCCCGAAGGTATACAGCAAGGGTCACCAATCCAAAAACAGCTAGATAGCCCAAGACAATAAGCAGTTCTTAAAAGTAGCGACAGAGAAAAGTATTGTATGGATTAAACAAGAAAGATCTTCTCTATAGGAGAATAAGTTCATCACCTAAGGACACTAGTAAAAAAAAAATGGAGTTTCACTGAGTGAGGGGGGTTATAGAAGAGAACTCTAGGGGCGGCTCAAGAAAGTTTTTTTTGCCAGTGTCCAGTCACTTGAAGGTAGCGTGCATATAACCCATGGTCTATGAATACAAGTCCACTGTCCTGTACTGTATGATTAAGATAAGGTATTTATGAGCATTCTGATGTGGTGATATATTATAGCATGCTTTTATTAACATACACTATGCATACTGTATAATGAATATTGTTACACCCCATGATGCCTCCTGCTCAGATAAACCCAATTTGCTTTTCAAATCAACAGCATGAAATATTAACATAGAATGCAGTGTACATATAGTGTAAAATTTTTACTTTGCACTCCTGTCTGACACGGCCGATGTCTCATTTATGTGATTTCAGCTGAGGATATTATGACATATCATACCAACTCTAGTTTTGTCATACCAACTGCAGGAAAGTTGTGCCCAGCTGTATTTCAAGATTTCTGCAATTTCTCGAATGTTAGGTTCTTCATTACTGCCCTCCTCTAGGATTGAAGAAGATGAACGCAGAATGTACTTTTCTTGACTCCATTCTTGCAAGAAAACGCAAAAGTCATCCCAGCTCTGAAACTCCCTGCCATTTAGTTGCATATTTGCAATGTCTTCACAGTCCTGTGAAAAAAAAAAAATAAATGTTTTTTAAGTACTTATGGCATCTGAAGTAAGTTGTTGGGGGTCTCAAACAGCATACCTTTCATGGAATGGAGCTGCAAAATGAACCACAAACCATTTTCTGCATGAAATGTATACATTTTAGTTTTACTCCATTGTACAATAGCAGAATTCACCTGCTGCCCCATAAACCAGGTACCAAGGTTTTTTTAAATCTTTACTCTTTTTGCAAAACCTCTGTCACTGAACACTAATACATGCCTTAAAGGCAGAAGGTTTTTTTTACCTTAATGCATTCTGTATACATTGGCAGACTGCTGTTTTACTTCTGTCTCCAACGATCGGCAGGTCCCGGCAGACATCGAGACCACTGAACCTGTCGATTGGCTCCTGCTGTGTCCAATCACAGAGGGAGCTGGTTGCCAGCGACGCACATGTGCCCAAGACAAGGAAGTGCAGGATCACATACAAGTATGTGATCTTGCACAGGAGAGCCGCCTTGCCGGTGTATATATACACAATATACGGTCGGCAAGCGGTTAAAACACTTTTGGTGTCTCTGCGGGTTGGCCTGGACTGATTTGGCCATGGAAGGATTTCATTTTTGTCACTTTTTTCACTTTATTTACATTATTGAATCACTTTTTGATATAGCGCTACTTTTTTTTTTTTTGCTGTTGGTGTCACAATTGCTTAAATGGCTGCTTTATCATTTACTAAATATTGTGGCTGCTTTATCATTTACCAGCGCAGGTTTTCATATGTATTTACATATGTTGATCATATTCCCCCTTTATCTCCTCTTCTGAAGAGAATAAATTCAGTTCCTCTAATCTTTCCTCATAAGGGAGCTCATCCATGCCTCTTATCAGTTTGGCTGCCCTTCTCTGTACTTTCTCCAGTTCCCCCGATATCCTTTTTAAGAACTGGTGCCTAAAACTGAACTGCATATTCCAGATGAGGCCTTACTAAGGATTTGTACAGGGGCAAAATTATATCTCTCTCCCTCTCTCTCTCTCTCTCTGGAGACCATACTTCTCTTAATACAAGGATTTTGCTTTCCATGCCATTATCAAACTTATGATCTACCAGAACAACCAAATCCTTTTCCACCCCCCACAGAATTCTGTGCATTCAGAATCTGATTAAACAGACACTCTAAACACTGCTAAACCTGCTTTAACCACTTCAGCTCCAGAAGACTTTAATGACCCGGCCATTTTTTGCTATTTGGCACTGCACTACTTTAACTGGCGATTGGGTACAGCGTTGCATGATCATGCAAATGAAATTCATATAATTTTCTTCACACAAACAGCTTTCTTTTTGGTGGTATTCTGATCGCCACTGGGTTGTTTTTATTTTTAATTAAATAAAAGACAAATGCCTGAAAAACTTGAAAAAAAAGTTTTTTACTTTCTGCTATAAAACATATCCTAATTTTATATATATATATATATATATATATATATATATATATATATATATATATAGATATAGATATAGATATAGATATAGATATATTTTGACATTTCTTCATAAATGTTGGCCAAAATGTATTCTGCTACCTGTATATTGATTGGTTTGTGTGAAAGGTATAACGCCTACAAACTTTGGTATTTATACTGGAATTTTTATTTTATTTATACTACTAATGGAGGCAATTAATGACTTATAATAGGACTGTTATAGTGCGGTAGAACTAACAGCCACTGACATCACCAGTGACACTAATACAGTGATCATTGCTAATCATATGCGTTGCCACTGTACTTATGACACTAAGAAGGGGTTAACATCTAGGGCGATCAAGGGGTTAACATCTAGGGCGATCAAGGGGTTAAATATGTGCCTAACTATGTATAATGTGTGTACAGCATGCTGCTTTTTACTAATGAACTCCCGGTTTCTCATCCCTACTCGGCAGGGATGACCAACTGACGGATCGTTCCCTGTGCACAGAGCTCTTGGCTGTGTACATTCACATCACATAAGCACATCCCGGTCGTGAATCATTGGTCAGATTTTGCTGACAGGCTCCCGCTGTGTACAATCAAATTTCTTCATGAATTTAGGCCAAAATTTATTCGGGTACAGGTTTTTAGTAAAAAAAATAAATAAAAAATAACTCCCAGAAAGATATAAAATTGTTTTGTGTGAAAGGTATAGCGTCTACAAATTATGGTATTTTTACCTTGGAATGCTTAACCACTTTACCGCTGAGTACTGGAATAGTACTGCGGCAAAGTGGCACGATCCCGTCTGACAACGTAGACCTACGTCACCAGACTCCTCCCCTGTAGGCGGCGCTCGCACGCTGCCGGAGGTGCGCTCCCGCTGTTTTCATTTACAGCGGGAGTCGGGCCAGGGGAGGAGCAGCGGCGATCGCTGCTGCTCTGCCCCGATCGTCGGGGATCTAGTGTGGAGATCCGCCCGCCTGTGTAAACACAAGCGGGCGGATCTCCTCAGTGACAGGGAGTGACAGATCGGAGTGTTCAGCATAGCTGGACATCCGATCTGTCCCTGTCTCACAGTCACCTCCCCCCCCACACGTCAGTAAGCACCAGGCATACATTAACCCCTCCCTCTCCAATAAAATTAACCCCTTCCCTGCCAGTGTCATTTTTACAGTAACAGTGCATATTTATAGCACTGATTACTGCAGTAATGTCACCGGTACCCCCAAAAGTGTCAAAAATGTCAGTCAAGGGTCCGATCTGTTCGCCGCAATGTCGCAGTCCCGCAATAAAAAAAAAAAAAAAAAAAAAAAAAAAAAAAAAAAAATCGCAGATCGCCGCCATTACTCGTTAAAAAAAAAACCCACCAAAAATGACATAAATCTTTCCCTTTGTTAGTAAACGCAATAACTTTTGCGCAAACCAATCAAAATACGCTTATTGCGATTTTTTTTTACCAAACATGGGTAGCAGAAAACAAATTGCCCAAAAATTTTTTAAAAAAATAGTTTTTTTTACATCTTTTTTGGGGGGAATTTCATATAAAAAAAATGTTAAAAATATTGTTATTTTTTCAAAATAAACGCTCTTTTTTTGTTTATAGCGCAAAAAGTAAAAAATCGCACAGGTGATCAAACACCACTAAAAGAAAGCTCTGTTTGTGGGGAAAAAAAGGACATCAATTTCGTTTGGGTACGGTGTCGCACGACCGCGCAATTGTCAGTTAAAGTCGCACAGCGCCGAATCGCAAAAAGTGGCCCAGACGTAAGACAGCAAAATGCTCTAGTGGTAAAGTGGTTAATACATTTTTTTTTTTACACTAGTAATGACGATAATGAGCGACTTGTAGTGGGAGTGTGATAGTGAGGTGGGCAATCGGACACCAGCGGACGCAGGCTTGGGGGTACACTGACACCAATAGTGACACTAATATAGTGATCAGTGCTAATACTATACACTGACACTGTACTAATGACACTGGCTGGGAAGGCGTTGACATCTAGGGGGAATCAAGGGGTTAAATATGTGCCTATGTGTAAAGTGTGCTGCTTTTACTAGTAGATCTGTAAGCTGTTGAGCGACGAGAAACACAGATCGTTCCCTGTGTATAGAGCTCTGTGTTGAATGTCAACACAGAGCTCTCAACCGTAAATGTATACAGCCGATCAGCACATCCTGGCCGTAAATCATTGGCTGAGACCTGCTTACAGACTCTCCCTGCGTACAGTCACAGTGGGAGCCGGCGGGGGGGGGGGGGGGGGGGGGGGGGGGTTTTCGACACACATGCTACAATCTACTAAACCTGAAAGTGGACAGTGACGTATCAGTACCTTGCTTTGCCTACAGCGCCAGCGAGCAGTCGCTAAGTGGTTAAGGCAGCTAAATAGGAAAGGTGATTTGGGATGCATAAAAGTTGGTTATGCTTCCTAAATTAAAAAACTAAACAACTAAATAAAGCCTAAAAGTATACAACACACACGCTGCTCATATCTCACTCATAAAAATTAAACGAAATAACATATATAGAACAATAAGCAATAGAAGGCCTTAAAAGCTCACAGTTATCAATGCCCAGTGATATCAATAGCTCTTTGCGAATTAAAAAAGTGCTCAATCCTCCAAGAAAATGCTGCATTTAAATTAATTCTGCTGTCCTAGTTATATCGGTTGCCTGTATCTTTTTCTACATGGCCCCAAATCTGTGCCTCTGAAAATGCAGAAAAGCGCGCTCCCTGGTTGGTGAACAAACCCCTTTTACAGCCCACTGCTAACACTATGCCTTAATCAGTATAGTGTAAGTGCATTCTATGCTAGCAGTTTATTGCTGCCACCTGATGTTTAATTTAAGAGAAAATATATGAAAGGGTGAAGCGATTAGGGGAAAAAAAATAGTATTAAAGTGGAGCTCCATCCAAAAGCGGAAGCTCTGCTTGTCGCCCCCCTCCCGCCCTCCGCTGCCACATTTGGCACGGATTGGTTACCTGGTTTTGTCAGGTACCCGCACCCACTTTTGGCTCAGTTGACAGTGAAGCTCATTTAAGTACCAAAGTTAGCAGTAAACAAGAGCTAAAATATTACCTTATTAGGCACAGCAGCAGTAATTATTTCCGTGCTTACACCATCTTGCTCCTGTGTGTTCAGTATGCTCGTAGTATCTGTTTGACAGTTAGAAGTGCTTTCGTCCATCATGCATGTATTGCTTGATTCTGAAGGCTCCTGGTCATGAGCCTGATCTTCAGTGAGTATGGCATGCAGGCATTGGCTTAAAGAAGGCATTGTTCCCAAATGGGTCCTTAATTCTTGGTGAATGAGTTTAACAAAATCACAAATAGAGTTTTCTGCATCAATTGTTTGGCTGTCCTTCCCAGACCATGAATTCCAACATGGATGAAAGTTGTCAAAATAGTACTGAAACACTTCATCAGGACAGGCAGATTTCAAGTCATTAAGGTACTGTGTGTAAGTTTCAGTTGAGGAAGCTTGAGCGAGGTTGGCAAGCAAGTTTTTAATCTGAGACTGCTCCATTTGACTTAGGAAGGAAATTTTACGAAACATGAATTCAAATACAAATGGTAAGCAATGCTTTATAATGACATTGGGAAACAGAGCCTGTGTATCTGAATAGTTCTGAATGTCTGGGCTCAGTGTCAAACACTTTAACTGCGTGTTCAAATTAGGGTGGACTTGTAAAAGAGAAAGCAGAATAAACTGTAAGGGGTCTGTGGAGTTTTTCCTGGTAATACAATGAGAACAAACTCTCCAAGCAAAATTCTCATCTTGACACAAGGCAGAATACAAAGCATATTCCTGATTTAGACTTGGAAGGTGGGCAATAAACAGGCTCTCTGAAAAATGCTGGAGCAAATTCTGCATGCCAGTTGTCATCAAGAAGATATGTCTCATTGTAAACTTTTCATCGGCATAAGCCAATTTCACCTTTGCACCAGGATCGGTATTAAAAAGGGATTCCAGTTCATCCAGAAATTGGGATTCTCTGCCAAATGGGAAGTGTAAACGTAGAAGCTTTGTCAGATCAGCTCTGTCCATGAATTTATCAGAAATCTCAAATAACATTGCTGGGGCTTCCACAAAGGCTTCAGGTTTTCTTGTAAAACGAGATGGAAGGTCTATCTCTGAATCGTGACTATGATGGAGGTCAGCCTTCGTGATTATTAATTTGTCCATTTCTGGACCCAGTCGCAGCTGAATAGAAGCTGGGCAGCGCTTCCTGTTAGAGGGACATAACCGATATTACATTGTTGCAGCTTAAAAATAAAATACAAACCCCACTGCACCCTTGTTCAACTTGAACCAGCAAAAGAGAAAATGTTAGAGAAATATATAAAAGCAAAATTTTAAAACCACAAGTGTCTTTCCATGCAGATCAGGTGGCTTTACCATGCCACAGATGTTTCATTTACATCATAATGTGTATAACTTGTTAGAACATTGATTACCAGTAGCCTGTAAAGGGCATCTCCTGGCACAAACAATGCAGACAATCTTGGCCTTTACGCTTGAAAGAGAATGGGGGGAGGGGGGGTAAGACATCAGTGGGAGGGTCATTGGTTAATCCAGTTTGTTACCACTGGGTGTATTAGAAACACTGTTCTATATATTATTGAGTACCAAAAGGCAAGGTTTGACTAAAGGATTCCCAAACCTTGAAGTAATTTTAAAATTAAGTCCTTTACCCGCTCCATAGGGAAAACATAAGATAACATAGATATGAATAGTGATGGGCTCGGGGGTGTCCGGATCGAGTATGTTCAGCTGCCGGTCGGGAAATGCCTCACTGCCAATGATTGGTGGTGTGCAGAGAGTGCTTCCTGGCTGGCTCGATCCAAACACGCCGGAGCCCATCACTAGCCATGTACAGAGAAAATAGTGCGGGGTTCCCAGGTACATCCACTGATGAAGAATAGTTTTCTGTTTACAGCCTCTCAATATCCCCCCCCCCCCATTTTCCTCCACCTCTAAACTACCAGACCAGGGGTGTAAACTCAATTTCATTACGGGGTGCATCAGAATTACGGTTGCCCTCAAAGGGCTGGTTTTCTCAGAGAATAACTGCAAGAACTCAACCTTGACCTCCCTTCCGAACCCCATTGAACAGCGGTCATGGCGAATTTGTGGTGGGAGGATCTTAAAGGGCAATAAATACCAGGGGCGCACTGCGTGCAGGGTTGAGAAAAAAAAAAAAACTCTGACAGATTGTCCACATCTCACTTCTAACCCTCCTCGGCTTTGACCCCTGCACCACTCTCTTCCCCCCCCCCACCAAAAAAAGCTCTTTTGCAGTTCACCTACCAAGCCTGGCTCTAGTACCCCGCCAGCAGTGTAGGCAGCTCCGCCTCTCTGTCTCACTTGCAGGGAGATCACTGGTTGGGATCTGTGCACCTAGGATAGGATTCACAGTGCATCTATCTAACCAGGTGATGCCCCACCCCACACTGCATCTCCACATTGTCCCCGCTGTGAGTGCATGGCAGGCAGGGATCTGTGGAAGCCACCAAGAGGAAAGCTATCCTTGTAAACACAGAAAGCTTTATAGTTTACAAGTGACAGTGGTGGGGGGCGGAGAGAGCAGAGGGCAAGAGCCAGAGGTGGCGGAACAGAGCTCCACCACGTTCCAGCTGAGAAAAATCCCTGGGTGAGAAGGCCACATGAAATGGCCTGGTGGGCCAGAGACAGCCTCTGGGCCTTGTGTTTGACACGTGTACTAGACCAACAATCAAGTGCTTCTTACCATTCACCCCTGGACCTAGCACTGCTAGCTTGTCACCAAGCTGTACTAACAAAATGTGCATGGTAATATTGATTTATTGGCCAAATTTTGTGGCCATTCTTATTGTCAATTGCCTTCTCGCATTAAAGATAACAATAAAAACCAAGAACTTGGGAGAGAGACTAAAGCTGGTCATACACTGCTTTAAATTTAATTCCTACTGAATCAGCCAACAATTAGAGGTAGGACAACCCTGTCAATTAAAAAAAAAATAATAATAAAATCACCATCAGATGCAGTCAATGTTCAAATATTTCGACAGCCACATGTGATGCAGGGGTCTAAATACAATAGCTGGCAGGGAAGATTTCTCTATCCACGTGGTTTAGCATGGATGGGATAACCTAGTCAACAAAATAAATCTAGGGCTGGATGAGAGAATTCTAAACAGCCACTATATTCTCCAAAGTATTGGGACGCCTGCCTTTACACGCACATGAACTTTAATGGCATCCCAGTCTTAGTCCGTAGGGTTCAATATTGAGTTGGCCCATCCTTTGCACCTATAACAGCTTCAACTCTTCTGGGAAGGCTGTCCACAAGGTTTATGAGTGTGTCTATGGGAATGTTTGACCATTCTTCCAAAAGCGCATTTGAGAGGTCAGGCCTGCACCTCAACCCAATAGAACACCTTTGGGATGAATTAGAGTGGAGACTGCTAGCCAGACCTTCTCGACTATCAGCAGCCCATGTCCACACAAATGCGCTTCTGGAAAAATGAACAAACATTCCCATAGACACACTCCTAAACCTTGTGGACAGCCTTCCCAGAAGAGTTGAAGCCGTTATAGCTGCAAAGGGTGGGCCAACTCAATATTGAACCCTAGGGACTAAGACTGGGATGCCATTAAAGTTCATGTGCGTGTAAAGGCAGGTGTCCCAATACTTTTGAGAATATAGTGTATATGACTAACTTGAACTATGAAAAACATGAGGGCTTGTATAAAAGGCTCCCTTTAAAATGGACAATTAATTCAAAACCTTTTTAGGCTGGGTTCACACTGATATCATTTGTAAACGAATCGCACCAGATTCCTGTACAAATTAAATGCAAATTCAGTTATGCATTATGTATGGCTTAATTCACACCAGATCTGCACCAAAAAGGTGCAGGACTCTTTTTGTCCGCACTGGAATCAGATCACATGGGTGTTCCATTCAATTCCAGTTCGCCCTGGGTTCTGTGAACCGATTTGGGGGTGTCATTACCTTTATATTGACACCCACAGCGGTTTGCAGAGCGCAGTGTAAACTGCCTGCAATTCTGAACCTGCACAAGAATTGCTGTGGTTCCCGCACCGCATCAGTGTGAACACAGCGTAAATGTTAGCAGATGTTTTAGGTCTCCAGAAAAAGGCCTCCCCCTTTTTGTTTATAGATCTGACCACATACAGCAGTTAAGTCACTTTTCCTTTGCATTCATATTATGGAGAATCGAAAAGATTGAAACTTTCCTCCCCATAACATGAATAGGAAGACTTCAAGGTAGAAGCAAAGACATAAAGAACAGACAGGAGAGATCTGGTGACATACAAGCATGTGGGTAATTCCAATCACACCAAGTTACCTGGTATAGCTGCTGCACCCAAGGTTCACCATACTGTACTTCAGAGTCTGCACTGCCTCTGGGCTCATGTCTTCACTGCTCAAAGGCACAGAATTACGAATGACAAATAAAATTTTCTGTTCTTCACACCAAATGCTTATAAAGGACTGAAAATCATCCCAACTGTAAAATTCCATTTGCTCCAGTTCATTTTTTTCTTCTTCTTCACAAACCTGCTAAAGATGATCAGAACAATGAATTAGGATGCTGCTTCATTTGTAAGGAGAGTTATACTTTTAAAACTTGTTGGCTTTTTCAGTATTTCCAGGAACACCAAAAACTTTGCAAATGAAACCTGTCACTTTAATTCCTTTTGCTTGTGCTTTGTGAGCCATCACAGTAGGCCCAGACCTACTACGTTACCATTGCTTTACTATCAGTTTTTCTGAAGCCTGCACTCCAAGTAGGGGTTGCACATACCGGTTTTAAATAAAATTATGATTTTTACAAAATAATGTACCCACCTAATTACTACAGATAACATTCCCTACAAGCAGGAAGTTCTTGCATGAGTTTAAAGCCATATTAAACCTAAAACCACAAATGTAATACATTGCAGTTTACCAATCACATGGTGGCTGCATTCGTTTTGCTTTTTTTGCCCCTCTGTTTTCACCTGATCTGGCCACTGACACCTCCTGTATTAGAGTGGCCCCCATTCTGGATGAAGGAGCACAGCAGACAGCATCAGTGTCAGTCTGGTGGGAAAGGTAGTGTTAAAGCAGTAGTATATTCCTCTTTTTAATTTTTACCTATAGGTAAGCTTATAATAAGGCTTACCTGTAGGTAAAATGAATCTCTCCTAAACCTGCACGGTTTACGAGATATTCACCCTGCATGCACCTCAGGAGCTCCTTGCCGGGAAAGTGAACTCCCGCGCACATGCGCGGAGGTGAGGTCATCGCTGCTCCGGCCACTCACAGCGCCGGAGCTGCCGCACACGGAAGAGACGCCGAGGGAACATGACAGCTCCCTCAGCGGTGTCCAGGTGAAAATGTGGGGGCTTCGTTCTAAGGTAAGTATTTTATAATGTGCTAGTATGCTATGCATACTAGCACATTATGCCATTGTCCTGCAGGGTTTTTGTTTTTTTGTTTGTTTGTTTTTTACACCTGGGATACAACCACTTTAAATTTACTAGCAGATTTAAATGCAATAATAAATTGAAGTCAAACTCCAGCAAACACTTTAAAACCAGTTACAGCATTTTTTTTTCCTTTTGGGATAAAGGTTTTACATTATTGAATAAAAGCTGATCATAGTAGGAACCCCTGTGAGTTAAATGGTTTGTCTCATCCCTGTAAACTGATACATCTGGAGGAACGCTTGTTCTTTTGAAAAAACAGACTTACTGGTTGGATCAGCATATGAAAAAAAATGAAAGAAAGCCTAAAAATAAAAACTGATGCAGCAATCACATCTAAGAATTGGAAGGATACAATATAATAAACATTTTTTTTCCAAAGGCACTTAAACTACCCTTCCAACCAGATCCTACTGTACTATTGCTGGGTATGTATGACAATATCCCCATTCATCCCCAAATTACTGTTTTTTTTTGTATCTTACTACACTAGAAGATAAATTCTTCTTAAAGCCTCACAAAAAAAAAAAACCCTGCAACACAAAGGCATAATGAGCTAGTTTGCATCGCATACTAGCTCATTAAGAAATACCTTAGAACGAAGCCCCGAGAACAGACAACACTGAGGCAGCTGTCATGTTCCCTCTGCGTCTCTTACGGGTTCGGCGGCTCCGGCGCAGTGAGGGTCTAGAGCCGCGATGACATCACTCACGCGCATGCGTGCGGGAGTTTACTTTCCGGCAAGGAGCCGGCAAACAGCTCTGAAGGTCCGCCAGACCTTCAGAGCGCATGCGCCGCTGCTATCAGCGGCTGCATGCAGGGCGAATATCTCCTAAACCATGCAGGTTTAGGAGATATTCATTTACCTACAGGTAAGCCTTATTATATGCTTACCTGTAGGTAAAAGTTTAATGGCGGAGTATACTACCGCTTTAAATAGAAACTCTCCTCACCATCATCCTATAACTTGTGGTGCCTGGCTGTCAGATCCAAACTCTCTATGTGCCAGTTGACAGATATAAGCAGAGGCTGCCCATCTAGAAAAATGACAAAATTTTGTCCGGATGAAAACCCCTTCTCTACCCCCCAATTTCCCTTTTTCTTAGATTGTTGATGATGCATGCTCTTGTAATATGGGCATACAAGATGTCTTGAACTATGGTTTCTGTGAGGTCAATACAGATGTCGAACTTCTCCGCATACGATTTTCTGTATGTTGGCTATGATTTGTCTGTCTTTTTGTTACATTGCAACTTTGAAATGTTTAAACTGTTTTTTACTGTTAAAAAAGGGGTTTGCTTTTCGGTTGAATACTGCTTTCACTAAGCACAGCCCAAGTCATTCCAGAGTTCCGAACGCAAAAAGCAGATCACCACACATTGAAAGGGAATCCCCTTGGTAATCCTTTGTCCAGCTCTAGAGACATGCTCTCTACACTGCAGCAAAACTCATGCCTGCTATCTGAAGAATTGCAATTCCCAATGATTGCACAATGGCATTACAGCATCAGCCTGTGTCCTAAAACTCTAAGTTGGCATTCAAGACTTCTAGAATGTTGTAACCTTGCTGCTCCACCATGCACTGTGGTTTTCTATTGCTGGCACCTAGGTCAATAAAGGACATGCAAGCAGAAGGAAAGAACTGCAGAATGCGATGGGGGACCGGGTATTCAACACATTGGGAAGTATTGGATCATGTTAAAGGGCACAGAAAAGGGAGATGAACAAAAAAAAAAATATAATATATGTATATATATATATATATATATATATATATATATATATATATATATATATATATATATATATATATATATATATATATATATATATAATACACTCACAAGCCATGTATTCCAAAAGTAATTGTAAATGATTGCCTTGTAAAATAATCCATTCAGTTTCAAATGAAGGGGCAAGATTCCTCCCACTGACACCAATGGAGGGGCAAGATTCCTCCCACTGACACCAATGGAGGGGCAAGATTCCTCCCACTGACACCAATGGAGGGGCAAGATTCCTCCCACTGACACCAATGGAGGGGCAAGATTCCTCCCACTGACACCAATAGAGGGGCAAGATTTCGCCCACTGACACCAATGAAGGGGCAAGATTCCTCCCACTGATACCAATGAAGGGGCAAGATTCCTCCCACTGACACCAATGGAGGGGCAAGATTCCTCCCACTGACACCAATGGAGGGGCAAGATTCCTCCCACTGACACCAATGGAGGGGCAAGATTCCTCCCACTGACACCAATGGAGGGGCAAGATTCCTCCCACTGACACCAATGGAGGGGCAAGATTCCTCCCACTGACACCAATGGAGGGGCAAGATTCCTCCCACTGACACCAATGGAGGGGCAAGATTCCTCCCACTGACACCAATGGAGGGGCAAGATTCCTCCCACTGACACCAATAGAGGGGCAAGATTTCGCCCACTGACACCAATGAAGGGGCAAGATTCCTCCCACTGATACCAATGAAGGGGCAAGATTCCTCCCACTGACACCAATGGAGGGGCAAGATTCCTCCCACTGACACCAATGGAGGGGCAAGATTCCTCCCACTGACACCAATGGAGGGGCAAGATTCCTCCCACTGACACCAATGGAGGGGCAAGATTCCTCCCACTGACACCAATGGAGGGGCAAGATTCCTCCCACTGACACCAATGGAGGGGCAAGATTCCTCCCACTGACACCAATGGAGGGGCAAGATTCCTCCCACTGACACCAATGGAGGGGCAAGATTCCTCCCACTGACACCAATGGAGGGGCAAGGTTCCTCCCACTGACACCAATGGAGGGGCAAGATTCCTCCCACTGACACCAATGAAGGGGCAAGATTCCTCCCACTGACACCAAAGAAGGGGCAAGATTCCTCCCATTGACACCAATGGAGGGGCAAGATTCCTCCCATTGACACCAATGGAGGGGCAAGATTCCTCCCACTGACACCAATGGAGGGGCAAGATTCCTCCCACTGACACCAATGGAGGGGCAAGATTCCTCCCACTGACACCAATGAAGGGGCAAGATTCCTCCCACTGACACCAATGAAGGGGCAAGATTCCTCCCACTGACACTAATGAAGGGGCAAGATTCCTCCCACTGACACCAATGATGGGACACTATTCCTCCCACTGACACCAATGATGGGGCACTATACCTCCCGCTGACACCAATGATGGGGCACTATACCTCCCACTGACACCAATGATAGGGCACTATAGCTCCCACTGACACCAATGATGGGGCACTATAGCTCCCACTGACACCAATGATGGGGCACTATAGCTCCCACTGACACCAATGATGGGGCACTATAGCTCCCACTGACACCAATGATGGGGCACTATAGCTCCCACTGACACCAATGATGGGGCACTATAGCTCCCACTGACACCAATGACGGGGCACTATTCCTCCCACTGACACCAATGATGGGGCACTATTCCTCCCACTGACACCAATGATGGGGCACTATTCCTCCCACTGACACCAATGATGGGGCACTATAGCTCCCACTGACACCAATGACGGGGCACTATTCCTCCCACTGACACCAATGATGGGGCACTATTCCTCCCACTGACACCAATGATGGGGCACGGTTTCTCCCCGCAATACCAATAATAGGGCACTGTTTCTCCCCGTAATACCAAAAATAGGGCATGGTTTTCCCACCTTACAACAATGATGGGGCATTATTACTCCTCCCCCCCCCCCAATACCAACAATGGAGCATTGTTCAACTCCACTGAAGTCAGGACAATTTCTTCTCCCACTGACCACAGTCTGGCCCCTTTAAAGTTTGAAGGACAGTATAGTGGCCCTTTGGTTAGAAAGTTTGGAGACCCTGCTCTAATGCTAGGTGATCGAGAACTTTTGCAAAGCTGACAAGTGAGGAGAATAAATCTGAAAGTCTTCTAAAAAAGGTAAAATGATTCTGCCTACTGCGCTGAATATTGATATACACCTCTGTGTTACACATATATTTAATTTTTTAAAGTCAATATACAAAGGCATAGCTGTGCACTAAAGTACTTCTTGGTGTTCTTTAGTCTTACAACAGAGCATCTTTCAGGTATGGGATAACAGATCACCATGAATTCTGCAAGTATGTACATTTAGCAATAAATACACCTTAAACTTTACCTCTTCAGAAGCATCAGTAGCAGTAGTAGTAGTAGTAGTAGTAGTAGTAGTAGTAATAGTAATAGTAGTAGCAGCAGCAGTTTCTGTTTCGGTTGTTATTGTTGTTGAAGTAATAGGCACAAGATCAGTATAGACCTCAAGTAAGGTTTCTGGTACACTTTGTAACTCAAGGGTCTCACGCAAAAGGACACGGAGGCACTGGTACAATGATGGCAAAATCCCCATTTTTGTTGAAAGGGTGTATTGTAGAGACCCAGAGTAGGTATACAATGATTTCTCAGTTTTTACTCTTTTGCTGTCCTTTGTACACCATTCTTTCCTGCTAGGATGCCATGTGTCAATGTAGTACTGATACACATCTACTGGACATAAAGCTTTCAATTCATTGAGGTGGCGATTGTAGATTTTTAAGGAACGGGAAAAACACAGGGCCTGCAAAATATTTTTAATCTGTGACTGGGTGGGAAGTGGTAAATGAGCAGTTTTCCCCTCTATCACTCTGACAATTAGTGACATGCAATGCTTGATAGTGGCATTAGGTACGAGGTTATTCAGGTCTCTAAAATCTGCGATCTCAGGATGAATTGTGATGGATTTGATCTGAGCTTTCATTTTTGGTATGCTTTGCAAAACGGAAACAATGAGAAACCTCACTGTGTCTTGGTTGTTGGTTTTAGATATGCAACTAGCACACATGTTCCAACCAGACTCATCTTCACAAGACACACTGTATAAGTTCAGCCCTGGGCCAATGTTACTCTGTAGATCAACATAAAGGTTTTCAGGTGACCTTTGAGCGAGTTCTTGCATAGAAGAGGACATAACAAAAATGTTCTTCACCAAAACAGTGTCTTCCACAAACACTAACTTTATTTTGGCACTTGGATCAAGAACAAAGAAGCTGTCCAGTTCCACCAACACCTGAGTATGATCTTTAAGGAAATTTGAAGCAATTCGTAAGAGCCTGGACAAGTCACTGCGATCCAAGAACTTCCTAGAGATATCATTGGAAATCTGAGCAATTCCTGCAAGGCTGAGCGATCTAGCCTTTCTTGGCTCTTGTACGGCCATGCTTGGGAAGCAACACAGTTCCACGTAATCTTGGCTTCTTTCTGTAGATTGCTTTTTGCTTGATGTTCAGTTCCCACAAAATTAAGTTCAGTCTACAAGAAAAAAAAACAAAAAACATGATTATATAGACATTTATAGGAGCCAAGGGTGCAGCATGTCTCGTACAGCGGTGCTGACTACACATTTATGCAGCAGCAAAGAATTCAATAGAATTTCACAAAGAACACCAACTCAATTATCAATCCCTGCCTCCAAAGGATCCCGTCATCTGTACCCTCTCTACATAATATAGGAGAAAGATTTTCTTTGCTAGTTTATCCTTAAAATTATCTTAATTAAAATGTTCACTAGTCAAACTAAACCCCCTCTCCCAAGACACTAAACTGCTCCACCTCCACAACCCAGCTTCTCCGAGTGGCTTTTGCAAAATCAGACATCCTCCTCCTTTAACTGAGTCCCCGTTGACTTCATTAAAGTGTGTTTATCAAAACTGGAGATCCTCTGTGTGCAGTGCCACTCAAGTCAATAGGGTGGCAGTGAATAGAATTTCGGACCATCTGTAAAACACTGGAGGTTGTCTGGTTGGTGAATGTTTATTCCAAAGTACACCTGTATTTTAGGGTGCTCGTAGACAAAAAGACCCCAGACTGCTGGTCAGGTTGTAGATCTAATGTATATGGGGCATTTGCAGACATCTTCAGAGGGCTGTCCTTCAGTGTCTATGGCCCACTTTAGAGTTAGGGAACCTTATTTTTTTAGCTACTGTTTTTTTAAAGGAGTGACATTACACAGTGAATTTGTAAACCTACACGTACAAAACATATAGCTTACACCAGTGATGGCGAACCTTGGCAACCCAGATGTTTTGGAACTACATTCCCCATGATACTCCACTACACTGCAGTGTGCATGATCATTATGGGAAATGTAGTTCCAAAACATCTGGGGTGCCAAGGTTCGCCATCACTGGCTTACACCTTCCTGTATAAGAATGACAAGAGAATTGACAAAAGCAGTTTAACAGGGAAGTTACACTTTATGCCTTCCCCCCCTCTTCTATTTTTGGCACTTTTTTTGGTGGAGGGGAGGGTGGGTACCTGGTTTTGGCAGGTATCCACTCTGACTACTAATATGGCGATCCACTGGAAGTTCTCGTCTTCTCCGCAACCTTCTGAGACACGTCAGAGCAGATCCCAGGAGGTTACCAGACCGTTCATTTTCCTAATCAGCAGTAGAGGGATCAGTATATTCTGACAACGGCAGCAGTAACTGTCAGAATACAATGTCCTGGTGGGGAGGATTCCTCCAACTACCTTGTTTGCGTAGATGGAGGAACCTTTTAAACTTTTTTTTTTTTTCAGCCCTCTGGCAGAACAATAAAATAAACCAAAACAACAAAAAAAAAAACGAAGTGTATGGACAGTATAAGGAAAAATACTTACACGTCACATTAGATTACTGTTCTGCAGTGCACTTGATAACAAGGTATGCCAATTAGGAGGGAGGTTCTGCCTACTATAGTCACATGATCTGTCCAAATGGTGCGATAATCAATCCGCTATTCCCTGCAAAAGTGAAGAAGCCTTAGCAGATTTTTCCAAGTTGAACTGCTTATTGAAGTATTTGCAAGAATATTTCAGGGTATACTTGCAATATGAAGCAAAATACTAAGAAAAGCAATAAGCCCATTACAAATAAACTTCTAATTACAAACTTCTTCTGCCGAAATTACAACGAACTAGAAACTACATTTTTTTTGCAGAATTAGGAAAGCAATTCTGGCTGCTTTTTTTGTCAAAATAGATTGCTATAATATTCATTTATACCGTGTTTTTCTTCTAAAGACACGTAAGATCTGAGATGTTAACGAGTTTATTCACTTATCAGCTTTTTAAGGCCTGGTTCACATCTATGCGGGTTTGCGGCCCAAGTTTGTGCGGGCATGGAAACCCATTCCTAGGAGACAGCCAGGCCTGTGTTTCCCACAGAAAATAAAACACATGCAGCATTTTAAAAACGCAGCGGGCGGGAAATTGCATAGTGCTTTTGCACCATGCAATTTTCCTGCAGTTCCCACAAATGAGCTAGGATTTTAGATGCGTGAGCAATTTTAAACAGCAGTATGCTTTAACTGGGGGTGGGGGAATTGCTGTGATACCCACATAGATGTGAACCAGATACCCATTACTGACTCCTGGAACAAGAACCCTACAGAAGAACTCTCACTTATTAGCTATATTTGTTACAGGGGGGCTCTAACTGTCAGATTTTTTTATTCTCATTACTTTTTGTCAAATCCAGCAAGAGAGGTGAAACACTACAGCAGATGGACAGAACTCTACTAGGAAGAGTTTGCTGTTGATGGTACCAATAAATAGGTCAGTGGGCCATCCAGATCACACGTCCACGGCCATCAGCTTCTGTATAATCACAATTGCAGAGTTTGCTGCACAAGGATTAAGGCATTACTTCTGTCTTTCTCTTACAATACCACAACCTTCTATGCTTCTTGCATTAAATGGACCTAAAAGTGCTGTATGGGACTGTTCATTTAGGACCCTTTTACACGGGGGCCCTCCTGGACTGTTCCCCTGCCATTCAGGTGAGAATGGAAATGGATGTCATATATGTTTTATCGGTTACCATTTCTCCTCCATCTTTGGATGGAGGGAAAAAGGCACCCATGTAATCCCTCTGGCTGGATGGATATAAGGGGACATTTATCTGCCAATATTCGCCAACATTTAGTCAGGTTAGTGAAAACAGACCTGGACACAAACTTATTGCACTGGGGATGACAAATCCCTGAAGGGACCCGGATGTCAGCAGATACAGGCAGATGGGTGTCTGCATACATTCGGCCACTCATATAGACACACTACAGTACATTTTTGATCCGTATAATTGCAGGTCAAAAACCATCTGCCGGAACACCCGGGTTAAAGGGACCTTACACAATTAATTATCTCTACTGCAGCGAACTCTGTGTCAGCAATATTATCAGACCTGTTGAGTATCAGCTTATTGCATTCAGAATGTAACATCAGTGAATACTGAAGGAAGACATGTATACAGCAGCCCATTAACATGAGATAAACAGACAATAAAAGGAGGTACAGCGCTATGGGTAAGTCCAATCAGTCCAAAGTCCTTAGGCAGAGATCAGCTGATCCAGCAAGTGAGTGACTCCACCACCAACACAGCACCAAACCATCTTTGACCTGCACATGCTTTTTGGAGGTACCAGCTAATCCATGAGAGTGTTATCTGGGATTAAGGAGACCGGAAGAGCATGATGTGGGATATATGAAAATGCTCTGATGACATTGGTCGGATGGTAAGAGGCAGTGTGGTTGGTGGTGGTGTCACTCACTTGCCGGATCAGCTGATCTCTGCCTAAGGACTTCCCCATAGCGCTGCACCTCCTTTTATTGTCTTATGTTAGGTTTTATCCTACATATGTGCAGCAGCTGACCTTTTGCAAATAAGACATTTCTCATTTAATGCCATTTTTTTGCTTCAATCGATCTGAGCGCAGCTTTTTTTGTGTAATTTATGAGATAAACTTTCCTTTGCAAACTCCCTCGGTCCAGCTTAGGAATGATTGCTGCTCAAGATATAAATTGTTATATTTGGCGATAGGGGCCATCCTTGACCAGCAGGGAAATTCAGACAGTGAAGGGGTGGGGCTAGGCTTACAGGGGATCTAACCCAAATAAAAATGTAATATATTTTATATATATATTTCCCTTTATTATCACCTGATTATCCTGCCAATCAAACACTTCCTGCCCAAGTGTGACAACACTCTATTGGATCAATGCAGCAATGTGTCAGTCAGTCATATGCGCCCTCATATCTGGGAGTTCCAGGTATGTGTGGCAGATCAGCAGCAAAGTGGAGTATACGTGAGGGTGGTATAGTAAGGCACGCTCTTTAAAGCAACACTAAATTATGTCCTTTTTTAAAAAAATCATTCATACACACATTCACCACCTAATGACCCTGAAATCTATTGTTATAAAATAGCTTTTTATGTTTTTTTTTTTTGCCTACTTGCAACATCCTCTTTGATCTCTAGAGGCCTCTCCTTTTCCCTCTTACTTCTGTTTGTTAGGAATGTATAGCGCATGTTAGTTGCGGTCAGGCGCACTGCTCTCTATCTAGCTATCTATCTATCGTTTATCTCGGGAATAAACAGGACAGAGTGACTTTGTTGCTACATATGGTGGGACCATGGAGACCAAATGTAGCCACCCTCCAAAAGGAAGTCAAACCAGAACAGCAAAAAAAAAAAAAAAAAAAAACAGATTTAAAAAGGAGTCTGAGCGCAATAGACAGTAACTTTCTGAATTTAAGTTTTAGGCCTCTTTCACACAAACGATCTGATCCGCCTGTCAGTTTTTTAGGCGGACCTGATCAGATCCTTCATGCATCCCTAGACATGTCCGCTGCCATCCGTATCCGATCCTGTCCGTGAAATCTGGACGGATGGAAACCCTATTCTCCATCCGTCCAGGGGATCGGATGAGAGCAGACAGGCGGTCCGCTCTCATCCGATTCCCCCATAGAGATGCATCGGGCTCTGACACCTCCCTCTCCGCACACAGAGCTGAGACGGGGCTGTCACCTGCCTGCTCAGTGGGGATCGGTGCATCAATCCCCCCGCTGAGCAGCACGAAGTCCGCCGACAGAGCGGACCGTGTGAAAGGAGCCTAACTAAACCCAGGAGCCTGCATTCACTATATCTGGTCTCCCACAATACACAGAACAGGGAAATGCAATTCTTTTAGTAAATATAAACTGCTAAATACCTTTTCTCATCAGCAGTATATAGCAGTCTTGTGACTAGGTTCCACAGTTAGTATAACAAGCATTCTTTCCTGAATATACTTACTGTTGTGGGTTTAGTAACACTTTAAGAATACATACTTGAATAGATGTTTTTCTTTTTAAACCAAGGTTTGGTGTCACTTTAGGTTGAAGGATGCGCTATGTGCCCACGTAAAACAATTTAAAGCAGAAGTAAAGTTGCTCTATGATACACTCTGAGTAGGTAGGTATTTTATTGCGGAAGAAACATGAAATGTCTCTTCTGTAATAAAACGTATCTACCTGCTCAGAGTGATCCCCGAACTGTAAACTGAGCTACACATGCGCAGCTAAACTTACACCGGCCGGGCCAATCCTGTGTGCCAGGATAATTAGCTCCTGCTCATGCGCAGGAGTGACGTCATCCCATGCTGGCCAATAAAGATGACAAACTCAGCACACAGAAGAAGACGTCGTGAGCGAGCGCTGGTAGGGTGACTATCCTCCCTTTAGTTCCACTTTGCTGTAGACAATTATTTTTCTCAATGTCAATGTGACAATGTCACAAACCCCATCCCCTCCCCCCAGCACGTATGGGCAGGCTGATTATACCCAA
This sequence comes from Pelophylax lessonae, assembly GCF_965119305.1. NCBI lineage: Eukaryota > Metazoa > Chordata > Amphibia > Anura > Ranidae > Pelophylax > Pelophylax lessonae. The sequence goes on from NC_138779.1 coordinate 119,889,061, forward strand.
GTCCATCGATCAATGCAGGTACAACAACCATGTTGGACTTGTAGCATGCGATTATAGCTGCTAGCAATAATCAATGAGTGTTCTCCTGGATAGGACGGCTCCCCCCACCAGAAGAACACAATAACTCCGCAAGAGGGATTCCCCCATCAACACTGACTCTGTTGATGAGGGAATCAAGTGATTTTCTTCTCATGTTGCAGGAAAGAAAAATCTGATCATCTAGCAACATCCTGGAAGCTTTCAGGTCAGGCTTCATGAGGTAAGTAATGGCCCACATCTGACCCAAAGAGACAAAATTTAAGTGCCGCTCAGGTAGAGAAGTAAAGTCCAACTAGACCACTTGAGTGCAGGCAGGGACAGGGAGCTTGTCCTAGCTCCAGCAATGTCAAAGGAAAAGATCCAAAAGCCGCACATCATGAAGTAGACCCATGTGCATGAAGTGAGATGAATGACCGCCTCAGCCCAGACTCCAGCCTGGCCACACCCACCAATGTGTTTCCCTCTGCCCCTTGGAGCCTAATTATGGGGATGGCACACCCTCATGAAAAAGCTCCAGGAGGCAGAGCAAAACACATAGGGGGCCTGGCTGGAGTCTGGGCTGAGGCTGTCATTTATCTCACTTCATACACATGGGTCTGCCTCATGATGTGTGGCTTATGGATCTTTTCCTTTGACAATGGCCCACACCTATAACAAGGGCATTATTAACTCTGGTAAAAAAAACTGCACAGCTTGTTTTATTCTACAGATGTCCCTTAGCCCCTGTTCACATCGGCGTGATTTGACATGTCCCAATTGGTGCGACACCGACATTTCGGCGCCGCATCCATTTCAAAAAGTAGTTCCTTTTGGAGGCGATTTCAATAGACATCTGTGCATGAACCCACAGATGTCATTCAAATCACAAAATGTGGGTTTGAAATCACGTGAGTACAGCTGAACTCGCACGATTTCAAACCCCCGTTCAGTGGGAACGAGGGCTTAGCTGCATAAGCAGTATTTTTGGTAAAGATGAACCATGCTTTTATTTTTTAAACTTTTTTAATTCAACTTTATTGCTATCACAAGAAGTGAACATTGTACCTTGTGATATCTTTGGCAGGGACAATGGAGAGCTCTGGGGTCTTATTAATCCCTCTTCTGCCCTTCAAAGCATCTGATCAAACCAGGATGTGTTTGCTCTAGCGCTGCGCGATTAATCGTTAAAATATTGTGCTCTCCATTCGACCCCCCCACATGATCCAGCATTTCCACGGTTCATATAAAAAGTGCAGGGCAGTTCCCCTGCTCACAGCTGTCAAAAAAAAAAAGCAGCTGGCAATGTTCATCAACAACATTGCTCAGCACTGAAAGAGACAGGATAAAAAGAAACATTGCATCTTATCTGTCCTTCTGTTTATTCATTTACAGATTTTCTACAAATAAAGTCAGTTTAAGGCCCCTTTCACACTTGGGGACCGCTCAGATCCACCCGTCAGTTTTTAAGGCGGATCTGAACGGTTCCCCCATGCATCTCTATGGGGCATCGGATGTCAGCAGAGACATGTCCGCTGATATCCAATCCGATCCGTCAAACCCTATTTTCCATCCATCTGGCAGATCGGATGAGAATGGACAGGCGGTCCGTTCTCATCTGATCTCCCCATAGAGGACAGCGGGGATCTGACAGCTCCATCTCTGCACACATAGAGGAGACGGAGCTGTCATCCGCCTGCTCAGCAGGGATCGGTGAATCGATCCCTGCTGAGCAGCACGGCTCCATCGACGGAACAGAGCTGTGTGAAAGGGGCCTAAAGAAATTATTATTTTTTGGGGTTTTTATTAACTTGTTCCTGTTTAGCCCCTTAATTTATTCTAATCAGCCTATTTACTTCTATTTTATAAACTATTAATAAGTAAAACTTTTTTTTTTGTTTGCTTATTATTTTTTATTTTTTTTTTATAACACTTTTCACATTAAAAAAAAAAGCGCAAAATTAAAAAAATATTTGTAAAAGAACTTTTCAATGCTTTGTACCAAAAAAGTTGCGGCAGGTATCGGTAATTGGTATCTGCGGGTACTAAAAAAAAAACCCTCATATAACTTAAGGGTAGAGCTGCACGATTCTAGATAAAATGATAATCAAAATTTTTGCGCTTAGAATAAAGAACAATATTCTCGGCTTAACTTCATCTTTCACATTATACAAAAAAATTGGGCTAACTTTACAGTTTAGTTTTTTTTTTTTTTAATTCATTAAAGTGTATTTTTTTGCAAAAAAAAAAAGACTTCTGCCCAAATGCAGTGTGAAAATATTGCAACGATAATGTTTGGGGGTTCCTAGTAATTTTTTAGCAAAAAGTATTGATTTTAACTTGTAAGCAACAAGTGTCAGAAAAAGGCCTGATCTTTATGGGGTTAAATTGATCTCATTTACAGACTAGGGATGCACCGAAATGAAATTCTTGGCCGAAGCCGAATAATAATAAAATGTTTGGCCAAAGGCCGAATACCGAACGCGGTGTTTTGCATTTTTTCCATTTATTTTGCCAATTTTTTGTCCTCTCTCTTGTCCTCTCGTGTCTGTCTCTCTCTCTCTCTCTCTCTCTCTCTCTCTCTTGTCCTCTCACTCTCTCTCTCTCTTGTCCTCTCATGTCCCTCTCTCTCTTGTCCTCTCTCCCTAAATGTTACTGTAGGGAATGGGATTCAGTGCACACTGCAGCCTTGTACCATAGGGTTAATGTTAGTGACACTGTAGGGATTGGGAAGGATGCTGGGAATGGAAATCAGGAAGCATGCAGGCAGCCTTGTAAATTTTAATTGCACATACAGGGCACTGGGCAGGTCAGGGTTAATGTGGTAACATCAATTACTCAGTCAGTGTCAGTGTGGACTCGATCAGATTATACAGTGACAGACAGTCTCTCATAGTGGTGGTAGTAGGAGGCTGGAGGTGGACTAGTAGGAGCCTGGAAAGGAGCACAGCCGCATACATACATTACTCACTCGTGCACTGCAGCCCGCCCCACACATTCAGTGAGTCTTACTCTCCTCCCTAGTTTTTTCAATGGCACATTCAGGAAGCCAATCACACCATGATTAGCGGCACAGCGGAACCAATCAGGTGTGCAGGCACGCGTGATTGGTTCGCTGTGCAGCTAATCACGGCGTGATTGGCTTCCTGAATGTGCCATTGAAAAAACTAGGGAGGAGAGTAAGACTCACTGAATGTGTGGGGCGGGCTGCAGTGCACGAGTGAGTAATGTATGTATGCTCACCGCTGAAGTGTCCCGGCTTCCCCTGCCTAACACGGAAGTCTGTGAGTCCTCCTGTCCTCCTCCGAGTCCCTTCCCCCTGAAATATCGTGACCTCGGCGATATGAATATCGCCTACGGCCACAGAACGATAGTCAATATCATATCGACTATCGTTCAGCCCTATTATTCGGCACAAAATTATTCGGCCTTTTGACTTATTCGGCCGAACACCGAAAGTGCTATTTTTTCTATTTTCGGCCGAATAATGTTCGGCCGCCGATTATTCGGTGCATCCCTATTACAGACCAAGATCATCCCTTTGATCTAAACTTTGATCTAAACTAAAAGATACTTTGTTTATAGTTATCTCCCAATGCTGAGCAATGTTGATAAACATTTGCCTGCTCTTTTTTTGACAGCTGTGGTTGAGCAGAGAACGGCTCTGCACTGTATACTGTATGAATGGTGGACATGCCGGATTAAGATCATGAGGGGGTTGAATTGAGATTTTGTTAACGATTAATCGTGCAACTCAACTTATTGGTAATTTTTAATTTTTTTTATTTCTTTACACATTACATTATTTTTCATTACATTTCTTTAAATTTGATTGAAGCAAAGAGTATTAAGTCTAATTTTATTGCCATCTTGGTTGATAACATATTGTTCAGGGGTTGTAACTCTTTAAAAAAAAAAAAAAGTTCTTCAGAATCGTGATCTTTATTTTAAGCAAAAAAAATCATGATTTCAATTTTATCCTGAACCGTGCAGCTCTAGGTTGCTCAGATGCTTCCCTGGTTGTACGGGTGTTCTATAGAGTACTGCAGACGGTTGGATAATACCTCCCACGATCTGCAAATGCGCAGTAGTGACGTCACTCCAGCTGATCAGCTGGCGTGACTTCAGCATTGTGTATGTGCAGATTGTCAGAGGCATTACCTGACGATCAGCAAAGCGCGGTGTTCTGTCAATTACTGCAGATCATCTGATAATGCCTCCGATGGCAGCTGGCGTGATGTCAACACTGTGCATGTGAAGATAGTCGGAGGCATTATCCGACGTTTAGCAAAGCGTGGAGGCAGAATCTGATCATCCGATTCTGCCTCGCGCTCTCTGCTCATGCGTGTTCTGTCAATTACTGCAGATCGTCTGATAATGCCTCCGATGGCAGATGGCGTGACATCAAAACTGCGCATGCGCAGATTGGCGGAGGCATTATACAATGATCAGCAAAGCCTGGAGTCAAATTCTCTCACTCTCTCTGCGCATGCATGTTCTTCCAATTACTGAAAATCGTCTGATAATGCCTCCGATGGCAGATGGCGTGACATCACCACTGCGCATGCGCAGATTGTCAGAGGCATTATCTGACGATCAACAAAGCGCAGAGGCAGAATCTGATCATCTGATTGTGCCTCGCTCTCTCTGCAAATGCATGTTCTATAGATTACTGAAGATCGTCTGATAATGCCTCCGATGGCAGATGGCGTGACATCAAAACTGCGCATGCGCAGATTGGCGGAGGCATTATACAATGATCAGCAAAGCGTGCGTCAGATTCTTTCTCACGCTCTCTGTGCAATTGTGTTCTGTCTATTACTGCAGATTGTCGGATAATGCCTCTGACAATCTGTGCATACGCAGTGTTGAAGTGACGCCAGCTGATTGGCAGATCAGATGGTGTGACGTCACCACTGCACATGCGCAGATTTTGGAGGCATTATCCGACGATCTGCAGAACACCGGCCTGAGAAGCCCAGAGACTGGAAGCAAAAAAATCCTCGCTGCTTCCGGCTTTTTGCATCCCAGAGAAGGAGGGGGGTACAGATGTTCCTCTCTGGCTTTACTGCCTGCAGCGGTTCTGGGCTCCCTTGTGGAACAGCCATGACGAGGGGCCCTTCCAAGGACTGCGAAAGCGATCGGGTGGCTGTAGAGCCGCTCAGATCGCTGTCACCTAAAAATGAAGCCGCCATGATCCTGATATACCAGCTCCTCATCTAGGATGTGCGATGGAAGGGAAGTGGTTAAACAGAACATCCAGCTGTGCTATAAAACCTTTTATGATGATAGTAATGATAACGTGTGTGTAGTTTAGTGATCTGATTTCTATGTTGTTGAATTCAGCAGGGAGGAGGGGCTGTAGATTCCAGGATATGGGGACACAGAGCCCCTTGGCACCACCTGACTTCCTGGACTCTGTACTTCCTCATCAGCCATCCATCCCACAGACATACCTACATGCAGTGACTGCCCTGTATGACATGTGCACCCCGGACATTCTAGACTATTCCACCCCACAGCCCTCCGCGCACACACAGCACACTACAGGCAGCGTGGCCTAAGGCGCCCACCACCGCAGTCACGCGGTCACATACCACAGCCGCTTCCCGGTACATTTGCAACTTCCCTATCCGATAACGGCTTCCGGTGAATGACGTTCAAATGCTGCTCCATCCGAAGCGCTTCGCCCTCATAGCACACAACAAGGCGCGGGGTGGACCTCTAGCGGCGAAAACGGGGCAGCCAATGGACGAGCAGGGGTGACGTCAGCAACGGCTTGATTTACTTTCCGTTTGGTAGAGTTAAAAGATTGTAGGAAACCCCGTTTAAACAATGTCCCCTCATTTGCTTCAGGGTTAGGCTACGGGTTGCCGCCATTTTGTCGTGGATTGATTCAATTGCCTAAATAGTAACTATTCTGGAGTCTTGAATAAAGTGTCTACTGACTCTGTGAAAGCATTGGCTACATTCTCAGGACATTCAATGCTTTTAGAGAACATTGACACATATTTAAGCGGAACTTCACTAAATCTGCGCATGAGGCTCCATTCACATATAGGCGTTTCCGATCGCAAGCAGAATCGCCGCCATTCTGCCCGTAATCTCAAACCGTTGAAAGTCGCGAAGGCCCATGTGATTCCCGTGACTTGCTATAACACCCAAAACGCAGCGCGATTTTTCAGCGATTGTCACCCAACAAATCGCGGTAAAATCACGCAAACAGAATTGTGGGACGCCTGTCGCCCACAAGAAATTCTTGTACTGTACAGGAGTTTTGCGATTCTGTTTGTGCAATTTTACCAGGATTCGTTTGGGCGACAATCGCTGCAAAATCACGCCGCGTTTGGGATGCCATTGCAAGTCACGGGAATCGCACGCTGTCCCTAACTTGCAATGGTTCAGGATCGCGGCAGAATAACGGGAATTCTGCCCACGATCTGAAACGCCTATATGTGAATGAAGCCTTATAAACTAAAAATGCAGTTTAATTCATTTTTAATATTCAAACCGAACCCCCCCCCCCCCCCCCCCATCCATCCATGTCTCCATCCTTTATTTTACTGAGAATTCACCCTCATAGCATTTCTGGCAGTAGCCATCTTGAGTAAGGGCAGAAGATTCATATAGCATTCACTTACTGAAATCCATCTGCCCTTAGCTCAGGCATGCAGGTAGGAGGGTGTTCTTAGCTGAGAAAGCCCCTCCTCCTCTCCTGAAGAATCCTGGGATGTATGACATCATTTGCCTAGGCATGGAAACCAGGAAGTAACTGGGGAAATGTAAAAAAAAAAAAAGTTTAACACAAGTACATTTAATATACCTTCCTATCTATTTACTAATGCTAGCAGCATGAGGATTAAAAATAGTCAGTGTTGACTGAGAGAGTGAAGTTCCACTTTAATCATTTCAGCTCCAAAAGATTTTAATCCCTTTATGATCAGGCCGATTTTATGTGATACGGCACTGCGCTAATTTAACAGGCAATTGCACTGTCATGCAATGCTGTACCCAAACAAACTTTGTATCATTTTCCACACAAATAGAGCTTTGTTTTAATGGTATTTGATCAGCACTGGGTTTTTATTTTTTGCGATACAAACAAAAAAAGACAGAACATTTTGAAAAAAAAAAAAAAAAACATATATATATTTTACTTTCTGCTACAAAACACAGAGCTTTTTTTCAGCGGAAATGTGGAGGAACGCAATTCTATGCTAGAGGGTCTATTGATGCTGACTGTTGGGGATCTATTGTAGCTGGGGCTTGTAGTGTTGCTAGGGGGGTATCTATTGTTGCTGGAGGGATCTACCGTTGCAGGGGGTCTATTGTTGTTGGTGGGTAATCTTTTGCTTTGAGGTTCTTATTAGGGTAGCCACCTTTTCTTCAAGCCAAACCCAAACTCTTAATAGTCTAATGGGGATAGCTGATCAAAAAAAAACACCACTAATTAGAGACCATCATTATATCAGAGTCACCTTATGTCAGTATCCCCCTTACAGACCCCCATTAGAGTCCCTTTATATTTGCATCCCCCATAGAGACCCCCCCCCCCCCGCATTAGAACAGAGTCCCCTTATATCAGTGAACCCTCCTTGGAGACCAACCGTTGGTCTCTAAGGGGGGGTCGCTGATATAAGGGGGTATATGCTAATATAAAGGGACTCTAATCTAATGGGGGGGTCTGTTAAGGGCGGGCGCTGATATAAGGTGAATCTGATATAATGGTGGTCTCTATTGGGGGGGGGGGGTACTGATTGCTAATCTAATGGCTGGTCAGCAAGCATTATATCAGCAGTCAGCATCCCAATTAGAGATCCCCCATTAGCTCAAAGTCCCCTTATATCAGTGCCCCCTCCCCCCATAGATACCTCCATTAGAGTGACGCGACCCTATAGTGCCTTATTCTATTGTATTGTCTATGCCTTACAAGCAGGACAATCACTGGAGACACTGTGGGAGTAAGAACTGGCCAGGGTTAGGGAGGGAACTGGCTGAGCGTGTGGGAATCGGCCAGAGTTAGGGGATGGAGCTATCTGGGAGGTGAAGTGGCTCTAGGAAAATCGCATGTGTGCATGCACAGTGGCAAAAGCGTCATTGGTTGCTAGGGCAGCATGGTTCCTAGCAACCAATGACTGCAAAGCATTCACAGGCTGGCGGGGTGGGCCACAGGCACCACCTGGGTGGGGAAAACGCACATCAGAGGAAGCTGCAGCCAGCAGGAATAATTGCCGAATTTAAGGATACTCTCCACTGAGTTCCAGCACTGGCTCCATTCACAGGACAGATACCCGACAGGTTGGAACTGGAGGTATGCTGTGTCCAGGTTTGAGGAGGACAGAAACCCAGGTGCAAGTGTTAGAACCCAGACTGTTCGGGTCATTCCCATACAGTTGGCAACCCTAGTTCTTATGTTGTTGGGGGAGATCCACTGTTGAGGGGGGTCTATTGATGCTGGCTCCTGGAGGATCCATCGTTCCTAGCAGGGGTCTTTTGTTGCTGGGGCGGATACTGTATATTGTTGCTGGTGGGGATCTATTGTTGCTGTGGGGATCTGTCTATAATTAATAAACAATTCAATGCAAATTACTTAACACCACAAAATGATACTTGGCTCTGTATTCTCTAAAAAGAGTGCTATTACGAGGTGGATAGGAGGGCAGAGACAAGGGACAGTGCTCAGAGGTAGGCCAGAGTGGAGAGAGTACCTGCACCTATTCTTTGAGGGAAAAAAAACCCTGATAAAACTTATCCAATAAAAAAATACAAAAAATCAAATTTCTTCATACATTTTGGCCAAAATGTATTCTGCTACATGTTTTTGATCTAAAAAATACCAATAAGCATATATTGATTGGTTTGCGTGAAAGTTATAGCATCTACAAACTATGGGATATGGGATATGTACTGGCATTTTTAATTATTTTTTATTTTTTTATACTACTAATGGCAGCGATCAACGACTTATATTAGGCCTGCAATATTGAGTCAGACAATCTGACACTAACTGAGCTGGGGGAACTGACTAACTGCCAATGGAATCACTAGTGCCATTAATACAGTGATCAGTGCTAAAACTATAAAAAAATATCTTTCTGCACTCTGAAATAACCTCGGGGGCAGCTTTCACATATAAGCAGTATAGCCACACTTTAAACAACATGTACCTAAAGAATGTACAGTGCCAATGCACTGAAATAAACTAGTAAAACAGTAAAAAGTCCATATATCAGTATGTGCAATAGTTCCATAAACACAGGTGTGTATCTTAAAAAAAATTAAAAAATCAACTAAAAAAATCAGTGCAAAAAAGTCCAAATGTAAAAATAGGTGAATAAGAAGATCAGAGAGCCTTCCCACATGAAGAAAAAATCCTTTTAGAAGAGTGTTCAGTGGTCAGCCTTCATCTCCCCATCAGATCAATGCCCACCAGATGCAATGGCGGCCCTTACGGCAGCAAACACTTGTGTGTCTTGAAGACAAATATCTGCTGGGAGTAGGTGGATCTCGCCCGATATCCGTTTCATAGAGCATCCTCTGTGAATGTAAACTGGAGTAAATAGAGCTCACCGGAGACAGAGAGAATGCTTTGATAGTGTAGCATTTATTTTAAATCCATGTATCATTAAAAGCATAAAAAAACGTAAATATCTTACATATTAAGCCGCTGCCGACCCGGGGACCAGACAGCGGTGTGACGTCAGCACTAGCAGCTCCTCCCTCCCAGTGCTTTTAATGCTTTTAATGATACATGGATTTAAAATCCACATTCTAGTGGAGTTCTGGTGCCACACCACTATTTCTGTGTGTGAGAAGCTGCGTTCCAGGCTGGTTGGACAACAGTTGGAGTATCTCCCCATTACAGTGGATCTTGTCTTCAGGTCTCCAACAGAAAGAAGGACACATTATCATGATCATCCTCAGGGTCCCCTACAGCTGAACTTTGTGGCAACATTCATCTGGAGGTATCTCTATATACCAGGGTATATCTGCACAATTCTACCAGAACTCTTGTTGGGGCTTCTGCTGATAATACTTGTTTGTACATTGGATGTATATACTATTATTATGCTTTTCTTATATAAAGCTGGTATTATCTCCATACCAGTATGCATCTACATACGTGTGGTTACTGTTACATGCTGGTTGCAGTAGATCCTCTGTTTCCAGTTGCTTTGGTAAGATTACTGGTTAATTTCCTAGTAAGGGAATCCCCTCTGTTCACAAAGGCCCCTTCCTGGGTGGAGGCACTGCCAACTTTATTATCAAAGCCACCGTTCCATTTAGCAAAGTTTCTGGTTCCCTTATTTACCTACAGGTTTAGAGCAATATCCTGTTTTGGGAGGGCCATTTCTCATAATCCCCCCCCCAAAAGAGGGCTACTTGTGTATACGCTATTTGGATTTGAGCACGGGTATATCTTATATCCAAATAGCGTATACACAAGTAGTCATACCATCCAATAAAGTATGCTAAAAGCATGTATTTTGCATTTTGCAGAGTAGGATGGGAATGGCCAGAGGGGGTTTACTTTGCATGACAACTAAGGCCAGTTTCACACTGCTGCTCTGCGGTTTGGCTTCAGCACAGGTATACCTGCAGTTTTCGTGCAGTTAACCCATGCTTTTTCATAAAGTTATTTTACAGTACACATGCAGTACTTTTGATACATTTTCAGAAAACTCACCAAAACTGCCCGATCTAATAGAAGTCAATGGGAAGGTTTGGGTAACCCACACCAAAACCACAGGTACACTGCGCTGCCGCCAAACCACAGTGGATCAGTGTGAAACCACCCTAAAAATCCTTTATGGAAAGTTTGCTAGAAATGGTGTACAGTAAACCCCCGTTATATCGCGGTTCAGTTTTCGCGGTCCCGGTATTTTGTGGGTTTTTTCTGTAAGACCTACTAATATTATTTTATTACTTAAATCATTGTTAATTAAATATTTTTGTGTTTTCCATTGCTCTTGTCCTGTCTCTCAGTATCTTTTATGTGTTTAAATGTGTTTCTATTGTTTTAAAAGTGCGTTTAAAGACCTTAAAATGCTTTTAAAAATACAGTGAAAGTTATAAAAACATGCCTAGGGTGTATTTAAATAGGGTATTTCTATTTTGGCGGATTTTCACCCCCCGCGATGGAGGGGGGTTTACTGTATAGCTGTTCTGAATTTTTACTATTCTAGAGATGCATTCTTTTTAAAACAACAAGCACCAAGGTTTTTTGACAGAAACATCTGTTGCAGACTTTCTGGAGTTACAAGGAATTGGATTATGCAATAAAGAGGTTTAGCTAAGCTGTGCAATGTCTTCAGCATTTCAGATAGGTATAAGCCAAGGCATTCCCTCCCTGCCCCACAGCCATGCATTTACAGCTGTATAAATGCGACTACAGGACAAGGAGTGCCCCGACTGAAATCACAGCTTCCTGGTGGGCTTGCTCAGGAGGGTTTGGACTACAATCCACACACACCTGAGCTCATCACTAAGGCTTTATTCACACTTGTGCGAGTTGTCATGTGACTTTGGGCATCAAAATCGCATGACAAGTTGCAGCCCATTCTGTTCAAAGCGGTGTGACTTAAAGTCGCAGTGCACTATTTTTGTGTGACTTTCAATGCGACTTTGGCCCTGAGAATGTAAAGTCAGATCAAAGTCGCATCAAGGGCGTGCTCCAAAGTCACACTGGAAATCATGTGACTTTGGAAATGCGGTAATATGACTGGAGCCTAAATAGAATAAATCAAGCTGAAAGTGACTAATTGCTACTAGATATGCCATGCCCTGGGTAAATGGACAAAAGTTTTAATTTGAAAGTTCTGTTTCTGCCATCTTGTGGTATTATTTGGGTACTACAAACCAAACCAAGTGAAGCAGTACAACTTTGGCCTTTATTACAACACAATGACTCATTATTTTACAGACATACAGTGGGACAACATAGAAAAGTCATCATTGGGCTTGATGGCTATCCAACCAGTGTTGCCAACCCCCCGGAGTAAAATTTACTGGCAGAATGCCAAAAATTTACGGACGGCACCAATTTTTTACTGACATTGCAAAAATGTACATAAAATAGCAGTTTTCAGTGCTAAACTGTGCAAATATGAATAATTAAACTATAAACATGTAGATACTGCTATTAGCAATGTGTTTAAGTTAAACAAAAGTTTAATGAAATTTTCTTGGTTTAGTCAGCAATAGAAGAGACTGGTGGGGGGCCCAAAAGGTGAATCTCCTCAGCCAGTCTGCTCTGCTGAGATGAGCTCTCTCCTCACAGGAGCTTTTAGGCTTCGTTTCCACTATTGCGACTTGCTGTGCGACTTGACACATGTCAAGTCGCACAGCAAGTCAAAAGCCATTGATTTCAATTCGGCCCGTTTTCACTGCCGCGACGACTTCAAAAGTAGTTTGTGCACTACTTTTGGGCCGACTTCAGTGCGACTTCCCTCTATAATGAGGGACAAGTCGCACTGAAAGCAGCAAACAACTTACACTACGAAGTCGCGCTAGAAGTAGCACGACTTCGTAGCCGCAGTAGTGGAAACGGAGGCTTAAGCTACAATGTAAAACAATTTTTCAGCAAGCATTAGGCTTTTAAATTAAAATTCTTCTCTGGGCACTCTTAAACCACTCTCCCAATTTAAAAGCCTAATGATTGCTGAAAATGGTTTTACATTGTAGCTTAAAAGCTCCTTTCTAATACAATAAATTGTCTTCAGCTCTGACATTTGTCTTTGCCAGAGGCAGAGCAAACATTCTTTTTAGTAAAATGACTGAAACATACATTAACCCAGGTCCATCTACACAAAATAAATCTATCTGCTGCATTAACTTAACAGGAAGCTCTGAACAGCAAAGACTGCCTTTATGCCTTTATCTGACCGACCTGTGCCTTCCTGAGCTGGTGTCTGTGACTCCCTCTGTGACTGTGGATGGATGCTGGCCGTGTCCGACTCCGTCCTGCAGCACAGTCACACTGTCTCCTCTCCAGACTCTACCACGACGACACAAGGCTCCATATTCCGCCGCCGCGGCCGCCTGCTCAACTTTAAGCTCAGCTTTGCTCCACATTTTCAAATTCTGGCGCCTGGCGGTGTTGTGGCGGCCCTGCGGGAAATGCGCCATGACATCCAATCAGCAGCACTCAGCGGCGCCTTGTCACAAGTAGGCGTGCCGCACTCACATCTTCTGAGTCCTGACAGCAGCCAGACCCACCCCCCCTGGCCAGGGCTCCGCCCGCCTGCCCGAAAACAGGAAATGATCGGGTCATCTCGGGCATTTCCGGAACTGCACATGCGCAGTTCCGAACCGAGCCGATCGTTGCCGTTTTTCACGGGCACTTTTCTCCTGCTACGGGCATTTACGGGCAGGAGAAAAGTGCCCTGATTTTACGGGCTGTCCGTAAATATACGGACGGTTGGCAACACTGTATCCAACTTCCATGCTAAAGCAATATTGAAATCATAAACCACAAATTAAATAAACCACAAATGTAATATATTGCAGTTAATCAATCATTAGATGTGGTATAAGTTTTCTTTTTTAGGCTTTTTTCCTTCTGTTTTCTCCTGGTGATCAGGCCAGTAACACAACTCCTCTATTAGAGTGCCTACAATCTTGAAGAAGGAGCAATAGAGACATCTTTGGAAAGCTGCATTGTCAGTCTGGAGGGAGGATAGTGTTAGGTGTACTAGCAGATTTATGTATTAGTATTTTTTGCTAGAAAATCACTTAGAACCCCCAAACATTTTATGTATATATTTTTATATATATTTTAGCAGAGACCCTAGAGAATAAAATGGCGGTCATTGCAATATTTTATGTCACACTGTATTTACGCAGCGGTCTTTCAAACGCTATTTTTTTGGGGAAAAAATACACTTAATTTAAAAAAAAAACAAAACAATAAAGTTATCCAAATTTTTTCATATAATGTGAAAGATGATGTTACACTGAGTAAATAGATAGCTAAGATGTCATGCTTTAAAACTGCGCACATTTGTGGAATGACAACAAACTACGGTACCTAAAAATCTCCATAGGCAACACTTAAAATTTTTTACAGTTTAACTGTTTAGAGTTACAGAGAAGGTCTTGCACAAGAATCTATGCTCTCGCTCTAACGATGGCAGTGATACATCATATGTGTGGTTTGAACACCGTTTAGATATGCGGGTGCGTCTTACATAAACGTTCGCTTCTGCGTGCAAGCTCAGAGGGATGGGGCAATTAAAAAAAATTTTTTCTTATTTATTTTACTTTTTATTTTTTTGTAAATAAATTTGTACACTGTCCCTTTAATTTTTTTTAATCACTTTTATTCCTATTACAAGGAATGTAAACATCCCTTGCAATAGAAATAAGCATGACAGGCCCTCTTTATTGAGAGATCTGGGGTCAAAAAGACCCTAGATCTCTTATTTACTTTTAAAAGCCCAAAAAAATAAAAATGTAATTTTGCCTTTAAGGGAAAAAAAATAGTTTTCAGGCGTAGGTGCCCTGCCGTGTGCATTTACATTTGTACATGCATATATGTGAGGGACGTCAATTTTTTGGGGGGGGGGGATTTTATGTGCTTGGGTGTAACTTTAATTTTTTACAATTACATTTTTTTTTTTTTAACTAACTTTTGTTTTAATCACATAGAGGACAAAAAGTCCCCTATTTAATGATTTTTTTGGTGACAGGTTCTCTTTGATGGGGCACCCAGGCTCTGAAAGAGCCTGCATGTCTCCCCTGTGCTCCACTGAATGTAATGCAATGCACATCTCACTGCATTACATTTTTTCCCAACCAGGGGAACTGAGACCCACAATTGACATCATAGGGGTCAATTAGAATGGGAGGAAAGTGGCGTATGTCCGCTTTGCTCCCACCCCCTCCCCCTCTACCAAGTGGCACTCACTATGCCAGTCCAGGGTTCCCAGATGGACAAGCGGAGCCCAGGATACATAGTGGGAGGGGGTGCAGGGTGTGGGGAGCATTCGGGCGGCAGCTCAGGTACCAGGTCGAAACTCTGGTCACAATAATGACCTGGCACCTGGGGTTTGTTAAGCCCTGCTATAGAGGGATATGCTTTGTTCATATTTATTGTCTGAGGTTTACAACCACTTTAAGCTGTAGTACATATAGTATATGTCCTACTGTTGCTACCACTATGTCATGGTCTATGTAAATTTAACATCATATCACTACATACAAAGAATTAAGGGAAGAAATATGAATGCTGTTGCTGTTTGGAACAAGCTGGTTGCATACCTCCCAAATTTATGAGATGGGAATGAGTGAAACCTATTAGCAAAAGTATGTAGGCATAGAGCATAGAACATACACCCCGCTACGCCCCCCTTAAAGGAGAATGGTACAAAAAAATGATTGTTTAAACCCGGAAGATTTTAGAAAGTGGATTTAAACTTTAGCACTGTCAAACACCTTTTGATAGATAAGTAGTGCATTTCATATAAAACTTTATGCTGTAGATCAGACCAAAATGAGGGACAAATGAGGAGGAAAGAGGGACAGGGGGACTTTGTTCCGAATGAGGGGCAGTCTCGAAATCAGGGACAGTTGGTTGCTATGTGGTTATCAAGCAGTGTTAATGATATAACAGCTTCAATGCTATGAGCCAGTGACTGGGAATTCGCACATGCAAATCAGAAGGTTAGACTTTCCTAATTCTAGATCTCTACTGTGTCCCATTTCTGCACCCCATTTTAACTCTGAGCATCCACTCCAACTCTGTGCCCCCTGGAAACCTCAGCCTAATTCCTTGCATCTGTCCTATACCACACATCGACTCTATACATCCTCTTCTGCCAACCATTACAATTTTCTGCCTCTCTTTCCTCACCACATACTAGCTCTCTGCACCTCAGTCCAACTCCTGTCTCTGCATCCCACTCCATATCTGTGTTTCCATTCCAACCACCAATAATAGCTCTCTTCACTCATGTCCAACTTTTATCACCCCTACTATACTTACCATCAACCCTCTGCATACCCTTTAACCCTTGGCATCTCCTTTGCTCCCTTATGCTCCCCTCACATGTTATAATCTGATTGTACAATCTCCTTTAGATCAGATCTACCAACAAGTATGTAGTGCCTGACTGTAAACAGATTGATTGTATAGTTAGGTAGGTTCTCAAATAACATAGTTTGGAGTAAATCTAAAGCTGATTGTACAAAGATTGTAGGGTGTATGGTGATCCCAGTTATGAAAAACTTTAAGGAAGTGGACACTAGGATTGGCAAATTCCTTCATATAGCTTTCCTATGTGAGCAAGCATGACTGCCTTAAGGGCTATACATTACATTTGAATACAGCACATAGACGTTAAATCAACAACGCTCAACTCACTTATCTGCTTTATGAAACGCAATGATAGGGAGGTGGGAAGTTATTTTGTATTTATGAGTATGGGGTCCCTGGATGCTTCAGTGATGGTTCTGCTGCACCCACAGGTCCACACAGGGCCGGGTTGAGACACAGGAAGAAGAGGCACCACCTTGGGAGCCGAGCACAAGAGGTGCACCTGGGGCTGGAGCCTCTCCTGCATTGCATCGCCCAGCTGTCTCTTGCACTGTGCAGGACTGAGCTATCAAACTGTCAGCTCATTCCTGTACCTTACACTGGGAGATGGTGGTTCTCCCTGTGTAGCCAGTAGCACTTCATTCCTCTATTAGTGTGACAGCCACCCGGTTTGTATAAGGAGCTCGTGGTGGGGGTTGACCAAGGCAACTATATTCATACCTAGGTGAGGAAACGGGAAGTAGGAGAGGGTACCACTAACAAACGATACTCGCTCTCCAAAAAAAAAAAAATACATATGCATTTCTTCACAGGCTGGGACAGACAGATGAAACTAGGTAATTATGCTTTATTTAGGTCCTTCTGCATTTTATGCAGAGTATCGCGATGGACACTGAAGAAGTTTGAGTACAAAAAGGTCAGCGGGTGCAATAATAACCCTCAATATTGGCGTCAGTGAGTGCAGTACTAACCCCCAACATTGGTGTCAGCAAGTGCAATAATAACCCCCAACATTGGTGTCAGCAAGTGCAATAATAACCCCCAACATTGGTGTCAGCAAGTGCAATAATAACCCCCAACATTGGTGTCAGCGCATGCAATATTAACCCCCAACATTGGTGTCAGCGCATGCAATATTAACCCCCAACATTGGTGTCAGTGGACATAATAAAAACCAGAAGCACTGGTGTCAATGGATGCAATAATAACCCCAACATTTGAGTCAGTGGGCGTAATAAAACCCCCAGCATTGGTTCCAGTGAATGCAATAATAGCCCTGGCATTGGTGACTGCGGACACAATAATACCCACCAACATTAACGTCAATGGACACAATAATAATCTCCAGCATTAGTGTCAGGGGATGCATTAATATCCCACAAAATAGGTGTCAGTGAACACAGTAATAAGTTCTAGCATTGGTGTCAGTAAATGCAATAATACCCCCAGCATTGAATTTAGGGGACGCAAGGCGAGTGTGAAGTGTAACCCTCCTAACCTTCCCCCTGTATTGGTTTGTACTGACAGTGAAATGTACCCCCTTTCCATACCCCCACCCACCCACTCTACATTGGTGGTCACTGGCAGTGAAATGTAACCCTCCCCTCGTGTTTGTGGTCATGGCAGAGAAAGTTAACCTCCCCACCCCTCTACATTAGTGGTCAAGACAGTAAAAGGAAACTCCCACCCCCCTTCTTATATTGATGGTTCAATGCAGTGAAAGTTAACCCCTCAGATCACTTTTCCTATCAAATGCTCTTGCTCCATTTTTACTTGTACTGTGAGTGGATATAACTCTGACCACAGTAAATCTCTCTTTCAGTGCCAGGTACAGACACGGTTCCAGCGCCCGGCACCCTGTTGGCACTCTGCTTTTTATATGTTGTCCAATAGCTCAATAGGACCAGTGGGCCCTTGCGACCCATGTGTTGGGCACCAGGGTTCTATATAGTATGCTCTGACACACCATATTTCTTGCATGGTGTAGAAATTCTGCAACATTATCTATGCAAATCTACCTTTATGTCAAAGAAAATATATATTCATACCTGTAGGACCAATAATGTGTACAATTTTTCTTTTATGGACAAGAAATCTCACGACCTTACTGGTATGACTGGAAACAAGGGCATCCCTACCCAAACAACCAAAAAATTTTTAACTGTGTACAACTCTTCTAGTAAGACCAGAATTTTGTATAGTACTGTCTATTTAACCTGGACTTTAACTTGTATGAGCTTAGGTAGAAGATCCTGTGTAAACACTTCCTTAGCAAGAATTTGCACGAGGATACATATGTCTTGCATAACATAAGCCATATTTGTAGGTAGTTTGTAATGTAGATTTCAGTAGTTTGTGATCAGGGTTCAGAAATTTGTAAGTAGAGTTCAGTAGTTTGTAAACAGTTTGTAACGCAGAGTTCAGTAGTTTGTGAGCATAGTTCAGAAGTCTGTAATGCAGAGTTCAGTAGTTTGTGAGCAGAGTTCAGGTATTTGTAACGCAGAGCTCAGTGGTTGGTGAGCATAGTTCAGAAGTCTGTAATGCAGAGTTCAGTAGTTTGTGAGCAGAGTTCAGGTATTTGTAACGCAGAGCTCAGTGGTTGGTGAGCAGAGTTTAGAAGTTTGTAATGCAGAGTTCAGTCGTTTGTGAACAGAGTTCAGAATTTTGTAATGCAGAGTTCAGTAGTTTGTGAGCAGAGAGAGTTCAGAAGTTTGCAATGCAGAGTTCAGTAGTTTGTGAGCAGAGTTTAGAAGTTTGTAATGCAGAGTTCAGTGGTTTGTGAGCAGAGTTCAGAAGTTTGTAATGCAGAGTTCAGTAGTTTGTGAGCAGAGTTTAGAAGTTTGTAACACAGAGTTCAGTAGTTTGTAAGCAAAGTTCAGAAGTTTGTAAGACAGTGTTCAGTAGTTTGTAAGGCAGATATCGCTGCATTACTAACTACTGCTCTCTGAACTCTGCAATTCAAACTACTGAACTCTGCATTTCAAACTACTGAACTCCACATTACAACCTACTGACGACTGAACTCTGCCTTCACAAACTACATTTTAGGGCTTGTTCACAACAGGTGCGGTGCAGGAACAAGTGGAATATCACATGTTTGCTTACACTGCACAAAAATGCACTGCCTTTTGTATACACATGTTGGTGGCGTTAACTCCTAATTGCACCCCAACGCATCTACTTAATGCGCGTGTGTTCGCGCTTGCTAAAATTAATGGTAATGCAGTATCACGTGTTTTGGTGCTATGTGATTTAAAAAAAATGTGTTGGCACCTTTTTCAAGCTCATAGGGCAGCCCGTTAAAAAACGCAAGGTGCACGAAGGTACAAAAAAGCCTTTCTGTGCAAATAAGCCTGCAGACTGGTGTGCCCTGAAATTGTGCACAATTCCAAAAGGGTGCCTTGATTGAAATAGGTTGGGAAACACTGGGATAGAACATGGAATGTGGGTTTAGCAATGATGAAGAGGACAGTAGGACCAGGGCTTTTTTTCTCAGAGAATAGGTGCAGGAACTCCTCATTTTAGAGCTACCCCTTGTCTCCGGGCCCTACCTACCTCCGAGTACCGTTCCTTGGTTCCACCCCCTGCCCACCTCCCAGTTCTGCCATTTTTTAGAGAATACAGAACCTAGTATCATTCGTGGTACTAAGTTATTTGTATGGAATTTGTTAATAATAACAAGAAAAGAAGTAAAATAGATCCTCTGCAGCCAACAACAATAGACCCCCAGCAACTGTAGATTTCCCTAGCAATAATGGGCCACCCGGAACAAATTAGCCCCCCCCAGCAACAATAGACCCCCAGCAGCAACAACAGATCCCCCACAGACAGCATCAATAGATCTCTCCATCAACAGTAGATCCATCCCAACAACAACTGCCCCCAGCAACATAAGATGAACCCAAGCAACAATAGATCCTCCACGAGCAACAATAGACCTCCCCAGCAACAATAACCTCCCCACAAAAATGTTTCCCCTCCAGCAACAATAGATCCCCCCGTGACCAGCATCAATAGACATTGTAGCATACCCTGCACACCTTACACACCTTGCCATTACATACATTCAGAGCTGGAGGTGCCGGAACTGCGTTCCCCCGCGTTCCCCCTGAAAAAAAACCCTGAGTAGGACAAAACATGGAATGTGGATTTGGCAACGATGAAGAGGACAGTAGGACAGAACATGGAATGTGGGTTAAGCAATAATGAAGAGGTCAATAGCATAGAACATGGAATGTGGGTTTAACGATAATGGGGAGGACAGTAGGATAGAACATGAAATGTGGGTTTAGCAATGATAGGGAAGGACAGTAGGATAGAACATGGAATGTGTGTTTAGCAATGTTGAAGAGGACAGTAGGATAGAACATGGAATAGTGTTAATTTAGTTGACGAAAACATTTTTTTTCATAATTTTCATCAGCAACATATTTCCAGTGACAAAAACTATACGAAAATGACCCCACATTTTCATCAATTGAGGAAAATTATGACGAAAATGAATTCCATTTTCATCAGCGAAAAATGTGAGGAAGGGACATTTACCCATGTGAATTTCAGGTATCCTCGGAGCTCTGTCTGTAAAACCCTTAAGAGTTTCCCCTCCCAGCAAGCAAGGTAGTGACTGTAGCATGCTTAGTGATGTGGCATGCTTACTAATGTGCACAAACCGTTAACCCCTCTGCATGATCCTAATCCTATTACAACATACAATAGGTTTCAACCTCTTTCCCCGTGGCTTGAGGATACCAGGTACATAGTGAATCACCCTCATGATTGGAGAAATCAGAGGGATTACTATGACGATTTTGAGGGAGACTTGCGTCATAGCATTTAGGATCAGGAATATACCAGTAGGGAAGTTGCTTTTCCTGGACTTGCAAGTCAAAACAATAGTTTTTTTCAGAGGGGAGGGCAAAACCCAAAAAGAAACGTAGAACGAAAAGAGGCACCAGAGAGGGGAGGTGGATCCACTCAAAAAAGAAGGCGGTCTGAGGAACCCGGACCTCTTTAATTTAAGTTCAGTTCAATTGTCCGAGGATGAGCAACATGTTTTGAACCATGGTTTAAAATTTGCCCTACAGAGACCCCTTAACAAGTTTGAAACTTTTATGGACTTGCAAAAGTTCATACGAAATGTTAACATCAAATGTTACGTGGCTACTAACCCTTTCCGTACTAGTGACATGGCCTCTACTGAGATGAGACATACTCCCTTATCGAATGCATCTATGTTCAATCCGCCTGGACGGGTTGCACCATCTATTACGGTCTTTAAAGATCTGGTGGCCCATTATATAAATAAGCTCAAAATACAGAGAAGGAGAGAAGATCTCAGGTTTAAGAGAGGCCTTGCATCTCTTAAGGAGAGGTAGGACATAGTGGTGCGTCCTGCCGATAAGGGAGGTGGTGTGGTAATCATGGACAAGGAGGCATATGTCACTGAGATGTTGCGCCTCCTTTTTAATGTTGACACCTACACACCCCTTGCCGGCAACCCCACTTTTAAATATAAGAAGTTATTGACTAATTTAGTTGAGGAGGGTTTCAAAAATAAGATCATCACCAAAAAAGAAAAGCCATTTTCAGTTCCCTCATTACCTAGGGTACCCACTATTTACTTCCTGCCTAAAATACACAAATGTTTGGTCAACCCTCCTGGGAGGCCAATCATTAGTGGAATTAATTCAATCTCCTCTAGAGCTGGGAAATACATAGATCATTTTTTGCAACCCTTGGTCATTCAGACCCCCTCGTATTTAAAAGATTCCACACAAGTGATTAATATTTTACGTGAGATTCAGTGAAGGACGGGTTACCTTTTGGTGACAGCTGATGTGACCTACCTCTACACGGTGATCTCACATGAGCATGGACGGGAGGCGGTTGAGCACTTTCTGATAGGGGGTGCTTCCCTCCATCCTAGGCAGAATTGGTTTATTCTATCTTTATTGGAGTTTTGCATGTCGCACAATTATTTTTCGACGGCATGTATTATCTGCAAAGCAAGGGAGTAGCCATGGGGGCTAAATTTACCCCCAGTATGTTGAACATATTTATGGCCAAGTGAGAGGAGGACGTCATCTATAGGAATCCCAGACCAAAATTTAGTCTGTGGTGGAGGTACATAGATGACATTCTCCTCCAATGGGAGGGCAGTGTGGAATCGCTAAATTAGTTCTTTTATGAGCTCAATACCAATGACAGGGTTATCTGTTTGCAATACAAATTTAGTAAGGAGGAGGTGCATTATTTGGATTTGAAAATCAGAATTGATGCAGGCTCTATTTCTACTTCTACCTTTTTTAAGGAGACAGATAGAAATGGGTTCATTGATACGGCCAGCTGCCATCACCCATCCTGGCTTAAATCTGTACCGAAGAGCCAGTTTCTCTGTTTGAGGAGAAATTGTACAGATTACAATGATTTTGTCAGAGAGTCCGAGATTCTGAGATCGAGATTTCTTGAGAAAGGATATGGTCCAGGGGAGGTAAACCAGGCTTTTTTGGATGCTGGAAGTAGGGATTGTGAGGATTTGTTGGTCCCTAAGACTAAGGTGATCAATAAAACCTTTGATTTCTCCTATATTAGTAGGTATTCAAACCAACATTTTGCTATTAGGAAAATACTACGAAAACACTGGAACATGCTACGTAATGATGTTGTGTTGGGACCTCAACTCCCTGATAACCCTGTAGTGATCCATTGAGGGGTTCCCCCACTAAGATTGCAGGTAGCCCCTAATATTATCGATCTACCTCAGAAACCATCCTTTTTACACAGCATGACTGGATATTTCCCGTGTAGGAAGTGTCCTATCTGTATATTGAATGCTCATAGGCAAAGGCAGGTCACTTCGTTTGAATCCTTTTTCACTCATGAGAATTTTGTCATTAAACAGTTTATTACGTGCACTACTAAGAATGCAGTATATATTGTATGTTGCCCTTGTGGCTTCCAATATATTGAACGCACACACGAATGTTTGTGACAAGACTTAATGAGCATGTTGCCAACATTCGCAAAGGTTATCTGGGCACAGTCTCTCCAAGCATTACGCCCTCTGTCACAATAGGGACCCTAAGAGAACAGTCTTTATTGGTATAGATCATTTTGTGGCGAATTGGCATGGGAGTAATGTGGTTAGAGAGATCTCCAAATTAGAGGCCCGATGGATATACAGAGTGAAGACCCATGTCCAGTGGCGGCTGGTGCTCAAAATTTTTGGGGGTGGCGCAAAAAGAAAAATGTAATAGGTATTGCTTTGCGCCAAGAACGCAGTAAAAAATTGCGTGACTTTGAAGTCATGGTACAGGCATGGCACAGGTGATGGTACAGGCGATGGTACAGGAGATGGTATAGGCATGGCACAGATATGGTATAGGCATGGCACAGATATGGTATATGCATGGCACAGATATGGTATAGGCATGGCACAGGTCATGGTACAGGAGATGGTATATGCCCCCTTTCAATGCAGAAACCAGCGTACATGCCCCCTTTCAATGCATAGACCAGCGTACATGCCCCCTTTCAATGCAGAGACCAGCGTACATGCCCCCTTTCAATGCAGAGACCAGCGTACATGCCCCCTTCAATGCAATGAACACTGTGCTGTGCCCCCTTCAATGCAATGAACACTGTGCTGTGCCCCCTTCAATGCAATAAACACTGTGCTGTGACCCCTTCAATGCAATGAACACTGTGCTGTGACCCCTTCAATGCAATAAACACTGTGCTGTGACCCCTTCAATGCAATAAACACTGTGCTGTGTCCCCTTCAATGCAATAAACACTGTGCTGTGCCCCCTTCAATGCAATGAACAATGTGCTGTGACCCCTTCAATGCAATAAACACTGTGCTGTGACCCCTTCAATGCAATAAACACTGTGCTGTGCCCCCTTTAATGCAATAAACACTGTGCTGTGCCCCCTTCAATGCAATAAACACTGTGCTGTGCCCCCTTCAATGCAATGAACAATGTGCTGTGACCCCTTCAATGCAATAAACACTGTGCTGTGACCCCTTCAATGCAATAAACACTGTGCTGTGCCCCCTTCAATGCAATACACACTGTGCTGTGCCCCCTTCAATGCAATGAACACTGTGCTGTGCCCCCACAATGCAGAGTTCAGCGTGTGTGCCCCCTTCAATGCAACTGTGCTGTGCCCCCTTCAATGCAATTAACACTGTTCCGTGCCCCCATCAATGCAGAGTTCAGCGTGCGAGCCCCTTTCAATGCAGAGCACCACAGCATTGTCCCCAATCACTGCAGAGCGCCACAGCATTGTCCCCAATCACTGCAGAGCGCCACAGCATTGTCCCCAATCCCTGCAGAGCACCACAGCATTGTCCCCAATGATTGCAGAGTGCCACAGCATTGTACCCCAATGATTGCAGAGTGCCCACAGCATTGTACCCCAATGATTGCAGAGTGCCACAGAATTGTACCCCAATGATTGCAGAGTGCTTCAGCATTGTACCCCAATGATTGCAGAGTGCCCACAGCATTGTACCCCAATGATTGCAGAGTGCCACAGAATTGTACCCCAATGATTGCAGAGTGCCACAGCATTGTACCCCAATGATTGCAGAGTGCCCACAGCATTATACCCCAATGATTGCAGAGTGCCACAGCATTGTACCCCAATGATTGCAGAGTGCCACAGAATTGTACCCCAATGATTGCAGAGTGCCACAGAATTGTACCCCAATGATTGCAGAGTGCCACAGCATTGTACCCCATTGATTGCAGAGTGCCACAGCATTGTCCCCAATGATTGCAGAGTGCCCACAGAATTGTACCCCAATGATTGCAGAGTGCCCACAGCATTGTACCCCAATGATTGCAGAGTGCCCACAGCATTGTACCCCAATGATTGCAGAGTGCCATCAGCATTGTACCCCAATGATTGCAGAGTGCCACAGAATTGTACCCCAATGATTGCAGAGTGCCCACAGCATTGTACCCCAATGATTGCAGAGTGCCACAGAATTGTACCCCAATGATTGCAGAGTGCCACAGCATTGTACCCCAATGATTGCAGAGTGCCCACAGCATTGTACCCCAATGATTGCAGAGTGCCCACAGCATTGTACCCCAATGATTGCAGAGTGCCACAGAATTGTACCCCAATGATTGCAGAGTGCCACAACATCGTACCCCAATGATTGCAGAGTGCCCACAGCATTGTCCCCCAATCAATGCAGAGACCAGCGTGCGTGCTCCCTTCAATTTAATGCACTTACCTGGCGGAGGCGGGTTCTCCCCTCCTCGATCCAGTTCGTCCTCTTCTGCGGCGGTGGCGGCAGCGCGGGAAGGTGAGCAGCTTCTCCCTCGTCCTCCGAGCGGCGGTGACGGTGAGTGACTGATGCACGCACCGGCACTGCCCCTGATGTCAGCGATCGGATGTCCTGGATGATGATTGGTCCAGGCTGGAGACTGGACCAATCACAGCCAGGACATCACGAAGGTGGGGGTGGCCAAGCGCTCTTTCCGGCACCCAGGTTACGCCCCCAGAAGGCAGCCAATCGGCGCCTTTCTGGGTCGTAAACCCCACACCCCCTTTAGCCACCACATAGGCCGGTCAGGCCGGCGAACCGATTTTTTTTTTTACGAACTTTATTGTTCTTTTTTGTAATTTTTTTTTTTTCCTTTTTTTAAGGGGGGCGGCGCCCTGGCGCCCCCTATGCACGGGCCGCCACTGCCTATGTCCCACGTGGCATAAATGGGGAGTGGGATGTTAATGCTTTTATAGCTAATGGTTAAAAATATCTTCCAAAAAAATATCTTTCGTTTACTGAATATGTCTTGATATATGTAGCAAGTTTTCCAGGCCTATGGCCTGATGTGGGTCTGCCATCAGTACCAGTAACCTCTCCAGCCCATGTGAGCTGTGACCCTGGGTGTAAGAACTGAAGCAGCGACAACTCCAGCATCTTTATTTGTGGTTTTTTATTGAATTTAAGGGGACGGGAAAAGGGAATGAGTGGGATACTCCTTTAGGCTTCAACTAATTACACTTGGGACTTTGCTTCTGGAAAATGCCCGTTAGCGCTTCCTTGATGCCAGCCGGTGCCAGCCAACGCTCACTAACTCTGAGAACACTCTGAGGAACAATAAAAGTGCTGAATCCTCGACTTGTAGTCCAGAAGATCCAGGACTGAGAACTGTAGAACTTCTGACACTGTGGTACTGTAAAGGTCACTGAATAATTTCCTCCACCCTGCCTGGCTTGAGGTAGCATGATGTAGAATACTGTATGGCTGTAGCTTTAACTGACACACTCTGTACACTTCAGGGCCCAACTACAGTTGCCCCCTTTAACCTTGAAACTCTTCAGGGTCCACTGACTATGTACCCCCTTTACAGCTAGCTGACACTGGATCCCAGAACCTCTTCCGGAGTGGTCCCTTCTAACTTCAGGCAGACTACCAGGGGCAATCCCGAGTACTCACGACCTGTGTAGGCTTTCCTGGGACTGGACCCCTCTCACTCTCCGCAGGCTCTCGGCGCACCGGATAACCGCAGCTCAACTCAGCTCTCGCTCTGGACACTCAGGCGACACCCTGAGACATCCTCTTTCCTCAGACAGGATGAGAGACAGCCACACTCTCCCTCCTGGGACTCTGCTTCCGCCAAAGACACCGTGCCACGCACTTCCCTCCAAACTTATACCCACTCCCAGAATCCTTTGCAGCATAATCTGCCTTCTGGGGTAGTTACAAGCTGGGATGTGTCCCCTGATTGGGCTTCCCACACTGCCCTATGAGAAGCCTCTCACAGGAGCCAGTGGGGATACTTCTCCCCTCAGCAGGCACATCTGGAAGCCATGACACCCTAGCTAAATAAATCACAGCCCTGCTGTTAGGCAGAAAAGGCTCACTATACATTTACCTAGCACCTACCTGTAGAGTGCTACATATATATATATTTTTTTCTTTAAAGTATGTATTTTTTAATGTATATTTTTAATTTTTATGGTTCTGTTTTTATTGTGTTTTGTTTGGATTTGTGTATTTAGAGTGATGGAATTCATGTATTTATGGTTTTTGACCACAAGATGGCACTGTGTCAGGAGGTGTACATGAAGATAAAACAAAAATATTTATTTATTTGTAACAACTAACATGGGTTAGGAGATCTGATTGAGTTTTCAATATAACCCAAATTAAGTTTTGTTCGCGGGGAGTGTTGCTTTGATTTGCCCTTTGCCGTGGCAATAGTTTTGTGTGTTGGAGTACATAGTCCGTGTTTCCCTTCTGGTGTGGGCGATCATTGTGTCCGTGTAACGCTCCTGCGTTTTTGTAGTAGGCTGGATTTGCAGCTGCAGAATCTCCACTCAGTAGTCTTGTAGAGATGTGTTGAATAACCAGATCCAACTCTCCGGACTCATCACTGTGGGCTTGTCAGCTTCAGCATACAGATATACACACTCAATAAGATGTTCCTGGAGTGATAGGATGTATATAACAGTATGAAGATGATGTGCTGAAGGGACAGGTGTGAACAGTGACAGAGATGGCAAGCACTTGATAGAAATGTTCAGGGAGTATTAGATGGTATTAGGTAGAATGCAGATAGGTTAGTAATCGAGTATGGTAACAGGTGGTAAGGACAGCAGATGACAAATACAGGATAGACTAACCCAGTGCAAGGATAGATGGTAATAGACTCAAGAGCTAGCAATCTATGTAACAGTGCAGATGATAGATTTAGTATGCATAGATAGTAACAGTCCTTATGTGCAGAGGTAGATAGTGTAAGTAAGGTTATGGAGGATTCCCCTGTGGGGTACTTATCACTAGTAAAGTTAGTAGTAGCAGGGTCCAGTAGTAAGGGAGTGATCCAGTAGCGAGATACAGGGATCGGTAGCGAGGTTCCGGTCTGTTTCCAAGTAAAAGGGAATAGCTGGAGGTTCCGGTAGCAAGGTAAGCTTGTAAGCATGTGGACACACGGCAGGTTGAACGAACGATGTGAGAGAGAACGCCGGCGGTTGAAATAGCCGCTCTGCGGCGCTCGGCGATGACGTCATCCGTCTTAAAGGTGTATGCGTACCACCTAATAAGAAAGGTGGGACGCATATTTGAAAGAAAAGTGGAAAATAAGGGTACCAGAGGTACCAGAATCTTACAGTCCGCAGGAAGCAGAGTACTCCATCTGATTGAGCCGCTCATCCGTTCCTATTTAAGGAGCTTGAAGTCGCACATTAGCCACGCCCCCGATGACGTCATCACTGACGAAACGCATTGGGTCGGACTTGGACGCGTGACGTCATTACGCTTTGTGACGCAACGGCCATCTTTGTGGTTTGTAACCTAACCTGTACAGCGCTTGTGAGTGTATGCTAATGCCTTTACTATTAAAATCTGGATTTTTGGAACGCACTACCCTATGAGTATCTCTCTTGTTTTTGGGGCCTTTTCGCTTTGTGTCTCTGGATAAGTGAGCTATATGGAGACAGTATTACTGCAAAAAGGATTAGAGTGTCGTTCCCAGTAAAGGATATTGGCTGAGTCTACTGTGGGATACTTTATGCTCTATCAGAATCAGCTGGAGGGTAAGAGGCAGTGTGATCGGTGTCTGGTGATGGGTTTCATCTACACTTCTGCCTGGTTGATCAACTTACTCCCCCA
Organism: Pelophylax lessonae; assembly: GCF_965119305.1. Classification (NCBI taxonomy): domain Eukaryota; kingdom Metazoa; phylum Chordata; class Amphibia; order Anura; family Ranidae; genus Pelophylax; species Pelophylax lessonae. Next base: position 119,917,749 of record NC_138779.1, read on the forward strand.
TATCTACAAACAAGTGCTATTTATGGACCATTTTGGATTAGCCTAAAGTGCTACACCTCTTTTCTTTAATGTGCAGCATTCCAGAAAGCCTTTGTTTCTAATTTTTAGGGACTCTTTAAGGACTGGAATAGTACCACTGGATTAGCGTAGGGCCAATGTGGTGCCCATATTTAAAAGTCAAAGTCTGTGCCAAGTAACTATAGAACTGTTAGTTTAACTTCTATAGTCGGGAAGATACTGGAGAGTTTAATAAAAGACCACATAGATGAGTTCTTGCTGGAAAAAAATATTTAAGTAACAGACAGCATGGATTCATGATAGACAGAAGTTGTCAAACAAACCTGATTTCTTTTTATGGAGGTAAGTAAAACCTTGGACAGATGGGTTGCTGTGGACGTAGTATACTTGGATTTTGCAAAAGCGTTTAAAACAGTTCCCCACACACGGCTAATGTGTAAGGTAAAGTCTACTGGCTTGGAAAGATCAGTTTGTAAATGGATGGAAAATTGGCTAAAAGATAGAATTCATAGAGTAGTGGTTAATGATTCTTACTCTGAATGGTCTAAGTTTATCAGTGGTGTATACCAAGGTTCAGTGTTGGACCCTTACTTTTTAAAATCTTTATAAATGATATAGGGTCTGGGATTATAAGTACCATTTCAGTCTTTGCAGATGACACCAAGCTTTTCTGTGGAATAACTTCCTTACAGGATGTCTCCAGCTTACAAGCCGACCTCAATGCACTGTTTCATTGGGCAATCATGTGGCAAATGAGGTTTCATGTTGATAAATGTAAAGTTATGCACTTGGGGGCTAAGAATATGCATGCATCATACATACTAGGTGGAATCCATAGCGGAGAAGGATCTGGGTGTTCTGGTAGATCATAGGCTTATTAATAGCATGCAATGCCAAGCTGCTGTTTCCAAAGCAAGCAAAGTTCTTTCTTGTATTAACAGAGGCATGGACTCCAGAGAGAGAGATATCATTTTGCCCCTGTACATATCATTAGTAAGACCTCATCTGGAATATGCAATTCAGTTTTGGGCACCGGTTCTCAAAAAGGATATTAGGGGACTGGAAAAAGTGCAGAGAAGGGCAGCCAAACTTATAAGAGGCATGGAGGAGCTCCACTATGAGAAAAGATTAGAGGAACTGAATTTATTCTCTCTTGAAAAGAGGAGATTAAGGAGGGATATGATCAACATGTATAAATACATAAAGGGTCCATATAGTGAACTTGCTGTTGAGTTATTCAATTTAAGGTCATCACAGAGGACAAGGAGGCACTCTTTACACCTAGAGGAAAAGAGTTTTCGTCTTCAAAAATGGAAAGGTTTCTTCACAGTAAGAGCTGTGAAAATGTGGAATAGATTCCTTCCAGAGGTGGTTCTGGCCAGCTCACTAGATTGCTTTAAAAACAAAAGCCTGGATTCTTTCCTAGGTGCAAATAATATAACTGGATACTAATATTTATAGGTAAAGTTTATCCGGGGAATATCCGATTGCCTCTCGGGGGGTCAGGAAGGATTTTTTCCCCCTGCTGTAGCAAATTGGATCATGCTTTGCTGGGGTTTTTTCGACTTCCTCTGGATCAATTGCGGGTATAGGATTGTGTATATGGGATTGTATGGTTGTGTTTTCTTTTCTGTTTTTTGTGTTTTATTGGTTGAACCAGATGGTCTTGTGTCTTTTTTCAACCTGACTAACTGTGTAACTATGTATGTATTTACAGGTCTCCTCAGACAGACGACCGTCCAGAGAACTGTGCAGCATATACAGACCTCCCGACCGTCCAGTGCACTGTGTGCATCACAAACCTCCTCAGACCACCATCCAGAGCAGTGTTTGCAATACATTATAGGCCTCCTCAGACTGTCTAGAGCACTACAAGGTATTTGCAGGCCTCCTCAGACCACCGTCCAGGGCACTGTGTGCATTACAGGCATCCCCAGACCATCCAAAGCACTGTGTGCTTTACAGGCCTCCTCAGATAGTCCAGAGCACTGTGCAGCATGATTACAGGGTTCTTCAGACTGTCCAGAGCACTGTGCATTACAGGCCTCCTCAGACCACCATCCAGAGCACTGTACATTACAGGCCTCCTCAGACCCTCCAGAGCACTCACTGTGCATTACAGGCCTCCTCAGACTGTCCAGAGTGTGCAGTTTGTTCAAATCTTAATACCATAAATATTAACATATTCGTTTTATTTTACTCCAGGAGTATATAATGAGTTTGGAAATTCTAGAAAAATGCTTAAATAATGCATTACAATTTCAATAAACCCATTAGATTTCAGTCAACTGAAATGATTTTAGTTGACTAAAATGTACTGCAGATTTTAGTTGACTAAATACGACTAAAACTAAAACAATTGCAGACGACTAAAATGTGACTAAAACTAAAATGGCATTTTAGTCAAAAGGCTATGACTAAAATGAAATTGAAATTTTACACCAAAATTAACACTGACATGGAATGTGGGTTTAGCAATGAAGAGCACAGTAGGATATAACATAGAATGTGAGTTTAGCAATGATGAGGACAATAGGATAGAGCATGGAATGTGGGTTTAGCAATGAGGATGAGAACAGTATAAAAAGAACACAGAATGTGGGTTTAGTATTGATGAATGGGAAAATAGGACAAAACATGGAATGTGGGTGTAGCACTGATGAGGAGAACAATAGGACAGATCATAGAATGTGGGTTAAGCAATGATGAGGACAGTGGAATAAAACATGGAATTTGGGCCTAGCAATGATGAAGAAGACAACATAACAGAACATGGAATGGGGATTTAGGCATAATGAGGAGGACAAGACGATTGAACGTGGAATGTGGGTTTGGCAGCGATGAGAAGGACAACAAAGTAAAACATGGAACGTGAGCTTACAAATGATATGGACAATAGATAGAATATGGAATTTGGGTCTAGCAATCATGAGGAAATAGATGTAACGTGGAATATGGGTTTAGCAATAATGAGGATAACAAATAGAACATGGAATGTGGATTTAGCCATGATGAGGAGGACAAGAGGATAGAACATGGAATGTGGGTTTAGTCATGATAAGGAGGACAAGATGATTAAACATGGAATGTGGGTTTAGTCATGATAAGGAGGACAAGAGGATAGAACATGGAATGTGGGTTTAGTCATGATAAGGAGGACAAGAGGATAGAACATGGAATGCGGGTTTAGTCATGACGAGGAGGACAAGAGGATAGAACATGGAATGTGGGTTTAGCAATTATGGGGACAATTGAAAGAACATGGAATGTGGGTTTGGTAATGATGAGGACAATGGATAGAACATGGAGGAACAAGGAAGGACATTGAAGGGGAAGATGTGAAGGAAGGACATTGAGGAGGAAGGTGTGGAGGAAGGACATTGAGGAGGAAGGTGTGGAGGAAGGAGATTGATGAGGAGGAAGGTGTGGAGGAAGGACATTGATGAGGAAGAAGTGGAGGAAGGACATTGATGAGGAGGAAGGTGTGGTGGAAGGACATTGATGAGGAAGATGTGGAGGAAGGACATTGATGAGGAAGATGTGGAGGAAGGACATTGATGAGGAGGAAGGACATTGAGGAGGAAGGTGTGGAGGAAGGACATTGATGGGGAAGATGTGGAGGAAGGACATTGAGGAGGAAGGTGTGGAGGAAGGACATTGATGGGGAAGATGTGGAGGAAGGACATTGACCAGGAAGATGTGGAGGAAGGACATTGATGAGGAAGATGTGGAGTAAGGATATTGATGGGGAGGAAGTTGTGGAGGAAGGACATTGAAGAGGAAGATGTGGAGGAAGGACATTGATGAGGAGGAAGATGTGGAGTAAGGACATTGACCAGGAAGGTGTGGAGGAAGGATATTGATGAGGAAGATGTGGAGTAAGGATATTGATGGGGAGGAAGGTGTGGAGGAAGGACATTGATGAGGAAGATGTGGAGTAAGGATATTGGTGGGGAGGAAGATGTGGAGTAAGGATATTGATGGGGAGGAAGGTGTGGAGGAAGGACATTGATGAGGAAGATGTGGAGTAAGGATATTGATGGGGAGGAAGATGTGGTGGAAGGACATTGATAAGGAAGGTGTGGAGGAAGGACATTGATAAGGAAGGTGTGGAGGAAGGACATTGATAAGGAAGGTGTGGAGGAAGGACATTGATAAGGAAGATGTGGAGGAAGGACATTGACCAGGAAGGTGTGGAGGAAGGACATTGATGAGGAAGGTGTGGAGGAAGGATATTGTTGGGGAGGAAAATGTGGTGGAAGGACATTGATAAGGAAGGTATGGTGGAAGGACACTGAAGAGGAAGAAGGTGTGGTAGAAGGACATTGATGAGGAAGGACATTGATGAAGATGTAGAGGAAGGACATTGATGGGGAGGAAGATGTGGAGGAAGGACATTGAGGAGGAAGATGTGGAGGAAGGACATTGATGGGGAAGATGTGGAGGAAGGACATTGATGTGGAGGAAGGACATTGATGGGGCGGAAGATGTGGAGGAAGGACATTGATGGGGAAGATGTGGAGGAAGGACATTGATGGGGAGGAAGATGTGAAGGAAGGACATTGATGGGGAAGATGTAGAAGAAGGACATTGAGGAGGAAGGTGTGGAGGAAGGACATTGAGGAGGAAGATGTAGAGGAAGGACATTGGGGAGGAAGGTGTGGAGGAAGGACATTGAGGAGGAAGATGTAGAGGAAGGACATTGATGGGAGGAAGGTGTGGAGGAAGAACATTGATGAGGAGGAAGGTGTGGAGGAAGGACATTGATGGGGAAGATGTGGAGGAAGGACATTGATGGGGAGGAAGATGTGGAGGAAGGACATTGATGAGGAACATGTGGAGGAAGGACATTGATGAGGAAGGTGTGGAGGAAGGACGTTGATGGGGAAGATGTGGAGGAAGGACATTGAGGAGGAAGATGTGGAGGAAGGACATTGATGAGGAAGATGTGGAGGAAGGACATTGAGGAGGAAGATGTGGAGGAAGGACATTGAGGAGGAAGATGTGGAGGAAGGACATTGATGAGGAGGAAGGTGTGGAGGAAGGACATTGATGGGGAAGATGTGGAGGAAGGACATTGATGGGGAGGAAGATGTGGAGGAAGGACATTGATGAGGAAGATGTGGAGGAAGGACATTGATGAGGAAGATGTGGAGGAAGGACATTGATGGGGAAGATGTGGAGGAAGGACATTGAGGAGGAAGATGTGGAGGAAGGACATTGATGGGGAAGATGTGGAGGAAGGACATTGAGGAGGAAGATGTGGAGGAAGGACATTGATGAGGAATGTGTGGTAGAAGGACATTGATAAGGAAGGTGTGGAGGAAGGACATTGATGAGGAACATGTGGAGGAAGGACATTGATGAGGAAGATGTGGAGGAAGGACATTGATGAGGAACATGTGGAGGAAGGACATTGATGAGGAACATGTGGAGGAAGGACATTGATGAGGAAGATGTGGAGGAAGGACATTGATGGGGAAGATGTGGAGGAAGGACATTGAGGAGGAAGATGTGGAGGAAGGACATTGATGAGGAAGGTGTGGTAGAAGGACATTGATGAGGAAGGTGTGGAGGAAGGACATTGATGAGGAAGGTGTGGTAGAAGGACATTGATGAGGAAGGTGTGGTAGAAGGACATTGAGGAGGAAGGTGTGGTAGAAGGACATTGATGAGGAAGATGTGGAGGAAGGACATTGATGAGGAGGAAGGACATTGATGGGGAAGATGTGGAGGAAGGACATTGAGGGGGAAGATGTGGAGGAAGGACATTGATAAGGAAGGTGTGGAGGAAGGACATTGAGGAGGAAGGTGTGGAGGAAGGACATTGATGGGGAAGATGTGGAGGAAGGACATTGAGGAGGAAGATGTGGAGGAAGGACATTGATGGGGAAGGTGTGGAGGAAGGACATTGAGGAGGAAGGTGTGGAGGAAGGACATTGATGGGGAAGATGTGGAGGAAGGACATTGAGGAGGAAGGTGTGGAGGAAGGACATTGATGGGGAAGATGTGGAGGAAGGACATTGAGGAGGAAGGTGTGGTAGAAGGACATTGATGAGGAAGATGTGGAGGAAGGACATTGAGGAGGAAGGTGTGGAGGAAGGACATTGATGGGGAAGATGTGGAGGAAGGACATTGATGAGGAAGGTGTGGAGGAAGGACATTGAGGAGGAAGGTGTGGAGGAAGGACATTGATGGGGAAGATGTGGAGGAAGGACATTGATGAGGAAGATGTGGAGGAAGGACATTGATGGGGAGGAAGATGTGGAGGAAGGACATTGAGGAGGAAGATGTGGAGGAAGGACATTGATGAGGAAGGTGTGGAGGAAGGACATTGAGGAGGAGGAAGGTGTGGTAGAAGGACATTGATGAGGAGGAAGGTGTGGTAGAAGGACATTGATGAGGAAGGTGTGGTAGAAGGACATTGATGAGGAGGAAGGTGTGGTAGAAGGACATTGATGAGGAAGGTGTGGTAGAAGGACATTGATGAGGAGGAAGGTGTGGTAGAAGGACATTGATGAGGAAGGTGTGGTAGAAGGACATTGATGAGGAGGAAGGTGTGGTAGAAGGACATTGATGAGGAAGGTGTGGTAGAAGGACATTGATGAGGAAGGTGTGGAGGAAGGACATTGATGAGGAACATGTGGAGGAAGGACATTGATGAGGAAGATGTGGAGGAAGGACATTGATGAGGAACATGTGGAGGAAGGACATTGATGAGGAAGATGTGGAGGAAGGACATTGATGAGGAAGATGTGGAGGAAGGACATTGATGGGGAAGATGTGGAGGAAGGACATTGAGGAGGAAGATGTGGAGGAAGGACATTGATGAGGAAGGTGTGGTAGAAGGACATTGATGAGGAAGGTGTGGAGGAAGGACATTGATGAGGAAGGTGTGGTAGAAGGACATTGATGAGGAAGGTGTGGTAGAAGGACATTGAGGAGGAAGGTGTGGTAGAAGGACATTGATGAGGAAGATGTGGAGGAAGGACATTGATGAGGAGGAAGGACATTGATGGGGAAGATGTGGAGGAAGGACATTGAGGGGGAAGATGTGGAGGAAGGACATTGATAAGGAAGGTGTGGAGGAAGGACATTGAGGAGGAAGGTGTGGAGGAAGGACATTGATGGGGAAGATGTGGAGGAAGGACATTGAGGAGGAAGATGTGGAGGAAGGACATTGATGGGGAAGGTGTGGAGGAAGGACATTGAGGAGGAAGGTGTGGAGGAAGGACATTGATGGGGAAGATGTGGAGGAAGGACATTGAGGAGGAAGGTGTGGAGGAAGGACATTGATGGGGAAGATGTGGAGGAAGGACATTGAGGAGGAAGGTGTGGTAGAAGGACATTGATGAGGAAGATGTGGAGGAAGGACATTGAGGAGGAAGGTGTGGAGGAAGGACATTGATGGGGAAGATGTGGAGGAAGGACATTGATGAGGAAGGTGTGGAGGAAGGACATTGAGGAGGAAGGTGTGGAGGAAGGACATTGATGGGGAAGATGTGGAGGAAGGACATTGATGAGGAAGATGTGGAGGAAGGACATTGATGGGGAGGAAGATGTGGAGGAAGGACATTGAGGAGGAAGATGTGGAGGAAGGACATTGATGAGGAAGGTGTGGAGGAAGGACATTGAGGAGGAGGAAGGTGTGGTAGAAGGACATTGATGAGGAGGAAGGTGTGGTAGAAGGACATTGATGAGGAAGGTGTGGTAGAAGGACATTGATGAGGAGGAAGGTGTGGTAGAAGGACATTGATGAGGAAGGTGTGGTAGAAGGACATTGATGAGGAGGAAGGTGTGGTAGAAGGACATTGATGAGGAAGGTGTGGTAGAAGGACATTGATGAGGAAGGTGTGGTAGAAGGACATTGATGAGCAGGAAGGTGTGGTAGAAGGACATTGATGAGGAAGGTGTGGTAGAAGGACATTGATGAGGAAGGTGTGGTAGAAGGACATTGATGAGGAGGAAGGTGTGGTAGAAGGACATTGATGAGGAGGAAGGTGTGGTAGAAGGACATTGATGAGGAGGAAGGTGTGGTAGAAGGACATTGATGAGGAAGGTGTGGTAGAAGGACATTGATGAGGAGGAAGGTGTGGTAGAAGGACATTGATGAGGAGGAAGGTGTGGTAGAAGGACATTGATGAGGAAGGTGTGGTAGAAGGACATTGATGAGGAAGGTGTGGTAGAAGGACATTGATGAGGAGGAAGGTGTGGTAGAAGGACATTGATGAGGAAAGGTGTGGTAGAAGGACATTGATGAGGAGGAAGGTGTGGTAGAAGGACATTGATGAGGAGGAAGGTGTGGTAGAAGGACATTGATGAGGAAGGTGTGGTAGAAGGACATTGATGAGGAGGAAGGTGTGGTAGAAGGACATTGATGAGGAAAGGTGTGGTAGAAGGACATTGATGAGGAGGAAGGTGTGGTAGAAGGACATTGATGAGGAGGAAGGTGTGGTAGAAGGACATTGATGAGGAAAGGTGTGGTAGAAGGACATTGATGAGGAGGAAGGTGTGGTAGAAGGACATTGATGAGGAGGAAGGTGTGGTAGAAGGACATTGATGAGGAAGGTGCGTAGGAAGGACATTGAGTAGGAAGATGTAGAGGAAGAACATTGATGAAAAGCAAGGTGTGAGGACGATAAATGATTGTACAGGTGCTATTGGGCACAGTATATGGTTAGTGTTATTACACTACCACATTTCGCAGGGATATTTTCAGGAATTAGTTCCAGTCTAGTTTTGCACATCGGCCAATCATGAATCAGTAATAGTTTGTGTTCTTCGGCCCTATGTACTCATCGCTCTGGATAGATATGGACTGTCGGTGTCCATCCAGATCTCTCCACCACTGGGTGGATCATGTATACAAAGTACGTGCAGGAAAACAGCGGTCCCTGTGCGGAAGACTACAAGTCCCAGGCGCCCCTCTATGGAGTGACAACCCTCCTGTACACAGCAGTCAGAGCGCAGCGCTTTCCGACAGTCGGCGCGTCACCCGGCAGAGGTCACGTGGTGCGGGTGACAGGAGGCGGGGGCGGGAGTGTCAGCTCTGTATTCACTTTTCGCGCGAAAAAGCAGCGAGGTTGTGAGTGCGGCTGGCGGGAGGTGAGTGCGGGACCGGGGAGGGGGCCTCCTCCTTATATCGGGGTGCCCGGTTTATGGTCAGGATTGTAGGGGAAGTGTGCAATGTCCGGTCAGAGGGGACAGTCAGTGCTGACACTGATCTAGGACCATGGGGGGGGTGGTTATACTGTAAAACAAGGCTCATTTCCTATCCACACACAATCTAGGGGGGTGTCCCAACACTGGAGCAGCTGCGCATAGTAACCAATCAGCTTCTAACTTCAGCTTCTTCTTGCAAGTTTTGCAAATGAAAGCTAGAAGCTGATTGGTTGCTATGCAGAGCTGCTTGATATTCTGTCAGTCCTATTGTATTGTTTAGAATAGATTCTGGTCCCATCATCTCCATTGATGTGTGTGTATCATCCCTGTCCATACCAGGACACTGTATTCAGGTTGTAGTGTGCCCTGTATTTGTGTGCATTACACCAGGGCATGATAAACTTTATTGAAGTGTTGTTTTGGGACACTGTGACACTTCGCCGCGGTATAAAAACAAAAATAAACAGCGCCTTGTGTTGTAAATAAACATGTGATTGTGCTGCTGCTGTAAACTCATGCCCATGTGAGCAATCAAAAAAACAAATATATATATGTAATGCAATTATGTTAATTCGTGAAATTAGCATATGAAAACATCTAAAATAACATTAATATAAAAGAAGCAGTAAAAGTAAAATTGATCTTTTTAAAAAAAAAAAAAAAAAAAAATATATATATATATATATATATATATATATATATATATATATATGTATGTATATGTATGTTTTAGTACACAGGCTGCTGTGAATGAGCCCTCAGATGGAGAGACATGAAAGCGGAACTAAACCCATCATTCAAAGCAGGATAAAACTCAAAAAAAAAAAAAAAAAAAAAAAAAATTACAAACTGCTGAATAAACTATTCTCGTTGCCTGTCAGTGCTGCGACTCCTGTGCAAATGCATGGTGTGACGTCATCACGGGCTGGCCAAACAGATCAAACCCTGAAAGAAGGAACAATCAGGAAAAGATGGATGTGCACAGGGGGCACTGTTGGGCAGCAGCATTGCCAGTCTGTGGAGGAGTTTTAGATGTTCTAGCAGATCTAAATACACTAACAGATTCAAGCCAAATTCCAGCCAATACTTTATAAGCAGCTACAGCAACATCCTAATTTTTTTTATTTTTATTGTGGGATAAAGGTTTGGCTGACAATTGTAAGCACCCCTGTCAGTAGTAAACAGTAGAGTTTAACACCTCACCCCCCACTGGCCCATCAAGAGGTTGAAAAACCCAACAGCTGGGGAGGGGATGATGGTAACTGTCACACCACTGGAAGGTGGCAGTGAGTATTTCAGAGTTTATTTACACTTTAATGCTGCAAAAAGTGCAGGCATGCTATGAGTTAAGTCCATTTAGGTGCATTTTAGCTTTGGGACTTCTATTACTTACTTATATGTGACAGGTTTATTGCACTCCCTGAGGAAACAGCCTGTCTTTAGAAGGAGAGAAGCACATGCAGCAGCTATGCCATTCACATGCAGCACCTATGCCATTCACAGAAGCACATGCAGCAGCTATGCCATTCACAGAAGCCTTTGTATTTTGTGAATGAGTTTTCATAATACAAAGGCTTTTGTGACTGGGCAGGACGAGGGGCAGTGCAGTTCAGTGACTTTTCTCTTGAATTGACTGACGCCACAGTGAGCAGCTTTGGAGCTAGAAAGTGATCTTTCTGTGAATAATAATAAGACAAACCCCAGGTTGCCATGGCAGCAAGAAGTTTCATTCTGGCGCCTTGGCTGCCACCTGAATACTCCCCTCTCCCGCCCCCTACATTATGTATCCTGGGCTCAGCTTGCCCATCTACCAACCACTGGCATAGCAGGTGGTGTGTGACATAGCTCCTGGGTCCCTGTTGACCGTTTCCCTGGCCATCAAGGCTAGGCAAGAATGTAATGCAGCGTGATATGCATTGCATTACATTCAGTGAAGTACAGAGCAGACTTGCAGAGTCTTTTAGACCCTGGATGCTTCATTAAAAAGAACCTGTCACCCAAAAAAATGATCAGATAAGGGGACTTTTTGTCAATAGAAAAATAATTTTTTTTTTTAATCACAAAAAATTAACGTTACACCTAAGCACATAACATCACCCCCCCCCCCCCAAAAAAAAAAAAAACATACAAATGTAAATGCATGCAACAGGGTGCCTACGCCTGAAAACGTTGATTGCGATACACGTTACATATTGCTGCTCACGCTGGAATGGGAGCAAAAATTCTAGCACCAGACCTCCTTCATAATGCTAAACTGATGGCTTATAAGGGGCTTAAAAAAAAAAAAAAATATGGAAAATGTAGGGTACTGACATGTTTAAGGTTTAACATGTTTGGTATCTACTTATAACTGTTTTTTAGAGCCAGCGGTCGGCTTTCTGGAAATAGCAACCGATGCAGCTCAGCAGCCGCTCGCCCATTGAGCCCCCCTCCCCCTCTTGCCATTTTCCGTGGTTCTGTCCGGGTCCCATTGGGAGACCCGAGCAACCAGCCGGCACGTCCACCGACTGGTTGGGGTATGGAACAGGTCTCCGATCATGTAACCCGGAAACAACGCCGCTTCTTGTTTACTTGACTGCCAATCGCGTTGATTTAAAAAAAAGTGACAGTATTCAAAAATACAGATTTTGGCATTTTGAATACTTTGAAGTGCAGAGGAGGGGTTTGGGGTCTTTTAGACCCCAGATCCCTCCATAAAGAGTACCTGTCACTGCCTATTACTGTCACAAGGGATGTTTACATTCCTTCTGACAGCAATAAAAATGATCAGATTTTTATTTTGTTTTTAAAAAAGGTGTTAAAAATAGGAAGAATTTTTTTTTTTTTTAAAGCGCCCCTGTCCCCGTGAGCTAACTCACAAAGGAAAACGCATACGTAAGTCGCACCCGCAAATGAAAATGGCGTTCAAATCACACAAGTGAGGTATCACTGCAATCGCCACAGCGAGAGTAATAAATCTAGCAAAAGACCTCCTCCTGTAACTCTAAACTGTTTTAAATCATTACCTATGGAAATTTTTAGGTACTGTAGTTTGTCGCCATTCCACGAGTCTGCGCAATTTTAAACCATAACATGCTAGGTATCTATTTACTCGGCGCAACATCATCTTTCACAATGTAAAAAAAAATTGGGCTAACTTTACTGATTAGTTTTTTTTTTTTAATTGTGTAATAAAAGTGTATTTTTTCCTAAAAAATTGCGTTTGAAAGACTGCTGCGCAAATACCGCGTGATAAAAAAAAATCTTGCAATGCCCGCCATTTTATTCCCCCGGAGTCTTTGCTAAAAAATATGTATAATGTTTGAGAGTTCTAAGTAATTTTCTAGCAAAAAATACAGATTTTAAATTAACAACATGCGTCAGAAATAGGCTTAGTTCTTAAGTGATTACGTTTTAGTGTTTGGGGGATGGGTGGTAAAACCTTGTGGTTGAGTTGCGTTTTTACTTCCCCTTAACTGCTCCCCCTTAGTTGGAAAAGTAGTGGCCGGTAGTGTTCACATGCTGCAGCAGGAATTACACCCTCCTATTCATTCAAGGGAATGGGGCCACACTGCAATCGCACTGCATCCGCTCCCAATGCACAGAGTTGCAACGTGGTAGTCTGGCATTTGTGGGGATAAAGCAGGCAGCAAGGAGACAATACAAGGCCTCCTCACCGCCTGTCAAATGCTTTCTGAAGAGCAATAAAAACAGATTGCTCTTCAGAGACCAAAGCAAGTGTAAACATGGCCTAAAAGTCACCAAATGACATGCCACTTAAATCTCTGCACTGTAGCACATTGCGGTGACATGCAGTGTTTTTACACAACACGCCGTATCACGCCTCAATGCAGCATTATGGTAAACAAGGAGCAATGAAAAGAATTGTTCTGTCTCCTTGCCTTAAAATAGACATGCTGTATTTTCACTAGAGATTACAATTTCTGAAAGTTTTGAAGCCATAAGAAAGGAAAAGTTTTTTTCCTGGAAAAAAAATTAGTTTTCAGAAAAATTGAAAAAATTCAGTGTCGAATAGTTTTACAAATTGTATTGGTTTGCAGCATTTCCTTACTTGAAGATGCTGCTGGTGAAGAAACACTTTGATCCAGAAGCAGCAGAAAGAAGTGTTTCTGGAATGAAAACCCCTGGAAGGAAAAGCTACTCGTACTTTCATTCTGGTCCTCATTGAATTCCACAAAGCAGGGTTTGACAAATTTGCTTTGAATCTAGAAGCCAGTTTTTTTCTGGTATGACTCCATGATGAGCCCACTTGGGGGAACTGTCAGATTCAATATCTGCGGTCATATATTGTCCTTGTGGAGAAGGCTGCATGTAGGGGTGGGCGGCGGCAATGGGTGGGTGGTGGCATATACATGGATCTAACGCATCCTTTTTCAACCAGGGTGCTTTGAGGTACCTTCAGGGGTGCCTTCGCAAAATGACTAAAAATTGCCCAGAAATTGTATACAAGTCAGTGATTGGAACAAGTCTGCCTTTAGTTATACAAAGCCACTGATTTTTATTGTGCAAAATTACAAAATTCTAGCCGCCAGTGTCCTAACAACCAATGACATCAGTTAATAGGGAGGATGACAGCTGCCTGCACTGAATCCTTGTTTGACCCTCCCCTGCCCCTATCCATCAGGGTTAGGGGTTATATTAGCTGAGTGATTGAGGGAGAAGAGAAACATTGGACTAATAGTACCAGTGTTTAAAAGTGTATTTGCTTTGGAAGAATAAATCGCCTCTAACGTTGGGCGTCCTACTTGTGTCGATGTCTCTGCATTATGTAAAAATATTAGAATAGTTTTTTACATCTTGGAATAGGGTGCCTCAAAATTGTAAAACCACTTTAAAAACTTTTACCTATAGGTAAGCCTATACTAAGGCTTACCTATAGGTGCTATAAATATCTCCTAAACTTGCACCGTTTAGGAAATGTTTACAGTGCATGCAGCCAATGATATCATTGGCGCATGCGCTCTGATGGAACGGCCACTCGTGCCATTCTTCAGAGCCCTGTGCCGTGAACGGCGACTCCCGCGTGCATGCACAGGAGTGATGTAATCGCGCCTCTGGCCATTCAGATGGCCGGAGAATGCGATCCAGGAAGCAAGACGGCCGAACATGTCGGCCGTCCTGTTGCTGAGTGGGCGGCACTGCGGGGGCTTCGTTTTTAGGTACGTACTTCATAATGAGCTAGTATGCGATGCATACTAGCTCATTATGCCTTTGTCTTTACAGGTTTTCTTTTACAGGTTTTTTTTTTTTTTTTCATAGGGTTTACTTCCTCTTTAAAGGGTTCCTTTAGCTTGTCCATAAAGGGTGCCTTGACTGAAATAAAGGTTGACAAACACTGTGGTCTAATGTGTTAAAAGAGAGGAAGCCTGCACTATTGGAATATAATGGGCATAAACAGCCCCATGAAAAAATACAAAAATTAAAATTAAAAAAAGGATAAGGGAACAGCTGCTATGCTGTTTTTGATACATCAATAATTCTTGTAAAAAAAGGGGGCAATCCCATCTGTTAGTGGCTTGTGGGACTTGATGTTTTTTGGCATGAAATAGTTGGACTATAACATTGGAAATTCTTTATAAATGCACTTTAATAGAGACAGATATATTGTTTTTTTAATTGCACATGAATTAAACAATATTGTGCTGTTTTTTTGCACATGAATTAGGGAATATTTGATACATTGCACAGGGTATAGGTGATGTTTATTTTGTAGGTTTAGCGCTCCCCTCCCCCCCTTTTTTTCATTATGGGGCTAACATTAAATTGACTATCTACTGCCTTGACAAAAGGAAAATTAACAAATGAACTATGCTATAAAACACTATGCAATAAAAAGTCTGGAGGACTATGAGGCTCAGCAAGCCTGCTATGGGAAAATATAATAAAGCAAGAAAAAAAAACAAATCTAAAACAATGTATTGTGTGCAGAGTGTGTCCGGGCTGGACATGCTGGCAGACATGGGATTACCTTCTCACACTCCTGGCTATATGAACTGCTCCTGGCTCAGCACCTCTTCTACCGGGTTCAGCCTCTCTTCAGCCAGAGAAGCAGGGTACTCTGGTGTCATGAAACCACCGATTTCAGATCCCCCTTGTTCCTTAGTCAGGTTGCTGCCTTCCTGAGCCAAGCCGCTGCCTCCCACAATACCCAGGGGGAGGGCGGGAGCAGCAGTGGGGATGAGAAGACTTCACTCTGCTGGCTGCTTGCTCCTCCCGCTGTTTCAGCGCCTGCTGCACCGCTCTTTTCCTTCTCCATCCTAGCTGCCGCTGATAATCACGTTCCCTCCCAAGACCTTGCATCCCGTCCTGTAGCAGAGGCACCTGTCACTGACAAAAGCCCAGTCGCTCTGGAAGGAGGTTACCTCGGTCATTAAACAACTCACGGCAGTCGAGGTTGGGGACAACCCTGCGCTGTACCTTCTCCACCTCACGAGGCGTCCAATCCGTAAGTACAAACAGTCCCTGACGATCCGGCTTCTCAATGCTGCGAAGGCCTGTATACCGGCTATGTGGAGACAGTCCCAACCACCCACTCGTGAACTCTGGTTTTCCAAAGTCAATGAGATCCAATTGTATGGAGGAGTTGACGGCCACTCTTAGAAATACAGAGGAACAGACATGGAACCGCTGGATGTCTTGGCTGTTCTTTACTGGCACCAATGCTTACCGGCAGGGAGCCCCCTGAGTGCTGCCGCTACGGTGTCCCCACCTTGCCCTCGCGGCGGGCTGCCCGGGTGAACTGGTCCTGGCCCTCCTTTTTTCTGTCCTTTTTCCCCTCACCCTATACCTGCTACTATTTTCCCTTCTTCTCTTTCCTTTGTCCCTACATTTTAATTTCTGCTACTCTACCTTGTGATAACCTCCCTAGCACCACTGAGTATGCTATATCTCCTGTATATCAGACGCGTCCTTTTAGGATGCCCGGGTGGGAGCACCCTTCTGCTATATGTGTGCACGCCATCTTGAACTCCTGTTGTGCTCCATTTGCGTGGAATGCTCCCACCTTGTTTTCGAAATGTTCAGTTGTTCTCATACAGTACCTATGTTCCCGATGCTGTTTGTGTTTCAATGGCTCTTTGCAATAGCACATACTCGTATGCTTGCTCTATGATGGACTGACTGATTCCTATGTATCCACTTGTGCTGCTGTTGTATTCTGGTACTTTGTTCTTTTCAATAAAGGAATTTAAAAAAAGCCCAGTCGCCAGGGCGCAGTTTCTGGTCGTAATGGCAACCTGGTACTTGGGATTTGTCAGGCCCTGCCATAAAGTATATGTTAATGTATTTAAGGCACTTCTGGCATGCCAGGATGTGTTTTGACATCCTTGTAGCATTTGGAAAATAATTTCTTCTCACAATATTTGCAAATTGCAGCTTTGTTCTCAGCAGAAATCACACTTAGTACACTTTCCCAGCTCTAGATGTTGGTCTCACCATTTTACTGAGAGGAGGAAAAGAAAAAACAATTTTACTGGCCAGACTAGATAGGAAACCTTTTGCTGTGATGGTGGAGGACATTTATAGGGATCATTTAAATGTTATAAAGATAAACAAATCTGTCAGACAGATTTTACCCTCTTAGCTGTCGATTAAGGCCTGAGAGAACAGAAACTATTATCTACTGCAGGGATATGCAAACTGTGGCCCTCCAGATGTTGCAGAACTACAAGTCCCATGAGGCATAGCAAGACTCTGGCAGCCACAAGCATGACATCCAGAGGCAGAGGCATTATGGGACTTGTAGTTTACAACAGCTTGCATATCCCTGATCTACTGTATCCCAACAGTCAGAGGTACAAGATGGAGTCTACAAGCAAACTAAACTGGAGTCTTTCCCCTGCAGTTCCCTCTAGTGGCAGAAATGCACATTTCTCTTATTTGAGAACTACATTGAGAAGTACGGTGTTACTTAAACCGTATTCCAGGATTTGCTTGATTTCAGCTGAAAGAACTTGCAATAATTTAATACTTACATAAAGTCTCAGAAATCACTGCATACTATTACCTCTATTGCTGTTTGCATAATTTGCTTTTAAAGCGGTAGTAAACTCAAAGAAAAAAAAAACCCTGCAAGACAAAGGCATAATGAGCTAGTATGCATTGCATGCTAGCTCATTATGAAACACTTACTTTAGAACAAAGCCCCAACACAGACCCCCAGACACCGCTGTGGGAGCTGACATGATCCCTCTGCGTCTCTTCCGGGTTCGGCGGCTCCGGCGCGGTGATTGGCCGGAGCCGCGATGACGTCACTCCCGCACATGTGCACAGGAGTCATTTTCCAGCAATTCCCGGCAAGGAACTCCGAAGGTCCGCCAGGCCTTCAGAGCGCATGCGCCGCACGCGTCAGCGGCTGCATGCAAAGCAAATATCTCCTAAACCATGTAGGTTTAGGAGATATTAATTGTACCTACAGGTAAGCCTTATTATAGGCTTACCTGTAGTTAAAAGTAAAAAAAAAGCGGTATACTACCGCTTTAATACTCATTTCACAGAAACTGCACAACATAAAACCTGCTAAGGTTTAAATATAAACTTGCATTTGTTGGGGGACCCAGGAGACCTAAGGGGTAGGGACACTGCCTTTGATGTGGTTGAACACCACAAAATAAAAGGCTGTTTCACAATGCGTTACACCAACATTTCCGAACCTTTTCAACTTTTAGGAGATCAACAAAAAAAGTAATTGAGTCCCCCCCTCCACTGATGGCCAGCGTGGTGGCCAGCTGGAGAAGGACCCCTTAACACTGAAGTCTAGTAGGAGATGGACCCCTTATACTGGTGGTCAGTAGGAAAAAGACCCCCTAACATGTGCAGCCATTAGAAGATGCCCCCCCTTTATATCGGTAATCATTGCAAAGAATGTTAGCCTAACAGACAGCTGAAAAGATCATTGGTGTCAGTGGTTACTTATCATATGGCTGCAGAATTATGCAGTCCTCATCTGGCAGGAGAAATCTATGGCAACCTCTGGAGGAACCTACATAACAAATGCACATTTTATTCAGGTGAAAAATACAAGGTGCAAGTAGGGAGGTTTATAATGTCTTTTTATTTTTTTATTTTTATGGGCTGCTAAATAGGGTAAAAATTAAAAAAAAGCTCAGTCTGCAATAATCACCTACAACTTGAAGCAGTCTCCCAAAGAGTTTCTTCTACATAAGATTTTAGGTTAAATGACTGTGGACACACTTAGGGGTTGATTTGCTAAAGGCAAATAGACTCTGCACTTTGCAAGTGCAGTTGCACTCTAAGGGAATTTGCCCCATAGTTTAGTAAATTAGGTGAGGCTTTACTTTGCAAAGAATACCAAATCATGTGAAAGAAGAAAAATGTTTTTTTCCTTGCAAATGTTTGGATCATGGAAGCTATCAGAGCTTCCCCTTGTTTAATAAGCTCTGGATCAAATTCCTGTACAGAGTACAACTTCACTTGCAAAGTACACAATCTATTTGCCTTTAGTAAATCGACCCCTAGGAATAAATGGGACACAAACCCCAATGCATACTGCTTTATTTTATTTATATATTTTTTTACTCTCCCTGTTGATCATGATGATAGCTGATGATGTGATGAGGACACATGGACTCTTAGTCCTATCATGTGGAGATGTCTAAATCGCCTTAGGTATTGGGTATAGGACTGTGTGCAGGCCAGTCAAGTTCCTCCACCCCAAACTTGCTCATCCAAGCATAGTGCACTGGTCCAAAATTTTTGGTCCGGCGCGCGGGGGGGGGGGGGGGGGTAATGGTGTGGGGTTGTTTCTCATAGGTTGGGCCTGGCCCTTTAGTTTAAGTGAAGGGAACTCTTAAGGCGTCAGCATACCAGGATATTTTGGACAATTTCATGCTTCCAACTTTGTTGGAACAGTTTGGGGATGGCCCCTTCTGTTCCAACATGACTGCGCACCAGTGCACAAAGCAAGGTCCATAAAGACGTGAATGAGTGAGTTTGGTATGGAAGAGCTTGACTGACCTGCTCAGAGTCCCTGATCTCAACCCAATAGAACACCTTTGGGAAAAATTAGAGCGAAGACTGCGAGACAGGCCTTCTTGTCCACATCAGTGCCTGACCTCACATTTGCTTCTGGATGAATGATCAAACATTCCCATAGACACACTGCTAAACCTTTTGGACATCCTTCCCAGAAGAGTTGAAGTTGTTATAGCTTAAAAGGGTGGGCAACTCAATATTTAAACTCTACGGACTAAGACTGGGATGCCATTAAAAAAATCATGTAAAGGCAGGCATTCCAGTACTTTTGGTAATATAGTGTAGGTGTCCTGTGCATCACCAAGATTGGTTTGATCATATGCTTTACAAGCCATTAACCTTGGGCCTCTGGCCCTTCTTGTGCGCTCTGTAGAATCGATCAGGTGGCTGTAGAGCCATTTAGCTCACTTCTATAAGCAAGCCCATCGCCAGCTGCAAACTTTGAGACCGAAATGATAGCTGCTAGGGATCGACTGATATCGGTTTTCCCTTGCCGATACCGATATTTTGGCCATCGCATATCGGTATCGGCCGATATGGATCGATATTTTGTACATTTAAAGTTTTGCAAAATAAACACAAATTTAAACACATCTGTTACTGAACATGTTAATGTTTATTAACTTTTTTAACATTAAGTGCCGGTTCACATTTCTGCGATGCGGGAACGCTGCGAATATACAGCGTGTTCCCGCATCGCATCCGCATCCCTGGCAGTTCACACTTCCATATGCGATACGCTGGGGAGGTCATTTAAGAGGTTAACCACACCCACAGATCATATCGCAGTGCGATCTGAAAGTTTGCACAGAATCAGATCGCACTAATGTGAACCACCATGCGATCCGATTCTGCTGCGGACCAAAAAATGGTTCCTGTGCGTGTTTGGTGCGAATTCAGCCATACAAACTGTATGGCTGAATTTGCACCGCACAGAGATCGCATGTAATTTTAGGAGCAGTGTGCTCCGAATTACATGCAATCTCTGTCATCGCAGAAATGTGAACTGGCACTTAGGGCTCGTTCTTCACACCTTAACTGTAGGAAAACTGCACTTGCAGGGACATCAGTTTCACATCATCTGATTGTGAATGATGCATAAACTGCTGCAGTAGTGCACTCACTGCAATGATTTTAAATCACTACTGCAGTCAGTGCAAAACTGCTAGACAACAACTAGACAGTGGATTGGACTGGAGTCAGTAGACTACTGCTGCAGTAGTGCACTCACTGCAATGATTTTAATCACTACTGCAGTCAGTGCAAAACTGCTAGAAAAAAATCTAGACAAAAGCTAGCCAGTGGATTGGAGTGGACACTAGTATTACTGCACTTTTCAATACTCCCAGTTAAGTAGAACAATATTATACCGCAGAAAGCAGAACATTTCAGCATGGTTACCTGTTAAACGGCTTCTTTTTTTTTGTTTGTTTTCATATAATGCTGCCACTTTATTAACATGCTCACTTGGTACGGGAGAGGAGGACACAGGAGCAGAGAGAGAGAAGTATCTTCTAGCGTGGGATGCAAGTCTTTTGTAGCGTGCCTCATTTTCTTTCCACCACTGAAGAGGATCACTTCTTCTGTCAATTACTGGTTCCTTCAAATAGAGACTAAGTTCATCATCCATGCTCATTATTGCAGATTCAGAAGAATCCTCCGCATGAGGCCCCAATAAAACACTAAAAATGTCATGATCAATTTGACCACGATGAAGAATATTCTCTTCTGTTCATTGTTGTCTTTTTAGACATTTTTCTGTTTTTGCAGGATTCTGCTCTTTCAGATTATAAAAATGCTGTTCTGGACTTGTCTTTTCGGCAGGAACCTCCGGTACCTCCTGTTGAATATCTTCTGTCAGCCATTGTTTTGCCTTGGTGTGGAAGAAAGCATGGTTCTTGTATTGAGGATTCAAAAGACTTGCCAGCACAACATTTTTAATCTCTTTATGCTTCTCAAAACCTATATCAAGCAAAGCTCTCTGGCTTGACAGACCATCATTTGAAAGTTGGAGGGTGTTGTGTGCCATGACACTGAGGTCTGACATATCAGCAAGCCTCATTCCTTTCCGCATATTTGCTCCGCTGTCTCGAAGGAGCACAAGCATCACTCGATCTTTGGTGATTCCCCATTCTTTAAGCATGCCTAGAAACATTTCTCTACTGTACTCCCCAGTGTAGGATCCTTGCATCAGTTTTATATTCAAGACCAATTGCCTTATTGTCCATCCGCTGTCAATGAATGGCATGTAAGATTCATTAGTGACTCTGTCCTCCTTCTGACCAGCAGTCAGTCGTGAATGAGAGTGAGTTGCCAGCATTCTCTGGTTGCAGCATAACCTTTATTTTCTCAACCTTTTGGTGAATCTTTCCCAGTATTTTGGTTCGATAATACTTCACTCTTCAGTGTGTACCTTGGCTCAAGTATGGGACATCAACCGCTTAAATCTTGAGTCAGACACCATTGTAAATGGCTGGTTATCAGTGACCATCCTCTCTGTGATTACACTGTCCAGCAGTTGGGATCTTCCATCTGAATCTAGACTGTGACACCTGTTTTTTGTTATTGTTGCCTGGGATAGTGGAGGAGGTATTTCAAAATCACATTGATATTCATTTTGTTTTTTCTGTGCTGCATGATATAATTCAATATGATGAACTCTTAGATGGGCCAAAAGATTTGACTTATTTTTGTTTTTTTGCAGTTACTGATCCCATGCTTATATTGTTTGTGCATGTGTTGCACAATGCTGCTTTTCCTGGAGATGGTTGAGACGAGAAATAGTCCCAGACCACGCTTCTACTTTTTCTGTCTTAATCCATCTCCATTGCAATTTGAAAGAGACAATAAGGTTAAAAAAATGGCTGGCCTGCTGACACCCTGGCCTGCTGGCACCCTGTTGGGGGTCGGTGGCTGACTTCCAAAAAAACAACAATCTCTCTCCTGTGCTCAAGTTGTATGCGGGAAGGTGAATCTTCTAGGCGGTTTTATGACACAAATTAAGTGGTCTTGCTGCCCCCCCTCAGGACCAAGGGTATCCAAAAGGCACTACAAGAAAACAACGAGAAGGGCGCACCGACCTTGTGCATTACCACTTAAAAGTTTATTAAAATCAAAGAAGGGTAGCGTACAATATACTCACAAACGTAGCATATGAACAAGCATATAGGAAATGGGCACCGCTCGCTTCCAGGACACTTCTCTACTGCTGGATAGCGTGATGACGTCCTCAAAACCTGATGTGGCTTACGTGTTTCGAGGGAGGACCCTCTTCCTCAGAGCCAAAATCGCTACCCTTCTTTGATTTTAATAAACTTTTAAGTGGTAATGCACAAGGTCGGTGCGCCCTTCTCTTGTTGTTTTCTAGTCGGTGGCTGACGCCTGGCAATGTGGGTGGCTTGCTGGCACCCTGTTGTGGGTCGGTGGCTGATGCCTGGCAGTGTGGGTGGCTTGGTGTCACCCTGTTGGGGCTGGCTTGGTGTCACCCTGTTGTGGGTGGCTGTCTTGGTGTCACCGTGTGGTGGGCTGGCTTGCTTGGTGTCACCTTGTGGTGGGGTGGCTGGCTTGGTGTCACCCTGTGGTGGGGTGGCTGGCTTGGTGTCACCCTGTGGTGAGTTCGCTGGCTTGGTGTCACCCTGTGGTGGGTTCGCTGGCTTGGTGTCACCCTGTGGTGGGGTGGCCGGCTGGATGCTGGCCTGGCACCCTGTTGTGGGTCGATGGCTGGCACCCTGTGGTGGGTGGCTGAGGTCAGGGCCTGGGGGTGGCTGACCGGACTGCAGCTGCACACGCTGTCCGAGGCATTAGAAGGCAGAACATATCAAATTATAAGCTCAGCACGCGGAGACACGTGAAGCAACAAACGCAATGACGTCACGTGTGCGCCGTCCACAATATTGGCAACTTCCAGGGCCGATTCCAATATATCGGGGTAACTGCATATCAGCCCTCGATATATCGGCCTTGCCGATAATCGGTTGATCCCTAATAGCTGCAGCCATCAGCCCAGTATAACCGCTTCAAACTGAGGAAGTAGAGATACGTTCTAAGGGCATAAAGTGGCTTAGGGACAACTGTGCTGAGAGTAATAAAAAGCTAATTTTTTAGGCTGTTTAGAAGATACCAGAGAACATTCAAGGAGGTTCTGGTAGCTCATCCAAGGGTTATATGTGCTACCTTAAAGCGGTTCTACA
The DNA here is from genome assembly GCF_965119305.1 of Pelophylax lessonae. Classification (NCBI taxonomy): domain Eukaryota; kingdom Metazoa; phylum Chordata; class Amphibia; order Anura; family Ranidae; genus Pelophylax; species Pelophylax lessonae. Next base: position 119,941,112 of record NC_138779.1, read on the forward strand.
CTCTAAAGCTCAGCTCACATATATGCGAATCAGATGTGTTTTGAACCGCATCTGATTTGCTTGACATGTAAACTGGCAGCCTTTTCAATGCAGCCAGTTTACACGTGTGGGGTGGCTGTGATGTGGTTTTTAAAGAGCCCTGTGTGATTTTGGGTCCAGTTCAGGTGTGGTTTCATGTAAAAATTTGCACCTGAACCGATAAACAGAACCATACCGGGCTCCCGTACTGAAACCGCGGCTGCATTTATGTGAACGGAGCCTAAAGAGTAGAGTCCCGGTTCTCTGTATTGAATGTAAGTAGAGTCAGCAGGCTGCGTTTTTGGTTGCTTTTGGGTGTCCTGTGCCCTAACCTTTGTCTCCTTGAGTTCATGGTGCCTAGTAAAAGTGTTTTTAACATCTGGCATCCAATTTCTTTCACCCTGAGGTAAAATGCTACCCCACCAAATCACCTGGGGGGTCCTCCACTGCCTAGGGGTAAGGTGGTGCTACAATAAATCAGCAAGGCATTGGGCATTGTGTTTTCTGAAGGATAGATCAGCAGTGGCAGTCTACATCTTTCTCTACAGGTATCATTTATACAGGACAAGCATGTGCTTACAGATCCACAATCATAATCTTGTTTGATGGGTTCCAAATAGAGGAAATGTCTGTATTCATTCTAAAGACCGGAGGTGCATTCTTGCTGGGTTTGACCCAGTTCTCCATCTGGATGTCATGCTCTGCATGCTCATGCTTATAGACATTATCGACAAGCTCTTGATATAACAACCTTAAATTGTACTCTGTGTTGTAGTAATGTGCTGCATATAATTGAAGTCACCTGAAAGGTTCATTTTATTTTTTTTGCTAACAGGGGTCTCTGGATTGAAGCGTTTGTTCTTTGTTACCGTTTGAAGATGCAGCGGTCTATAAAGTAAGTTTGAAAAATGATTGTTGCCTTTTTGATATGAAGAAGACGAAGACACCTTCTATGGTTTGTGCACAGAAATGGTTTGCATGTTAATTTTTTATAGTTTTCTCGCAGCTTCAAGCTTGCTTAACCCTTGGTTTACTAAAACATATAGGACACATCCTAAGCAGTCATAGGGTTTAGGCCATCTATTTGTGCAATCCAAACTTTTTTTTCTAATTGCTCACTGATAATTATCCATATATTTTGTTGTTTTATATCTCTATATTCCAAAACAGATCTTTACATTCTGTACTGTATAATGGTTTTATCAACTGGGTTTCAATCAAATTTGGTCAACAGGAAATTGAGCATACGATCAGGTGGTTGCTTGCAACCAAGCAATACACCATCCTCAAGTTCAGTTGACTGCTTGAATTCGGTAGATTGAACTGAGCATTAAATTGACAGCTTCAGTAAAGGTAAATAAAAAAACGGATTAAAATAAGGAAAAACTATAGCAACTTTGTCTAAAGTGATTAGCTTTTTCTGCCAAATTAATTTCAATTAAAAGCAATTTCAATTCTCTCTCCTTGCCCAACTTGCCTACTCATCTATGTTATTTTCCTTTCTTATTGCACTTGTTACAATGTTTGCTAAAGACATTGATTTGAATCAATAGTACAGGACACGTTGGATGCGAGACAGAACCCGCACTTTCCGCGACTGGCTTAGAGAAGTTAATGATCCTCTACCCTACAAAAAACTAATATATGCCCATCGTGGCTGTCCCACAAAATTTAATAAGATCTGGGGTAGGTGGGTACAGGCCCCGGAGACATGCTCTTAATTTGAGACCTCCTCCCCGTTTACTGAGTCGCCATATTGTCTACCTGCTATTTATTGTAAGCCACTATTATTTTTTTTTTTCTTTTTGAACTGATGTATCACACCTCTGTTTCATGCCTATGATGTTCATTTCGGTCTACATTTTTATATACAGTGGGTACGGAAAGTATTCAGACCCCCTTAAATTTTTCACTCTTTGTTATATTGCAGCCATTTGCTAAAATCATTTAAGTTCATTCTTTTTCCTCATGAATGTACACATAGCACCCCATACTGACAGAAAAACACAGAATTGTTGACATTGTTGCAGATTTATTAAAGGTGTTTTTTAGCAAACTCCATGCGGGCTTTCATGTGTCTTACACTGAGGAGAGGCTTCCGTCGGGCCACTCTGCCATAAAGCCCCGACTGGTGGAGGGCTGCAGTGATGGTTGACTTTCTACAACTTTCTCCCATCTCCTGACTGCATCTCTGGAGCTCCGCCACAGTGATCTTTGGGTTCTTCTTTACCTCTCTCACCAAGGCTCTTCTCCCCCGATAGCTCAGTTTGGCCGGACGGCCAGCTCTAGGAAGGGTTCTGGTCGTCCCAAACGTCTTCCATTTGAGGATTATGGAGGCCACTATGCTCTTAGGAACCTTAAGTGCAGCAGAAATCTTTTTGTAACCTTGGCCAGATGTGTGCCTTGCCACAATTCTGTCTCTGAGCTCTTCAGGCAGTTCCTTTTGACCTCATGATTCTTATTTGCTCTGACATGCATTGTGATCTGGAAGGTCTTATATAGACAGGTGTGTGGCTTTCCTAATCAAGTCCAATCAGTATAATCAAACACAGCTGGACTCAAATGAAGGTGTAGAACCATCTCAAGGATGATCAGAAGAAATGGAAAGCACCTGAGTGTCACAGCAAAGGGTCTGAATACTTAGGACCATGTGATATTTCAGTTTTTCTTTTTTAATAAATCTGCAACAATGTCAACAATTCTGTCAGTATGGGGTGCTATGTGTACATTCATGAGGAAGAAGAATGAACTTAAATGATTTTAGCAAATGGCTGCAATATAACAAAGAGTGAAAAATTTAAGGGGGTCTGAATACTTTCCGTACCCACTGTATGTATTTATAATCCATATGTCCATAAATTTCTACAAATGCTCACTGATTTGCTAGATCCTGTATTACCCATTTTTCTGTTGTTTGTTTCTTTGTGTTCAATAAAGAACCGGTTTGATATAAAAAAAAAAATCGTACAGGACATAGGACTTATATTCAAATGCCATGTGTTATATGCAGTCTACATTCAGGTGACTGGACTCCGGGAAAAACTTGCTAGGGCAGCCCCCAGAGCAAACTTGTTTTAACACATTGTCCTCTTGTGAAACTCCAATTTTTTCTGGTGTCCTTAAGTGATGGGCCTCTTCTGTGGAGAAATGTTTTTCTTTAAACCATTATTTTTTTTTCTCTGAAGCTTCTATCAAGATTTGACTGCTTATTGCCCTGGGCTATTTAGCAGTGTCCAAGGTTACCCTTGGTGTAAACCCAGGGAACTCCACATGACCTATCTTAATGGGATCCTGCATTAGGTGATAACTTTGTCACTAGGTACAATGTGTGTAGCTAACTGAAGGATGCTATATATATAGGTCCAGGGTCATGGTCCATTTCTGTGGTTTCCAGACTCTGAAGACCCTTTCCGATGTACAGTATGTCCACAATGACCGTTGAAGCCTGGTCCTCTAGTAGGCCCAGCTTCATAGATAAGGTAGGAAAGACAGACAGGTTTTTCCTGTATGTAATCACTGGTGCCTGGCTTCTAACCACTTGCTGCCTGGGCCAGTTTTGTCATTTCTCAAATGCATGTTAAAATCTGCGTGTTTTTCTTTTTTTTTTTTTTGTTAGAAAAGTATTTAGAACCCCAAACTTTTTATATATTTTTTGAAAGCTGAGACCCTGAAAAAAAAGTGTCACGCGATATTTATGCAGTCATGTTTGAAATGTAAATTTTCAGGAAAAAATTCCCTTCAATGTGAATTTCAGTGCACACAAACACAATAGAATACCCAATTTTTGGTAAAATATAAAAGACAACATTACACTAAGTAAATGGATACTTAACATGTCACGCTTGTAAATTGCGCACACCTGTTGAATGGCGACTAACTATGATCCATTAAATTATCTATAGGTAACATTTTGAAAGCCTTTACAGGTTATCAGTTTAGAGTTATACTTAAGGATTTAGCATTAGAATTGTTGCTCTCACTCTGACATTCATGATGCTACCTCTCATGTATAAATCATTGTTTACATATGCCTGTGGGACCTATGTATTCTAATTTGTGCATGAGCAACGTTCTTCTTAATAACACAAGGGATAAACAACATCCCTTATGATCATGAGTGGTGACAGGTACTCTTGTCTGAGAGATCTGAGGTCTATTAACCACTTGCCGACCAGTCACGTTGACTGTACTGCGGCAAAGTGGTTCGTTATCGTCCAGCGACGTAGACCTACGTCGCTGGACTCCTCCCCCTGTAGGCGGCGCTCGTGTGCCGCCGGAGGCGCGCTCCGGCTGTTTTCAGTCACAGCGGGAGTCGGGCCAGGGAAGGAGCGGCGGCGATCGCCGCTGCTCTTCCCCCGATCGTCAGGGAATCAAGTTTGGAGATCCGCCCGCTTGTGTAAACAGAGCGGGCGGATCTCCTAAGTGACAAGGAGTGACAGATTGCAGTGTTCAGCATAGCTGAACATGCGATCTGTCCCTGACTCACTCAGTCACCTCCCCCCACACACGTCAGTAAGCACCAAGCATACATTAACCCCTCCCTCTCCAATAAAATTAACCCCTTCCCTGCCAGTGTCCTTTTTACAGTAACAGTGCATATATATAGCACTGATTACTGTAGTAATGTCACTGGTACCCCCAAAAGTGTCAAAAATGTCAGTCAAGGGTCCGATCTGTCCGCCGCAATGTCGCAGTCCCGCAAAAAAAATCGCAGATCGCCGCCATTACGCGTTAAAAAAAAAAAAAACACCAAAAATGACAGAAATCTTTCCCTTAGTAAACGCAATAACTTTTGCGTACACCAATCAAAATACGCTTATTATGATTTTTTTTTTTTTTTTACCAAACATAGGTAGCAGAAAACAAATTGGCCAAAAATTTAAAAAAAATTTGATTTTTACATTTTTTTTGGGGGGAATTTCATATAAAATAATGTTAAAAATATTGTTATTTTTTCAAAATAAACGCTCTTTTTTTGTTTATAGCGCAAAAAGTAAAAATCGCACAGGTAATCAAATACCACCAAAAGAGAGCTCTGTTTGTGGGAAAAAAAGGACGTAAATTTTGTTTGGGTACGGCGTCGCACGACCGCGCAATTGTCAGTTAAAATCACACAGCGCCGAATCGCAAAAAGGGGCTTGGACGTAAGACAGCAAAATCCTCCGGTGGTATAGTGGTTAAACCTCAGATCCCTCCTCTGCCCTCAAAACTATCGAATCAAACCAAGATCGGTTTCATCAGATGCTCGCCTATTGGGTAATGACTTGTAAACAACAAACCTAAACTGGAAGTGACAAAGTGCTTATTACTTCCAGTTTCATTCATCACAGAGGGAAGACCTGTCTGGATGTACCTTCCTTTCCTCTTTAAAACCAGGATCATGGCTGCAGTTGCAACCATGATCTTGTTAAAGCCATTTCAACCCAAGGGTGTATGGATAGGTCTTATGGTTGTGAAATGGTTAATAACCAAACCCAGTGAGTAGCTTACTTGGCAGCTTTATGGGCAGAGGAATTGGGAGTTTCCACTTTTCTTTTGGTAACCCCTGTCATTTTGTCTCTGTTTCTAAGCATGAGCAATTTAAATTCGGTGGTTTCTTTATTTCCGCTCTTCTGATCTAGAATTGGTCTCAGGAGTATGATGCATTTCCACCAAACACACAAAACACGTTCTACATTCAGACTGTGAAAAGGACAATTATCTGCTGAACATCCTTCAATCTTGCTCTGATGTGCTCCACCCAACATGGTAAACCTGGCCAACTGCCTCCTGTCCAGGCCTAGTATAAAAATGGCCTGATGGAGGCAGCGACAATGGACCCGTACATCCTTCTACATGAGCCGTTGGTGTGCGATTTGTGACCCACTGTGTGCGGTGGACACAGCAGATTACCGATCACAGTACCAGGCTTCTGTGAGCAGCCCTGGTACCATGTGATTATTGTGATCAATCACAGTAGTAAAGTTTTTTTTTTTTTTTTTATTTCCTGCATTTTCCAAAAAACTGTGGCAAAAATTTTCAAAAGACTCATTGGGGGAGATTTGCTGAGGCTAGGTTCACACGTGCTAATTGGGTGCGTTTTGAAACTCACCAAATTCGCATGGCCTGTGAAAGAACATTGCTTTTCTGTTCACATATGTCTGGTGCAGCCGGAGTGCTGATTCAGTGCGAATTGAGAGTCCTGTCAGTTTTCTGAGCAGTGTGGTCCAGCTTGGGTGTGAATTCAGGCCCATTGACTTCTGTGGGAACGTTTCTGAATAAAACCTATCATTTAGTTGTGAACAGGATAAAATTCCGACATGATCCTGATGCAAAATTGACCTGACCCTGAGAAAAAACTGACCTGAAGCACTGAGCAACTACTTTGTCTGGTAGCTTTGAAAACTGCTCAATTTGCACCACACGTGTGAACCCAGCCTTAAACTGGGGCACCCAGAATTTCAGGGTATCTGTGCATGGTAGCCAATCAGCTTTCAACATCAGCTTGTTTAATTAAAGTGTTGCTAAGCCCAGGAGCCTGCATTCACTATATCTGATCTCCCACAGTACACAAAACATGGAAATGCAATAGTTTTATTAAATATAAACTGCTAAATACCTTTTCTCTATCGCTCATTGACAGACGTAGTCCTCGGTGATACAGCACCTTCGGGTTATGTTGCCTCCACAGGAGCAGGACTAGACAGGAAATTAAAATGCTCTGGCTACACCCTAGGGGCAGTCCCAGAGGGTATATCCTCTCTCTCTCTCTGCCTCAGCAAATCAGTTTTTTTCTGTCTAGTCAGGAGTAAGGACCTAGATACCTTGCTGGGATCTTCGGTCCTGGCAAGATTTTTTTCTTAAAAAGATTTTTTAGACAGCTTTTTTTTCTCCAGTGTTCCTGTGAGATCTTCAAGCAAGAAAGCTGAACTGGGCGACAGGCTGGATGTTGAGATCCGGTGGTCACCCCAGTTCAGCCTACGAGCGCGTGCAGGCCATAGCTCCGCGCTGGGTCGGCCGCGACAAAGTCCCACTGGGGGACTGACCCCGCGAGTTAAACGTCTCGCTGAAACGCCAAGGACCATGAGTCACGGCGTCCGTATTGGTCGACAGCCCTCCCGCCCCGGTGGAGAGGGGTACTGTCAGGAGTTGGTGCCCGCCTGGTTCCGGTATGGTGAGTAGTATGTTCCCCCTTTTCCCCCTGACGGGTCTTGTGGTGAACGCGGGCCCCTCTCTGTATGGTAAGATAGAGTCCCCCTCTATCCTATAACTTGGCACAGATCCCCCTACTTTGAGTGTGATTTTATGTGCAAAAAGCCAGGAGGCTTGGTTTGGGAGCTAACACTCTAATTGTATACATGTTTAAAAGATTGTAATCAGTGGCAAATAAGGTACCTACCAGTCAGAAGCCACGGACATGTAGACTGCCTTCCTAGTCAAATCTCCAGCTATAGCAGGCCTTCCGAACGGCCAGGCGGTCCGCCAGGGCCGGTACCGCCAACCACGCCAGATCCCCATGCAGAGAAGGTGTTGTGTGCTCTGCAGCACACCGCTATTCGGTACAGGCCACCGCCATTTTTTTTGCTGGATCGCACGAGCCGCCATTTTGGCGTAGCCTCGTGTCTCCAGCATGGGGGCGGCCATGTTTGAGGTGATCCAAACACCTCGTGGAGCTAGGGGAGGTGCCGGAAGGCGTGCAGAGGGGCGGAGCCGCCTCCTTTCTTCCTGGGCAGCCAGCCAAAAGACTTCCTGTTTGAGAAGACAGCGCTGTAACCTGTTGCAGTTAAACTCTGAGCATCAAGTGGTGAGCCTGGGGGTCTATCTCTCTCTCTCTCTCGCGATCGATAGGGATCCCTAGCAGGTAACACTAAGGGGCTTTTGTGGCGCTGGGGGTCTGAAAAAAAAAAAAAAAAAAAAAGTTTTTATATTTTTGAATTGTATTATCCGGCAAGTGACTGGAATAATCATGGACCCTGCCACACAAATTCCCCCACCTGTTTCCCTCGAGGGGGCCACGGGACCCGCCGGTGCACAGAGTGTGGAGGCATTTACAGCAATTTTGGAGTCTATGGTGGCTCGGGTGGAGGCGGCCTGTCAGGGACGAGGGTCAAGGAAGCGACCCCCGCCTACCCCTATATTATCTGACACCTCTGACTCAGATTCAGAGATGGTCACTGTAGCTGCAGGTCCCTCTGCAAGGGCTGTTACCTCAGGTAAAGCTCCCTCAGACAGTGAGGAGGACGTTCCTTCTCCCGCTATAATTCAGGACGAAGCATTGGTGGACGCACTAGTTGTGGCAGTGCGGGAAACCTTAAGACTTGAGGTTTTACCGGCAGAAGCAACTGAAACAGAGATTCCCTTTGGTACTAACAAGCCCATCAAAACGGTGAAAGTTTTTCCTGTACCCAAGTGTTTTGGTAATAAAATTAAAGGAGAATGGGAGCATTCTAAGCGTACCTTTACGATTTCCAAGCGTATTGCTAGATGCTATCCATTTGAGGAATCCTTCATTAAGAAATGGACGGTACCACCAGTGGTGGATCCACCTATTTCCAGGCTGAATAAAGCCACGGTTATCCCAGTGGAGGACACTTCGTCCTTTAAGGATCCGGTGGATCGAAAGATGGAAGCAGAGTCCCGCACTATCTTCTCTCTGATAGGGTCAGCATTTAGACCAGTAATTGTTTCCCAGACACTTACGGAATGGGCGAGATTGGTACGCCAAAACCTTAGGGGAAAAAATATTCCCCAGGAAACATCTGATTTGATGGAACAGATTATACAAGGGCTACAGTTTATCTGTGACGCAGCCTTGGACACTACTCCCCTATTAGGGCATGCATCTATGTCAGCGGTAATCCTCAGACGTGTGCTGTGGTTAAAATGTTGGTCAGCTGACCTAGGTTCCAAAAAGACCTTGACGAATCTCCCCTTTCAGGGGAATCGTCTATTTGGGGCCACCCTAGATGAAATCATTAAGGATGCCACGGGGGGCAAGAGCACTTTTTTGCCACAGGCTGCTAAAGCTAAGGGACCTCGCAACAAGCGAGGACCTTTCTTTACCGCCCATAAAGGGTTCGTACGCCCGGCTGGAACAAGCGGGAAAGGCAAGACTCCTCCAGGAGGGTTTAAGAAGGGCTGGTCGGACAAACAGAGGACCGACTCAGCCAAACCCGAAGCAAAGGATTACACAGCCTGAAGGTGCGCCCCCACCCGGGTTGAGGGTGGGGGGATGTTTTCACCGGTATTCAGGACATTAGATCTAGCATCGACTACTACTACCGGTGCGATTCTTCCCTTCCAACATTTAAGTACTACAGGGAGCGGTAGTCACCGTTCCCTGAATAGATCTTTTCCTTTACCTTTTCCTAAGATTAGTCTCTATTCCCCACAGGAATCGGATCTGGTTGACCAGACAGACCAAGAAGCCTCTAGCCGGGTGACTTCGGTCCCTGAGGTTCAACCAGAAAAGATCACCCTTCCTGATAGGAATCAGGTATCTGATAAATGTGTGGGAACAGAAAATGACCAGACTTTCTCGGATGGTCGAGGCCAGATAGCTCTAGGGACGCCTGGTTCAGATCCAGTCAGCAACGGTGGTCCTAGAAATTCTAGGCTGGCCTCGCCAAGCCGGCCTGGCCGACTTGGACAGGCTAGTCGCAGACGTTCCGTGGAAACTTCGTCTCAAGGAATGTCTGTGGTCTCAAGGACCAATTTACCATCGTGCTTTACAGTCGCTGGTTTTAATGGCCTGGCCATTGAGACCCAAGTACTGAAGGACAGAGGTTTGTCAGCTTCAGTCATTCCTACCCTTATTAAAGCAAGGAAAGCGACTTCCAGCAAGGTCTATTATCACACATGGAAGACTTATATTGCGTGGTGCGAATCTTTAGGATTTCCTCCACGTACCTATTCGGTGACTCGAATATTGGCTTTTTTGCAAAAAGGGGTTGAGCAGAAACTAGCCTTGAGCACCATCAAGGGTCAAGTTTCAGCATTAGCAATCTTCTTTCAGAAACCTTTAGCTACCAGGTCCTTGGTGCGGAATTTCATCCAGGGGGTGCGGCACCTGGCTCCACCAGTCCGCGCGCCCTTACCGCCCTGGGATCTTTAGTTTTGTCGGTTCTACAGAAACCTCCCTTTGAAAACATCAGGGAGATTCCCTTGCTTACTTTATCCCAGAAGGTGGCCTTCTTGGTGGCTATCACTTCTGCTCGCAGGGTGTCAGAACTGGCTGCATTATCATGCCAGTCCCCATACCTAGTGATTCATAGGGATAAGGTAGTACTTCATCCTAAGCCATCCTTTCTTCCTAAGGTGGTTTCAGATTTTCATCTGAATGAAGATATTGTACTACCTTCCTTGTGTCCTCAGCCCAATCATCATCGGGAACATGCGTTGCATTCCTTGGATGTGGTTCGGGCAATCAGAGTATACCTGAAAGCTACGGAATCATTCCGTAAGACGGATTCACTTTTTGTGATCACGGATGGCCCCAGAAAGGGTTTGCCTGCATCTGCCGCGACCATTGCCAGATGGATCAGACAGACGGTGGTACAGGCTTATTCTATTAAGGGTCAGAGCCCTCCGTTCCCTGTTAGGGCGCACTCCACTCGAGCGCTCAGTACTTCCTGGGCCTTTCGCCATCAGGCGTCAGTGGTCCAGGTATGTAAGGCGGCCACCTGGTCGTCGATACATACCTTTACAAAATTCTATAAAATTGATGTGATGGCATCGGCGGATGCCTCATTTGGCCGCAAGGTTTTGCAGGCCGCAATTTGAGGAGACCGGTGGTCTACCTCGAGGGTTTTTTTCTGTTTGAAAAATTTCTTTTTGTTGAGTCTCATCATTAAGGATGAGCATTGTAAACTTCTAGTTGGCACCGGTTGGGCCTTCTAGATTGGGATTTGATTTCCATTTTCCCACCCCTCATTTGTGATACTGCTCTGGGACGTCCCGAAGGTGCTGTATCACCGAGGACTACGTCTGTCAATGAGCGATAGAGAAAAATGGATTTTTGTAAAATCTTACCGTAAAATCCTTTTCTCTTAGCTCATTGACAGACGTAGTCCCCGCCCCTCTGTTTTTGAGTTGGGTTGGGTTAAAATCTCTAAAGACTGCTTTTGTGACATAACTGATTTGCTGAGGCAGAGAGAGAGAGGATATACCCTCTGGAACTGCCCCTAGGGTGTAGCCAGAGCATTTTAATTTCCTGTCTAGTCCTGCTCCTGTGGAGGCAACATAACCCGAAGGTGCTGTATCACCGAGGACTACGTCTGTCAATGAGCTAAGAGAAAAGGATTTTACGGTAAGATTTTACAAAAATCCATTTTTCTCATCAGCAGTGTATGGCAGTCGTGTGATTTCTATCAGTGTCTGGTTAAAGCTTGTGGGAGGAGTTTTCATTATACTCTGATTGTCCTATGAGGCTGCAGGGCCCCTGACCCTCTGTCTGGACAGTGCTGATTGGCCCTGTGCTTATCACATTCACCTTCCCAAGAAGAAAAAAAAAAATACACACCAAACTGAACATGTGCATAGTGCCCCCAGGGCTCTGTACTATTAGGATGGATTGGGGACAGTAAAAGAAGGGGAGGATCAATCATAGTTTTTAGACAATGCAGAGGATTAACCCCTTAGGTTCCACAGTGTGTATATAGTGGGGATCGAAGGTTTGGGCACCCCAGGTAAAAACTTGTATTAATGTGCATAAAGAAGCCAAGGAAAGATGGAAAAATCTCCAAAAGGCATCAAATTACAGATTAGACATTCTTATAATATGTCAACAAAAGTTAGATTTTATTTCCATCATTGACACTTTCAAAATTACAGAAAACAAAAAAATGGCGTCTGCAAAAGTTTGGGCACTCTGCAGAATTTATAGCATGCACTGCCCCCTTTGCAAGGCTGATACCTGCCAGTGTCATGGATTGTTCTCAATTATCGTCTGGGAAGCCCAGGTGATGACATTCTCAAAGGTTTTAAATGCCCAGACTCCTCTAACCTTGCCCCAACAATCCGCACCATGGGATCTTCTAAGCAGTTGTCTAGAAAACTGAAACTGAAAATAGTTGACGCTCACAAAGCTGGAGAAGGCTATAAGAAGATAGCAAAGCGTTTTCAGATGTCAATATCCTCTGTTTGGAATGTACTTAAGAAATGGCAGTCATCAGGAACAGTGGAAGTTAAAGCAAGATCTGGAAGACCAAGAAAAATATCAGACAGAACAGCTCGCAGGATTGTGGGAAAAACAATTCAAAACCCACGTTTGACTGCACGATCCCTCCTGAAAGATCTGGCAGACACTGGAGTTGTGGTACACTATTCCACTATAAAGAGATACTTGTACAAATATGGTCTTCATGGAAGAGTCATCAGAAGAAAACCTCTTCTACGTCCTCACCACAAAAATTAGCGTTTGAACTTTGCAAATGAACATATAAACAAGCCTGATGCATTTTGGAAACAAGTTCTGTGGACCGATGAGGTTAAAATTTAACTTTTTGGCCGGAATGAGCAAAGGTACATTTTGAGAAGAAGGGGCACAGAATTTAATGAAAAGAACCTCTGTCCAACTGTTAAGCATGGGGGTGGATCAATCATGCTTTGGGGTTGTATTGCAGCCAGTGGCACAGGGAACATCTCACGAGTAGAAGGAAAAATGGATTCAATAAAACTTCAGCAAATTTTGGATGGTAACTTGATGCCATCTGTGAAAAAGCTGAAGTTAAAGAGAGGATAGCTTTTACAAATGGATAATGATCCTAAACACACAACTCAAAATCCATCGGGGATTACATCAAGAGGCATAAACTGAAGGTTTTGCCATGGCCTTCACAATCTCCTGACCTCAACATAATTGAAAATCTATGGATAGACCTTAAAAGAGCAGTGCGTGACAGACAGCCCAGAAATCTCAAAGAACTGAAAGACTTTTGTAAGGAAGAATGGGCAAAGATACCTCAAACAAGAATTGAAAGCCTCTTGGCTGGCTACAAAAAGCGTTTACAAGCTGTGATACTTGCCAAAGAGGGCAATACAAGATATTAACTGCAGGGTGCCCAAACTTTTGCAGACACCATTTTTTTGTTTTCTGTTATTTTGAAAGTGTAAATGTTGGAAATAAAATCTAACTTTTATTGACATATAAGAATGTCTAATCTGTAATGTGATGCATTTTGGAGATTTTTCCATCTTTCCTTGGCTTCTTTATGCAGATTAATATAAATTTTTACCTGGGGTGCCCAAACTTTCGATCCCCACTGTAACAAACATGCTTTACTGCATATACAGACTGATTTTCCTGTTGTGGGTTTAGTAACACTTTAAGTTTTGGCAATAAAACCTGGAAGCTGATTGGTTTCTTTGCAGTGTTGCACCAAATTTTGGACGTTCTAGTATTATTAAATAACACCCATTATGCCTTTCAGAAAATACCTTTGGAGTATTTGCTTTGCAAAATTGGGTCATTTTGTGGGCTATTCCCCTGTCCTGGTACTCCAGGGCCTCCAAAAATCTGAATGGTAGTCTGGAAATTAGATGTGTAATTTCCTTGAAAGCCAAAAGGTGCTCCTTGGATTTTGGACTCCTTTTTTTTTTTTTTTTTTATGTACCTACCTAGACTGTGTAAAAGTCTCACGTATGTGGTATGCCCATCCTCAGGAGACATAGCAGAATGTGTTTTGGAGTATAATTCTAAGTATGCCTATGCTGTGTGAGAACTTATTAAAATGGCAACTGTGAAAAAAATTTATTTATTTTCTTTCTTTTCCATAAAATTGTGACCAAATTGCAATAACTCCCCAAATGCCTCTTACTAAATATCTTACACTGTCTACTTTCCAAAATGGGGTCATTTGATATTTTAGGGCCTCAGGGCCTCAAGAAACTAGATAGGCAGTCAGTACATCAGGACTAATTATTATACATGGATTTGTATTCATAGACAATGGACCATACCCAAGCAATAAACCACAGCCAATAGGCCCACAAAAAACAAAGGTTAAAGAACCCCAAAAAACACTCAGATAACAGCTTTAAAAACCTTGCCGGAAAAACTCACATCAGTCGAGGCCTGACCATCCACCTGGTAGAACTTGGAAAATGTGTGAACAGAGGACCAGGTGGTGGCCTTTCAAATCTGACAACTGCTTGCTGAAAAGATGGAAAAAAGAGACCCTAACAGCCCTGATGGAATGAACACTGAAATTAAAAGGAAAAATGCTGTCCCCATGGCCATGCAAATAGGCTGTCTGCTACATCAAACAATGGTGGAGCAGGAAGCCCATTACAAAGGCTCACATGGACTTGCAGACAGACACTCGGACCTTATCCAGGGAATGTATAGCAAATTTTCTTGTTACAATTTATCACTGGTATCTAAACAACCCCCCAAAAACCTAGCCGCTGTATAAATATCACAAAAGATATCAGCAAACAATGAGCTGGTGGAGTATGTGATCCGGACTATCTCGGAGCTTTAGCCTTTGATGTATATAAGTGCATAGTGGGTCCCATAATATAAGGTGAGAGCATATCTAGATCTAAACGGACAAATGGTCAATTTTTGCATGAAAAAAAATGGCTCCAGGTCTCAAGACTCTAGCTGGCAGATGTAAAAAACTGATGCAAGCTTCATCTGTTTTTTCTTTGACAAAACGTGTGAAAGGGGCCTTGTATAATATTTTGTCCTTTTTGTAGATGTACTGTTCTTTGTCAGGTGTATGTCCTAAACAAACACGTGGTCCTGAAGAAGCAATACCCACTAGATGTGTAGACTAATACTTGGGCTAGGAGATAACTGTCCAGAATCTGCATTTTCAATAATTGCATCGTATTCAAGATGGATTTTTAACATTTTCTTAATAAACTACTACTAATGATTTTATATATAACTTTGAGAAGAGTGTGGTATTTTATAATTCTCAGATGGCTGTCTGAAGAATCCCAGAGGCGTAACTAGAACCTTCAGGGCCCCGCTGCAAGAAACCATGAAGGGCCCCCCGGACTCTTGGCTGGGGCCCTTCCCTTCAAACCTGGGGCTTTTCCTACTGATCCCGGGGCCCTTTATTATGGTCCCGCAGCGGGACCCTTTCACAAGCTCTGCAGTGGGCCCCCTTCCTGCCATCTTAAGGCTTCCCCACGGTGGTGGAATGCCAGGGCTCGGTCGCAAGTGTGACCTTTGCGATCCTGGAAGTTCACCCACTGGTGTCAGTAGTTTTTATTTTTTTACAATGTCACTGACTATGACTCTGCCCATTCAGAAGAGGAAGAAGCTGGTAAATTACATATTTACCAACCCCTTCCTGGTTCTCTATTGTTGTGACACATCCCCTGCCGCAGCCGGCAGGAGAAAGGAGGGAGCACAGTGGGGGGGGGGGGGGTGAACCAGGGGAGCACACAGGGGCCCAGAGACAGCAGAACACAAGTGAACTGGATAGGAGTGGCGGGGGCAGCATACAGAGGAACCAATCTCCTCCATGTTCCTCCTGCATCTACAGAAGGAAAAAGGAGGACAGTGATTTCTCTACATGCTGCCCCCGCCGCCCCTCCTATCCAGGTATACAGGGGGAGCCACACAGTCCCCCTGGAGCATGGGGCCCGGTTGCAATTGCAACCCCTGTAGTTACGCCCCTGAAGAATCCATCTTCCCTTTTTTTCACTATACACAAAGTGAAATCTTTCTAACTGCTCCATAGACAGCTAAAATAAATTTGACAAAAGTATTTGCACTTTTAATGTCTGTCCAAAAGTTACTAAAAAGTATAGCTTGAACCAAAAAAAGTGACACTTGAATACAGAAAGACAAGGTACACCTACACTTAGGCCCCTTTTCACACTTGTGTGACTTGAAAGTCGTGTGATTTTTGACATGATTTTGCCGCGACTTGAAGCAATGCCTGTGTAATCTTGAGGTCTATGGATCTCAAGTTGCATCTAAGTCGAACCAAAGTAGGGCAGGGACTACTTTGAAGTCAGACAGATATGAACGGTACTCGTTGGAAATCTTGGGGTAAGACTTGTCATGCGACCTTTGCAGTCCCAAGTCGCACAAGTGTGAAAGGGGCCTTAAATTGATTGGAGTACAGGACTGCAGTTACGGTATTTTTATATCACAGTTTCTCATCCCTTTTGTGCAAAAAGATGGCCGTAAAGAATACTGCTGTTCTATGTGTTAAGACATGAGACGGAGCTGGCGATAAGATGAATCCTGCACACGTTCTGAGAATTAAATTTAATTAGAGCGCAGACTGCATGAAAGTCCTGACAGAAGTTCTAAATCTCATTCTATAGAATGGTAGTTGGCCTTTAATTGCTAAATATGTGCTAAAGGTCAGATTGTGTTCAACATGTTTAAAAATTGGCATATTAAAGTATACCACACATATAAATGTTGCAGTCTGCTCCCGCTGTGTGGGCGTCCATCTCTCATCACCAGGATCTCTTGCATATCATATTTATAAAAAGCACAGTGGATATGGGAAGTAGTACATGTGGGATATAATTTCATGTCACTCAGAAAGGATTGAGCGAGAGGGAGCAGCTGACAGCTGCAGTAACATAAGACTTCACAAATCTAAAGGCTAGTTAACACTCTTTGAAAACAAATCACGGTAGTGGGTGCAAAGCACAAGGCATAAAACGAATAGCTTTTTATCTATAATTTATACAAGAAAGTGTTGAGAAGCAGCTCAGTTCAGGATGTTATATTAGTAGTGCAGAATTTTATTATTATACACTGGAGAAAAGACAAATTAGAATTGTTGCACAGTAATTGAATTTGGCAACCGTGGAGAACACAGCATGCATGTCAAGGTGGTATGCCTTAGAATAGTGGTGGTCAACTAGAGGGCCTCAAGTGTGCCCCCGACACCTACAGAGGCCTGCACAACAGCAGCACATTTTCACACCTCAGCGCCCAAAAATGTTGGTCCTGCCTAATTTTTTGCAGCATATTACAATGTACACTGAAGTTACAGCACAATAACCCCAATACTGGTGTCAAGGGAGCAGTAATAACCCCAACTCTGCTGTCAGTGACTGCAATAATAACCCCCTACACCGGTGGCAGTGGACTCAATAACCCCCAGCATTGGTATCAATAGACACAATAACTCCCAGCACTAGTGTCGGTAAATGTAATACTAACCCCCTACATTGAAGTCAGTTGGCGCAGTAGTAATCCCAGCATTGGTGCCAGTGAACGCAATAACCCCCAGCATTGGTATCAATGGATACAACAATAACACCTTAGCACTTGTGTTGTAACTGCAATAATAGCCCAAAGCATTGCTTCCAGTGAATGCAGTGATAACCCCCCCAGCTTTGGTGTCAAGGGATGCAATATTAACTCCTAGCATTATTTTTTTTTTCTTTTTTTTTTAAACCAAACAAACGTTTGAGTTAAGCACAGCACAATACCAAAAAGTAAAATAAACAGGTACAGTCATTGTCACAAATACAACACCGAGGTGCCGAATACATCAGAGTACACAAGTGAAATATGCATAAAAAGAAGTAGTGTCCCGTCCAACGGGGCGAACAAAGGACTAGATGAGATCGCCGTGATACTTCGGGAAAAATTAGCATGTCTATAGTCATTAATAATATCAAACCAAAGCAAGGTAGGAACTGGCTATATGTGAGCTGTGGGTGCGGGCAAAGCAACACACAGGCGGTGCAGGAGCACAGCAACAGGGCATGCTTCCATACCTAGGTGGCACACGTGTCAGGGGCCTCAAGCCATCTGTCCCATATTTTATATCGCCTGGGACAACCTCTATTAGCGTAAATAACTTTTTTGAAAGGAAGAGTGACATTAACGGCCGCTATCCTCCTAGCATTAGTTTTAAGAGATGCAATAATAAGTCTAAGCATTGATGTCAGTGGACACAATGACTTCCAGCATTGCTGTCAGTGAATGAAATAATAACCCCAAGCATTGGTATAGATGGACGCAATCACCACCGGCACTGTCGATGAACACAATAATTGCCCCCTACATTGTTGTCAGTCAAACGTAATAATAGCCCCAAACACTGGTGTAAGTCAATACAATAATATTCCCCAGCATTGGTGCCAGTAAACACCACTATCGCCAGCATTATTGTCAGTGGATGCAATAGTACCCCCAAGCATTGGTGTCAGTAGATGCTGTAATAACCCCTAGCATTGGTTTCAGTGGGCACAATAACGCTCCCCAGGATTGGCATCAATGGACAAAATAACCCCCCGCATTGGTGTCGGTGATTGCAGTAATAGCCCCCCGCATTGGTGTCGGTGTTTGGTGTTGGTGAATGCAGTAATAGCCCTCAGCATTGGTGTCGGTGAACGCAGTAATAGCCCACAGCATTGATTTCAGTAAATGGAATAATAGTCCCCAGCATTGGTGTCTGTGGACGCACTAATAGCATTTCACTGTGTTGTCAGCAGATGCCTCAATAGCCCCCAGTACTAATGTGTGCATGGACACATAGGCTAACATAGAGGTGCTTTTACATGCTGCAGAAAACAAAAACAAAAAAAAACACCAAACGCCCCAAAAGTGTTTTTAAACCCAGTATGCATGAGCCCTTATTGTGTGTTACATGTGCCCTCTGCTTTGAATGTCCAGGTCCATGAGCCCAGTAAGTTTCAATCCCTTTTTTTTTTTTTTTTTACTTTCTCCCTTGCAAGGTCATTTTTCCAGCCCAAACCTGGAGGGGCTGTAAAGAAGGAAGAGGGAAAAACAGAAGATCGTGGCTCTCAAAAAGGGAAATGTTCTTCTACCAGTAAAAAGTAAGCATTTGCTTTCATTGCGGCTGAAAAAGTATTTCATTTTGAGATAATGGTACCTTTTTTCCTATACATTTGTTGTTGTTTTTCTTTTTCTTGTTTTATTGTTATAAGGACATTTATACACAACCAGCATACCATTTAACTGATTCTCTGAATCATAATCATGGTTACAACAGCCTCGTCACTGTTTTACATGGAAGCTCTCCATGGGGTAGATGTTTACAGGGTTCCAAAGTACAAAGCTAACTTGCATATAGAGAGCACCACCAGGATGCTGCTTTTGATTATATATACAGTACAACCTTGGATTGCGAGTGTTTTGCAAGACGAGCAAAATTTTTCTTTACATTTGACCTTGCTATACAAGTAGCGTCGAGCAGCACCATCTAAGTGTATTATGATCACAGTTTTATTGTAAAAAAAAGTGGAATGACACAATGTTAAAAACAATATCCAGCGTTAAGGAGACTGGTGCTCATTCACGTAAAGCTGCTGGTGTATACGTGGCCAGAGGTCCGGTGGCTCCCAGGGCTTCCTGGAGATCTTGGAGACACTCACTCCCAGCTGGGTGGGGCGGGCGTAGTGCATGTTCTGAGCACCTGGAAGTGACGTCAACAGTTCCCCAGTGTCTCCGAGTTCTCTAAGAAGCCCTGGGAGCCACCCGGACCTCTGGCCACGTTCCGGAACTAATTATGCTTGCAATCCAAGGTTTTACTGTACTGTATATTTATTTTGATTATGTTGCTGGCTTAGTTCAGGACTCCTGTAGGGGAGGGAAGAGTTCAACCCCTTGTTGGATTTTCTTTTGCTGTCTGTGTCTCATTAGTGAGGGTTTTTGCATTTCTGTCCTGGAGACGCAATAGGGAGTGAGGGGAATTTTCCTCCTGGGAAGTTGTCAACAAAATAATCCAATTGGAAAAATTGACCCCCACTTCTTTTTCTGATGACAACTTGAAATTTGGGCTCTTTCATCGTTTTATGATTGGGTGGCAATTATAATTGGGACATATACAGAGGGTGTATGTCTACATAGTGGTGACACAGACAGCAATAAAAACCAGGCAAGGGTCTAACCCTTCTATACTTCATTTAAAATATAAATAATAAAAAAATGTTGTCTATACCTACACTTTAAGAGGATGCATTGAGACTTTTAAGACAGAAAATGCATATCTTACAATTTTAAATATTTTTGACATTTAGGGACAGTAGTTACCTTCAACTTTTTTTTTTTTTTGAGCATTCTCACTTTTTCATTGTGCCTTACAAAGAGCATTAAACATTTAATATTATTTATAGAAGGAACACACTTTCTAATGTCCTTACCACAATCACACTTAAACTGATAATTTAGGGCTAGTAGCAGTAGGACTTGGCATTGTAGAGGAAAGTGGAGCATGCAGTGGAAATTTACACTAATATTGGAAAACATACAGACTCTTAACAGTGAGAGTTATTGGTAGGAATGGAACCAGAAGGAAAGGCAGAGCTGTAAGGCAAAAATACTAGGCCTCCAACAGCCTACATGGCAAACTAATGTAGCTTTAATGGTTTGCTGTCATATCCTATTTTACCAAAAGAGGGCGATGTGATTGCCATATCTAACTGCACCAGTTCAAACTCTTCACTTGAATTCAAGCATAACTAAAGGCAAAACATATTTTTTTTTTTTTTTTTAGTTTTGGATAGAAAAGAAAATCCCAAATTTTGGTTTGTAAAGTAATATAGGGGAAAATCTTCCAAATGAAACATTTAGTTCTGGTGACTTGGGGGTCCCCAAGGAATTGCCCTAATTTGCAGGGATTTCCTCTCACTTCCTGTTTGGTTATGGGACAGGAAGTGAATGGAAATCTCTGCAATGGGACACAAATGCCGAAAACAAATCGAACTGGTTATAACCCACCCTTGCACATTCAAAAATGGGGAAAAAAAGGTTTTGCCTATATTTCTACTTTTAAGAATTAGAATTGTTTAAAGGGTAACTCCACATTCGTAAGGGAAAAAAAAAAAGCAAATAAAGAAAAAATATCGCGTATAATGATTGGCTCACTGATTTTCCTATAAGACTGCACTAAGATCCAAGTCAGATTTCAGGCATCCCCTGCAACAAAAATGTCATTTTTGGTGACCTAATCCCAATAGGAACTCGTCTAAAGGGATGCAGGCCCAGCAGATTCCCTCATTAGTGTTCTGCAGCTGCTGCAGCTGATTGATAATTATGAAACCGCTCCCATTAGATTCACTCAGCACAGATGAACAAACAGTGATTTCTTCAGAATAACAAAAGGTAGGTGTTAGAGATGCACCAAAATTTTGGCCGCTGAAACATTTCCCCCAAAAAATGGTGTTATCGGCATTCGGAAAAGTGCCGATTTTACTGTGCTTATGGTGTGTGTTTCATAGGTCATGTGACTCCAAAGCCGCATCAAAAAGTAACATGGGGGGTGTTAATTATGCGTTTTCAATGCATTTTAACGGGGTGGTGTGTTTTTTTGTGCGTTTTTTTTTTTTTTTTTATTGACCAAAAATGCAGCAAGCACGATTTTTAACCCCACAATGGAAGCACAGCAGACTAGTGTGAAGACATGCATAGAATTTTAAGGGATACGTTTTCCTTGCCCTAAAGGTGCCAATAATGGCTGAAGAAAAATTCATATTCATTTACATTGATATTATTTCAAAAGTCGAATATAATAAATTTATAAATAAAAATAGTTTTTAAAAACTGTCATTTTCAGTTTCGGTTTTTGGCAAAGGGCATCCTGCATTTTCGGTTTCGGCACCAAAATTTCCATTCGATGCACCTCTAGTAGGAATCTGCAACAAAGCTTGTTAAAATCACTGCAATGTGCATAGAGCACCCAGAGGGGAGTTTTTTTTCTCAGCAAAAGTGCAGTTATGCTTTTAAGGGTTGTCTTTCTTTTTGAGAAAAATATTTTCCTTAAGTCAATCACTATTAGTCCTCATGCACACTGGACATTTTTGCAGCTGTTTCTAGGACCGGGGTTGTCCTCAGGACACTGTAAAGATGGATGAAAGAAAGTAGGGCACACTGGTCTAGTATAAAATAAGTTGTAACTACTCACAAACAGAGATAGTATAAGCGCTCATCAGGCAAATCAACTTGGTTGCACTCTCCCAAACTTTCTGATCACTCGAGTATAAGGGGGACCTCACCAGGGGTCCCTGCTTGTAACGCGTTTCGAATGAAATGCATTCACGCCCAAGCTCTTGGCACCTGTAAATGCACATAAAAGCTTTAGACACTTTTACAAGCATCAGGATTTTTTTTGCCAAAATGCTGCTGCCAGCAGGAAAGGCTTCTAGTTAGTCTGCATGAGGCCTTAATGTAAAAGCCAAGAAAAGCCAACACTGTAGACTAGATTAGCATACATTCAATGTCGGAAAACATTCTACAACTTTCTTTTCAGCAGTAGGAGGCCTAGACAATTGTTCTCAAGAGTTTAGAGGTAGTCGGGTCCTGCTACTCAGCAAGTGGGCAGCGAGGCATGTTGCAGACCAGGTCCAAATGTGAAGGCTTAAGATGCCACCACCATGGGCACCAGGATTTTTTCTGCCCTGAACAAAGCACTCTATCGCAGCAAAATACTTGTCATTGCATATTAACAAAGAAGCAGTTTGAGATATTGGTCAATTACAAATGTGACGTGCATATATAAACATGGTTGGTTTGATTTCTGAAGAGTCTGTATGTTTTGCAGTGCCGGTGAACATCCATTAAAGGAGAGAAATTATACAGCCCCGATTGATGATTCTGAATCTCCTGTAAAACGTATTCCAAGGAAGACTGTACGAGTATTAGACAGCGATGACGAAGAGGCTATGGATTTTGAAACCACAAAAACTGCAAAAGAGGATTCTGAAGCAATTCAAAAAGCAAAGGTAAATCCACATGCTATATGGTTGGAGTTACTTTGATTAGCAACCATTGGAAGTGTTTTCTCTTTATGTGTATATATACTTTCAGACAATTATTCAAAGTATAAACTAAGTATAAACTAAAAAAAAAAACGTAAAACACAATCCATTCAGAAAAAACTGTTGGCTAAGCTATCATCATATTGATGGATTTTTTTTTTTTTTTTTTCAGTGATGATTGCATGTCGCCAAATATACCACAAGGTGGTGCAATTTCATTTTTTATTTACACTTTGCTCTTAACGTTCTGTATCAATTATTGTTAGACAGGTCTTTCAGATTGAGAAGTTTGGAGTTAGCATTTTCCCTAGTAATGCTTTGAGCTATCTCTTTAACTATCATGTGTATTGCACAAATTACATTGTGCTGGTATTATAGGCTAACTGCTTTTTATTTTTTTATTTTTTTTACAAACAAGGTTGCTCTTTATTGAAAATAACAGGAGTAAAGAACAGTATACAACATAAGTGTACAACATCGCACAACGGGGGGGGGGGGGGGGGGGGATAGGTGTGCTGGGAACATAAGCACAATCATATAGGGGGAATACAGCATAATCAAAAACAGTGAGTATACTGGAAGGAAAAGTATAGCCCACAGATAATACAATCAGCGCAGTCAAACATTAACATGCAGACCAGGAATTAATCCGAACCATCCAACCAGGGTTGCCAAATTTTCTCATACTTTTGGGGGCAATTCCTATTGATGTAGGTGAGTTTATACATCGGGAGAGCCCCGTTGACCAGGGCCTCCCAGCGAAGGACAATTTCCTTCTTAGCATAGTATAGCAGCAGAGAAATCAGCAAACGAGAATACTTAGAGTGCCTGACCTTATTGGCAATGCCCAAGAGTGCCAGTTCCGGGGTGCACGTGACCGAGAGATGGAGACGGGTTTTCAGGATGTCAAACACCGCCCCCCAGAACTCCGCCACCCGTGGGCATGTCCAAAACATGTGGAAGTACGAACCCTCTGCAGTAAAACATTTAGGGCATGCTGCCGACCTTGCAGGGTACATTCTGTGCAGTCTCTGTGGAGTGAAATAAACCCTATGGAGGAACTTGGTCTGAATGAGTTTGTTCCTAGAAGCAATTACCAGTCTGGAGCCTTTCCCCAAGCAGTCCTCCCATTCCTCCCTATCCAAATCAGGTATGTCCGAAGACCACCTCTGCCAAAGACGCTCCAATGCAGGGGAGTCTGTAGCCAACAGGGTAGCGTAAAGGGCAGAGAGAGGTTTAGGTAGTTCAGCCTGTGCCAGCACATCCTCCAGACGGTCAGTCTGCAGGACAGGGGTGACCGGAAACTGAGCATTAATGGCATGGCGCAACTGTAAATAACGGAAACCTATCCAACGGGGTAAGGCAAATGACCCCTTCAAGTCTGGGAGTGTACGAAGCGTGCCGAGGGGCATAATGTCTTTCA
The DNA here is from genome assembly GCF_965119305.1 of Pelophylax lessonae. Lineage (NCBI taxonomy): Eukaryota > Metazoa > Chordata > Amphibia > Anura > Ranidae > Pelophylax > Pelophylax lessonae. Next base: position 119,965,248 of record NC_138779.1, read on the forward strand.
GGCGCTGGATGCCGCACCGGGCCCACACCTGCGGATCAGGAAGCATCCGCAGGTGAGGGAGGGATGGGTTGCCCCACAGGGGCTGGTAGGGAGACCAGGCGTTAGGCTGGAGAAACCGTGCCCTGGCCATCTTCCAAATCCGCAGAGTGGCCTTAGTGGGAAGAGGAAGTGACGGATACGCACCCGCGCCCCGGTAGGCCAGGTTGCCAAGACCGGCCAAGGAGCCCAGGCACGTCGCCGCGTTCAATCGAGACCCTGCGAACCACCAATGAATGGTGACCAACACGGCCGCCCAAAAATACCATTTAAAGTGTGGAAGGGCCAAACCTCCCGAGGCAATTGGGAGTTGCAAGGTAGAGCGCGCCAGATGGGGGTGAACCAGCCCACAGAAACAAACTGATGCAGCTGTCCAGGTCTCGGAAGAAGGCGGCGGGAATCCACGACGGGGAGTGACAAAAAAATTGAGAAATTTAGGCAAAAAAAACATTTTGATAATATTTATGCGGCCCAAAAGATTGAGAGGCAAGGCAGCGCAACGCACCCGCAACCGTTCTAGAATAGGGAGAACATTATTAACAAGGTACGCCCCCGGATCTTTGGTAATCCTAACACCTAAATATTTAAAATCATCAACCCACAGTAGAGGGGACGAAGGGGCCTGGAGTCTGGATCCAGAGGAAACAGGATAGATTTGCTCCAATTAATCCGTATCCCCGAGAACCCACCATAAGATTCAAAGATGGCCAGGGCCGCCCGCAGGGAGGAGGACGCATCAGCCAGATACTAAAGAGTGTCATCGGTGTACAATGACACCTTTTCCTCGAGGGGACCAATCTGCCAGCCGCGCACCTCCCCCGAGGAACGGAGCATGGTAGCCAGTGGCTCCAACGCCAGGGCAAAGAGTTCCGGCGAGAGGGGGCACCCCTGCTTTGTCCCCCTACCCAACGGGAATGCCTCAGAGGTGGCACTGTTGGTGCGAACCCGGGCCATCGGGTGTCAGTAGAGCAAGCGTAACCATCCCAAAAACCTAGGGCCAAACCCAAAGCGACGTAACGCACACCAGAGATAAGGCCACTCAACCGAGTCGAAGGCCTTTTCTGCATTGAGAGAGGCCACCACCCGCTGACCCGGGTTGAGATGCGAAGCAGAGAGGTTAAGAAGGAGGCGACAGAGGTTAATGTCCGTCCCCTTCCCCGGCATAAAGTCTGTCTGATCCACATGTACAAGATCCTCAATAACCGAAGCCAAGCGAAGAGCCAGAACCTTGGCTAAGAGCTTAGCATCGGCGTTTAGTAAGGAGATCGGGCGATACGAGGCACAGTCCTCCGGATCCTTGCCAGGCTTGAGTATGAGCACAATGAGGGCCTCAGAGAACGAGTCCCGCAAGGCATCCAGGTCCGCAAACCTGCCCAACAACTCTACCATGCGGGGCGCTAGCTGTTCTGAAAACAGGAGAAAAACTCAATAGGTATGCCATCATTGCCCGGGGCCTTACACCAGACTGCATCCGGGCCAAGGCGACCTGAATCTCCTTTAGCGTGATAGGGTCATCCAACCTGTCCCTAGCGTCTGCATCCAGCTCAGGGAGCGAAATGTCATCTAAAAATCGTTCCAAGTCCTCTGCACTTTAAGTCACCCTGGAAGTATAAAGAGTGCGGTAATAAGCACTAAAACAAATATTAATGTCGTCCAAGTCAGTCAGGAGGGTACCAGACATCCAGGGGACCCGACCAATGTGTGTGACAGCGGTCTGTTCCCTCGACAGCCAGGCAAGGAGGCGCCCATTCTTATCTCCATATCCAAAAATGCGCTGGGCCGTCGAGAGGAGAGACTTCTGAGTTGCAGCAGTTCTACACACAGAAAGGTCATGGAGCGTGCGCTGGAAGGTCACATAGCGGTCAGCGCCAGGGGAGGCCACATAGGACTCCGCAGCGGAGGGCTGCCTCCAACTGTTCCAGAGACTGCACAGAAATCCTGCGGGCCGCGGCAATACGAGTGATGTACACTCCCCGTAACCAGGCCTTAAAGGCATCCCATAAGACAAGGGGGTCAGGGTGTTCCTCATTACGCAGCCAAAACTGAGTCAATTCAGCCGGCAACGCAGCCAGGATTGAGGGTTCCATGATCCAGTATCTGGACAGCCTCCAGCCCCCTCGTGACCTCTCATTAGTTAATCGCAGAGAGAGCAATAAAGGGGCATGCTCAGAAATACCCCTAGGTAGGATAGAGGCAGATGCGACCATTCTCAGCGCCTCCGAGGAGGCCAAAGCCAAGTCTAAACGAGAGAAGGTCCGATGAGAGGTCTAGTGGCAGGTGTATTCCATGTCAGACGGGTGTAAGCACCGCCAGACGTCCACCAAGGAAAACATGGGCCAAGGCGTCGGACCATGTAGAAGGAGGGTGGAGGCGGTCCATATCCGGAGTAGGTGACAGATTAAAATCCCCCAGCAGTAGTACATTAGCCACATCATAGGAAATAACGAGCTGCATAAGGGTGTAGAGAAATGTAGGCTCAACAGGGGGAGGTAAATACAAACCCACAAGGACAAAGGGTACAGAATATATGGTAGCATGTAACCGCACATAGCGTCCACCCGGGTCGGTCCGGACCTCCAGCAGGTGGAAGGGTAATGACCTGTGGACAAGGATACTGACCCCCCTGGCGTAGTTAGAATATGTGGCATGGTAGTGAGCGCCCACCCAAGCCCGCTTGAGGCCTAGAATACGAGAGCCCAGCAAGTGAGTCTCCTGCAGGACACAGATGTGGGGGGCAAATCTACGCAGGAAGGTAAAAACCAACGAGCGCTTAACAGCAGAATTCATGCCCCGCACATTCCAGGAAATCACGTCAACCTTAGCTATGGAGAGACAAGAGACTCGCCGCCAGGGGTCGGGCGCCAACCACCACCCCACCAGCGCCAGAGGGGGCAGGCCAGCCACATAGCACCAGGTCCCCACCATAGAGCAGAGCGCCAGACCACGGCCACACAAGAGCACACATGAAGAGCAACAACAGTAAAAAACAGTAAAATTTCAAAAGGAACAAAAAACAAAAATACCCATCGGTACCAAAGACCAGCAACGGCTGGGTCCCCCCACCCCCACCCTGTCCGACCCCATCCAAGAGGTAGGCATGGATCCCCTAACCCCAACAACAGTCAAGTCAGGTTGGTGGCGTGCAACTAAGGGCCAACGGGCACCAGGGTAGCGTAGCAAACAGAGGCACAACAGGTACCACTTCAGTGTAGCTGCTTAACGCAGCCGAGAAAAAGAGGTAGGCCACAGCGGTCCAGTATTCCAACAGGTGCAGCACAGGGGACAAAAGTCTACCGGGTCCAGATGACCACAGGCCCCAATGAGCCCAGGAGCAGCCCTACCTTCAAGGGGGCACCAGGGGAAGACCAATCCAGGCTGCCAGGATCAGGGTACATAACCCAGAGGGTGATAAGGGAAGGGCTGCAGCAGCCGGGGATTGCAGTTCACAAGTGGAGCTTCAAGGCATGATCACAGGGCCCAGAGGCAGGCAAAGAAAGAGAACTCTGGGGGGTAGTTGCTCCAGTCAGTCTGAGGCTTCTTTCGGATCCAGGAAGAATCGGGTGGTCTCCCCATCAACCACTCTTAGCTTGGCAGGGAAGAGCATGTTGTACTTGAGCTGCAGGCAGGAGGGATTTCAGCACAATTTCAGATCCTTCACAAACCGCGTCGGGTCCCTGCCCCCTTCCGCACCCTCTGGAAGGCCCATGATGCGGAGATTGTTGCGCCTGTTGCGGTTTTCGGCGTCCTCAGCGCAGTATTCCAAGGCCCGGACCCTGGAGTGGAGGACCCGCAGAGAGGCCAAATGTTCCGCGAGGGTGTCCTCCACAGGACCGACACGTTGCGCCACCAAGGTAAGTCTGGAACGGACCTTGTCAAAGTCCTGCCACAGGAGACCCACGTCCAACTGAACCGCCTCTATTTTAGAAGTAAGGGCCGACTGACAGGACACGATAGCAGACAGGACACAATATTTTGTGTGGCCACCATTATTTTCCTGCCCTGCCTTAACCCTCTTGGGCATGGAGTTCACCGGAGCTTCACAGGTTGCCACTGGAGTCCTCTTCCACTCCTGCATGACGATATCACGGAGCTGGTGGATGTTAGAGATCCTAAACTCATCCACCTTCCATTTAAGGATGCCCCACAGATGCTCAATAGGGTTTAGGTCTGGAGACATGCTTGGCCAGTCCATCACCTTTACCCTTAGCTTCTTTAGCAAGGCAGTGGTCATCTTAGAGGTGTGTTTGGGGTCGTTGTGTTGGAATACTGCCCTGCGGCCCAGTTTCTGAAGGGAGGGAATCATGCTCTGCTTCAGTATGTCACAGTACATGTTGGCATTCATGGTTCTCTCAATGAACTGTCGTTCCCCAGTGCCGGCAGCACTCATGCAGCCCCAGGCCGTGACACTCCCACCACCATGTTTAACTGTAGGCAAGACACACTTGTCTTTGTACTCCTCACCTGGTTGCCGCCACACACGCTTGACACCATCTGAACCAAATACGTTTATCTTGGTCTCATCAGACCACAGGACATGGTTCCAGTAACTCATCTCCTTAGTCTGCTTGTCTTCAGCAAACTATTTGCAGTCTTTCTAGTGCATCATCTTTAGAAGAGGCTTCCTTCTGGGACGACATCCACGCAGACAAACCTGATGCATCTGGTCTGAGCACTGACAGCCTGACCCCCACCCCTTCAATCTCTGCAGCAATGCTGGCAGCACTCCTACGTCTACTTCCCAAAGACAACCTCTGGATTGGACGCTGAGCATGTGCACTCAACTTCTTTGGTCGACCATGGCGAGGCCTGTTCTGGATAAAACCTGTCCTGTTAAACCGCTGCATGGTCTTAGCCACCGTGCTGCAGCTCAATTTTTAGGGTCTTGGCAATCTTCTTATAGCCTAGGCCATCTTTATGTAGAGCAACAATTCTTTTTTTCAGATCCTCAGAGAGTTCTTTGCCATGAGGTGCCATGTTGTACTTCCAGTGACCAGTATAAGAGAGTGAGAGCAAAAACACCGTATTTAACACACCTGCTCCCCATTCACAACTGAAACCTTGTAATACTAACTAGTCACATGATACTGGGGAGGGAAAATGGCTTATTGTTTATTGTATTATTTTTCACTTAGGGGTGTACTCACTTTTTGTTGCCAGGGGTTTAGACATTAATGGCTGTGTGTTGAGTTATTTTGAGGGGACAGCAAAATGACACTGTTAAGGCTAGTACACTACACACTATAAGAAAATTGGGCAAACATTTTCGTCCAAATAATCTTCATATGGTTTTCATATAGTGTGTACACAACTTTCGACATCCGATTTCAAATTTTCATTAGCAAATTCTCAAAGGGACAAATGCCAACATTTTTCTCGATGGGAAAAAACAAACGATTTTAGTTGAATGTGTACAGTTTTGGTACAGTTTTGGTACAATTTTTGTACAAGAAAAATCAAAGACTGTGCATGATCAGAAACAATAAACAAAAAAAAAAAAAGCCTTTGTCGTCCGAGAATTTTCGTATGAATTTTCGTTCATCCGCTCCGGTTTGCTGTGAAACAATGAGGGAAATCGGACGATCGTTCGCCTGATTTTCTTAAAGTGAGTATCGGACTTAATACAAACTGTACACTCACCACTTTACATTGTAGCAAAGTGTCATTTCTTCAGTGTTGTCACATGAAAAGATATAATTAAATATTTACAAAAATGTGAGGGGTGTACTCACTTTTGTGAGATACTGTCTGTCTGTGTGTGTGTATATGTATATATATGTATGTATGTGTGTGTGTATATATATATATATATATATATATATATATATATATATATACACACACACACACACACACACACACACACACACACACACACACACACACACACACACACACACACACACACACACACACACACACACACACACAGATATTTATTTGACTGTGTGTAGGGCTTGCCGGAGCCCCTCGTGGGTGGGGTGTAATATGTCAGAGGGCGTGGCTTGTGGAGTGGTGTAAGGCTAAGGACATCTAACACGTTACCAACAATGACTGGACTGGGAGAATGGCAATTTTTCTAAGCAAACATTAAACCAAATATAAATTGTCCCCTTTCACTAGTAGCTATACAAAAGCTTTTACTGTAAAAGTTGGGTATTGATTACCCCTTGCGTTTTTTATTTTTTTTACTATTATGTTACCCAAGGAAATGTATGGTTCCATTTGAATATTCATGTGGCTATATCCAACTTTCATGTCTTGTTTTCCAGTCCGTATCACAGGGAGCTACAATCCATCTCATTGTACACAGGCATTAACACATTTGAAAATACCCCAAGTATGTCATTTACACTCTGCTTTTAGTTCTTAATGAAATGATCACTGGCTGTTGTTTATCTGTAACCACTTGTTAGAGCAGGTGCTGTTCGAAGCTCTGATATTGCTAGTCTTATGGAGGTAAAGATTACCAGGTCTCTTTATAACTCGGAAATCTGGGCTTATGCCAGGGGATTCTTCCAGAGTATCACTGGCTATTCCTGGGCTCTTAGCCAAAACAAAAAAACGAAACATATTCAACATTTTCCTTTGATATAAGTTCATGTGTATAGTATGTATGGACAGTATACAGCTGTAGAAGAAGCAAAATGTTTTCTGGACAAACAGCTTTCAGCTTCTTTACTTTGTATGAAATGTATCTGTGGGCTTAGAGGCCGATCCCTGAGTGTCACACAAGTGCCTGAGATTATTAGAGGTGATCAGTTCATGACCTCTCCCTTGTAGGACTAGAAGTGTTCATGTACAGACTTTGCAGAGTGTAAATCAGCAGCAGTGATTTCATAATGTGTGCCTTAAAATAACCAACATCAACTGTTCATTGATAGTTCTGATTAACTGGACATGTGTTTATTCAAATGAATGCAACCTACCTCTTTTTCTTTTGTTAAAAAACGTTGCTGAACTGCTTTCTGTTATTGTCTTTGTAAATTTGCTTTCTGCAAGGGACTTAAAAGAGAAGTATGGATTTATTTTGGTCCTCCTGCACATGATACTCCTGTTCAAGCATCTACTTTTTCAAACTTTTTTTTTTAATGTATGTGCACGCAAATACTCCAAAACTAATTTGTGTTCTTATTATGCACAATATGTAAATGGTCATTTGTGCGCATGAGGCAAAAATTACTGTGCAAACAAGCATATTTTTCTATATATATTTTTTTTTTACTGTATAATGCACACTGCTTTTTTACACGCCTGTGTGCATAGGAACATTACAATTAATAGGCTGTATTTTAGCTCATTAAAAAAAAAAAAAAAAAAGCTGTACTGAGCTTTTTCAAGCTGAAATGTGCAAGAGGCCTTGGAATCCTACTTGATTCAATGCTGCATCTGTCTCCCGCTGTCTCGAAGGCTGAGAAGCGAGCGATCCAACAGCTAGAAAATTAAATTTCTTTTCTCCTCCTGTCCAAACTTAGTCTCAGGAGGATGAGGCAAGTGGCTCACACCTCCCAGCTAATGCCTTCCCCACCCACCTTTTCCGCCAAGATTGCATACAGCATGTTGCTTCCCTCCTGCTGCCTTCCACAGAGACACTGCCACAGGCGCACAGTCAGCGCCTTGGTTTTTTGTGGCTCCTATATCAGGTCAATCAAAACCCATCCCTTCTGGCCTCCATGACCTTGGTGGAGTCTGTAATGACCTCTCCCCAGCAGTTAGTTTCTTGACATCACTGGACATCAGGATGCTTACTTGCACATTTCAATCCTTCCACCTAACCAAAGGCTCTGCGGTTCGCGGCAGAGAACTGCCACTTAAATTTGTTGCCCTACCGTTCATGTCCAAAGCTCGCATTGTGTTCTCCAAGGTTCTGACTTCGTTGTACTGGGCCAGTGGTTCTCAACACCAGTCCTCAGGACCCACTAATAGGCCTGGTTTGCAAGATATCTGAAATACATCCCATGTGATATAATTTGCTGCTCAGTGATTGCAGTACTCTAGTCTGCATCTCCCCAAGGTAATACTTAAAATCTGGCCGGTTAGTGGGTCCTGAGGACTGGAGTTGAGAACCATTGTACTAGGGTGTCCCTGTTGTGGATGTTTGGATGACTGACTTCTGAGGGATCAATCTGCCCCCTGGAGACCGGTGTACTTCACATTGTACACAGTCTGGAGCAGTTCGGATGAATCTTGCATTACAAAAGTTACCTTTGGCTCCAACCCAGAGGTTGGAAAATTTAGGTCTGATCCTGGATACCATCCAGGTGAGAGTGATTCTCCTTCTGGACATATACAGTATGTCTTGCTCAGAGGGCTCAGATAGACTTGTTCAAGACTAGAACAATTCCCTCCATACACTCCTGCATTAGAGTTCTTTGAAAAATGGTAGCCTCCTTTGAGGTAGTGCCTTTACCCGACTTTCTTTTCAGCCCCCTCCAATGCAATTTCTTAAGTTTGTGGAACAGGAGGACACCGCTGTTTGATTCCCCATTGTCGTTCAACACTAGCATGAAGATGGTCATTGGCCTGGTGGATATCTTCACAGATGCTGGAGATGGGGAAAAATGTGCCTCTTTTAATTCTGGAGGGTCCTGACAACAAGGATTAAGGATGATCAATCGTTTCAGTTGAAAGGCCTTTATGTATGGCTTCAGTCAGACAATGACAAGCTGGTGGTGTACATATTTCATCAAGGAGGCACTAGAAGTCAGGCTTCTCAAGGGAAGTGGATCTTCTCCAATTTTAGGCAGAACTCCATGTTCCCACACTGTCTGCTGTCCACATTCCAGGCATGGCAAATTGGCAAGCAGATTTTTCCTCATCCATCCACGTCTGTCTTCGGGGGAGGTGGCTCTTCACCCAGAAGAGGGGTTAGAGTAACTCTGTCAATGGGTAGGGCACCACTAATGTAGATATTTTGGCATCCAGGTTTAATGCACAGCTAGGCAAGTTTGTCTCCAGAACTAGGGATCTTGCGCATTTTTGGTTTATGCTCAACATGAGTCCAGTTCTCCCTACTTTGCCTTTCTGCAGTTTTATAGTTTTGCTTGTCTGCTTTACAGAATTTGAGTGGAAGGAATTCTGTTGCTTCTCACCCCGGTCTTAGACCAGGCAGATAATCCTCGGATCTTATGGATTTACTTGACCTTCTGTTGCATGGTTCAATCTTCCTTGCTCCCTTTTTGTTTTTTGCATAGTCACAGGCGTAATGTCATGGCTTAGTGGTTGGCTTTAACGGCATGGCTGTTGAAGTCCAAGTTAATAGGCTTTAATGTGCTGCCTGCTCACAGTGACTTTAACATTGACCCTCATCGACTACCAGCTGTCTGGGTTTCAGGATTACTTAAGGCCTTGCCTTGTTCTCTGAGCCCTGCATTGCTCTACTTCTACGCTGTTGCAACATGTCTTTCTAGATAAGGGGCAGGGAAAACAATATCGCTGTATCAAATTCCCCAAGTATACCCCCTTTTAATGGCTGCTTGCAGTACACCTACTGATGTGGCTGCTTTCTGCAGCATGGAATCCTGTTACTCTCTGTCTTGAGAATTTTCATTCATTCCATTGGGTGTGACTGGTTCCTCTGCCCTCTTGGTAGAAGTTTTTACTATGTTCATAAAATACTTTGACCTAAATCGCCATGATTTTTTTCTGACTCTTGCCACAGAGACCACAAGCATGTGAGAAACCTTTTGTTTGAAGTGCTAGACAGAGTAACCTTCATCTAGGAAGAGTTTGATCATGGTGCGAGTCAGGAATTTCAACCTCCAGTTTTTCCAGGGAATAAATCCTTTGTTTCTCTTACGTCCTCCGACAGTCGCTGCCTCTTCATATTCGTCACTATGGTGGTTATTGACCTTTGCTCCGTAGGAGTAGCTAGGCAACAGAATATGTTAATATCAAAGCTTTTAGCATACCCCACCCCTAGGGGGTGGTCCCCTCAGTCAATACCCTCCTGCTTCCTGCATTCCTACCTCAGTTTCTATTGTCTAGCTTAGGAGTTAGCAGGGTCCGCTGCCCATAAGAATGCGGCCTGAAGGGGCGCCCTCACCCAGTTCTGGGGTGGGGGGACGTTTGCTCGGTTTTCTTCAACCCTGGCTGGTCCGCGTTTGGGACAGGTGGGTTCAGGAAATCGTTCGATCTGGATACAAGATCAAGTTTCTCTCTCGGCCGGCGAGCAGATTTTTTCCCTCAAATCTTCAGCTGTCTCCGGAGCGCTTGCGGGATCTGCACCTGGCGGTGCGGGACCTGCGGGCTCAGGGAGTGGTGGTTTCGGTGCCTCATCGGGACCGATTTCGGGGGTTCTATTCCAATCTGTTCACTGTGCCCAGAAAGGAGGGCAAGGTACGTCCAATTCTGGACTTGAAAGCTCTGAACCGCTTTGTGCGGGTTTGCAAGTTCCGCATGGAATCCCTGCGATCGGTGGTGGCTGCCCTGGTTCCGGGGGAATTCATGGCGTCCATCGATCTGAAGGATGCGTATCTTCACATCCCCATTTTCGAGGGTCACCAGAGGTACCTTCGATTCGCCATTGCGGAGGATCACTACCAGTTCGTGGTGTTGCCCTTTGGTCTCGCTTCGGCTCCGCGGGTGTTCACCAAGGTGCTTGCGCCGGTTCTGGCTTTATTGAGAGCCCAGGGTATCTCGGTCCTGGGGTATCTGGACGACATTCTGGTTCAGTCTGCGACCAGTCAGGGTCTGGTGTACGACCTGTCCGTCACGATGCAGACTCTACAGGAGTTTGGTTGGACGATAAATTTTCCAAAATCGACGCTGTGTCCGTCGGTTCGTCTTCCCTACCTGGGAATGATCCCGGCGAAGGTCTTCAGGAAGAAGTCAGGTCCCTCAGGGACGTTCAGTGCTCGTCCCTCCGGACGTGCATGAGGTGTCTGGGATTGATGGTCTTGGCTTTCGAGGCGATTCCCTTCGCCCAGTTTCACACGCGGGGTCTCCAAAGGGAGATTCTGACCAGGTGGGACGGGCGTCCGCAATCTCTGGATCTCCAGATTTCATTGAGCCATCGCACCAGAAGGGACCTTCTTTGGTGGCTCCAGTCCCCGGCGGTGTCAGGGGGCAAGTCCTTTCGCCCTTTCTCGTGGACGGTGATCACCACGGATGCCAGCCTGTCGGGCTGGGGTGGTGTTCTGGGCGTTCTGTCCGCCCAGGGTACTTGGTCGGAGGAGGAATCCTCCCTTCCGATCAACATTCTGGAATTGCGAGCGATAAATCTCTGCCTTCGGCGTTGGACGGACAGGCTGCAGGGCCGTCCGGTTCGGGTGCAGACGGACAATGCCACAGCGGTGGCCTACATCAACCACCAAGGGGGTACCAGGAGTGCCCGAGCGGCTCGGGAAGTGGCCGACATTCTGTCTTGGGCCGAGAAGCACGTCCCGGCGATAACGGCGGTTCACATTCCGGGGGTGGAGAACTTGCAGGAGGATTATCTGAGTCGCCAGACCCTGGATCAGGGGGGAATGGTCCCTTCACCCGGATGTCTTCCAGATGTTGTGCGCGAAGTGGGGTTCACCAGGAGTGGACCTGTTCGCGTCTCGTCTAAACAACAAGGTGGTAAGGTTCGTGGCAAGGACGCGCGATCCTCGGGCAGACGCGTCAGACGCGTTAGTGGCTCCCTGGCATCAGTATCGTCTGATGTATGCCTTTCCACCGATTCAGCTATTATCCAGGTTCCTTCGCAGGTTGGCCTCGGAACCGCACACGGTGATTCTGGTGGCGCCAGACTGGCCTCGCCGGTCTTGGTACGCAGATCTCGTGAATCTGGCGGTCGACGCTCCGTGGCGTCTGCCTCTTCGAGAAGATCTCCTGTCTCAAGGGCCGATATTCCATCCTGCTTTACAGTCGCTGGCTTTGACGGCCTGGCTGTTGAAACCGAGGTCCTGAAGGATAGGGGTCTCTCCCCTGAGGTCATTCACACTTTGATCAAGGCTAGAAAGACCTCTTCGGGGAAGGTTTACTACCGTACTTGGAAGGCCTATTTTGCCTGGTGTGAGTCCAGGGGGTATTCCCCTCGCTCATACTCTGTATCAAGAGTGTTGGCTTTCCTTCAAACGGGCGTGGACCAGCGTTTGGCGTTGGCCACGATTAAGGGTCAGATTTCTGCGCTGGCCGTTCTCTTTCAACGCCCTGTGGCGTCTAATTCTTTGGTTAGCACCTTTGTTCAAGGGGTGCGGCATCTGGTCCCTCCTAGGAGGTAGCCTTTACCTCCATGGGACTTGAACCTTGTTCTGTCCGTGTTGCAACATGCTCCCTTTGAAAAGATCAGGGAGATCTCGTTGTCTATGTTGTCCAAGAAGGTCGCCTTTTTGGTGGCGATCACTTCGGCTCGCAGAGTGTCGGAGCTGGCAGCTTTGTCCTGCAGATCTCCGTATTTGGTGGTTCACTTGGATAAGGTGGTCTTGCGACCTAACCCGTCTTTCCTTCCGAAAAGGATTTCGGAATTTCACCTCAATGAGGACATTGTCTTGCCTTCGCTTTGCGCGAAGCCTAAACATCCAATGGAGGTGGCTTTGCATTCCTTGGATGTTGTTCGGGCGATCAGGGTTTACCTGTCATCGACTGAATCCTTTCGCAAGACGGATTCTCTATTTATCCTTCCAGAGGGGCCTCGGAAGGGCATGGCGGCGTCGGCTTCTACCATCGCCAAATGGATCAGACAGACCATTGAACAGGCCTATGCTTTGAAGGGAAAAGTTCCCCCCATGCCTGTGAAGGCGCACTCTACCAGATCTCTGAGTACGTCTTGGGCTTGTCATCATCGGGCTTCTGTGGCCCAGGTGTGTAAGGCGGCGACTTGGTCGTCCGTTCACACCTTCTCAAAATTCTACAAAGTGGATGTTCAGGCATCGGCAGATGCTTCCTTTGGCCGCAAGGTTCTTCGTTTGGCAGTGCCTTAGGGTTCCTTGTTTTTTGGACCCTTGGCTGTTGGGATGTTTTTATCCCTAGGTTATTTGTTTTCCTGGGTTGTTGCTCCTGTTGAGCAAGTTTTTTTCATGTTGCCCAGTTGGTTTCCTTCCTTTGGTAAGGTTCCTTTTTTTTCTGATGTGGGTACTGCGTTGCCTTGGGCGCGGCTGTTTTTTTTCCCACCCCTCATGTCTACACTGCTTTGGGACGTCCCATAGTGACAAATATGAAGAGGCGGCGACTGTCGGAGGACGTAAGAGAAAACGGAATTTTTGTAAAATCTTACCTGTAAAATCCCTTTCTCTGAGTCCTCCGACAGTCGCCGCCCCCGCCCCTCTTTTGGGGTTTGTTTATGTACTCTACTGCTATGCTACTGAAACTGAGGTAGGAATGCAGGAAGCAGGAGGGTATTGACTGAGGGGACCACCCCCTAGGGGTGGGGTATGCTAAAAGCTTTGATATTAACCTATTCTGTTGCCTAGCTACTCCTACGGAGCAAAGGTCAATAACCCCCATAGTGACGAATATGAAGAGGCGGCGACTGTCGGAGGACTCAGAGAAAGAAATTTTACAGGTAAGATTTTACAAAAATTCCGTTTTCCTGCAGCTGGGTCTGGGTGCTTAGCTCCCAGCACAATTAAGGGTCAGGTTTCAGCCCTTTCTATCCTGTTTCAGAGGCTGTTGGCCTTTTACTGCATGATTAACTCCTTTTTACAGGGTTTTTTCCTGTATAGCTCCCCTTATCCGTTCCCTTGTGTCTTCATGGGACCCAAATCTAGTTCTTTCTGCTGTTAAAGGACTCCCATTTTGAGAGACCTTCCTCTCTTTACTCGCTCACAAGGTGGTTTTTCTTGTAGCCAAAACTTCTGCAAAGTGAGCGTCTGAGCTAGCCCAGAGCGATTGATTACATTTTCTTTGGTGGTCGCCCTCCAGCGCTGTCCGCTTTGTTCGAGTGCCCTCTCAGGACGCTGTGTTGCCTCCCCCTTTGATGGGCTGCTTTTGGATGTTCCACTGGGTAAAAGGTCTGCACCTTAGCCTGTACATTTATAATTTGCTCTGGTGTTTTAAACATTTTTGTCTTCTAAATCTTGGGTCCAGGGCAGAGAAGATTTACAGTGCTTGGGACCTGTTCAGATAGGATCCCCTTCTATCTGCTTTGAAGCTGGTCTTTTGCAGTGGCTTGGAAGCTCTTCTGCACAGATTCGAAAGAAGCGCCCTTACTGGACCTCAACAGCCCCTTCAAAAGCACCAACATGGATGGACAAAGTAATATAATCTTGGCCACTCATGAGTACAATAGCTTATTTAAAGGGCTTAAGAGTACAGGTGTGGTTGAAGGTCCAGATAATGTTTGCCTCTGTGTAACTGATGGTTCAGAGAGAAGTGCAGTTCCTGGCCACCTTTGTTAACCACTTGCCTTCTGTGCACTTAAACACCCTTCCCATCCAGGCCAATTTTCAGCTTTCAGTGCTGTCACACTTTGAATGACAATTGCGCGGTCATGCTACACTGTACCCATTTGAAATTTTTATCATTTTTTTCACACAAATAGAGCTTTCTTTTGGTGGCATTTAATCATCTCTGGGTTTTTTATTTTTTACAAAAAAAAAGAATAAAGACAAAAAATTTTGAAAAAAAAAAAAAGTTTTTCTTATTTTCTGCGAGTAAATTTTGAAAATAAATTTTTCTCCTTCACTGATGTGCGCTGATGAGGCGGCACTGATAGGCTGCACTGATGGGCACTGATGAGGTGGCACTTATGGGCACTGATGAGGTGGCACTAATATGCCGCACTGATGAGCACTGATAGGCGGCACTGCTGGGCACTGATAGGCGGCACTGCTGGGCACTGATAGGCGGCACTGCTGGGCACTGACAGGTGGCACTGCTGGGCACTGAGAGGCAGCACTGAGAGGCGGCACTGATGGGCACTGATAGGCGGCACTGATGGGCACTGGCGGATGGCACTGGACACTGACGGGTGGCACTGATGAGCGGCACTGATGGGCAGCACCATCAGTGCCCACACTCAGTGCCCATAGTGCTGCCAGTCAGTGCTCATCAGTGCCTAGATGAGCAGGCACTGATGGGCACTGACTAGCAGCACTATGGGCACTGATTGTGGGCATTGATGGGGGGCACTGATGGCGGGCACTGTGGGCACTGATGGGGGGGCACTGTGTGTGTGTTTTTACCTTGTGTAATCAGGGCACTGGTGATCGGTGCCCTGATTACATTCTCCTGTGTCCCCGGCGCTGTGAGGCTCCCCCTCCTTCCTCACACTGCAGGCTCCGTGTGAGGAAGGAGCGCCGGCGATGAGATGATCTCATATGTTTACATATGAGATCATCGCTCATTGGACAGCCAGATCACATGGTGAATGGCCGCTGTGATTGGCCATTCACCACGATCTGTGATCGGCCGTGTCCAAGGGACACGGCCGACACAGATTTTCCCCGCAGCGCGCTCGCGGGAGCGCGCTGGGGGCGTGTCACTGGGAGGCCGTTTAAAAACGGCCTCCCGAAAATTCGAGTCCGCGCTGCAGCCGTATATAGGCTGTAGCGCGGATGGGGGGTGGTTAAATGAGTCAACCAGTAAGTGCTATTCTATTTTGTGCTTACATCGTGAAGAAGCTTGTGCTCTGGTGTACCAACTTGCTGCTGGCTAGCTCACTTTTGTTCCTTAATGTTCAATTAGTCCTCTTGCAGCACTAACAGCTCTGTTAGTTCCTGATTTCTTAAGGAGGCACTAATCACCAGCTGCAAGGTGTGACCAGTGCAGAGGATACTGGTTTACCCATGCCCTGCACAGAGCCCTTACATCACTTCCTTCTGCACAGGACTACATGTCCCATGAGGCATTGCTGCTCACACATTCACTAGTTCTGAAGTGCTTACTGGCATGTATGGACAGTGTACTGCTGTATGTGTGGTGCTATCAGCTTGCAGCTATCAAACCCAGCAGCAGGAATTGGTAAATTCCTGCCTCTGGGATTCTCATCATGGCTAAACGCCCTTGTGAAATCAGCCTTATTCTGCATGCATACTTGTTCATTTGGTGTAAAATCAGACACCGCTATAGTTTAAGAAACGATATTGAACATAAGAGAAAATGTGTTCACCGAAGAGAGAATTTATAAAAGTTAAAACAAAGATTAGATTAACGATAAAAAAAGTAAAGTGCTCCCCTCACTCCGCATGTGGGGTCCCACGCACCCCTGTCACGTGTGGGGTTCTATGCCGTCATTTTGTATACCCCTTGATGATGTCCCGCTGCACATGTGCAGTGTGCCTAAGATTGTCAGTGATGCTTCCTGGAATGGGTGAAGTGAAAAATCCCAGGAGACTTCAGTTAGTGTGGTGGGAAGTGTCATACTCGATGGAAAAGTGGGGTGGAGACCCACATAAGTTATTTAGCAGATAAACCTTTCGTTCATCGACGGACACAGCGCACCATAAATCATAACTGCTGAGTTATATTGCCTCCTCCAGGAGTAGGACTAGGCAGAACAAAAAGCACCTGGCTACGTCCATGGGCTGTCCCCCCGCTTGTTATTTAACCCCCCCCCCCCTGCTCTAGGTAATCAGTTTTAATCTGTCTCGTCAGGAGTAAGGACCTAGGCTCCTGGCTGGGATCTCTGGCCCTGGCAATTTTTTCTTCTTCCTTACATCTTTTTTGTTTTTTCTCTTGGGAGATCTCCAATCAACTGCCGGGCTGGATAATTCTAGATCCAGTGGTCCCCCCAGCCCAGCAGCTACGCGCTAGGTTGGCTTAATGGACAGAGGCTGGCCTGCGAGTTAAACGTCTCACAGGGTCGCATACTGCCAAGCTTAGGTCTATGTAGCCCGATGATGTCACGAGGGCCTTTTTCCCTTAGTCTGGCTGGTCTCCAGCTGGTGGCCATGATTGTGTAGCAGGATGATGTCATGGGGGCCATTTGCTCTTAGTCCGGGAGACACTGGAGACGACCTAAGGCTCATGGGGATGCTGAAGCTGCTCCTCTTCCTCCTCCTTTTCCTCTTCCTGTGCCTGGGACATATGAACAGGTAATGCTGGGTCCAAATTCTCGGTACTCCTCAGATCGGTAGGGTGAGTCCTTGGGGGTCCCTTTTATCTCTCTCTCTGCTGATGGGTACCCTTATCCTTGGGGGATCCTTTAGTGATGCCAAAAGATTGTTTTTGTACTGCAAGGTCTTCCGTTCCTTATGGAGCCTCAGGGTCACATCTCACCCACTGACCACATAATGGAGATGGCAGGTCCCTCGGAACCCCAGCTTCCCATGGTTGCACTGACGGTGGTCCTGCAGTAGTTAGTGTCCTGGGTGGAAGTGGCTTGTGGGCAAAGGCCCAGGAGGAAGCATCTCTCGCCATTCCCTGTTCAGTCTGTCTCATCTGAATCTGAGCCTGATGCTGCCATGGAGGCGGCCTGTCCAGGGGGGCTTAATATCACACCCCCAGATCCACCCGATAGTGAGGATAATTTCCCCTTGGTCGCAGCAGCGAATTAAAAAGCGCTGGTAGACGCACTTATCACTGCAGTGCGTGAGACTTTAAAAATGGAGGATGCGGATGATGTATCTATGGATGTGGCTTAGTCGTTTGGTACACAAGTCACCTCGCACTCCAAAGGTTTTTCCTTATGTGCCTTATTTTGACAGGTTTTCCTGTAAGAAATGGGAACAACCAAAATTACCCTTTGTGGTCCCCAAACGTTTTGCTGTACGTTACCCTTTTGAGGGGTTACTTTTTAAAAAAGAGGACCAGTCCACCAGTGGTGGACCCTCCTTTTTCCAGGTTGAACAAAGCTACCTTGATCCCAGTAGAGGAATCCCCATCCTTTAAGGAACCGGCTGACAGGAAAGCAGAGGCTATGGCACGCAGCATGTTTACTATGGCTGGTCTTTGCCTCAGCCCTGGTGTCTAAGACCCTAACTGAATGGACCAAGCTTTTGCACCAGGGCCTGGGTGGTAAGCAGGTCCCTGCTGCTTATGTTGATTTAGCTAAACAGTCCATGGGCTGCAGTTTATTTGTGATGCAGCGTTGGATACAGCTTCTGTGCTGTCCAAACTTTCTGTTTCAGCGGTGGTGATTAGGCGCGTGCTGTGGCTTAAGAATTGGTCCACAGACCAAGCCTCTAAGAAAGCTCTGATTGATCTGCCCTTTCAAGGCTACCCTGGATGACCTCATTAGAGGGGATTTAGGGGGGGGGGGGGGGGTAAGAGTTCCTTTCTGCTATAGTCTAGGAAAGGAAGAAGCCTCGTTGCAGACAGGGGCCTTCTTCTCAGCACATAGAAAATTATTTTGTGGTTCTGGGACGGAGAATAAGGGAAATAGATCTTTCAAATCTTCACCGGGAGGTTCCATGCATCCTTGGTCTGGTAAGCCTAGAGCTAACTTCTCCAGACCCCCAGACAAGACCCCTTCAGCATAAAGGTCTGCTCTCGCCCATTATTGGGGTGGGGGAACATCTTTGCCTGTTTCAGGCCTCGTGGACCTCCTTCACGAGCATCAAGGGGATCCACAAAGTTATTCTTTTGGGAGTACCCAGAAAGGGGGACAAAGCTTGTCCTTTTCAGGTTTTTTAGGTCCTGAGTCTCCTTGTGTGGATTTAATTCCTGCAAAGGTTCAGGTGATGTCCGAACTTCCAAAGGTTCCCCCTATCCAGGGAATTGATTTACCTAGGTCTGATTCGAATTCTGACCAGGGTGGTCTTTCCTCTGGTCAAACTTGAGGAACCACAGGCCATGATTTACCAGCTGCTGTCTCACAGATAGTTCTCTCTCCCATTTTGCTTACAGGTTCTGAGTCTGGTGGTATCCACCTTCAAGACAGTTGTGTTTGCACAGTCCTACATACAGCTCCTTTAGCAGGTTCAGCTCCACAGGAGGATACCGAGGTTCGTGGTGTCCAGGGTCACGATAAGGCCAGTATCATCCTTGGCTCAGGCTTTTTCCGTAATTCCTGTGAGGATTCAAGGGCGAGGATCTTCCAATTAGTCTGGTGGCCATAAATATCCCTTGGGGGCTTCCTCTTAGAGAAGATCAGTTGTCCAAAGAGCTGATCTACCATCATGCTTTACAGTCGTTGGTTATAATGGCTTGGCTATTGAACGCCAGGTACTGAGGGAGAGAGGTCTGTCTGGATCAGTGATCTCTACTATGGTGAAGTCGAGAAAGTCGTCTTCCAGCAAGATATACCATTGTACGTGGAAAGCATACATTTCTTGGTGTGGGTCGATTGGCGCTCATCCTCAATCCTTTTCTGTGGCTCGGATCTTAACCTTTCTTCAACAGGGCATTAATCAGAAGTTGGACTTGAGTACCATCAAGGGCCAGGTGTCTGTCCTCTCAATCTTCTTTCAGCAACCCCTAGCCACACACTCTTTTTAGTTTGTACCTTCATTCAGGGGGTTCGACATGTGGCTCCACCTGTACGGTCTCTTTTGCCGCCATGGAATTTAAATTTAGTACTTTCGGTTCTCCAGAAACTTCAATTGGTGAAAATTTGGGAGATTCCCTTGCCTACGTTATCCCAGAAGGGGAGATTCTTGGTGGCTATTACCTCGGTCCGCAGGGTATCTAAATTGGTGGCATTATCCTGTCGCAGTCCCTATTTAGTAGTCCATAAGGATAAAGTGGTTCTTCGTCCCTGTCCTTCATTCCTGCCCAAAGTTGTCCGACTTCTATCTGAATGAGGACATTGTGTTGCCTTCCTTGTGTCCCAAGCAGGCTCATCCCAAGGCATTTGCTTTGCATACCTTGGATGGGGTTTGTGCGATTTGGGTGTATCCAGCAACTACTGAGTCCTTTTTGGAGGTCAGACTCGCTTTTTGTGGTTACAGACGGACCAAGAAAAGGGCTGGGCACTTCTTCTGCTACCATCTCCAAATGGATCACACAGACGGTGATTCAGGCCTATTCCATTAAAGGACAGGTTTCACCTTTCCCTTTTAGCGGTGCATTCTATTTGGGGACTGAGTGCTTCTTGGGCCTTCAGTCATCAGGCATCAATATCACAAGTTTGCGAGGCGGCCACTTGGTCATCGGTGCATACCGCTACAAAATTCTATAAGGTCGATACTTTGACATCTGCGGATGCTTCTTTTGGCCGCAAAGTTTTGTAGGCTGCTGTTTTAAGAGCGGCTGTTCCCTCTTGAGGGGTGTTTTTCTTTAAAATTTTATTTTTCAGACGGGGCTCCTGTGTCCTGGTTAAGGGCTCTTATGTTTAGCCTTGGGTCATTTTCCCCACCCCTCATTTTCCTTTTGGCACTGCTTTTGGACATCCCAGTAGTTATGATTTATGGAGTGCTGTGTTCGTCGATGAACGAAAGAGAAAATGTGATTTTTGTAGTTACTGTAAAATTCATTTCACGGAGTTCATCGATGAACAGAGCACCCACCCCTCTATGAAGTTCTGATGCTTCTAATACTGCTTGCTACTAAACTGATTACCTAGAGTAGAGAGGGGGGTTATATACCAAGCTGAGGACGATCCATGGGCGTAGCCAGGTGTTTTTTGTTCTGCTTAGTCCTACTCCTGGAGGAGTCATTATAACCCAGTAGTTGTGATTTATGGAGCGCTGTGTCCGTCAATGTACGCTGTGTCCGTCAATTATTTGATTGTGTAACAGGAGGGGGGGGGGGAAGGACAATATCCAAACTGCTAAATAAGGGTGAAGGCACACTTTAAAGTGTTGCTAAGCCTACAACTATAAAATCTGTCTGTATATGTACTCACTGTGGAACCTAAAGGTTTATTCCTCCGCATTGTGTAAAAAGGCTTTTTTTTTTATCCTGCCCGCTCTGATCCTCCCATTCTTTTACTATCCCCAATCCATTTCCTGATAAGACAGTCTTTGGAGTCCCTCTGCATATGCTTTAGTTCTTTGTCTTTTGCTAGAGCGTTTTTTTTTTTTTCTTCTCGGGAGAGTGCATGTGATCAGCACTGTCCAGACAGAGAGTCAGGGGTCCTGCAGCCTCCTAGGACAGTCAGCGTAGAATAAAAACTCCTCCTACAAGCTTTAACCAGACACTGATATAAGTCACAAGACTGCTATATGCTGCTGATGAGAAAGGGAATTTAGCATTTTATATTTACAAAAATAATTGCATTTTCGTGTACTGTGGGAGACCAGATATAGTGAATGCAGGCTCCTGGGTTTAGTAACACTTTAATTTTAAAAGTTAATTAGCCACTATTGAGCAATAAAATGCTGATCAGATATATCTGAAACCTCTCTTATCCTCCTGCTGTGTGTTTATTTGTATTTGGACAAGTTAGAAAAGGCCAACATCTCCAAATTAATTGGCTCAATGGAGCATTTTGCTCTTGATAGATGGAAGCATTTTTGCATTTAAGCAGTAGTGAAGTAGCAGAGAAAATATAGTATGGCAGATTCATGACACCGCCCAAGAATCAAGTGCTGTATAACATCCTCATCCTTCTAGAACTGAGATATTTGGTTTTCCTTCTTTATCCTAGTAATGATATTAGAGTGTTGTATCCCATTAGCCTGTAATAAAAGGACTTTATTGCTCCGCTGCAGGCACTTACGCCCCTCACTTCTCCAACCAGCAGACACTCTCCAATATAAAAGCTGTGTATAAAAATGTATTCTTCTGGTGCATGAACTGCTCCTCCAGCCTCTAACGTGTTTCACTTTGTCAAGAGCTTAGTCATGAAACGCATGGGAGGATGGAGGTGCAAGTGGAACAGTCCATGCATCGGAAGTATTAATATATATTATACAAGCTTTTATAATGGAGAATTTCTTCTTTTTTGCTTGCTTATTGAGTCTTTAGTGAATGCATGGGGATAAATACTTTGCAAGTAAGGAAAACAATCCTGTAAAACTACATACATTAGGGCCAGGGGTGAGGTAAGACAAAAACTGTCTAATGCTATTTAAAGGATTTGCAATATGCACTGTAATCTTATTTGGCTACCCCCATCTTGTGTACGTGTTTTTTTTTATTTTTTTTTTTTATTAAGAATGGTATAATTTTTACTCATTAGCATAATATCACGTTTGCATTCAAAGCTCTTTTTAATGTAGATAAAATTATTTATGTTCTCTGCATTTTTTTTTTTTTTTTGCAGCCAGCTACTCCACCTGTTACCACTTCTGCAGAAGGTACCTCTGTTAAAAATGGGGGATCCAGTGAAAGATTAGCCAATTCTGTGTCATCAGATGTTTCTGTAACTTCTTCCAATATTCCCAAACGCAAAACAGGTATACATTTGCATTAAATAATAATTTTGTAATACAAAAACACTGGTTACATCAATCCTAGCGCCTAATGTCTACTTGATATTTGTTTTTTCTCGTTGCCTACAGCTCGCAAGCAGATAACCAAAAGAAAATTAGAAAATACCTCAACAGAGCCAGATACACAGAATCAACAGTTGAATGTCAAAGAAGAAGCCAAGCGCCAGAAGAAAGAGGCAGATGATGGTAATTCTACACAAACGTTTGAACACATGCTATATTCTCTAAATAGGGGTTTTCAGTTCAATGTACCAAACCCAACTCTTCTGTCTCTGTGTTGCAGTGGTGGTCACATTTGTATCACTGTCTGTCCGCTGTTTTCTCATCCCTGTGTGTGTAAAAAAAAAAAAAAAAAAAAAAAAGCCTGCCCAGGCTGTGTTTGAGGAGCACTTAGCCTTTCTTCATTAATACACCTCTGTCTTTGCAAGCCATTTCTTCATATTTTTTAAAATAGATCTGTTTTGTGCCAAAAATGGAGCTCCTTGTAGAGGTTTCAGGACACTTGATTGGTGAGATGGTTTTCACATTTATCTCTAGTCATAAACAAGGCCTTATGGAAGTGGCTTTTCACTTATTTGGGAAACATATTATGACCCACCACACATTTTTTTCTAAAGGCATTTTTAATTATTTTTAAACAAGGGCAGTATATGATATGGCAGTAACAGAAGGGTAACCCGGGTTAATGACTCACTAAATAGTAAGCCATGTATAAGGGTGGTAGCCCCGGAGTACACACCTTTGACAAACAAGTTAATATTGGCATCTGGCATATTTCTCTCCGGACTTCTTCCCTTTAACCACTTGCCACAGGGAGGACATCCATGGACGTCCTTCAGTTTCAGTGGTTATACCGGAATGATGCCTGCACCAACAGGCATCATTCCAGTATGTATATTTTCAGCCAGTGATTCTCTTTCATGCCGAAGTGATCTGAGTGGCTAATTAGCCCCTCGATCACTTCTGAGGGTGATGGAAGGGGGTTCCACTCCCCCTCCCACGGCCGCCGCTGCCTTTCCCAGGCTCTACCGTCTTATTGCGGAACCCATGAGCGATGCAACCTGCGGCGATGGCTGCCCTGAACAGCGAGAGAGCAACTGATGTCGTTCCTTTCTCTTTATCACCCCGGAAACCAGGAGCAATGAGTTCCGCCTCTTTGTTTACCTGGCCGCCAGCGGCCAGGAAAGCAGCCAATCAGGCCGATTTGTGTCTAATTGGCTGCATGGGAGGCTAGAGGAAAGATTTGGCGTCTAATAGATCCTAGATCGCCCCATAAAGAGGACCTGTCACGGTCCATCACTTGTGATGGCAATAAAGTTTAAAAAAAAAAAAATGCCAGCCCATGTTGTCACAAGGGATATTGTTCATCCCTTGTGATACTAATAAAGTTATTATAAAAAAAATTTAAAAAAATAAATAATAAAAAAAAAATTTAAGTGCCCCCGTCCCACCGTGCTTGCGTGCAAATGCGAATAAATACATTACTCCCGCATGCATATGTAAATGGTGATCACACGTGAGGTATTGTTGCGACGGTCCGAGCGAGAGAAAAAATTCTAGCACCAGACCTCCTGTGCAACTCTGAATTGGTAACCTGTAAAGGTGTTCAAAGCATCACCTGTGGATAAATTAAGCACCATAGTTTGCCACCATTCCATGGGCAGATGCTGTTTTAAAGCGTGATATGTTGGGTATCTATTTAGTCGCCGGAACATCATCTTTCACATTATACAAAAAAATTGGCCTAACTTTAGTGTTTTGTTTTTTTTCATGAAAATGTTTTTTTTTGCGTTTTGAAAAACCACTGTGCAAATACTATCACATAAAAATTGCAACACACACCATTTTATTCTATAGGGCCTTTGCTAAAAAAATTGAAAAAATTTTATAATATGTTGGGGGTTTCGAAGTAATTTTCTAGCAAAAAAATTAGTTTTTTACATGTAGTTGCAAAGTGTCTGAATTGGTCTGTATAGCAAGTAATAATTGATGCCTGTACTGAAAATACTGTATATGTGGGCTGTTGTTGCAAACTGCTTGCTTGGCTGCCATGATAACCCAAATGCGTCAATACATTTGGCTCTTTAAGTATTCAGATCAGCCAGTTTGACTTCATTACCAACATGTATGTCCCAAGTCAGTGTCTCAAGTACAGAGAAAGCCAGGGAGCCTCTCAGTACAGGCTTCTTTTAAAAAGGTTTTTCCAAACTCATGTTTAGGTACGTTTTTATTTTTTGTTTTCCTTTCCTTGTACTTCCTTTGACCCTCTCTTGTTCTCCTATACTGTTAACAAGAAAAATAACTTTTATTTATAATATCTTGTAATTTTTACAGGAAAATCTCCTATGAAATCAGATGAAGAGACCAAACAATGTACCATGGACACATTACCTGAAAATACAGAAGAAATATGTAAGCTAAAAGGAAAAAGCTTTGTTTAGATTTGTTATGCTGCAGCAATATTGGTTATGTAGGAAATAACTGTGTAGGGTATAGCTCAATGTCTTATTAGCTGTAAGACTGGTTTATATGGGCGTCATAAGTTTTTATTAGTATTCTGCAATACAGGTAATACTATTTTTTCATATTTTTTTTCCTTATATTACTGGAGTCAAAAGTGAGTAGAGGCTTTAATGTGTCTGATAGCATTATACACTGCTGTCTATATTAGAATATTTTTGGGGGTTTGGAAGCATTCCAGCTGACCCATAAGTAATGCTGATATGCTTTGTCAGTTAGGTAGAGGCTCTGACAACATGAGGTTATATTTAAATGCTTTCTGTTCTGAGCTGAAGAAAAGGATTCATATTCTTCTATGCTGTAGTCTATTAAATTGTTATTTAGCAGACGCTTATAATGACCAAATGGAAGTATTAAATTAATAACCTCAGTGTACCTGTAAAATGCTCCATCTGTCTTCCTCAGCTAATCCTACATGGAAGACATTAATCAGACCCAAAACACTTAATCATACACTGGTATAATAATGGACACTGGCTAAAGTTTTTCTGGGAAGACTCTTAATTTTGTGCTAGCATACTTGGGTGATAGACATCTTTTCTGGGGAATTTTCTACACCAATACTTTTTATTTTTCTTCACTACTTCAACTCCCATTTCTTTCAAGTCTCTCACTACCAGATTCTGGATCAGATGCCCTTGAAGTGCATCTTGGAAATCATACCTGGACCTTACATTAGTAGGGCTGGCCTGTAATGTTTGTTTGGGCGCTAGATCCTGTGGTCGACCCTAACTGTAGCATGTGGTGCAACAAATGGTACTTGTTTTTAAATTATAAACTTTGTGCTAGATGTTATTAAAATAGGATTGCTGCAACCAAATCCTGAATACTGGATCAAAAGAGAATGTGAAAAAGTGTATTTTGCTATTCCTTTAAGTGAGTGCTTCAACATGTGCAAAGTATTAAGATAAGAACCATAAACAATTGCATACAAACGTATCTCATAAACTTATGTGCACAACAAAATTTCATAAATATACAAAATAACTATATAATCAAAAAAAAGTCCATAATCTTTGGTTGATGGTTGATGATAGATTAGGCAACAGCATGCAATGCCAAGCGGCAGCTTCCAAAGCCAACAGAATATTAGCATGCATAAAGAAAGGGATGTTTTCCAGAGATAAGACTATAATCCTTCCACTTTATAAAACTCTGGTCCGACCGCATCTGGAGTATTCTGTCCAGTTCTGGTCGCCAGTCCTCAGGAGGGATGTGTTGGAGCTGGAGAGAGTCCAGAGAAGGGCAATTAAACTAATTAGGGGATTGGAGGACCTTACCTATGAAGAGCGGCTGCAATCGCTCGATTTATTTTCCCTGGAGAAGAGACGTCTGAGAGGGGACATGATAGCAATTTATAAATATCTTAATGGGGATCTCAGCTTAGAAAAAAAGCTGTTCATTCGAAGGAATTGCATGAGGACTCGAGGACATACAATGCGATTAGAGGAGAAGCGTTTTAACCTCAGGCAACGTGGGGGGTTCTTTACTGTTAGGGCTACAAGATTGTGGAATTGTCTACCACAAGAGGTGGTTTCTGCGGGTAGTATGGTGACTTTCAAAAGACTCTTAGACTTACATCTCAAGGATCAGGAGATAAAGGGCTATGTTAGATGATTACAGTCACACACACCTACACAGGTTGAACTGGATGGACTATTGTCTTTATTCAACCTCACCTACTATGTAACTATGTAACTATGTAATCATTGAATCTACGTTAATCCAGGTGTGTCAAAAAGTTCTCAGCGCTCCAATCTTAAATAAGGTGCTGCAGTGCAAATAAAGTTCTCTACTAAACAATATAAATTGTGGCCTCTTACAAGATGGTGGAGATCTCAAATTATAGACATCAAACCGCATTTGGTATATCTCTAGAATAGCCGACACTCTCGCCATCAGGTATCCCAATAACCAAATGATTCCGTTAGTAAGGAATGGCTGCAGTGTCTGCACTGCTGGAATTAGGTCTGGCATGTATTCCATGTCCACACTATTATAGGCCAGGCATAGTAAACATAAAAAACAGAAGCCGCATAGTGTAATCAAGTTTAAAAAAATTCCCTTTTTATTAAAAATTCACTTACATGTATCCAGAAGTAAACTTGCAATAGTACAAAGCATGGCCACAGGACCATCCGACAATGCCAAATACAATTAAATTAAAACCGTACCTAAATGGAAAAATATTATTGCAAACTAAATCTACATATTAAAAACTAACAACTAACTAGAACATACCAAAAAATATTTAGCCACTTGCCGACTGCGCTATAGCTAAATGACGACTACAGCGCGGCCGGCTAGTTCTTGGAGGCCTGTAATCGTGTGCAACCAATGCTGGGTACGGCCGGCGTGCTCTGTGATCAGTGTCCAGAGGAGACCTAAGACCAAGATCGAAGATCTAGCTAAGACCCTTCCTCTGCACACTCAAGTTAATTGTGCTAAGCATAAGGATTGACCAAATCCTGACAAGGTGTTTACTACTCCAAAACTCCGAGTTATATCTTATGGAAAATGAATTGATGCAAACATGGTCAGTTCAGGTAGTGGATCCTGCCATCTCAGTTCTCAATCACTGTTTACATTGAAGAGGTTTTCCTCTTTTAACAATACAGTTGATGGACATACCAAAAAAACATAAAGGTGCAGAGACCTAGTGCATTACCATGTGAAACTTTAAACAAAAAAGTAGTAGAACATCTACATTTTGCAGTTCATACAGAATAGCCAAAGGTTAAACAAGCAGTTCCTTTTGTGGAATAATTAGATGTCCACCTATGGAGGTAGTAGTTAGCAAAGGCTCTTAACGGACAATGTGTATCTGTTTGCCTAGATGTTTCAATGATTTGATTGAATCCAGAATCTTCAGAAATGGGCTCTGTAATCATCTGATCACTTGCAGGCAGCTCAGGCCAGTGTGATTTTTTTTTTTTTTTTTCACAGTAAAGTCTTTGGTTTATTTGATCTCATAATCTTGTCCTTTAGTGAAGAAGTTGCCCGTCAGCTTTTGTATGAGAGTTGGGGAACAGTAGGTAACCCTCCTCAAGGCAGCTCCTTTTGTCCAGTCTCACCCCAAACTGTCCCAGCACTAAACTGTTATCATGGGAAAAGTTGGCCAATTTGTCTGCTTCTGAGGACCAAGTAATCCCTGGTCTGGTGGCTCAGTCTCCCCGCTCTGGAGATAGGGATGTCCTTACCACCTTCCGAAAGATCCTGGCATCTCATGCTGGGGAAGAGGTATAGGCATCCTGTCTGCTCTGGGTCCCTAATCATTGGGGAATTCTCACCTCCCAGTCTACATCCTGGAATTTTAGGAAATGTGGTTGTTTCTATATCTCTGGATCATCCACTTGGCAGTGGACCTGATTTGGCTTCAGTTGTAAACGCCATGAAGGTGGTGTGCCTCATCTAATGAGGAAGAACAGATCTTGCTGCGACACAAGGTAGTTTGATTCCTTACCTGGGCAGAACAACATTATAGTCTTGTTCGTTATGTTCATCTCAGGTCTGGATAATTAGTGCACAGGCTTCGGATATCCTGATTCAATTGCATGCTGAACAGGTTCTCCAGATGCATAAATCCTCTAGTGCAGGCATATGCAAATTGTGGCCCTCCAGCGTTTGAAAACTACAAGTCCCAGCATGCCTCTGAGTGTCATGCTGGTGGCTGTCAGTCTTGCTATGCCTAACGGGACTTGTAGTTCTGCAACAGCTGAAGGGCCACAGTTTGCATATCCCTACTGTAGTGACAGCAGTGGATAATCTGGTGACTCCATGGTATCCATAAGCGATCTAGGCCTTTTCTGCTTCTTCCTCAAGATGGACGTCTTTCTAGTGGTTTTCCTTGACCTAGATTGACCAGGCAATTGTACTTTGCTGACCTAGTGAAGCTCCCGACGGTTTCTGCATAAGCTGCAACAGGTTCCAACCCTCTGGGTTTTTTATTTATGCTCTCGGTACCGCTTTGCTACAATAGTGAGGCATACTGGTAGTGGAAGGGTTTGTCCTGGTCTGGCCTACATTTTTGTTTTTGTTTGCTAGTGTCCAGTCCTTCTGTAGCTAGTATAACTCAAAAGCTTTCTGTGCCCCTCAATGCACTTGAAGTAAAAGATATAACCGTACGTACAAAAATCCATTTTTTTTGCACTTGTTGCACAGAGATATACCAAAATTATTAGGGTATATTTACATAATAAGGGGCAGGTAACAGTAGTTCATTGTTAGGGTTTGCATACTCTAATTCCCAATGCCAGCCATTCTCTCTTGTTTTGCATAGCATATAAAAGGGTTTGAAACTATGTCCAGTTTGTATTGCTGTCTACGAATCCACTTGGGAAATTTAAGTTAAGGAAGCAGGAAAAATGGTTTTATTGCTTTATTTTGCTATTGGAGAGAATTCCCCAACTTCCTTTCCTACTGATATCCTGTCAGTAGAAGAGTTAATAGTGGAATTAAAAGCGGGACAACATTTTAACCCTTCTCAATGCTGTTCAGAGCATTTGGACATGACATTGTATTGTAGCAGAATGAATGGGCCTAAATACTAAATCTTAACCGGTTGCCGACCGCCGCACGACTATATACTGCGGCGGTCAGCCCCGGCCAGGCAGAGTGACGTATCGGTACGTCACTCGCCTGTCACTGACTTGCGAGCTCGTTCACAGGCAAGTCAGTGCGTGTGACCGGCGGACTCGATGTCCGCCAGTCACACTGCGATCGCTCCTGTGAAGGGAGAAAGACAGAGCAGCTTGTGTAAACAAGCCGCCTGTCAGTTCTCCCTGTGTAAAAGTAAAGATCTGACCGTTCTACTATGTAGAACGGTTGATCTTTGCTTTTACACCAATAGGAATGTCCCTACACAGTAGAAAGCACGCCCCTAGGACACACTTAACCCCTCCCTGTCCAATAAAGTTAACCCCTTCCCTGCCAGTGTCATTTTTGCAGTAACAGTGCATATGTATAGCACTGATTACTGCAGTAATGTCACTGGTAACCCCAAAAGTGTCAAAAATGTCAGTCAAGGGTCCGATCTGTCCGCCGCAATGTCGCAGTACCGAAAAAAAAATCGCAGATCGCCGCCATTACGCGTTAAAAAAAAAAACACCAAAAATGACAAAAATCTTTCTCTTTGTTAGTAAACGCGATAACTTTTGCGCAAACCAATCAAAATACGCTTTTTGCGATTTTTTTTTTACCAAACATAGGTAGCATAAAACAAATTGGCCGAAAAATGTTAAAAAATTTTGATTTTTACTTTTTTTTTTGGGGAATTTCATATAAAAAAATGTGAAAAATATTGTTATTTTTGCAAAATTTACGCTCTTTTTTTGTTTATAGCGCGTGATCAAAAAATCGCACAGGTGATCAAATACCACCAAAAGAAAGCTCTGTTTGTGGGAAAAAAAGGACGTCAAATTCGTTTAGGTACAGCGTTGCACGGCCGCGCAATTGTCCGTTAAAGTCACGCAGTAAAAAATCGCAAAAAAACCCCTGGTCCTTTAGCAGCCAAATCCTCCGGGGCTTAAGTGGTTAAACAGTTAAGGTAATTATAAAATGAAAGTAGATATACATATAGTTTTATGTTGTTTTTTTTTTTCTTTCTTTTAGCAGCTGTTAAAAAATCTGAAGTTAAGTCTGAACCTAAAGAAGAGACTGAGCAATGTACCATGGACACATCACCTGAAAAGACTGAAGAAAAAAGTAGGCATCTGCATTTTTTTCCAAGCATTCATTACTCTTCGTTATAAGATTTTTATGCTTCATTTTATAATGACGTAAAATGTAAATAACTTACACATGGATTATGCAGGGCGGTACCTTCTCTGTACCGTAAAAGTGACCAGGCTGCTTTACAGTCACCCAGATCACTTTTGTTTAAAAGCTCGGAGCTGGCAAAAAAAAAAAACATGGTACAAGGCTCACAGTTGCTGCTGCAGCCATGAGCTTGTTTTAATCACATGAGTTCCAGGGTGTTTATAACCAGCCTGTGGATGGAAAGTGGTTAAAGTGATTGTAAAGTCTCGTTTCTTTTTTTCTATTAAAATAACAAACATGCCATACTTACTGCTCTGTGCAGTGATTTTGCACAGGGAAGCCTAGATCCTTTTCTTCTCCGATCGCTCTTCGACTCTCGTGACTCCCTCCTGTTGAGTGTCACCACAGCAAGCAGCTTGCCTTGGGGGGCACCCAAGCCGAGTGCAGCTCCATGTGTGTGTGTGTGTGTGTGTGGGTATATATATATATATATATATATATATATATATATATATATATATATATATATATATATATTAACTTCAGTATGAACTTTAAAAGCTGGCCAATGAAAGAACAATTATCAGCTGCTTCAGCAAGGACTGGCCAAATTTTGATCAATGTGTGGCCTCCCTCACACGGCAGAAGTCGATCAAGAAAAATTCCCCAATATTCCCGATCAGTGGCTGCAGCCACTAATCTATGTATTCTGACAGCAGAGAATCCTACTGTCAGAATACATGTCCTGGTTGGGGGCCGGGGGGGAGTATTCTTTTTTTTTAGAAAACAACCCATCTATGGTCAGCTTAAGAATATGGGGGTTTATATACTAAAACTGGAGAGTGTAAAATCAGGTGCAGCTGTGCATGGTAGCCAATTCGCTTCTAACTTCAGCTTGTTCAATTAAGCATTGACAACAAAAAACTGGAAGTTGATTCGTTTCTATGCAGAGCTCCACCAGATTTTGCACACTCCAGTTCTAGTAAATCAACTCCATTGTGTTGCAAACGGGTATTATGAAAGTCTGTTTTTTAGGCCCCTTTCACACATTCGGTCCGTTCAGTTCATCAGTTCAGTCATGTCAAATGTATCAGTTTTCCATCCGTTTTTTCATCCGTTTTTTCATCCGTTTTTTCATCCGTTTTTTCATCCGTTTTTTCATCCGTTTTTTCATCCGTTTTTTCATCCGTTTTTTCATCCGTTTTTTCATCCGTTTTTTCATCCGTTTTTTCATCCGTTTTTTCATCCGTTTTTTCTTCCGTTTTTTCATCCGTTTTTTCATCCGTTTTTTATCCGTTTTTCATCCGTTTTTCATCCGATCCGTTTTTTTGACGGATGAAAAATAGGGCATTCATCCGTTCAAAAAACGGACATTGACGGGAGCGGATGAAAACGGATGTTTTTGGATGATCATCCATTGTCATCCGTTTTTACATAGAGATACATCGATGTCCGTTTTTCATCCGTCAACGGATGGATGAAAAACGGACAAACGGACAGCATGTGTGAAAGGGGCCTTAATCTTGTTTTAATCATACACTTTTTTTCCATCAGATGCAAGTCCATCTTCTGTCAAATCAAAAAAGGGGAACAAACTGTCAGAAAATTTCTTTGAAAGGAAGGGTAAAGTTTCTGAAAAAAAAGGTAAAAAGGAGTCTGAAAAAAAAGGTAAAAAGGAGTCTGAAAAAGAGAGCAAAGAAAGTTCTGAAAAAAACTTGGAGGAAAAAAGTAAAGTCTCTGAAAAACCTTCTGAAAAAGAAGATTCTGAAAAGGCTTCTGAAAAGGCTTCTGAAAAGGCTTCTGAAAAGGCTTCTGAAAAGGCTTCTGAAAAGGCTTCTGAAAAGGCTTCCGAAAAGGCTTCCGAGAAGTCCTCTGCTAGTACTCCTGCAAAGCCCACAAAAAATATTTCAAGGTATAGGACTTGAGATTGTTTGTAAATTTCAAGAGAAATCTGCATATGCGGTTTTAAAACATGAATTTACTGTTGCAGATTGGAAACGGGTTATGTAAGATTGTATATTTATATATTTCTTTAACCACTTGACCTTCGAAAAATCCCCCCTTCATGACCAGGCAACTTTTTGGGATACAGAGTTACTTTAACCACTTCACGCAAAATTACATACTTTTTGTCGAAGCGGTTATACTGGGGTGATACCTGCATGTAGAGGCATCACCCTGGTACCGTGTTTTAAAGCAGATGGTGAGCTTTAATGTGATAACAACAAAGGTGCTAAATAGCTGCTTGGCCATTATCACAAGCAGCGGGTGGGTCCTAGGTATTTAAAAATGCAGATTTTGGCTTTTTTATTACTTTGAAGTGCAGAGGAGGGGTTTGGGGTCTTTTAGACCCCATATCCCTCCATAAAGAGTACCTGTCACTGCCTATTACTGTCACAAGGGATGTATACATTTATTGTGACAGCAATAAAAGTGATCAGAATTATTATTTTTTAAGGATCAGTGTAAAAATAATTAAACTTTTTTTTTTTAAAGCACCCCCATCACTGCATGCTCACGTACCACAGAAAACGCATACGTAAGTCATGCCCGCAAATGTAAAGAAAACAAAAAAGGGCGCACCGACCTAGCGCATTATCCTCAATAAAAGGCTTTATTTACATGACATTAAAAAATGGCTACTCACAGACGCAGATATAAATATATCATATCAAGCTAGATTGCTCAACTGTCCGGGTTTAGTCCATATTGATCGTCCATGACTGATGAGATGACGGCTGACGCGTTTCGAGGCCTAGCCTCTTCCTCAGAGCCACTATCTATCTTGATATGATATATCTATATCTGCGTCTGTGAGTAGCCATTTTTTAATGTCATGTAAATAAAGCCTTTTATTGAGGATAATGCGCTAGGTCGGTGCGCCCTTTTTTGTTTTCTTTGCTTTTAGTATCGGTGGACTACCCCAGTCCGTTATGGGCAGCAAGACCTTAGCCATCTGAGAAGCCAGTTGTCAGTCCCGTGAGGAGTGTGGTCGAGGGGCTTGGATACCAAGCGCAGGAGAAGGGTGGTCACCCCTTATTGTTTTTTGGAGCCGCAAATGTAAACAGTGTTCATATCACACGTGAGGTATCACACGTAGGCGGATCCGTGCTGCTAAGCGGTGATCGATCCGCGATCCCCGCTGAGCCGGCGGATGACAGCTCCGTCTCCGCTTGCAGTGCGGAGAGGGAGGTGTCACAGCCCCCGCTGCTCTCTATGGGGAATCGGATTAGAGCGGACCGCCTGTCCGCTCTCATCTGATCCCATCCGATCCGATCCCCAGGACGGATGGAAAATAGGGTTTCCATCCGTCCGGATTTCACGGACCGGATCGGATGCGGATGGCAGCGGGTGTCAGCGGACATGTCACAGCTGACATCCGCTGCTCCATAGGGCTGAATGGGGCATCCGATCAGATCCGCCTAAAAAACTGACAGGCGGATCTGATCGGACCGCCCGTGTGAAAGAGCCCTTAGAGTGAGAGCAATAATTCTAGCACAAGACCAACTTTGTTACTCTAAACTGGTAACCGAAAAAAAAATTAAAATGTCATCTATGGAGATTTTTACGTACCGTAGTTTGTCGCTATTCCATGAGTGTGTGCAACTTTAAAGCATAACATGTTAGGGATCTATTTACTCGGCGGAACATCATCTTTCACAATATACCAAAAATTGAGCTAACTTTACTGTTCAGTTTTTTTAGATTCAGGTGTATTTTTCCCCCCAAAAAATTGTGTTTGAAAGAGCGCTGCGCAAATACTGTGTGAAATAAATATTGCAACGGCCGCCATTTTATTCTCTAGGGTCTTTGCTAAAAAATTATATATAATGTTTGGGGGTTCTAAGTAATTTTCTAGCAAAAAAATACTGTTTTTACTTGTAAACAACAAGTGTCAGAAATAGGCTTGGTCTTGAAGTGGTTAACTGACATCTGTGTAGTTATGCAACGCTGTACACAAGTTGATGTTCTTTTTCCCCCACAAATAATGGAAAATTTATATCAAATACTTACCGTAATTTTCCTTTCCTGATGGACTCCATGGCAGCATACGTATCGGGTTTGGCCCCGCCTCCAAACCTACCCATAGGACCTCACTCCCATAAATCTTTGCTCCTGTTCAGCACACGTGTTCTGTAACTATCCTCCACAGAAATCCGGGAGGGAACTCCTGCTGCCATGGAGTCCATCAGGAAAGGAAAATTACGGTAAGTATTTGATATAAATTTTCCGTTTTCCTGACAGACTCCATGGCAGCATAGGTATCGGGAAATAACTCGCCGTACACACAGGGTGGGCAGGTGCTGAACAGAAAAGTTTAATGCATTTTGTCAAACAGACAGGACTTGCAAACCAAAATTCACAGACGAAAGAGCCTCTGGCTCAACACAGTAATGGGACAAAAACGTGTTAATAGAGGACCATAAAGCTGCTCTACAGATGACTTCAGGAGCCACATGTCTGGAAACTGCCCAGGAGGTAGAGATGCTCCGCGTCGAATGAGCTGTAACTACTGCTGGAGGGGTCAAGCCCTTAGCCCTATAAGCCCACTGTATGGTCTGAATGATCCAAGAGGAAATGGATCTCGTTGAGGCCCTTGAACCTTTGTTTTTGCCATAGAAGGTAACGAAAAGATGTTCCGATTTTCTAAAAGAGGAAGTGACTTCCAAATATCTCTTAATACACTTCCCAACATCCAGCGGATGAACCGAGGATTCTTCTTCCTGTCTAAAGGTCGGTAACACTGTTTCTATGTTTTCATGGAAGACAGAAGTCCTTTTTGGTCTCGCATCCAGCATGGGAATGAGCACCACTCTGTCAGGAAAAAATGTTAAGAAAGGCTCTTGTGCCCCGAAGGACCCAATTTCCGACACTCTTTTTGCTGAGGTTACGGCTACCAGGAATACTGTTATCAGAGTAAGTTCCCTTACGGTCAAAGATTCGGACATGTCTTGAATCTGATCCGACAGGAAATCCAGAACTAGAGGCAGATCCCACTTGGGAAACCTAGGTTTTCTTTGAGGTCTGATTCTTACTGCTCCTTTAAAGAATTGACGAATTAAGGCATGACTGGCCCAGGAGATCCCCGTAAAAGCGGAAATAGCCGAGACCTGGACTCTGAGCGAACTCACCGATATCGGCAAATCCAATCCGGATTGCAGAAAGCACAATACGTCCTGGATCTTAATGGAAGATTGAGGATCAGGCCTTGCAGCCAACTGTGCAGAAAATTTTTCCCAGATTCTCTGATAAACTCTGTTCGTTGAGTTTCTTCTGGCACTAAGCAGCGTAGAAATCGCCGTTTCCGGACAGCCTAAAGCCTGTAACCTCCTCCTTTCAACATCCAGACCCTCAGATGTAGACGGGCCGGGCATGGATGGAGTACAGACCCCTGGGACAACAGATCCGGTCTGAAGGGTAGCGGGATTGGATCTCGGACACTGAGTAGCGTCAGAAGGGGAAACCATGGCCTGTTCGGCCAGAAGGGAATCACCGCCACTACCTCCACTGGCTCCGACCTGAGTCTCCGAAGAAACTGTAACACAATCGGAATTGGTGGGAAGGCGTATGCCCTGTGGAATCTCCACTGATCCGAGAGTGCATCCATCCCTGATGCTTGTGGATCTCTGAATCTTGTATAGTACTTCGGCAGTTTGTAGTTGCAGGGGGAGGCGAAGAGGTCTACCTCTGGAGAGAACCCCAATGTTAGGATCCAGTCGAATGTTTCCCTGTGAAGGGACCACTCGTTGTCCAGGTCCACTCTGGACAGGAAGTCTGCTTTGACATTCTGGACTCGGAGTTCCAGTATGTTGGACACTATTCCCCGAGTGGAAAACTCCCACCTGCCCTGTGCCACCTCCGACAAACAGTGGGCACCCCAGCCTATGTTGCTGGCGTCCGAGGTGATCACTACCCACGGAGCTGGCTTCAGAGAGTGGCAGTTCAGCAGGTGGTCTCTGCATAACCACCAGGGGAGACTCGCTCTCATGGAAGGGGTTAAGAAGATGCGTTGATCCAGATGCCACGTATCCCATTGCTGTAGGAATCCCTTCTGAAAGGGTCTCATCCTCCACAGGGCCCACTTCACCATGGAGACTACTGCGACCATAGTCCCGACTACCTTCAGGCATTGACGTGCCTGAAGATGAGAGGATGAGAGGGCAAAGCGAATCCTGTCTCAAAGTGTCCCTATTTTTCCCTCTGGAAGAGAGATAGTCGCCTTCTCTGTGTCGAACAGGGCGCCCAAGTAGATCAGGGACTGATTTGGAATCAGGTGGCTCTTCTCCTCGTTGAGTAACCATCCAAACTTCTGGAGAGTGGACACAACCTGCTCCAGATGAACTAATAGCTGATCTCTGTCTTGGGACAACAGGAGGAGATCGTCCAAATAATGGTGAAGTCGGATACCTCTCAATCTCAGTAGGGCTACCACGGCCAATAAGATTTTTGAAAAGGTCCGTGGAGATGTTGAGAGCCCGAATGGGAGACAGATAAATTGAAGATGTAATCCTCCCACTTCGAACCGGAGAAACCTTTGAAAATCTTCGGCCACAGGGACATGAAAGTAAGCGTCCTTCAAGTCGATGGACACCATCCAATCGGCCGGCTGGACTGATTGCTGTATAGACAACAGGGTCTCCATTTTGAACCTTTCTTTTTTTATGAATTTGTTCAAAAAGGTCATCTATGACTGGTCTCCATGATCCGTTTTTCTTTTGGACCAGAAAAAGCGGAGAGTATATTCCTTGGCCTCGCTCGGACTCTGGAACGGAGATGACAGCCCCTTGGACAATAAGAGATTCGACGTAAGAAAATAAAATTTGACGCCTTTCTTCTAGGAATGGTATGGCAGTAGGCAGGAACCTTGAGCCTGGTATCTCCTTGAAGACCCACTTGTGGCCTGAGGACACCGTCCTGACAGCCCAGGGGTCCTGAATCAAAGCCGCCCAGACATGACGGAAGGAGCGTAGACGCGCACCCACTTGACATGCCTGATCGGGCCCACCTTCAAAAAGACTTAGTGGGCTCGCGGTCCCCTGAGGAGACATTCTTCCTCGTCTTCCTGGAAGACTGTCTGGATCTCCAGTTTCGGTTGAATTCACGACCAGGTCTATAAGAACGAGCCTCCCTGGCCCGGTCAGGAACGAACTTCCTAGTAGGCTCTCCTTTCTTGATGTTGAACTGGCGCCGATCCTGGGGAAGAAACCCAGACTTACCGCCCGTAGCCCGGGTTATGGCCTCATCAAGTTTGTTCCCGAAAAGGGAGGACCCCTCAAAGGGGATACGGCACCAAACTTGCTTTGATGCCGGATCCGCAACCCAAGGGCGGAGCCAAAGGGCTCTCTTAGCTGTGACCGAGGACAGCATAACTCTTGCCAATAGACGGATCAGGTCTATGGAAGCCTCCCCAAGGAACGACGAGGCCAGCCTAAGCTCTTGGATTGGGGCACTTCTGGCCACCTCTTCCGACACCGATCTGACCGACTCATCTACCACATCAGCCCAAGATTCCATAGCCTTGGATAGAGCGGCTAAAGCCAGGACTGGCTTGCAGGCCATACCTGCTGTAAGGTAGATTCTTTTCAAATCGGAGTCCATCCTTCGGTCCAACGTGTCTTTAAATGAGACCATATCTTCTAAGGGAAGGGTCACATGCTTGACCAGTCTCATGACTGCTGCGTCAACTAGAGGAGGAGACTCAAGATGTTTCACATCATCCTCTTTGAAAGGGTAAAGTTTTGCCATCTTGGATACTAAGGAATTCTTTCGTTCCACCTTTCTCCACTCCTCCGAAATAATTTCTCCCAACTCTCCCAGAAAAGGAAAATTAACCCGCTCCTTGTTGAGCTGTTTAAAGTACTTCTTTTGTTTGGGAGGGGGAACAGCTGACTCCTCCCAGTTTAAGGTCTCTCTGACCGCTTTAACCAGGAAAGGCACCAAAGCATATTCGAAACCCAGGCAGGAAGAAGGGCTTGGGGAAGCCGTTGCAGTGTCTTGAGAACGACTGACACCCATCTCGGCCAAAGAGTCTTCACTACTCTCTTGACCAAAGCCTAAATGCGTTGATCGGAAGTATCCCTTTCTCCCGCAGCCTGGGAGAAACATCCATCACAGAAGAACTTCCTTTCCGGGACACTAGCGCCACAGCCCCTGCAACCTGCTTTGTCAGGTCTCCGTGCGTGGCTGGCTGAAGTGGACGCTTTACGATGATGGGAGCCCGAACGGGATTTCCCTGTAGAGTGCCAGTGGCGAGAACTCGAACGCCTTTCACTTCTTTGAGAAGAGTGCCTAGTCTCTGAATGAGGAGGGCTGAAAACAAAAGAAACAAAGAAAAAAGACAGGAAGCTAGGAACACTTGAGTTCCAACCCCCACCCCCTATAACCCACACCCCCACCAAGAAGCCCCCAATACCTGTTAGGGGCGGGCTGACCACCAGAGGGCAAAGTAGCTTCCATTCTGATGCTGACCTACAGGGATGAGCCGGACAGCAATGTCAGAAACCATGAAGCAAAAAGAGAGGGGGGCGCTCCCAAACTGGGGCCAGTTACTCACCAGGAACCAGAGGTTAGCAGGCAGAGCGGCAGCGAATCAGCAAGAGTCCAAGACCGATTGGTTGCAGTGTAAAATACACCCAGTATCAGCAGTGTGTATAAACACAACACTGCTGACAGTTCTGGGGTTTAAATATGGCGCCCGGTGACGTCATCAGCGATCCCACCAACGCCGGCTTACTGCGCATGCGCCGTGCTCCTACTGCGCATGCGCGAGAGCCAAGCCTCGTTCCCGAGGCGCCGCACATGCGCAGTAGCGCACCGCACCTGCGGCCGGTCAGGAAGTGAATCGCTGACCGGCCCCGGAGCACTAGCCACCAGGGAAAGCAGGAAAAAAACAGGTAAGACAAAAAAGGCGATAAATGAGCAATATTATACACAAATAGCTGCCATGGAGGACTTTGTACTCACAAACCGCAGATCACCAGGGATGGATGCACACACCGGATTTATCACATTCTAGGGTACCGGCCACCCGCAGCAGCTGGGCTTTTTGGCCAAGGCTGCATACATCTTCGCCCCTACTCCATACCCCGCAGCAGCTGGGGCTTATTGGAGAGCTCAATACCCGACTGGTAGAGCCATCCATCACCCGGAATCCATCTTCAGGTAGGATATCAGGTAATCCTTTGGAGGACAAAAAAAGAACAAGTGTGCTGAACAGGAGCAAAGATTTATGGGAGTGAGGTCCTATGGGTAGGTTTGGAGGCGGGGCCAAACCCGATACGTATGCTGACATGGAGTCTGTCAGGAAAGAGCTTTTGGTGGTGTTTGATCACCCCTGCGGTTTTTTTTTTTTTCCTTTTTGTGCTAAAAACAAAAAAAAGACCGACCATATTGGGGAAAAATAACCAATATTTTTTACTTTCTGCTATAACACACTCAGGAAAAAAAAAATAAAATCACAAAATCAAAAATCCCAATAAGCATATATTGATTGATTTATGCAAACGTTATATCATTGCCAAAAGCTATAGGATGTATACTGGATTTTTGTTTTTTATACTAGTAATGGTAGTGATCAGAGACAGGACTGTGATATTGCGGCGGAAAATCGGACACTGACACTTTTGACACTTTCTGGGATCCAGTGACACTAAAACAGTGGTCAGTGCTAAAAATAGGCACTGACACCAATATTGACACTGGCTGGGGAGGGGTTAAACATCTAGGGCGATCAAAGGATTAAATGGTTGCCTAGCCAGTGTTTGTGTTTACTATGTGTTCTGCTTTTACTAGGGGAAAAGTTAAATTTAAGTCCCTGTTTTGCAGGAACGCAGAATATATCCCGTCCCCTCTGTCAGAATGGAGCGCTGATTTGTTTACAAAGGCAGAGCATTGTTCTGAGTCTCTGCCCGACGATCGGTGGGTGCCTGCGGACATTGAGTGCCTTGCACCCGCAGGTCAAAATCTGCTGTGATTAATCACAGTAGAAGCAGCACGCAAATGCCGCCTGCTGGTGGAAGTGCATAATCACGTATATATGTGATCCTGCGCACAGCTGCCACCCTGTAGCAGTAAAAGTGCTATGTGGCAGTCAGCAAGTGGTTAAAATGTATCGGTATCAAAAAATGTACTGATATAGACTCTTGATTTGTAATTACTACAGTGCTGTGCTTGAAATTTTTAACCACTGAACTTCTACCATCTGCAATATTAAGGTTTATTGATAGCCCTCTGGTTCTGTTCCATAATGGCTACTGGTAATTATTTAGCTGTAAATGTGCCATATGTACCAAAGTACTGTTACTGCGCAGCCACAACATTTTAAAGATGGTAGTACAGAGTCTGTACTTTAATGGCACTGTGCGGTTAAGGAGAGTCCAATTTTCTGTAAGGCGGGGGAAAGTAGATCAGTATTTAGCGGACATGCACTGAATGTCTGATCATGCTCAGTGGAGAGATTCTTTAAATCATTTTTTTAAATCATTTTTGTAACCAGAGGTAACTAAATCCCTTGGTAGATGTCCATAGGCGGTATGCCCTTAAACTAGCTTTTGTAATAGACCTGAGGCATTTTCACTTGACTTTTCGACATTTGACCACATGTATGTGGTTTATTTAATCATATAAAGATTATTGTATTCGGTTTCTCATGCATTTTATCAAATTTTAGTTTCTTTGGAGGCAGCAAGCAAGATGATTCCGACAAACAGGCGGATTACAATCCATCAAAAAGTGGTTATCATCCAGTAAACGATGCCTGCTGGACTAATGGCCAGACGTAAGTATTTTCAGTATTATGCCCATGCATTTACTTTTCATGACAACTTTTGTGTCTCCACGCTTAGACCTCTCAACCTTGCCAGCAAAAGTAACCTTGCTGAAATTTTCCAATATTGTAAAAAAAAACATTTTGTGGCGATAATGCATTAATCTAGTGACACACCAGGGAATCCCATACGTTCTAGAGTCTTAGAACTTTAACAGTTCCTTGGAAAGAATGGTCCCCGTTAAGTTTGTGATCTAGTTGCTGGCCCTTACTGCAGTGGTACACACAATTATCGGTTTCTCTTATCTTTATTAAAGCAATCTGTCAAAATGCAGGCACAGGCAGTTGACTTGGGCCATACAGTGAAAAGTATACCACTAAAAAAGAACCATTCTGCATCTTGCTAAAAGCTCCTGTAGCATGGGCCTCAACATCTCTCTAATCCATGATGAATCCTGCCCTTCCCTGCGCTAGATCCCACTCCTGTCAATAGGTTGTGAAATGCTTTGGCTCTGGCATGTGATATTTGAATGTTATATGGTGGAGGTGGAACTTAATTGCTGAAGCAAGGGATTTATTAGGACTTTAAATAAAGCTAGAGACAAATACATAGTTACATAGTGAAAAAAGACATCAGTCAATCCAGTTCAACCTATGATGTGTGTGTGTTTGCTGTTAACCGTACATTGTATACCCCTGTATGTTGTGGTCTTTAAGGTGCCCATCTAACAGTTTTTTGAAACTATCGATGCTCCCTGCTGATACCACTGCTTGTGGAAGAGACTTCCACATCCTTACTGCTCTGACAGTGAAGAACCCCTTACGTATTTTAAGGTTAAAAGTTAAACCGTTTTTTCTCTAATTTTATTGAGTGACCACGTGTCTTATTCCCTTTCCCTAAAAAGTTTGT
This sequence comes from Pelophylax lessonae, assembly GCF_965119305.1. Classification (NCBI taxonomy): domain Eukaryota; kingdom Metazoa; phylum Chordata; class Amphibia; order Anura; family Ranidae; genus Pelophylax; species Pelophylax lessonae. The sequence goes on from NC_138779.1 coordinate 120,007,414, forward strand.
TCCTTATGCTAGGGTCATCACCAGTACAGTATTTTTACATTGATATCATATCCCCCCTCAATCGTCTCTTCTCCAGAGAGAATATGTTCAGTGCTTGTAGTCTTTCCTCATAGCCGATGCCCTCCATTCCCCTAATTATTTTTGTTGCCCTTCTCTAGATTCACCCAGAGGTTTCCCCCCTAGTGAGTAGCTTGCTTTCATGTTTCTGATGCCCAAGTGCATTACTTTACATTTTTCAACATTAAACCTCATCTGCCATGTAGTTTCCCACCCCATTATTTTGTTCAGGTCCGCTTGTAAGGTTTCCACATCCTACATAGAAGATATTGGCATGCTTAGTTTAGTATCATCTGCAAATACCGAGATTGTGCTAGATATCCCCTCCTCCTAGATCATTTATGAATAAATTAAACAGGATTGGTCCCAGGACAGAACCTTGGGGGACCCCACTTTCCACACCTGCCCAATCCGAGTACTCCCCATTTATCACCACCCACTGGACTCTCCCCTGGAGCCAGTTCTTTATCCAGGTACTCACCCTATGGTCCATACCTACATTCCTTAGTTTGTACAGTAAGCGTTTGTGGGGGAACGGTGTCAAAAGCCTTTGCAAAGTCCAGATACACCACATCCACAGGCTTACCTTTATCTAGGTGGCAGCTCACTTCATCGTAGAAGGTTAATAGTTTGGTTTGGCAAGAACGATTTTTCATGAATCCATGCCGATTACTACTAATAATACCATTTTCATTACTAAAGTCTTGTATGTGGTACTGATGTTAGGCTGACCGGCCTATAGTTACCCAGGATATATGGCTTTTTTTCCAGTCAGCTGGCACCATACCCGTCTGTAGACTATCCTTAAAGATCAAAAATAATGATCTGGCAATCACCTGGCTGAGCTCTTTAAGAACCCTCGGGTGCAAGCCATCCAGTCCCTGTGATTTATTTATAAAACGCAGGTACTGCTCTACTTGTAATAATTAGCTTGTGCGTGTAGACGTAAATAATAGGTTTAGGTGTGTTAAAGTGGTTCTAAAGCCCTACATTTTTTTACCTTAATGCATTCTCTGCATTAAGGTAAAAAATGTTTCAGTATGTGTATTGCCCCCTCACCCCCCTTATGCTTACCTGAGCTCAATCTCGATCCAGCGCTGTGCCCGTAGGTGTGCCACTAAAGGAGGCTGCTTGCTATGGTGGCACACGGAGAATAGGAGGTGCCAGGAGCACCTGTGTAATTGCACACAGCCGGTAAGTATTACATCTTTATTTCAAAAGAAAACAAAATATTTTACAAACACTTTTATTTATATTTTTGTGATTTGTTTTTTTTTTGTGACTTTTCTGTGATTTTGTATTTTTTTGTGATTTTTTTTTTTTTTTTTTTTTTCATGACTTATTTAGGGTTCCTTACTTGGCAGTTGCACGCACATTTGAACTGATAGAAGATGAATCTGCTCGGTAATGCATTTATGGAAGACTTCTAATGTTTTCAAATCTAAACCATGTACTGATACATGTAGCTCAAGGGCTGCAAGCTTGCATGCACAACAACATTTCAGTTTAAAATAAATCTGGGAAATTCATGCTATGCACACAGTCAAAAAATGCACAAGCAGAGGCTACCTTCATTGAAAGCTGAAACACTAAACTGAAGTTGAATGCAAACATGTCATGTTAGGAGTTGTTTGGCCCTCTTGTTAAGCTTAACATTGCAATAAAGTCTGTTTATTGGAACATTCTTTTTTTTTAAACCTCAAAAGGGACAGTACTTAATATCAATGTGAAAAGTCCCTTGTGCTGACAGCTGTTGCCTTGGTTGAAACCGGAAGTCCTCTGAACGCCTCCCCCAGCAGCGGTAGTATTTTGGTGCTGTGGGGGTTACTAGAGCAGAGAGACCTGTGACAAGCACTCATCAATAGCTATGCCTGCCCTTCCTGACCCCTTCCTCCATTCATAGACGCTGTGTTATAGGATGAAGAAAAGCTATCTATGACTGAGAATGGTTGAAGGGTCCACCAACCACCTCCATTCGTAGACAGCTTTTCATTCATGAATGCTATAGTATGAAGAAGGGGTGGACAGGGCAGGCATAGAGTTCCTGTCACAGCAGATTACCGCTGTGGGGGTGGGGAAATTCAGCGGACTTTGGATTTAAAAAAAAAAAAAAAAAACAGCCATCAGCAAAAGGGACACTTTGCACTGACAGTAAGGGACTGTCCCTTATGCTGATTTCTTTTTCTTAATGGTTTGACTTGACCTATTCTTTAAATGACTAAATGGTGTATGTATGCATTTAAAATTTGCATGCATCTTCCGATCTTCTGATTTTTTTTTTTTCCCTTTTAAATGGCTTGTGGCTTTTACTAAAGGTAGTCTCTACATTTTGTCCAGGTAGATGCCTTGAATTCCTTTCCCCATCTACCCATCTCTCTTCACCTTCAATGCACCATTGAGAACTCCTTAGTGGCCAATTACAGTGCCCCTGATGCTGTGTAGTCTGGGTTCCAGATTTTAGAGCAAGAGTGTGTTTTATGATTTTCTTACATTTTTAGTCGTCCAAAAGCCTGTAGTTTGGAGGCATTTGCTTTCTTTTGCTTTCTTTTTGCTGTTATTTACATAATCCTTTATTTTTGAAGTGGTTTTGCCTTTTATTTTAAAATCTGTTTAAAGCGAACAAGTTGTCTGGCCTTCGTAATCATCCTTAGGCTACTTTACAGGAATTTGATAGATCTGAAATATCCTCCTCTTAAAGAATGTTTTTTGGTTTTCTAAAGCATACAAACAGCCCTTTACCCAAGTAGTAATGTTTAGTCTCTTTTGGGGTAAACAAACTGATGCAGCAACTTCATTAACCCCTTTACAACCACCCTATAGCCGAATGACGGCTACAACGCGGTCTCGATTTGCTGGGAGGGCGTCATATGACAGTAGATCTACACAGGGAACATCTACACTGATAATCTGGGGCACTGATCATCAGTGTCTTGAATATTAGTGCATCCAAACTGATGCAGCAACTTCATTAACCCCTTTACAACCACCCTATAGCCGAATGACGGCTACAACGCGGTCTCGATTTGCTGGGAGGGCGTCATATGACAGTAGATCTACACAGGGAACATCTACACTGATAATCTGGGGCACTGATCATCAGTGTCTTGAATATTAGTGCAGCCCCAACAGTGCTCACCAGTGGCGCCTCATCAGTGCCTATCAGCGCAATCTCAGCGTGCATCAGTAAAGGAAAAAAATTACTTATTTACAAAATTTTATAGCCGACAACTAGGGAAAACTTTCTTTTTTTTTCTTTTTTAGCAATGAATAAAAAACCCAGTGGCAATTAAATATCACCAAAAGAAAGCTCTATCTGTCTCAAAACAATGATAAAAATGTCATATGGGTACACTGTTGCATGACCACGCAATTGTCACTCACAGTGTGGCAGCGTTAAAAGCTGAAAATTGGCCTGGGCAGGAAGGGGGGTGAAAGTGGGCAAGCAGGTAAAAACTCTTTCCAGCTAAACAAATCGGGCAAAGACTGAAAACGCTAAGCTTGATATAAATTGCAGTACGGTTTTTCTTTTTCACAGCTGTAAATTCTACTAGTATGCATGTTTTTTTAATGTATTTTTTTCCCTCAAGTGTTTGTTTTAATATACTACTTCTCTGCTATTTTAGCCTAAAGAACATAGAGACGCTTAGTAATTTGCTGCGTTCTGTTATCTGTCTGTCGCCGGGAGACCTTCTGCCTTGCATCTACCTATGTTTGAACCACTTGGGTCCTGCTTATGAAGGGCTTGAACTTGGTATTGGAGAAACTATATTGATGAAAGCAGTTGCACAAGCGACTGGTATGACTATATTTCAATACAATTTTAATTTCTTTTAATACTTGATTTTTAAATGAACTTCTTTTTGAAGAGCGTACATCACATTTACTGTAACATAAGAACACACCATGCTATTTAAACAAAAAGGAGTATACATTTAGTGCTGGATATATATATATAATTTATATTCAGTGAGTTCATATTTTGAGTTATTTCTATGTTTAAAGGATATCTAAACCCAAGAATAAAATTTTATTGTTTTGCTCTTTAGATGTGGTGGCTTTATTCATTTTCAATGCTTAAGCTTTTTCTTTATTTTCACATAGTGATGCCACTAGTAACAACTTTCAACATATCTTTGGAGGAATAACATTGTCACACCAGGACTAAAAGTGCAAGGACTACAGAACATCATTACCTCTCCTCATTTACAATGGGGGAAGTAATTATTTGATCCCCTGCAGATTTAGTAAGTTTGCCCACTTAAAAAGAAATGAAGGGTCTATAATTGTTATCATAGGTGTATTTTAAATGATAGAGACTGAATATCAACCAAAAATCCAGGAAAAACACATGATGATGAAAAATGTAAATGGAGTTGCAGTTCAGTGAATAAAATAGGTATTTGATTCCCAAGCAAAACTTGATTTAGTACTTGGTGGAGAAACCCTTGTTGGCAGGCACAGAAGTAAGACATTTTTTGTAACCAGGTTTGAACACATCTCAGGGGGGATTTTGTTCCACTCTTTTTTGCAGATCTTCTCTAAATCCTTAAGGTTTCTTGGCTGTCGCTTGGCAACTCCAAGCTTCAGCTCCCTCTATACATTTTCTATAGGATTAAGGTCTGGAGGCTGACTAGGCCACTCCATGACCTTTAATGTGCTTCTTCTTGAGCCACTCCTTTGTTGGCTTGGCAGCATGTTTTGGGTCATTGTAATGCTGGAAGACACATCCACAACCCATCTTCAGTGTTCTTCTGGCTGAATGAAGAAGGTTCTCATCAAAGATTTTACAATACATGACCCCGTACATTGGCCCCCTCAATGCGGCAAAGTCAGACTGTACCTTTAGCAGAGAAACAGCCCCAAATCATGTTTACACCTCTGTGTTTGACCGTAGGGAAGGTGTTCTTAGGGTCATAGTTAGCATGTTTTCTTCCTCCAAGTACGGTGAGTCCCCCTTCTCAAGAAGGCACATGTACCATCTCGCAAATAAACCTCTAAATGATTCAGAGAACAATTGAAGGAAATTGCTGTGGTCAGATGAGACCAAAATGTAGCTCTTTGGCATTAAAGTTGTAGTATCCCCTTACAGGAAAAAAAAAAAAAAAAAACCCTGCAAGACAATGGCATAATGTGCTAGTATGCATCGCATAATAGCACATTATGAAATACTTACCTTAGAACAAAGCCCCGACACGGTCACCCGGACACCGGTCAGGGAGCTGTCATGTTCCCTCGACATCTCTTATGGGTTTGGCGGCTCTGGCGCGGAGATTGGCCGGAGCCACAATGACATCACTCCCGCGCATGCGCCTGGGAGTTCGCTTTCCGGCAAGGAGCTCTGAAGGTCCACCCGACCTTCAGAGTCCATGTGCCGCTGGAGTCAGAGGCTGCATGCAGGGTGAATATCTCCTAAACCGTGTAGGTTTAGGAGATAAAAATTTTACCTACAGGTAAGCCTTATTATAGGCTTACCTGTAGGTAAAAGTTAAAAAGCGGAGTATACTACCTCTTTAACTCAATGTCTGGAGGAAGAACAGTGCAGACTATGACCCTAAGAACACCATACCTACTGTCCAGCATGGAGGTGGAAACATAATGCTTTGTGGCTGTTTCTCTGATAAAGGTACAGTCCGACTTTGCCGAATTGAGGGGCTAATGGACAGGGCCATGTATTGTAAAATATTGGATGAGAAACCTTCTTCTGTCTGCTAGAACACTGAAGATGAGTCATGGATGGGTCTTCCAGTATGACAATGACTCAAAACATCCTGCCAAGGCAACAAAGGAATGGTTGAAAAAGAAGCACATTAAGGTCATGGAGTGACCTGGCAAGTCTCCAGACCTTAATCCTATAGAAAATTTATGGAGGAAGCTGAAACTTTAAGTTGCCAAGAGACAGCCAGGAAACCTTAAAGCAATTGTAAAGTCTCCTTGTTGTTGTTTTTTTTTTTTTTTTAAATAACAAACATGTTATGCTGCCCTGCTCTGTGTAATGGTTTTGCACAATGTGGCCTGAATCCTCCTCTTCTCAGGTCCCTCTTCTGTGATCCTGGCCCCTCCCTCCTGTTGAGTGCCCCCACCGCAAGCAGCTTGCTATGGGGGCACCCGAGCTGAGTCACAGCTCCCTGTGTTCATTCAGACATGTAGCTGCGACCCAACCCCGCCCTCTTTCTCTTCCGATTGGCTGCCTGGCTTTGACAGCAGGAGCCAATTGCGCCACTCTGCTGTCTCAGCCAATGAGGAGGGGAGTCCTAGGGGGCAGCTGAGACATTCCTGCAACATCGCTGGATAAAGATGGGCTCAGGTAAGTATGAGAGGGGGCTGCTGTACACAGCAGTTTTTATCATCTTAATGCATAGAATGCATTAAGATAAAAAAAAAAAAAAAACATCTGCCTTTACAATCCCTTTAAAAATTTAGAGATCTGTGTATAACAGTGGACCAAAATCCCTCCTGAGATGTGTGCAAACCTGGTCACTAACTACAAGAAATGTCTTATCTCTGTGTTTGCCAACAAGGATTTCTCCACCAAGTACTAAGTCATGTTTTTCTTGGGGATCAAATACTTATTTTACTCACTGATCTGCAAATTAATTTATAGCATTTGTTTTTATGTGTTTTTGTTTTCTGGCTTTTTGGTTGATATTCTGTCTCTATCATTTAAAATACACCTATGATAAAAATTATAGACCCTTAATTTCTTTGTAAGTGGACAAACTTACAAAATCTGCATTGGATCAAATAATTATTTTCCCCACTGTACATAATTTGGAGGGTTCAGGGTGTTCTGTAGAGAGAACTAGAAACAATCCTATAAGATAGTAGTGCAGCGGCAGACTGCAAGAGACAGCACTAGATTTTGGCATAATCTACATGTGTTTTTTTTTTTTTTTCCCACTTATTAAACAGATGTTACAAAACCTTCAATGATATATTTAACAGACCAAAAATTAGCAAATAAATGGCATTCATTGTTGGGGTTTAGTACAAATTTAAATATTGTGAAACTCCGCTTGGGCCACTTTGCGACTTGTAGTTTCCTCAGCTTTAAAAAACAGATTTTCATATTTGACTGAATTGTATCTTTAATAAGAACCCCAGTTAGATGTACTTGGTAAAAATACAACTCTATAACCTAAATCACCTTGTTTTTTTTACTTTTTAAACTTAAACCAGGGCAAGACCCTGTAGATTTTCTCTGTATGTGTATATAATCCTTGAATTTCTCAGTGCTGTATTCTACTATACAGTATACAGTCTACTATACAGTACTACATTGGGGAGTTGGCAGTAGATAGAACTACAGTTATACAGCCAAGTCTAAGTCACTTTAGTTTGTTTGGTCCAGGCTGGCTCAAACACACCATTGCCTTTACTAATTGCTGTATCACTGTATAAAACTGTTTGTAGCATCTAACACATACAGTATATAGCGCCACATTGCGGCATCGGTACGGGAATTCCTGTCTGCTGGCAGAACAAAATCAAGTGGGGCTGAATGCTTCTCGGCTATTCACAGAAAGTGAATGTGAAGTCATCCCCTCGGATCTCCACCTCAATCAGAGGAAGAAACCTTCAATATCTCTAGACAAAGCTGAGCCCGACTCGATTTTGTTCCATGAGCAGACAGGAAGTTACCGTACCACTGCAGGAACACAGCACTGTGTATACTGTAGGTAGATAATGCTACTTAGTTTATACAGTGCTGACCACGGCCACCACAATTAGTAAAGGGCCGAAGGCCCAAACAAACTATTTAAAGTAAAAGAAAGGTGGAGTTTGATTTTAAAGTAATTAATATCTTTACTTATTTGCTAAGCTCAACATTAACTACAAGCAGCTTACTAAAACTACAACAATTCATCTCTACCGCCAGTAGAGTCTATGTACAAATGCAGCATAATAAATGCAGTGCTGCTGAGGCTGTGGTCCATCTTTCACCTTTCAAGGGCTGCTTTTTCCGTAACCTAATTTGAAGCTTTAAAATGAGCCTTAAGCTAACTTTACTATCTAGTGCAGTGGTTCTTAACCTTGTTGGAGGTACTGCACCCCACCAGTTTCATATGCACATTCACCGAACCCTTCTTAATTGGAAAAATAAAATATGATTTTTTCAAATTCAAAACATAGGTATATATTTATACATGGGTGCACAAAATGAACAAAACCATTAAGAACAAAGAACAAAACCATTAAAACCTGATTTTCACACAAAAACATAATGAATATTTACTTCAAATCAGTGTGACTTCTGCTGTTGTCTTTCAGAGAACAGTTCAGAAATGACCTCCGCCGAACCCACGAGACTGACTCACCGAACCCCTGGGGTTCGATCGAACCCAGGTTAAGAACCACTGATCTAGTGAATCCGTGATATAGAACATCTATGTAGCATGTGAGCTAGTTTATTTGAACATACTTGTTTTGGTTCATGGCTGAATACAGGGTTACCAATGACCATCCCCTTAAAAACAAGTCATTAATAGCAGCTCTCATATTTATACCCTGTCGGGTTCTCTGTGATTCCTTTTTTTTTTTTTCCTTTTAAATGATGGTGACTTCTATACTTGTCTTCTCTGTTTTTTGGCAGGACGTCAGTTAGACAAAATTAAAGCTGAGGCACAAGAGAAGGGGGATCTTGGACTTGTTGCGGAAAGCAGCCGCAGTAACCAGCGCACCATGTTCACACCACCAAAACTTACTGTTTCGGGTGTCTTTAACAAGCTGAAAGAGATTGCCAAGATGACTGGTAATGCTGTAGGTATTGAGTACAAAGTGAATGAACTGTATTACTATTTACATATTTTTACATTCAAAACAATAGTTTTTTCTGCTTATGATGTACAGCCATGTAATTTCAGGTCTAAAGGTTTAAGCAATAGAATTGGAGCAAATAGTGCTCACTTTACCTTTATAAAGTCTTATATTCAGGTGTTATTATTATGAAAATCACATGGAAATATTTAATTTAACCTTACATGTCACAGTTTGTAGAGGACATCTCTGGTGAATTGTTTAGAGGAGATAAACGACTTCTTTGCTTTATTAAAATTGGAATAGCCAGTGACCATTTACCTTGCAGTTATCTATCTTAATATATAGAACTATATGCAAAATAGAGTAAAAAGCAATAATAGAAATATAAAGTGTTACAAACTGAGGTAACTCAGGGCTTTGCCTTTTTATTTGCAGGAGCTTGATGCATGCTTGAATGCTTTTTTTGGGGGGGGGGGCCTAAGGCATGGGTGCTTAACCAGTCGCCCTCCAGCTGATGTGGAACTACAAGTCCCATGAGGCATTGCAAGTCTGACAGTTACAAGCATGACTCCCAAAGGCAGAGGCATAATGGGACCCATGCCCTAAGGGGATTGACTCTGAAGCGCCAGCTGCAACACTTGTTTGTGGGCGAGAGGTGGGAATAGACGTAGTACTATTTATTTTTAAACAGTATCTATTATTACCAGGGTGCCCCCACTGAGTCTGCACGGGCCTCTCTTCAGGTTGATTTAGCTCTTGTGTGCATGCCTTTTCCCAGAGCCTGCGGATCTTCTCAGCTTTCGCACAATTTCTTCAGGCTGCATCCACATCATGATTCTTCTGGTTGTTCTTTTGGGCCCCCTGTTGCCTTACGTTGACAAAGTCGCTGTTGAAGCCTAGGTTCTGAGGGAATGGAGAATCTTTGTGTTTGTGCTTCCTACATTGTTAAAAGTTAGGAAGTCTGCTTCTTAAAAGGTCTGCCATTGGACTATTATTGGTCTTCCACCCCAAGAGTTTCCTGATGGGATAAAAACTATGAGCAGGTCTGGACCAGTGACTGGTTCGAAGCACTATCAAAGGGAGTGTTTCTGCCCTTCTATTCTGTTTCAGAGACCGTTGGCCTTTCACTCTTTGTTTTAAGACCTTTATACTGGGGGTCCCCATGTAGCCCCCTCTGTCCATTCCCTCTGTGGGATCTGAAACTGGCTTTTGAACCTGTTAGAGAGAATCCTCTCTACTCTATAAGGCAGTGTTTCTTGTACCCATCATCTCTGCGAGGTGAATGTCCGAGCTGGTGGCTGTACTCTGCAAGGAATCGTTTTGCTTTCTGCATAGGGACAAACTTAAGTTAAGGCCCAGAACTTCTTTCCTAATAAAGTTTCTGCCATTTTACTTCAACGGTGACATTGTTCTTTATTCCCTCTGTCCCGCTCTAGTTCCAAAAGGAAAATTTGCATTTATTGCCTGGATATGGCTCAGCCTCTACTTCTTTCAGGAAGCACCCGGTTTGTACTCCTGGCTGGACACCAAAGTGGGTGCACTGGTTCTTCCATAATCTATAGGTGGCTTGGGCAGGCCAGCATCCAAGCTTAGGGTTTAAAGTATTAGATTCCACTTTTCCTGTAAAGAAAGCTCTAATAGGTTGGTGAATGTTTCTTAGGCTTTTCGGAATAAAGGATTTTTTTCCCATATTTGTAATGCTGCTATATGATCTTCTGTTCACATGTTCTCTAAGTTCTATCAGGTGGCCTCCTCTGATTCTAGTTTTGAGTGTAAGATCCTTTACACCGCATTTTGAGTTGCAGACTGTCCATTGTTCTGCATTGTTTTTTTCATGCTTGCTGTGTTGTGCACAACTCAGTTGGACTGCTTTGGATCTCCGGAGGGTAAAGTCTTTCTGTGTCCCTCACTGGAATAAAATAGGATTTTTGTACTCCCCATGAAATATTTTTCTTGAAGCCTATTGAGGGATACAGATCCTATCTCTGTATTTATAATCATGCTCTCGGTACTGCTTTGCTATTAACTGAGATGTGCTAGTAGCCGGAGGGGTATTTGGGATGGTCCTTCGCTTTTTGGTATGCCAGTGTCAAATCCTCCTGTAGAGGTGGTAGTATAACTGGAAGGTTAAAGACTTCCTCTGCTCTTCATTATTTTTGTTTTTATGAGTTTCATGTAACATTTTTATTAGCTGTTCATCCTGCCTGTAGATCTGTTATTTTTCTACTGTCCAGCGAAACTTTTTGTTACAGGGTTGGGAAAAACCACATTACACTGTTTGTAGGATCTTAACCACTTGCTGACCGCCGCAAGTACATATACTGCGGCGGTCAGCCCCTCACAGGCAAAGTGACGTACCGGTACGTCATGAACCTGTGAGGCTCTGGGGAGCGAGCGTGCGCCGCGTCCGCCGCTCACTCACGATCGTCCGTGACAGCGGAAGAAAGGCTAGTGTAAACAAGCCGCCTGTCATTCTCCCCTGTGTAGAAACAGTGATCATACGGTTCTACTACCATGTTTCCCCGAAAATAAGACCGGGTCTTATATTAATTTTGGCTACAAAAAACGCACTAGGGCTTATTTTCAGGGGATGTCTTATTTATTTACGGCATGTACAAAAATGTACATTTATTCAAAAACAGTCATGTCACCATGACGATCTTAAATTGGTTGTAACCCTAACGAAAAAAAAAAAAAATCCTGATTCTTTATGGCACGATAGACAGCACAGTGCTTGTACTGTGTAATTTACCCCTCTCTTTGTTCTAAAAAACCTGGAATAAAACAATAAAATGTTTTTTAAAAAGTTCCTGCGTCCCCTGTCTTCTCAGGAGTCAGCATTAGGACATTCAGTAACCCAAAAATAAACCTTGATTAAAGGCATTATAAAATTATATAATCAGTTTTGTAAAAAGAGTATAGAGTGTGCAGTGTGTCTCTTTTTGTAACTTTATAGTAGAAAATACCTTATTTACAGTGCCATTGGGTGCTCACATGACCCACCGGAGCTCTTCTTCCCCGCTTTCAGCACTGCAGAGTGAGGGGCTACTGATGTAAACCGCGAGGAGAGGAGATCTACCTCAGGTCATATGAGCGCCCAGCGCGCTGTAAATAATCTATTTTCCACAATAAAGTTACAAAAGGAGACACACTGCACATTATATAATCTTTTTACAAAATGGATTAAATGTTTTTAGAACGACTTTAACTAGGGCTTATATTGCAGCCATCCCCAAAATTAACGCTAGGTCTTATTTCTCTGTCGCTCATTGACAGACGCAGACTTCTTGATTAATATCAGTAGGGATATACTGCCCCCTACAAGAGTAGGACACTAGGCAGGAAAAAAGTTCTGGCCACACCTTATGGGCAGTCCCAGGGGGTATATCCTCTCTCTCCCTGCTACAGGATGTCAGTTTTTTTCTGCCTAGTCAGGAGTAAGGACCTAAGTTCCTTGCTGGGATCTCTGGTCCTGGCAAGCTTTTTTAGATCTTTTTTAGTTCGCTTTTTTTTCTCCAGTTTGTTCCTGTGAGATCTTCAAGCAATTATGCTGGATCTGGGCGATGGGCTGGATGTTGAGATCCAGTGGTCACCCCAGCCGGCCTACGAGCGCGTGCAGGCCCTAGCTCCGCGCTGGGTCGGCCGCGACATAGTCCCACTGGACGGGGACTGGCCCCGCGAGTTAAACGTCTCGCCAGGTCGCCTACGACCAGTCGGAATCTGAGTCGCGGCGTCCATATTGGCCGACAGCCCCCCCACCTCGGTGGAGAGGGGTTCTGTCAGGAGTTGGTGCCCGCCTGTTCCGGTATGGTGAGTAAATGTTTCCCCCCTGCTCCTCATCGCTGACTCTGGGGTGGACCCGGGCCCCTCCCTGGGACGGTCGGACCCACACTAATCTGGGTTCCCCTCTGTTCCCCTGTGCACCCTCCCCCTGTGGTGTCCCTCTCCCCCCTCCCTTCCCCCCTATGGGGGGGTGTTTGTGTGTGTGTGGGGTGGCTAGCCGTTCATGCAAGCCGCTAAGGGGGCGGGGGAGTCCCGAGTGCGGACGGCTGTTGTGCGGTGGGCTTCCTCCCTGGCTTCCTAGGGCCTACCTGCCGATCGATCGTCTGTTAGTGAATGTGGGGACCCCCCCTTCCCACCGCAGCGCGCGGGGCCGCCATTTGTTTGGAGTCCCTCATGTGGCTCATGGGGGCGGCCATCTTGGTACACCCAGCTCGTTTTGTTTGCAGAGCTGGGCAGCTGTGGGGGTTACTGAGGGCGTGTGAGGGGGAGAAGCCCCTCCCTAGACCCGGGAAGATTGCTCCACAGGACTTGTCATGCAGACAAACGCTAAGAGCAGTCCTGTTGAACTCTGGTGCATCGTGTGGTGAGCCTTTTGGGAGTATCTCTCTCTCTCTCTGAGGGGGTCTAGAGGCACGCTGTCTGACCATTGAGGGGCGCTGCAGCACTGGGTGACATTTTGCAAAAAAAAAAAAAATTTTTTTTTTTTAAATTTTCATATTTTGCTGACGGGTTCCCCTGGTGTTGCCATGGACCCTGCTGCACATGTGTCCCCACCTGATCCCCTCGAGGTGGCCGCAGGGCCCTCAGATTCTCCGCTCACCATTGATGTGCTTTCGGCGGTCCTGGAGTCATTTGTGTCCCGGGTGGAGGTGGCCTGTCAGGGACGGGGGGCTAAAAAGCGACCCCCGCCTACCCCTGTCTTGTCTGATGCCTCAGATTCTGATCATGAGCCAGTCGCTGCTACTGCGGGTTTCCTCCTCTGGGGCTGCTGTCTCGCGCCCCGTCTCCTCTGATAGTGAGGATGACCTTTCTGCCTCCGCCATAGCGCAAGACAAGGCACTGGTGGACGCACTGATTGTGTCTGTCCGGGAGACCCTAAAACTGGAGGTTGCACCTGCGGATGCAGCTCATACGGAAGTTGCCTTTGGCACTCGCAAGCCCTCCAGGGTGGCAAGGTGTTTCCCTTTCCCAAATGCTTTGACGATATCATTAAAAAGGAGTGGGTCTGTCCAAAACGACCCCCTGGGATGCCCAAATTGATTGCTAGGCGCTGCCCGTTTGAAGAGTCCCTCCTTAAGGAATGGACCGTGCCACCTTCAGTGGATCCGCCGGTTTCCAGACTAAATAAGGCTACTGTTATCCCGTTGGAGGATTCCCCGTCTTTTCGGGATCCGGTTGATCGTAGGGCGGAATCTGTGTCCCATTCCATATTCTCCCTGGCAGGGTCGGCCTTGAGGCCAGTGTTTACCATTGCTCTGGTTTCGCAGACGTTGACGGAATGGGCCAAGCGGTTACGCCATGACCTGGAGGGGAGAAGTCTCCCCCCTGCCGTGACGGATTTGCTGGAGCAGATGGTGCAGGGGCTACAGTTTGTTTGTAACGCCGCACTGGACGCTGCTCCATTGCTGGGGCGTGTGTCGATCTCAGCGGTGGTCCTCCGGCGCATGCTATGGTTGAAGTGCTGGTCGGCGGATCAGGCTTCCAAAAAAGCCTTGACTGATCTCCCTTTTCAGGGGGATCGCCTGTTTGGTGCTACCTTGGATGAGATTATTAAGGATCTCACTGGGGGCAAGAGCACCTTTCTACCACAGGCTAATAAAGGTAAGGAACCTCGTCGTAGACAGGAACCTTCCTTTACAGCTCACAAGAAGTTTTTTCGCTCCTCCGGGGCGGGCGATAAGGCAAAGTCCTCCAAAGCCCCCCCGGGGGGTTTCAAGAGACCCTGGTCTGGTAAGCAAAAATCCGGTCCTTCCAGACCTGAGGATAAGACCGCTTCAGCCTGAAGGTGCGCCCCCACCCAGATCAAGGGTGGGGGGGTGTCTTCGCCGGTTACCGGACCCGTGGCTCTACAGTATTCAAGACAAATGGGTTCACGAGGTCATACGGTCGGAACACAAGATCGAGTTGCGATCGTTTCTACCGGTGCAGTCCTTCCCTTCCAATATACTACTGTCCCCGAATCGCCTAATGGCTCTGTTGGGGGTAGTGCAGCACTGGATGTAAATGGCGCCCATAGAGGGTGCCTATCTTCACGTTCCCATTTACGCAGGACACCAGCGGTATCTGCGCTTTGCGCTGGGAGCGGACCATTATCAGTTTGTGGCGTTACCCTTTGGTCTCGCCTCTGCTTTCCGGGTCTTCACCAACATTTGGGCCCCAGTCCTGGCTTTGTTGCAGCAGCGGGGCATATCGGTCCTGGGCTACCTGGATGACCTCCTCTTCTGTGCCGAGTCTCCGCAGGCTCAGTGTCATACGCGGATTCTCCAAAAGGAGATTCTTCCCAAATGGAACTGGAATTCCGATTTCCTAGACAATCGGATCCGGCTGAGCGAGCGGACCAGGTAGTTTCTGGTTTGAGGGCCTCGGTCTCCGATGCTCAGTCAGGGGAAGCCCTTTTCTCCGAAAATATCCAGGTTATCGATAAATGTGTTGGTACTGAAAGCGATCAGGTTTTGCCTGGTTCACCGGACCAGGCATCTTCAGGGCTGCTTGGTTCGGATTCAGTCGGACAATGCCACGGCCATGGCCTATGTCAACCATCAAGGGGACACCAAGAGTGTTCTAGCGGCCGTGGAAGTGGCCAGCATGTTTTGGGCAGAACAGTTAGTTCTGGCTCTGTCTGCAGTTCACGTTCTGGGTATGGAAAATTGGCAGGCGGACTTTCTCAGCCGTCAGACCTTGGATCAAGGGGAATGGCCTCTTCAGGTCAGGCTGGTCGCAGACGCTCCTTGGCGACTTCATCTCAGGGAAGAGCCGCTGTCTCAGGGACCGATCGTCCATCCTGCTTTACGATCACTGGCTTTGACGGCTTGGCTGTTAAGAGCCAGGTGCTGAAGGACAGGGGTTTGTCTGCTTCAGTTATTCCTACTCTGATTAAAGCGAGGAAAGGGACTTCCAGAAAAGTCTATCATTGCACATGGAAGTCTTATATCGCGTGGTGTGAATCCCTTGGGTTTCCTCCACGTTCTTACTCGGTGGCTCGGATATTGGCCTTTCTGCAACGGGGGTTGAGCAGAAGCTGGCCTTGAGCACTATCAAGGGTCAGGTCTCAGCATTGGCAATCTTATTCCAGAGGCCACTGGCTACTCATTCTTTGGTGCGGAATTTCATCCAGGGGGTGCGGCATCTGGCTCCTCCGGTGCGCGCGCCCTTGCCACCCTGGGATCTTAATTTGATGTTGTCGGTTCTCCAGAAACCTCCCTTTGAAAATATCAAGGCAAGGGTCCGATCTGTCCGCCCCAATGTCGCAGTACCGCAAAAAAAAAAATCGCAGATCACCACCATTACGGGTTAAAAAAAAAAAAAACAAAAATGACAAAAAATCTTTCCCTTTGTTAGTAAACGCGATAACTTTTGCGCAAACCAATCAAAATACGCTTTTTGCGATTTTTTTTTTTACATATGTAGCATAAAACAAATTGGCCGAAAATGTTAAAAAATTTTGATTTTTACATTTTTTTTGGGGGGAATTTCATATAAAAAAATGTGAAAAATATTGTTATTTTTGCAAAATTGATGCTCTTTTTTTGTTTATAGCGCATGATCAAAAAATCGCACAGTTGATCAAATACCACCAAAAGCAAGCTCTGTGGGAAAAAAGGACGTCAAATTCGTTTAGGTACAGCGTCGCACGATCGCGCAATTGTCTGTTAAAGTCACGCAGTGCCGAATCGCAAAATACCCCCTGGTCAGGAAGGGGGTAAAATCTTCCGGGGCTTAAGTGGTTAAGAATAAGGTTTTATTCATACAGCTTAAACTTTTTCTCCAAAAGAAAAACAAAAACACTTGCTGTAAGGGTCTTAAAGTGTTAGCTAGAGTTGAGTTTGAGTTTTTTGCACACATGTTTAAAAAATCTTTTTAGGCCTGAAGACTAATTAAAAATTCCCAAACATATATTTTCTCACCCTAGTGAATAAAATGGTGGTAGCTCCATTTTTTTTATGTCACATTATACTGGTGCAACAATTAATAAAACCCCAAAAAATATGTGAACATTAATTTTAGGGCAGGCAAAAGCAACATAGTACCCATTTTTCTGGTAAAATATAAAAGCTGAGGTTGCACCCAGTAAATAGTGCCAACTGCCAAACCTGTTAAGGTTTTAAATTTGCATGTGTCCATGAATTGCTGACAATCTTCAGTTGCCTATAATTTTTATTAGTGACTCTTTAAAAGCCCCTACTAGGCATCAATTTAGAGTTAACTGTGAATAATGGGTCTAGAATTATTATCACTCCAGGGGGCACAGCAAAATGTTATGTGCATGTATGTTTTTGAGGGGTTTAGGGAATCGTTTTTACACTATTTTTCATCACATAGGGAACAAAAAGGTCCATATTTTTTATGACAGGTGTATAATATAGAGCTGTCAATAGTGCTGGCAGGCAGAAGTGCTAACCACTTAGGCACTGTGCTGCCCCATATGATTTTATTTTTGGGTACAGGTTCTCATTGTATAACCCCCCCTCCCCATTGTGTGGCCTACAATGGCGAGGGTAAAAGGATTAAAGCTCTTTAAGTACGTATCTACCTAAGACTGCCCTGCCAGCAGGATGACAAGGTTACTGTGTAATTTCACTGCAGAACACAGTATTGTAACCCTATTACAGCAAGTGGAAACATAAGGGAGATACTGGCAGCAATAACCAGTAATACATCTATGTAATAAGTAGGGTAAGAAAACAAAAAGTGCTGATTTCCCATGCTACTGACAGACTCCTTCGTATGTCATTTTTTTATATACTGTAGTTACATTTGATTGATAAGGTGCATAGTGTTTTCAAGAATCATTAGGTAATTGTCATATTTTGTTGTTTTTTTTTTTTTTTTAATATAAGGACCGTTACCTTTTACTTGTTTCTGGGATCTGCAGTTGATTCTTCTCATTAAATTGCAAGTTTGAACAATATTTATGTTGTAAATGAGTTTACTATATCAAATAACTTTCTGTACTGTGTTTTTGAGCTGCAGTTTATGTATATATTTTTACTTTATTATTATGTGTTTGAAACTGCCGTTGCACAGATACCTCTCAGGCCTACTGTAGTCTTGTTTTATGAGATGCTGGTAGAAAGCTGCACCTGGTAGGCAAGGTCAAGAGCCAAAATAACATACAAGATTGATGACAGCATAGTGTGAAGATAATGTTTTGCCTGATTGCTTTAGACTTGCAGGGAGAACATAGAACTGTATATATTATCCAAAACTTAGTGTGCTTACACAGTCCTATTTGCGTATTATGAACACCCTGGGACCATCTGTAAGCATTAACTCATTAAAATGCTTCTAGGAGAAACTTTTCCTTTCTATGTTTTGCATAGTATACCTAGGGGGTTAGAACCACATTTTATAATAGTGTCCATTTTAGGGAGAATTCCCCTAAGATTCTGTGACAATGGTCAACTGGACAGAAAATAAAGGGTGGGGGGCATGGGAGCTTAATTACCCAAACAGAAGTTTTAATCGTTCTGCACTCTAAAGCTAGGTTCACACTAGTGCAGGCCATGAGTCCTGCATTTGCATCTTGCAAGAATAGTGTAATTTGGCTGCAGGTGCGAGAAGTGATGCAATACCCACAACCAGAAACACAGTGTGGGCTAGTGTGAACCTAGCGTAAAAAAAAATTGCTGCATGTGTAAATAACCTTTGAGCCTTAATGGTCTTCAAAATTCTGAACAAGCTATGGCACTAGCTGCCTGAAGTTTGCATGTTCTCCCTGTGTATGCACTCCAAAGTCATGTGGGTAGGTTAATTGGCACCTGTATAACGTTACCCTAACATTATGGCCACCCACCATAACATGACCACAGACATAATATTGAGTAAGTACCCTTTTTGCTGCCAAAACAGCCCTGAACCATCAAGGCATGGACTCTACTAGACAGCTGAGGGTATGCTGTGGTTCTGGCACCCAGCCAACAGTAGCAGATCTTATAAGTCCTGTAAGTTGTGAAGTAGGGCCTCCATGGATCTGACTTGTTTTTTTCAGCAGATCCCACAGATGTGGTGAATTTGAATGCCATGTCAACACCTTGAAGACACCACCTTCAATTGCTCCATGGTCCAGTTCTGATTCTCATGTGGCCATTGTTGGCTGTGGACATTGGGTCAGATTGGACACCCTGACTGATCTGCGGTTTAACAAGTCCCATATGCAGCAAACTATGATGCACTGTGTGTTTTGACACTTTTCTATCAGAACCAGCAATAACCTTTCAGCAATTTGAGCTACATAAGCTCTACTATTGGATCAGACTACACAGGCCAGCCTTCACATCCCACCTGCATCAGTGAGCCTTGGCCGACCATGACCCGGTCACCAGTTTTTCTTCCTTGAACCCTTTTGGTAGGTCCTGACTACTGCAGACTGGGATCATCCCACTAGAGCTGTAGTTTTGGAGATGTTCTGACACAGTTGTCTAGCCATTACAATTTGGCCCTTGTCAATTTGCTTGAATGCTTACACTTACCTATTTTTTTTTTTTTTTTTTGCTCTCAATACTAGGAACAGCATGTTCACTTGCTGCCTAGTATATCCCACCCACTTTCACGCTCCATTGTAACAAGATAATCTATTCACTTTATTTGTCAGTGTTCATAATTTTATGCCTGATCGGTGTATATAAATTCTCTCAGGTATACTGTATATGCAAAATAAATTTGCTAATAGAGCTGTGTGTCTCCAAATCTTTACTGTCTGGAACCCTAAAAACAAAATTGTACAACAACATTGCATGCAAAATGTGGTCACCCCTGTATCCTATACCTCAAGGGTGGTCCATAACCACCTCTAGGTTGTCAAACACATAAACTGACCTTTTTGGTGGAGTTATATAATTCACACACTGTCCAAAACAGATCAACTCACTGATGATCCTAGCAAGGGAAAAACACATTGCTGCTAATTTCCATTCTGCCTTTGCACCCATCAAATTGACAGAAAATTGAGAATTTTGACAACAAATCAGCAACAGAACTACAATTTCTGTAGCAAGATTTCTTGTGTGCACGTTACACTCAATTATGCATTAACATACTAATTTGGTTTGACTAAAGGATTAGAGAATGCTTTCTTTGCAAAATTAATCTTTACCTACCTTTAGTGAGTAAGGTGAAGCTATGTTGGTTTCAATCATCAAATCATGTGCAAGCAAAACCTATCCTTTTCCCTATACATGATTGTGTATTTGTTCATTAATCGTACAGTACAGGGCACAAAGTATTCATAGACCTTGGGTTATAGGCTTTTATCGTCAGATGATTGAACACTGGCAAAACTTTAAAAGATACACCCCCATAGGCACCTCCCTTTTAACCCTACTCCACTATATGGGTCTTCAGTTTTTTTGCTAGTGTCCTAAGGTGATGGATCATTTTGCCTTTGCAGAGAAATCACTCTTGGTTTAACTAGTTTAATATTTTATCTTCGGATTCTTCAGTTAACTTTTCGTTCATCTCCTTCACTGCCTTCTAATACCACATAGTAGCAGTGCATCCAAATCTGCACAACCACGGTAAAACTTCTAAAACTGTACCCAGACCTGCGCTGGGGGTATGGACTGTAATGTTGCTTTAGGCACTGGATCCCTCACCTTCGCACTTAGTGCAATGTATGTAGTCAGCCTCAGGGTGCTATGCAGGTCCAGGTTTTATCTTCAAAACCAGCTGTAGGGCACCAACCTTAGCCTCTTTACTTCCCCCAGTCATTTTTTCTAGCCATAGTAATTTTAAGCAGAGTGGGTTCCAATATTTAGTATCTTTTCTAAGTGGTGGGCACATGCAAATATTGCTGTGCCCACCAGGTGAGCAAAACAGTGGTCTCTGCCATTACTGGGCAATCGTTTTCTACCAAACAGTATATTAATTGTACTAATTATGTTGGCTATATGATTCAATGTACTATCTGTTATATTCAGTATGTGGGTGCACCCCTCGTCCCTTGTGTACCAGAGTGGGTGAACACTACTGCAATGTGATTAATATCAATGCAGACAACATCTAGTGTGTCCAAACACTTTAGAAACATTCACAATGGTCAAATATCATCTTTTGTGTTTGGTGGCATGTAGAGGATGCATGTCCCCACCTGAGGTGGCGACGGGTATCGCAAGTTACTGGAGAGGGATTTTTGGCGGATCTACAAATTGTAGACTTGTGTTCTCCCTGGTCTTAATTATTGTTGGGATTTTGGACTGTACCTTTAAATAGCTTCCTCCCTCTCTGGTGGCTGTTTGCCTACCGTATCCTTTCCCTGTTTCTCTTATCCACACTAGATATTTGTTCTGCATTGTACCTGGTGTAATGTATGACCACCATCAGATATGTGGTAACCACATGTCTGTTTTTTTTAACTCTGGTCTGTTTTTTTCTTTTGTTTTTTCTTTGTTTACTCCACTCTTTTTGTTCTCATGTGACGTTGCGTATACAGGTGCATCTAAAAAAATTAAATATCATCAAAAAGGTAATTTATTTCACTAATCCAATTCAAAAAGTGAAACTCCTATATTGTATAGATTCATTACACAGAGTGATATATTTCAAGCATTTTTCTTTTAATTTTGATTATTATGGCTTACAGCTAGTGAAAACCCCAAAATTCAGTATCTCAGAAAATTTGAATATTACATAAGACCGACAAAAAAAAAAAAAAAAAAAGGTTTTTAGTATAGAAATGTTGGCTAACTGAAAAGTATGTCCATGTACACTATAATATGCACTCAATACTTGGTCGGGGCTCCTTTTGCATGAATTACTGCATCAATGCGGCGTGGCTTGGAGGCGTTCAGCCTGTGGCACTGCTGAGGTGGTATGGAAGCCCAGGTTGCTTTGATAGCAGCCTTCAGCTCCACTGCATTCTTGGGTCTGGTGTCTCTCATCTTCCTCTTAAGAATACCCCACAGATTCTCTATGGGGTTTAGCAGACGAGTTTGCTGACCAATCAAGCACAGTAATACCATGATCATGTGACCATGTATTGGTAGTTTCGGCAGTGTGGGCAGGTCCCAAGTCCTGCTGGAAAATTAAATTAGCATCTCCATAAAGCTGGTCAGCAGAGGGAAGCATGAAGTGCTCTAGAATTTCCTAGTAGTGGGCTGTGCTGACTTTGGACTTGATAAAACACATTGGACCAACACAGCAGATGGCATGGCTCCCCAAATCATCACGGACTGTGGAAACTTCACATTGGACCTCACGCACCATGGATTCTGTGCCTCTTCACTCTTTTCCCAGACTCTGTCTGGGACCTTGATTTCCAAATAAAATGCAACAATTACTTTCATCCGAAAAGAGGACTTTGGATCACTGAACAACAGTCCAGTCCTTTTTCTCATTGGCGCAGGTAAGACGCTTCTGACGTTGCCTCTAGTTGAGGAGTTGCTTGACAGAAGGAATGCGACAGTTGTAGCCCATGTACTCTATACGTCTGTGTATGGTGGCTTTTGAAGCACTGACACCAGCCGTAGTCCACTCCTTGTGAATCTCCCCTAATTTCCTAAATTACCTTTGCACCTTTTTCTGCCACACTTTTTCCTTTCACTCATCTTTCCATTAATATGCTTTGATACAGCACTCTGTGAACAGCCAGCTTCTTTAGCAATAACCTTAAGTGATTTTACCTTTTTTTTGTGGAGCATGGCAATGACTGTCTTCTGGACAACTACCAAATCTTCCCCATGATTGTGCAACCTACTGAACCAGACTGAGAGACCATTTAAAGGCTCAGGAAACCTTTACAGGTGTTTTGAGGTAATTAGCTGATTAGTGTGTAACACAATGGGTCTACAGTATTGAACTTGTTCACAATATTCTTATTTTCTGAGATAATGAATTTTAGGTTTTCACTAGCTGTAAGCCATATTCATCAAAATTAAAAGCAAGAAATGCTTGAAATAGATCACCTTGGTGTAATGAATCTATATAAGATAGGAGTTTAATTTTTTTAATTGAATTACTGAAATAATTGGTGCTTCATTTCTTCCGTTATCATCACGAGTCACTTCTGAGAAGTTTTCCAACACCTAAGATAAATTTGTGTCGGAGGGGATGGGGAGGTCTCAGAAAGGAGCTGGTCTTTTAAGAACACAGTTCTTCTGCTGTGTGAAAGGGGGTGTGTTCCTTTCCTCCAATCAGTACACTGTAACTGCAGCCTCTCTGCCGCCTCCTCTGTGCTCCTGACAGATGAGGAATTATTTTTACCACAATCTGCCCTTTTGAAGGGGGTAGAGAGGAGAAGACTGCAGATAAACAAGTAAAACTTATGTAGCAGGATTTGTTTCATTTCTTTGTATCATCGGAGACTGTTTACATCACTGGGTATATGTGGGGATATACAAGTACTTAAGCTTCCCCCTGCCCATTTCTCTGTGATTTCTTGAGCCTCTTGTTCCACGTAACCCCTCTTCAAACCTATGGCTCACTTGCTTTATTTTATCCTGGAGCAAAGTGCCAACTCTGTCACCACTTGATTAACGTTAGTTAAATCGGTGGTCACAGCCTCAGGCCCATGATTCATAAGGTCACGTCTAAGGTTCTTTTCTCTTACCCCTGAGTCATGGCTCCGTTGCTATGCTTCCACACTTGGACACTTTCATGTCTGCATTGAGAATGAGTATTTGGGGCCCTGTACACCTCAGGTGCTCTTTGCCTTTTCTGTACTCTGCCTGGGATTATGGTTTGCTCCTTTCTTTGTACACCATGCTTTAAAAACTAACAGGAAAACAAAAAATAAAGAAATAGTGTTGCCCATTGTGGGTAATCAGAATATAAAGTGATTCTAAACACACACTGTTTCATTTACATTCTCCCTTCTATTTCTTTAAATGAATGATGGCTTTAATTATTTCAATAAAAAAATAAAAACTAGGTACCTTTTCCTAATCGATATACAACTGTCACATGGGGCAGATGTTTCCCAGCCTGTCTGCAGGGAAACATAAGCAGGAGGAGCTTCTAGTCCTCTGCTGCTAGTCACATGTTCAAAATGAAAAAAAAAAAAATGAGCTTTTGGAATACAGAGTTAAAATAAATCATTAATATCAAACCGTTTTAAATTGTTATACAAACATGTATTTGAAATCAAATCTTTATTTTTTGGCAATAACATGGTGTGGGCAGATTTCTGCCAGTCGTAGGCTATGTCACGCCCCTCCAGCCTGTGTTTTAGAATAAGAGGGAGGTGAAGCCTCTATCAATCTACATAATAATATGTTGCCCCCCATTGAGTTTATCTGGGTAGTAAGCATTGAGGAGGAGGGAGGGAGTGGGCTATAATTTACCGCTGTGTATGCGCCCACATGTGTGACTTTAGTCACATGGGCTGCTCAGATATGATAGGGAGGAAATGTTCAGCATAGAAACTCACTGAAAACTGAGCATGTGCAGAGCTGCCAGCACTGCTCTGCAAAATCCCTATCTGCATTTGGGACTTGGACAGAAAGGGGAGATCAACCAGGTTTTTTGCAGAGTACAGAAAATTAGTCTCATAGTGACTGAGGGGGTATGTACAGCATGTAATACACCATTTACTTTTTTTTTGTTCATGACCTGGGTTTAGTGACACTTTAAAATCTTATGGCTCATAAATTGAAGATTGATTTTTGTGGGCTCTCTGTCTTGTTCGAAAGGTGCCCCCAGCAATTGGTAAACACAACAGAAAATTCATGAACTGTACAGGATGTCTACCTTGTAATGCAGCTATGTAAACATGAGCTTGGGTGCAAATGTATTTATCGTAACTGATGCAGTAAAGATATTTTGTTGTACAAACTCCAGTAAGGTTCAGTTGCACTTTTACCGGCAGTGTATGCAGTATCATATAGCTACCATAAATGTTCTGCATATGATATTGGTACGTACCAAATATAAATGACTATTCTGTAGGTTAAGGCTTGTCTACAGTACAGGGTTTCAAATAGCACAAATGTAAATGGAAGAGTTGACGTGCAGT
This sequence comes from Pelophylax lessonae, assembly GCF_965119305.1. Classification (NCBI taxonomy): domain Eukaryota; kingdom Metazoa; phylum Chordata; class Amphibia; order Anura; family Ranidae; genus Pelophylax; species Pelophylax lessonae. The sequence continues at coordinate 120,032,177 of NC_138779.1, forward strand.
TACTCGTGTGGGGAGACTAGGATTACATGTTCGTTTAATGAGCAGATCTACAACATGTCATTTGCACTTGGCAGTCAGGCTTTCCTGGAGGAATATCCTGTGACATTTTAGACGCAGAATACATTGTGTAGGAGTTCTATAAATCCAAAGGCACTATCCACTCCCCCCCTTTTTTTTCTTTTTAACTTACTGGATGCTCACTACTCTAAAACGTAGGCTCTTTGTGCAGTTCTTTCACTGTTTTAGTACGGCAGTGTGTGCCCCTTAAAGATAAAGCAGAAAGATCTAGTTAGGATTAGTACTGGATCTGAAGGTAGTCTGGATTTTCTGGAAATGTAGAGAACCTCAGTGTTTTTTGTGTGTCACAAAGGTCATTAGACGGGTCCTAGGCCATGCTTACTGTCTACCCATTGAAGAACTTTGGGTGGAACTTTTAGACCTCTAGAGTAGAGTAGAACCAAAATGGTGAGTTGGTGAGTCAGTCAGATTCAAGCAATCCTATTTATTGAAAAGGTTAGTAGCAAAAGCCTTCCAGGGTTTACATGTAACCCCCCCCCCCCGACCATTTTCTATGTGCCAATTTTCAAGTGAATGGTCTTCATTAGGAAAATTGGAGGTGTAGCAGTCCAGTGTAATATCTCAAGCCTGGAAGGAGGATTCTGTTAACCCAAGCTTGGCTGCTAACCTCTTAATAAATACAATTGCTTGAATGCACCAATGTCTATTTTTGTGCTTCATTTCTTTTTATACGTAAAAATTAAACGTCTACAAAAGTTGTCTTCGGCCTTTTTGGTGCCACACGAAGCTAAGGGATTGTACAAGTCCTGTGCTTTACTCTTTCAAATGACTGAACTGCCAGAAGTTTCATTATTTTATGTTTAAAAGCAATAATTATGCTCACAGATATGAGATATACTTGAAAATGTTAATGAGCGCACTTATTTATACAATGCAGTTATCAAATAAAAGTATAACTACTGCTCTTTAGTGATATAAATTCAGGTTACGTGATTAAGCCAAAGAGAAAAATGAATTAGTAGATCTATTACTACATATCGGAGACACCTTTTGTAAAGAAAACTGCTATGGAGATGAACTAACGTTACACAGGGGGAATCCATATAGCATATCTTTCTCCAAATTATTTCATTGTTGATTATTTGGTTCAGTGAAATATTAGTGCTTGTCTTTCCCAGTACAACTGACTCCCAGTCTTTGTTATTTAAATATATAGTTGGTAGATTAAAATCAAACTGTCAGACTTTGTCCTTGAACAAAATAAGTAGGCTTACCTGGAATGGTCTCAATACCAGATAATATGGGCTGGTGGTGATGAAGCTGAATTTCTCAAATATTGGAATTTTGCAAATAACTGTGCAAGGGAGAACATGAGATCCCCTTTTTTTCCGGACACCGCCTTCCCTCAGGTCACAGATTTTCTCAGGACTGAGACTTTCCATTACGAGATTTACCTTCTGCTGGTCACAGCTTGCATTCCAATTGCCCAGTGTTGTCTGTGGTCATATTTTTAAAGAAACCTAAGTAGGCTGCCATGGGTAGCCTCTTCTAAAATAATAGTTATTAGGCTTCCATTCTGTCTTAAGCTGGCCATAGACCGCATGAACCCACCGAGCTTCGAATCATGTATGGGCAGGCTGAATGTACCCAAGTTGATCAATCGATCAACTTGAGTACAACCAGCCTGTCGGATTTTACATGCGATTATTGCTAACTAGCTACTAGCAATAATCACTGCGTTTTCCTTTTTTGGCCAGATTGGTCAATGGCAACCAAGCTTTCCCTCATTACAGCTGTTCTTTACATCCACCAAGCACTCCAAATACCCACTTGGTGCTTACAGTTTGGATGCATTGGAAAATGGGGAACTTCAAATGTTACTACACCAGGGAACTTAAAATGTTTATAGAACTCCTATTTTCCCTTTATAGTTAGAAAATGTGGACATAACTGCTTGTCTGTCTGTTTTCACTTCCATAGTGTCTTTTTTAGGGCCGGTTCACACTATAGCGATGTCAGACATCGCATCTGATTCACACCGCACTGCTGTGCAAACCACATGCGATGATGTCTGTGCGATGAAAATTCAGTCGTACAGATTGTATGGCTGAATTTGCATCGCATTCAGACCAAACTCGTGCAGGACTCTACCAGAATCCAATTGCATGGGTGTTCATACCCCCATGCAATCCGAATCCTGTCTGAATTGACAGTTCTCACTGCAATATGCAAACTGATCTGGGGGTGTCATTAACTTTGTATTGACACTCGCAGCATTTCGCATATGGCAATGTGAACCGCCTGCGAAGTCAGGTGCGATTCGGTAACCCACACCAATTTCGCAGGTTTCCCGCATCGCACCAATGTGAACCGAGCCTTACTGTGTAAAGGCAAAAAAATAAATTTGTTATTTTGCATTACTATCAGTCCCGGTTCACACTACCGCGACTTGTCAGGCGACTGGTCAGCCTGACAAGTCGCGGTCCATTCAGTGCTACGGGAACCGTTCTAATAGGAGCGACTCAAGTCGCTCCGACTTGGAAAATAGTTCCTGTACTACTTCGGGGCGACATCGAAGCGACTTGCATTGACTTCCTTTATGTGAAGTCCGTGCAAGTCGTGCCGAAGTCGCGGTGCCCGCGACTTCACAGGTCGCCCCCGAAGTCGGATCGCCATAGTGTGAACCGACACTCAACAATTTGTATATGAAAATGAAAAATAATATTTACATTAACTTTTATATATAAATATATATATAAATATATTTATAAATTTTCTTGCATAAATAAAGTAACACTAGTAAGATAAAATATGTATGCTGACTCCGTATGCTGATACCGTATATCATTTGTAAACCTAGACTGATTGATGCATACCTTATTGTTTTCAGTCGATGAATAAGAAGATTGATATCATTAAAGGCTTGTTTGTGGCATGCAGGTATTCTGAAGCACGTTACATTGCTAGGTAAGTAATTTTCTTAAGCAGGTAAGCAAATGCTTTTTTGCCAATTGATTGATTGATTTTGAGGTTGCAGTGACTTGTAGGCATTGACTTGAGTCTCCAGATAAGATAGTGTGTGATGGGCGTTGCATGACCATCCTCTAGCTTGTTAATGGCAGCAGTGCTTAGATTGAATTTCTCTCATCTAGAGGAGTTAGGAAGCAGGAAATTGTTAGAGATTTGTTTGGGGTTACATGGGAAAAGATCTGTGGAAACATTAACGCAAAAAGAACATCGCTAGTGAGAGAAGTATCCAGCCGGTTTGCTTAATTCCAGAAAGGCTAGTTACCTGGCTGTCTCTGCACTTTGTTTTGGTATTGAGGCAGAACTAGCATATCCCAAGTGAAGTTAGTACCCTGGTGTGCATACTTGCTCTTGGTTATTGACATACCGAAAAGCAGAAGCTATTCAATAAACAAAAAAAAAATTAGATTATAGTTAATGCAGCATACAGGTTTCCTCAAATCTAGATCAGTGTTTCTCAACCTGTTTTCAGTCAAGGCACCCGTTAAAATGGTGTACAATCTTGAGGCACCCCATTCTAAAATGTAAAGCACTAAACAAATAGTTTTACTTAATGCAGCAGCATCCACACACATAGGACATCCAACATTAGAGGTGATTTATTATTACAAATCAATATCCTGTATCTTTGCACACTGGTATTGACTAGTATTCAAGCGTTTCTCTTCTCCCTCAGTCTCTCTCCATCACTCAACTAACATGACCCCAGTGCTGACGGTGAGGTACAGGAGTGGGGCAAATGAGGATGCTGTGCAGGCACCCTACATGGCTTTTATTAACTAATGACATCACTAGTTATTAGGATGCCAGTGGCTTGCCTTCATGGTGCCCAAGGCTGTAATGCTGCACAATATAAACCTTTGGCTTTGTGTAACAAAAAGGCAGGCTTGATGCACCAGCTGGCTTACACTCAATTTGGGGCAATTTGTAGGACTTTCCCAAGGCATCCCTGAGGAACCCGGAAGGCACCCCAGGATGCCCAGGCACACTGGTTGAAAAGGTCTGATTTTAGATGATCGTTATATACGGTATTCTCTCATTCGAGGGATGTTTTATGCACGTTTTCTTTGAAGTATATTACATTGTTAGACAATTATTATATATCTATAACACCGACTGTCTTGTTTTTGTGCTGTTCTCATTATTAGGCTTTTCTGATTTTATTATTATTATTATTATTTTTTTTTTTTTTACATTCAGATCTTTAGGAGGAAAGCTTCGAATAGGATTAGCAGAGCTGTCTGTTTTGGCAGCTATCGCACAAGCCGTGTGCCTTACGCCACCAGGCCAAGGTATGGGCTATTTAATGGGTACATGTAACACGCTCTGTTTTAGAGAGTCAGCACTTCCACTGCTTGATTTCATTGTTCAGATCTCTCTATGGACATGCTTGGGATTTGACATCCTGACTTTATTCAGTACATAATTATGTGATATCCTACTACATCAGTAAGTTGCATACTTACCCCGGTCCTCTTTTATAAAAATGTTATTGGCCTGCAGGATCCTGTCATATGTTTTGAAATAACATCACCTGGTCCTGAAGTTAATGTTTTATTAGTTATACAGTAATGAGGTTCAAGCGTGCTATCCAAATGGCGGAGCGGACAAAATTAAGATCCTAGCTCTTCAAATGCACAAGATTTTTGCGTGGTTTTATGTCCTTTTTTTGTTCTGACAATAGGACCCGCTTCTGTTAGAATACACCGAACAGCAGCTTCTGAACAAGTAGTTTTCCAGCCTTTCCCTTTGACAGATGTTGATATGTCCTTTTTTTGTTCTGACAACAGGACCCGCTTCTGTTAGAATACACCGAACAGCAGCTTCTGAACAAGCCTTTCCCTTTGACAGATGTTGATCAGTCGATTGACTTCAGTTGAGCAGGGCCAGATCAAAATTTGACTGACCCATGCTTAAACGACTGAATTTCGATCAGTGTATGGCCATCTTAACTCCCCTAATGAATTACAAATAAATGTACACACTTTTTTAACTTCTCACAGAAAAGATTTCTTGATGTTTAACATAACTAAGCACAAAAGGGATTTTGACGAACAAGCCAATGCTCATAATACTTAAAATGGTTTCTAAAGGCTTGGGCCTCCATCAGTTCATTGGTAGATAGTCTATAAACTTAAAGAAATCACTGCCTTTTTCTACTTCTCCCCAGAAATGAATACCTTAAACACTTCAGTGCAAGGAAATGCTGTACAATCCTTAACTATGTAACAAAGAACTCTAGGGTGACAGCTAAGGCTCTAGATCTGCAGGTATCTCTAAAACCTTATAGTGTCTGAGTTCATGTTGCTACCATAGGACAATTGTAGCTAATGAGAGGTGAAGGTAGGAGGAAGCTACTGCTGGCTAAAGACTACCTGGATGTTTTGTGCCACTGCTATAGACAGTTGTATACGGAAATATGGAAATAATTTCTGATCAACACTCATGCTAACTTATAAACATGGAGGGCATGCCAAGCTGTTTTCTGCCGAAGAGCCTGGTTGGCTTGCAATCGTTGAGGGACCATTAGATTCCAAGTTTTATGCTGAAATTCTTCATCAGCATGTTGAGGTATTTTTTTGTGGTCCAAAACCCAAAATAAGTTGGGTAAAGCCACAAGACTGTCATCAAGAACAGCCTTGTATCAGTCTCACTGTGGCTTTGTACAAAATAAATATTGTGTTCTGATCTAAAGTTGGCAGTTGAAATGTAAATGTCAGCTGAAATAGTTTGGTACACCATTAACTGGTGTGCAGATATGAGCTGCAGCTCGGAAAGCGTATGGTAAATGTTACTGCCAAGAGAGCAGATTGAACTAGTTAGTAAACCATAAGGGTTGACCTATCTTTTCCATCAATTACCTTGCAAACAGAACAATTTTCTAATTCATTACCATTTTTTGTGTACTGGTGAAGAGTTCATGAAAGAATGTCTTTTACAATGGTGGTTACATTAGTGGTAAATCATGGAACCCCTTAGCAACCTCTGAAGGAACTGTAGCATTGCATGAAACCCTAGCTGAGAAAGGCTGATCCATACTGCTGATGAGAAAAGGTATTAAGCGGTTTATATTTACTAAAATAATTGCATTTCCATTTTTTGTGTACTGTGGGAAGCCAAACATAGTAAATGCAGGGTCCTGGGTTTAGTACCACTTTAAGTCTATTTTATTTATTTCTATTTTGAGTCCAAAGTCCACCTAAGAAATAATACTTACCATTTGCATAACATTTGTGAAATGTTTCCACAGAGTTTCCACCAGCTGTGATAGATGCCTTGAAGGGAATGAGCACAGAGGCCAAAAAATCATGGATTGAGGAGCATGCTTTGATCCTAAAACAGACATTCTGGTTAGTGTCCTATGTAGAACACATTTGGGTCAGTGGTAACCCAAAAAATATTTCATACTGATTGTTGGCAACATTATGAGAATGTTTTTTTGCTTTGTGGGTATAAATGAATTTCTTTTCTATATTGTTGCTAATGCTGATTCTCTCAGCGCATATCATTTCCATTGTAGGCTAATAAAAATAACCGAGTACTGTCTGATACTTTACTCTTTTTTTTTTTTTTTGCACTATTTTGCACTGCAGTCACCTCCAAGCACAATATAGGTATAAATAAAATATAAAAAACTCTGTGTCTTCCACCTGTATCTTTTCACGACGTTTATAGAATGTTGTTGAGTTTTTTCCTGAATCATACTGTATTTGTATTACATATATGAATAACAGTAAATACTGTATGCTATTGTGATCTTATTGTGAACTTGTCAGCTATTGAACACATTTAAAACTACCTGTGTGCTAAAGAGCAAGATTACACAAGGTGTTTTAGAATTGTTGACGTTTATCAAATGTAATGTGGATCTATTTTCCAGTTATATATGTATACAAATGACTTAATAATTCATCTTTTTTGTAATTTAGTGGCTATGTTTAACACATTTGAAATTGTGTTTTTTTTTTTTTTTTTTACTTTTTGTTTCAGTGAGTTACCAAACTATGATGCTGTCATCCCAGCTCTTCTGAAGCATGGAATTAAAGCTCTTCCCCAACATTGCCACCTTACTCCAGGTCTCAGTCCTTCACATAGAAATTCAAATAGTCTGTTACAAGTAAATTTCAGTTTAACCAGAATGCAATTATTTTTTTAGGAGTCCCATTAAAGCCAATGTTGGCACACCCAACCAAGGGAGTTACAGAAGTTCTGAAGAGGTTTGAAGAAGCTGCTTTTACCTGTGAATATAAATATGATGGAGAGCGTGCACAGGTATTTTTAAATACAGAAAAAAAAACACATCTGTGTATATTTCTAAAGAAACACCAGAATGAAATTTCAGTACACCATTGTTTTTTTAATTAAATATCACAGGACACAGAAGAGTTCATTTTCATGACTTATTTAGGTATGCTGCACCCTTCAGGGGAATTCCTTCTGAGGGCAAATGCTTGTTTGGTCCATTCTTGGATGACCTCATCTAAAAGGTGACTGTGGGGAATAATGACTCTTGGAATCCAAGAAGAGTTCCTTTTGTAAGCAACCAGCCTTGGGTCCTAGGCAGAAGGCCAAGTACCAGTTCTGTAAGAACTGGACTAATAAGTCCTCCCCTTTTGGAGACAAATTCTTCACACAGTGAAAATGTTCTCCCAATCATAGGTGGGTGGGGTAATCTATTAGCCTTTGGGCCTCCTGGACTCAGGAAGTCTCAGACAACTGGACTTTTACTGCTTTTTGATCTCTCTGCTTTATACAGTTAAGGTTCTCTCTGGATCTACAAAAAAAAAGGTTTTCTTTGTGGCCTGTATAGACTGCTGTTATAAGGAATCATTATACCTGTGCCGACTAGGGAGAGATCTCATGGCTTCTATCCCAGCCTTTTCATGGTTTCAAAGCCAAACAGGTGCACAGCCCATTCAGGAACTCAACAAGATCCTAAAAATGCAAAACATCTGAATGAAGTTCCCCCTGTCGATGATTGCTTTGCTCCATCAAGGGGATTTCCTGGTGTCAGTAAATATCACTAGTGCCTACATACAAACCCTGATTTCCTAGTCACATCAACAGTTTTCTTCTTTTCGCAGTGGTTGATTGCAAACATTAATTTCTGGCATTACCCTTTGGCCTGTTCACAGCCTCTACAGTGTTTACCAAAGTTTTGGCTCTGGTTCTAGCATTGCTGAGAACATTTGTGGAGTATCTGTTTCTCTGGAAGCAATCAGTTTGAAAACTGATATCCAATTTCCAGCAGATGGTACAAATTCTGGAGGACTTCGGATGGGTACTGAACCCCAAAATCAGCCTTGGTTCTGACTCCATACAATTCAGGTGATAGTACTGCTCTAGCAAGAGAAATGCCTGTCTTTTGAATCCCAGGGCAAGTCCCTGAAGTCGTTGAAAGTTTATTTATTTAAACTTGCATCAAGGTGCTGGGGAAGATTGTAGCTGCCTTCAATGCAGTCCCCTATGCACAGTTTTTCTCTAGAGTGCTAAAGTTTTATATTCTGTTGGCATAGGACAAACATGAGGAGTTCTTGGATCTGCCAATGCATCGGATTCCCACGACCAAGGTAGCTCTGCATCGGCTGACTCACCTACACTGACCTGTCTACATTTGAGTCTCCCCTAAGGGTGCAGTGGACTATTCCATGGATGTGGCATACATCAACCTTTAAAAAGGAACAAGTAGTTACATAGTTAGTGAGGTTGAAAAAAAAAATTAGTCTATCCAGTTCAACTTATGATGTGTGTGTGTGTGTGTGAAGAGAGAATAAGTTCAGTGCTTGCAGTCTTTCCTCATAGCTGATGTCCTCCATTCCCCTAATTTTCTTTGTTGCCCTTCTTTGGACTTTCTCCAGTTCCAGCACATCCTTTCTGAGGACCGGTGCCCAGAACTGGACGGCATACTCAAGATGTGGCCAGACTAGAGTCTTGTAGAGTGGGAGAATAATCACTTTAGTTGTACTTTCCAGTAAGAATCAGACCCGATCTTGTGGGCAGAACTTTGCATCCTGTCCCTCTCTGCTGTGGGCAATCCCAAAAAATTGGCAGATGGACTTTCTCAGCCATCAGCAGCTAAATCTGGGAGAATGGACCCATCTCCCAGAGGTATTCACCGAGATTTGGGTTCTTCCAGATTGACCAGATTTGCTGTACCAGAGTTTGATCCACTACCCTGCTTTACGGCCACTAGCTTTGATGATGTGGCTATTGAAGCCCAAGTCCTGAAGAATAGGGAAGTCTGACTCTATAATCTCTACCCTTTCTATGGTTAGAAAGTTGAGCTATAGCAAAGTGATTGGAGTGAGGCTCAAATTTCATCCCTGACAAGTATGTTTTGAGGCGCATTTTGAGTTTCCTCCAATCTGCTGTGGCAATGTCTCTGGCCTTGGAGTATTATCAAGGGGCAGATCGGCTGTGCCTTTTCAGAGACTTATCTCATCTCACTCCTTGGTTAAAGTGATTGTAAAGTCTTGTTTATGAAGTTGGTTTTGCACAGAGCAGCCTAGATCCTCTTCTTCTTGGGTCCCTCTTTGGCTCTCCTTGCCCCTCCCACCCGATGAGTGCCCCCACATCAAGCAGCTTGCTATGGGGGCACCTGAGCGGAGTCACAGCTCCCTGTATCCATTCTGACACAGAGCTGCAACCTGGCCTTGCCCCCTCTCTCTCCTGATTGCCTCCTGCTGCTGTCAATCAAAATCAATTAGCCAATCGTGCCGTGCTTCTGTCTCAGGCAATGAGGAGGGGAGTCCCAGGCAGCTTAGACACTCCTGCAACATCGCTGGGTAAAGATGGACTGAGTGAGTATTAGGGGGGCTGCAGGGGGATGCTGCACGCAGAATGCTTTTTTTAATCTTACTGCATAGTATGCATTACGTTAAAAAAACCTTCTGCCATTATAATCCTTTTAAAACCTTTGTACAGGGTATCACATGGATGGTTCCATTTGTCTAGCTCCCCTTGTCTCTATGGAACCTTAATGTTATCTGGTCTGTTTTGCAGTCTACTCCATTTGACAATTACCTTGACTTGCAGGGTCTTGGAGGTGGCTGTGTTTTTCTACCAATAATTTTTCCCAGTTCTTTTTAAGGTAAGGTATTGCTGAAGCCTCGGCTGTCCTTTTAATGCAAACCAATAAATCAATTTGGACTCCACATTTATTAGTTCTCCTTTTTATTTTATTTTTTTTCTTCCTGGTATCCTTTTGGGTACTCACTGAAGAGTAGCACTGTCTGTTGCAAGCAGCCTAACCTGAGCCAGGGAGCTCTTATCACTACCTTATATGAACTAAGATATTAATGTCCCAAAACCTCTTGGATGTGTTTTTCTTTGTCATGTTCCACCAGGAGTGTGAGTGCTTCCTGTGGTATTCAACTTCAAGCTTATGTTATTTACATTTGTTAGGCTGCTACCTAGTATTCTCTAAACACTTTAACTCTAGCAGGTAGACATTTATGCCACTGGGGAATGCCAGCAAACAGTCTTACAGGCAGCTTTTTAGTGGGGTTCCCCCCTATTGTTTTTGTCTTTTTGCTGTGTTGCCCACCTCTCATGTTCAGTTTTTTTGGTGTATTATTGTCCATAATTATGACCTCCTCTTGGGGAAAAAACAGCAATACATTTGGGTGCATGTTACATCTGTTACACACCCCCTGACTTCCACAATTTGACAGTTGCTGTCACTTGTTGGGAAGTGGTCATTTTTCAAAATATCAAAACTAGCACAGCTGTGCTGCAAACCTGGGCTTGCCCTACCAATGATGAGGAAACAATGTATTGATTAGTTTTGTTGCTAGTATACAATGCTATTTAAATCACAAATGGCATTCATTATATAATTTGCTACTGTTCTTTTTATCAAGAGAAAGGAAGCGTGAAAAAACCTAATTAACATATCAACATAAATCAGTAGTGACTGATTTGTTTAGTCTTAGTTTTTCTTTTTTCTTTTTGTTTTTGCCATAGATACATATCCTGGAGAATGGAGAAGTACATGTATATAGCAGAAATCAGGAAAGCAATACATCAAAATATCCTGACATAATCAGCAGAATCCCTAAGGTAATAATCGGTTGCTTTTTACATAATGCAAATAACATATATGAGCGGTACAAGGACAGGAAACACTCTGACTCGGGTGATGTTAAAAGGACAATTCTGCAATCCTGCCACTGGTGATTTGTCGAGAGATTCAGCAGCATTCGGGCCAGGGACAAAGCAACATCTTGCTGCATCTGGCTACAGAGGGAACGAATCTACAGGGACAGACAGGCAGCCTCTTTAGTGATTTGTCACTACCGGCAGAATTCCCTGTCTAATCTTGGTGTAAAAGAATGATGTGCAATCCGTTTTATTATGACATGGCAACCTTGAAAAAGGTAGACTTTACTGCAAAGGAATATTGGTGGCAGTAAGCAGAATGAGTCATTTTTTTTTTCTACATCCCTGAGTCGTCCTTTTCCCTACATATTAATCCATGTTGGCTGCAGCCATTTAGCCTTTCTTCTTTGTGTCCAAGGACCCCATCAAGACATTTAGATGTATATGTAACACCGCCATGTCAAGTCTTCCTTGCGTTGTCATTATTGTGCTATACCCTGCAACTGGAACAGCGATTATTCAAAACACTGCTTTTATCAAACTTAAGGCTAAGTTCACCTTTTCCAGAAAATAACCTATGCAGTCAAGGGACCCAAGTAGATAACAAAAATCCGTGTAGCTTTGTAAATGATCAATAATTTGTCATATGAGTAGGCCATCTGGATCCCCTCAAAAGCTTGGCTAAAAAAACTTTGTTAGCAACCACCATGTCCTGCCTTGTTGCTAGGATGTGAAAACTGTTGGATGCTCACTCCCAGGATTGCAGGAGTGAAAAGCAATTGTTTTCAAGTCCTAGCAACAATGCAGAATGCTTGGGGGGTTGCTAACTAGGTGTTTTTAGCCAGCCTACTGAGGGGACCCAAATGGCCTATAAGTAAAATAATAAGGAAGTGTGGGAAGCAAAAAAACAAACTCCCCTCTATGGCTGTCACATTGCTGTATGATGCTGCAGCTTTCCCCCACCGGCTCTTAGCCCGAGAACTGCGCAAACATATGACTGCTAATCGCTGAATTCTTGGTCTTCTCTTAGCATTAGCAGTTAGTGAGTAGTATGGTGAATGTTGATGTATTGACCAATATGCTAACTTGTGACAAGGGGAAACTGTAAAAATCAGTGGCGGCTGGTGAAGTTTTAAGATGGGGGGTGGGGGCGCAAGACCCCGCCCTTCCATTTTGACCCCTCCCATTTCTCAGAAGCCCCACCCCTTATTGACTCCACCCATTTTGTCCCCTGTATTTTGCTTGCGTGAACCAAATCTCCCAATATATCACATATTAAGGGGTCCATCAGTACTAGTATATCCCATAATAGGGAACAGGGGCCCTATTATGGGATATACTGTGAGAGACATCCTATTATGGGATACATGGACTGAGAGTGGCACAAACCCCACAGTACAGACCCCCCCAGCACAAACCCCTCGGGCACAAACCCCGCACAAACAACTCTAGCATAAACCCCACAGTACAGGCCCTCTAGCATAAACCCCACAGTACAGGCCCCTAGCACAAACCCCACAGTACATGCCCCCTTCAATATAGTGACCAGTATAAATGCCCCCTTTCAATGTAGTGACCAGCATACATGTCCCCAATGCAGTGACCAGTATACATGTCCCCAATGCAGAGCTATGCGTGCGTGCCTCCAATGCAGTGACCACCAGTGTACATGTCCCCAATGCAGAGATATGCGTGCGTGCCTCCAATGGAGTGACCACCAGCGTACATGTCCCCAATGCAGAGCTATGCGTGCGTGCCTCCAGTGCAGCCAGTGACCACCAGTATACATGTCCCCCAATGCAGAGCTATGCGTGCGTGCCTCCAGTGCAGTCAGTGACCACCAGTATATATGTCCCCCAATGCAAAGCTATGCGTGCGTGCCTCCAATGCAGCCAGTGACCACCAGTATACGTCCCCCAATGCAGAGCTATGCGTGCGTGCCTCCAGTGCAGCCAGTGACCACCAGTATACGTCCCCCAATGCAGAGCTATGCGTGCGTGCCTCCAGTGCAGCCAGTGACCACCAGTATACGTCCCCCAATGCAGAGCTATGCGTGCGTGCCTCCAGTGCAGCCAATGACCACCAGTATACGTCCCCCAATGCAGAGCTATGCGTGCGTGCCTCCAGTGCAGCCAGTGACCACCAGTATACGTCCCCCAATGCAGAGCTATGCGTGCGTGCCTCCAGTGCAGCCAGTGACCACCAGTAAACGTCCCCCAATGCAGAGCTATGCGTGCGTGCCTCCAGTGCAGCCAGTGACCACCAGTATACATCCCCCAATGCAGAGCTATGCGTGCGTGCCTCCAGTGCAGCCAGTGACCACCAGTATACGTCCCCCAATGCAGAGCTATGCGTGCGTGCCTCCAGTGCAGCCAGTGACCACCAGTATACGTCCCCCAATGCAGAGCTATGCGTGCGTGCCTCCAGTGCAGCCAGTGACCACCAGTATACGTCCCCCAATGCAGAGCTATGCGTGCGTGCCTCCAGTGCAGCCAGTGACCACCAGTATACGTCCCCCAATGCAGAGCTATGCGTGCGTGCCTCCAGTGCAGCCAGTGACCGCCAGTATACGTCCCCCAATGCAGAGCTATGCGTGCGTGCCTCCAATGCAGTCAGTGACCACCAGTATACGTCCCCCAATGCAGAGCTATGCGTGCATGCCTCCAATGCAGCCAGTGACCACCAGTATACGTCCCCCAATGCAGAGCTATGCGTGCGTGCCTCCAGTGCAGCCAGTGACCACCAGTATACGTCCCCCAATGCAGAGCTATGCGTGCGTGCCTCCAGTGCAGCCAGTGACCACCAGTATACGTCCCCCAATGCAGAGCTATGCGTGCGTGCCTCCAATGCAGCCAGTGACCACCAGTATACGTCCCCCAATGCAGAGCTATGCGTGCGTGCGTGCCTCCAGTGCAGCCAGTGACCACCAGTATACGTCCCCCAATGCAGAGCTATGCGTGCGTGCCTCCAGTGCAGCCAGTGACCACCAGTATACGTCCCCCAATGCAGAGCTATGCGTGCGTGCCTCCAGTGCAGCCAGTGACCACCAGTATACGTCCCCCAATGCAGAGCTATGCGTGCCCGACAGAGCAGTGCACTTACCTGGAGGCTGGAGCCCTGTGAGTCATCACGGCGGCTTCTCCCTCTCCTCTTCTCCGGTCTCCTCTCCTCTCCGCTCCGCTCCGCGCAATGCCGGTCCACCGCGTCCAGTGTCCACTCCAGTCAGTGCGGCAGCGTGACTGACGCATGCGACGTCAGCGGGGTCAGGATGGGGCCATGGGATGTCCTGGATGATGATTGGTCCAGGCTGTAGACTGGACCAATCACAGCCAGGATATCAGGAAAGTGGGGGTGTCCAAGCGCAATGACTTGTGCCCAGGTTACGCCCCCAGAAGGCAGCCAATCGGCGCCTCTTCTGGGTCGTAAACCCCCCCCCCCCCATAGCCACCACATAGGCCGGTGAAGCGGCAAACACAATTTTTTTTTTCAAAACTTTATTTGTTCGTTTTGTAATTTTTCTTTTTTTTTTCTTTTTTTTAGGGGTGGGGGGGGGGGGGGCGGCGCCCCCTATGCAAGGGCCGCCACTGGTAAAAATGAAGTAGACCATAGTAGTGTCACTTGTCTGGCTATATGTTTGTGTTAGTTTTGTCAGTTAACAGTTTGACTGAAAAAAAAAATACTTTTGCAAGTTAGGCATACATGTATGTACTAAAAGTTCTAAATAAAGGCTTTTTTTTTTTTATTAGAGTCATATAAATCTATAGAATGCAGAAAAACACGTAATTTGTATAAATGTTACATTTGTCTTTTATTGTTGTAGGTAAAAAAAGACAACGTAAAGTCTTGCATCATTGATTCAGAAGCTGTTGCATGGGATCCACAGAAAAAGCAGATCCAACCCTTCCAAGTACTCACTACTAGAAAAAGAAAGGTTTGTTTGACTTGTATGATTTACACAAAAAAGATATTCGCTTGTATTAAAAATATTTCTAAATAGTTGTTAATAAAATGGCAGCAGCTAAGACTGAAAATGAATAAGTCCTCCAGAATTGCACAAACCTGAGTAAAATGACAAAAAGATTCAGTCAACACTTGCCAAACATGTAAACATTAAACATAAAATTTAGTTCACGCACAGGTATCCAGATCAGTGTCTTCATGACAGGAAATGTATTTGGGGACAGACCCTAACAGGACGGGCTTTTGGAGGGGACTGCAGGGTCGCCTCTTGTCTACTGACTATTTGGGAGGTGTGTGCTTGGGGGAACCTTGGAGTGGTCTTTCTTCGGATTCAATGTCTCCCCAAAACACACAGACTATGGAAACTGGAGGACCGAGGCACATATTTGGGGGCCTCTATGCCCAAACCAGCAATGACTGCTTTAGACACTGAGACTCTGAACAGATGGTAATATGATCAGCTCAAAGCAACCTCATCCTGGGGTCTCCTGATATCTGTTTATGGTGTTGTGTTTAGTGTCTTTTTCCCATTGCGCGCCTCCTAGGTGTGAATTCCCATTGTTAATTTAGTTATTTAAGTCCCTTATTGTTTCTGTTGGCTAATTTGGCTTGCTTTTGGAGGTTCCTACATGATGGGATTAGTCTGGTGTCAACTCTACCTCGTTCTCTAACCTTTGCTTGATGTTTTGGTTAAATATTTGCTTTTAATGTTTATGCGGTGACTGACCTACTTTTTGAAGTGTAAAAAAATCTGTATTTCTGTTCAATAAACAGTTATTTACCTCAACATCTTGTCTGTGGACGATGCTTGGGGTAAAGGGCTTGTATTAGCTCTTGGTCTGTCAATCGCATGTAGTTTAAAAATGCCTCAGACTCCCACCTCCATACACCAGCTCGATAGTCTGGCTCTCTGGATTACGCTGTGGCGTCACTATGCTCTGTCCCTTGACATGTTTTGCCATGCCCACATGGCTGCTTCATATGCTTTGTGTCATATATAGAAAACATATATCAAATGTTTAAACTAAGAAAATGTACTATTTAAAAAAAAAAAAAAAGGTAATTTTTGAATTGATGGCAGCAACATGTTAAAGTTGACACAGGGAAACAAAAAGCTGGCAAAGTAAATCCCTGATTTCAAAAAGTTGTAAAACTCTGTAATCTGGGACCTGGGGAGACCAGTTGCTGGAGTTTTGAGAGAGGAATGTTGTGTCATTCTTACCTGAGCATATCCTGTTCTAAATCCTGGATATAGCTTTCGGCATTGATGATGCCTTTCCAGATGTTCAAGCTGGCCATTCCATATTCACAAATGCAAACCCTCCCCCTTGTACCATCACAGCTGCAGGCTTTTGAACTGAGTGCTGATAACAAGCTGCAAGGTCCCTCTCCTCTAGTTCAGAAAACACAGTGCCCTTTAGTTGCCAAAAATAATTTAAAATTTAGATTAGTCTTACCACAGAGCAGTTTTCCACTTTGCAACAGACCATTTTAAATGAGCTTTGACCCAGATAAGACAGTCGCATTTCTGAATCATTTTCAGATTTGGCTTCTTCTGTGCATTATGGAACTTTAAAGTGGTTGTAAAGGCACAAGGTTTTTTAACCTTCATGTATTCTATGCATGAAGGTAAAAAAAACCTGTGTGCCTCTCCGGGGACTTGTACTCCTGATTGGCTTTTGGCAACAGCAGGAGCCATTGGCTCCTGTTGCTGTCAAGTCACAGCCAGTGAGCAAATCTGGAGATGGAGGGGGCAGAACCGAGCCTCAGCTCCATGTCTGAGTGGACACACAGAGCAGCAGCTCAGCTCGGGTGCCCCCATAGCAAGCTAATTGCTGTGGGGGCAGGAGGGAGGGGCCAGAAGTGCCTACATGGGACCTGAGAAAAGGAGTATCTAGATTGCTCTGTGCAAAATCACTGTCGCAATCATTTTATACACAATCATGTTTCCGACCTGTTTCCAGTTAACCTGATTAGTTGCAAAATGTTCTTCCAGCTCTTCCTTATTAGTACCACTTACTTTGCCAGCAGTCGTTTCCCCTTTCTCTCCTTTTTGAGGTGCGTGGTTGCCATCAATTTCAAACTGTCCTTATTTTTTTCCTAAAAACGGTACATTTTCTCAGTTTAAACATTTGAAATGTTTTCTATTGTGACTAAAATATGGGTTTATGAGATTTGCAAATCATTGCATTGTTTTTATGTAGATTTTACGCAGCGTCCAAACTTTGGAGTTGGGGTTGTGCTTTTGCCTCTCTGTAAAAAAATAATTAAAGGGTCAGTATGACAGTCAGCCAGCGTTATCAAGTGCAGGTAAACCACGGCAACTTCTGTACTTCCCTCAGCACAGGTTTTCTTTAAATGCTAATTATGTGTATCACCAAGCAAGCAGACATACCCCCTACTATAGGCTGATGTGATAGTCTTGCCTTAAGTTGCTTGCCACTTGCTAGGGCCACCCCATTGTGCACTTGTGTAGCCCTGACCACTCTGTGAATAAGGTTTTACTGGTGTCTTTAGGTGATGGACTTGTTCCCTTAAAAAATGTTTTGTTTTTTTAAACCATTCCATTTTTTGCACTCCTGTTGCCATCTTTCATTCTCAACCATCGGAACCCAGTCATTGCCCATGTTACAGCAGCTTTTGTAGACATGCAAAACTACATCTATTTCACACTCCATGACCAGGACAACTCACTTGGTATCTCCTCACCTAGAAATGGCAGATCCCAGGTGCAAGGAATCTGGGACAAAAAGGTAGCATAAAACGTGTTTTTGAGACTACAGGAGCTTAGAACCTCCCCTCAGGGTGACAGTTGTTCCTTTGTCCAGGAGCAAGGTCCTATTATAACACATTTCCCTCAGCAGACTCTAGCTGCCTCTCAGGCACGAACCATAAAACAGTGTAGAGATGGCTGGTCCTGTGCGTCCTGGGTGGTACTCCTATGTTTTATACAGTATATATAACCTGTGTGGGGTTGGGCACTCTGGTGAGTGCAATCTATATTAGAGCTATCCCGGGCACCCTCCTTTCTGTCACGGAAATTTAACTCATGTGGGATTGCCGCATGAAGATTAAACACTCCCATTTATGAACTTTATTTTCTTTATTTATGCATGATTTACTGGAGATATTTTTCACTGTGCATTCCATCACCCACATGCATAGTGGTTGTTTATTAGTCATTGGATTATATGCACATGTCACTTTTGTTTTGTATATTACTCACCTTGCACTTAATCCTTTGCGTATTGTTTGATCCATCAGTTATTGGTGCTGCACTTTTGCATTATTCACTTTATAATATTATTATCCAACACTGAATATATTTCTTTCCCATTCCCCCATTGATCTGGCACAGTATTTGACACACTAATTTGAGTTAATATTTTGCGACACTTCTCACTAGCCATTTTTGGCACCATCCATCTTCATTGCACTTTGTCACATAGTCACTTTACTGGGTTGACCTTCAAGTAGCCCAGACCACATCACTAGTCACTTTCTTATATTCATACTTATGTTATGACTACATGTGATCTATTTATTGATTTGTATTTATGCATAGATTGGTGACTATTGGGTGTGTATATTTATTTTTTATCATTCATTTTTTATCATTTATTTGGTGTTTATTACACTACTGTATTTATGTACCAAGGTGCTAGAATTACCCTATTGTGATTTACTTATGGAGGTTAAGTTTATTTCTATCACCCCAACAATTTTTCCTATACACTAGTTTTTCATCACATACCCATTCTAATCACTTCACCCATTATTTATATATCCTATTTCTGGCAGCGCCAATTCCCTTACCCCTATTTTGATCATTATTTTTGATATAGGCTTTGGCTATATTTGAGGGAGGCTGCATCCTTTTCTTTCCCTTATATCCGTAGCGCGGGACTTCCTTCATATATACATATATAACCGGCATTTCCTATTTACACTGTGATCAGCTATGTCATAGGCTCCTTACCATGATCAGAGATGCGGTGTGTCGGAGAGAAACACCACACCACCGATTGCTGCACTGCACACCCCCCAGGCGTGCACAAGTAGCTTGTTCTGAAGGATGTCATATGGCATCCAGTCAGAATAATGAAACCCCCGCCTTGTCGTCATTCTGCTATACGCCGGGCGGGAAGTGTTTAAGAACATAGGAATTTTGACTTATCTGTAAATGTCTTATCTTTTCAGTACTATTCAAAATGTGGGCCCATGGGTCCCTCCCCTCTGTGTCTTTGTCACACTGGATTTATTGTTAAAATACTGTAATCTAACAATATAGGCAGAGTTATATTAGTACCAGTATAATTTTTTTTTATGTTTTACCCTTATTTGGGGTTGCATCTTTCTGATCCAGACCTTCCCACAATCTTTCTTGACATTTTAGGCTTGATTTACTAAAACCGGAGAGTACAAAATCTATTGCAGCTGTGCATGGTAGCCAATTCGCTTCTAACTTCAGCTTGTTCAATTAAGCTTTGGAAAAAAGATTTTGCACATTCCAGTTTTAGTTAATCAACCCCAATGTGTCTACATGTTTTGTAGTTTATATACGTCTTCTTTCCTGCTGCTTGACATATGCAATGACTTCTAAAATATCTGAGCTGCTGTTATAAACAATTTTAAATCCACACTACAAGGATTACTTGCTTAAAAAATGATATATTTTCTTTTAGGATGTGGAGGCTTCAGAAATAAAAGTCCAAGTGTGCGTGTATGCTTTTGACATGTTGTATTTAAATGGAGAGGTAAGTACTATATTCAAATGAATGGTGGTGACATATGGGAGGCAAAAGACCGTGATTGTTCCCTTGGTCCCTTTCTCCACGATTTATTTTCCCTTCTCTTTCTTTCAGTGTCATCAGTGGTTTTGCATGAATTACTCTCTCTAGCTATGCCTTACCTAATGCCTACTTATGTTTCTGGGTTACTGACTTGTGGTGAATGTGTGAAAATAGACTTAAGGTGAATACCATTTTAATGTTTGCCATCTTCTTCTAGTCTCTAGTAAGAGAACCATTTTCTAGAAGACGCCAGCTACTAAGAGAGTCTTTTCAGGAGGTTGAAGGAGAATTCATGTTTGCTACATATATGGACACCTCAAACACAGATGAAATTTCAGAGTTTCTTGATCAGTCGATTAAAGGTATTGCAGCAAAGCAAACAAATTAATATTTTGCATTCAAAAACACTTGCAAATATTGATTGCTTTTAATATTTTATTTTTAGATTCTTGTGAAGGTCTGATGGTAAAAACTCTAGACCAGAATGCCACATATGAAATTGCAAAGCGTTCTCACAATTGGTTAAAGGTAAATTATTTTATTTTAAATCACATTGGGGTCTATTTATCAAAACTTAAACTGGAATAGTGTGTTTAAATAAAAAACGACATATGGTGCAGTCTGTCAAGCATTAAAGGGTAATTCCACTTTCGTGGGAAAAAAAAAAAATTGCAAATAAAAAAAATATAAAACATCGTATACAGTTGTGACACAAGTCATATTGTAATTGAATGTTATTAAAAAATACCTTTCCTTTTCAATCTGCAGCCGCTATAATTTTCTGAAAATGCAATATGGCAACCTGGAGGTTTTCTGTACACAGAATTTGTACTGAACACGCCCCAGAAACATAATTTCCTGCTTGAGTGATTGGTTTACCAATTTTCCCAGAAGTCTGCCTAAGACTTCCCCTGCAACAAAAATCTCATCTCGTATTTGGTGAGATACTCCCAATAGGAACACGTCTAAAGGGATGCAGGCCCAGCAGATTTCCTCATTAGTGCTCTGCAGCTGCACAGTCGGTGGATAGTTATGAAACCACTCCCAATAGACCCACTCAGCACAGAGGAACAAACAGCGATTTCTTTAGAATATCAAAAGGTATGAATCTGCTACACAGGTTGTTATAATCCTTGCGATGTACATGGATCACCCAGAGGGGAATGTTTTTTTTTTCTCAAGTCGAGTTACGCTTTAAAGTGTGTATAAACCCTAACCCTGAACTACTTTGTGTTTGCTACTTTTAGTCCATTTGCTATATCCGTTCAATAAGTGCAAAAAATATCTGTCTACTATGTCAGAAATTCAGAGCTGTCCTGTGTCCAGTGCTCAGCTTCTGTGTTATCTCAAGGAGAATAATTAGCCCTCCCCATTCTCATCTGGAGACTACAGAATGCTTAGCCTTTATGGGAGTCTGAATATTTTTACAAAAAAAAAACTGGGCAGGACTGACACCAATCCACAAAAATGCTGTGTAGTCCCACATCAGGACTTACAAGTATTTTTCCTGTACTTGCAGGGTCTTCACAGCTGGTTTCCTACTGCGCTTTCTTAATGGGCCGGCTATGGCGAGGGCCGAACTTCTGGCTGAGTCCGCTGCAGCGAACTGAGCTGGAAGTGAGAGCGGGTACCTGTCAAAATCAGGTACCTGCTCCCTCCTCTCCACCCCCCACAAGGTGCCAAATGTGGCACTGGACATGGGGAGGAGGCAGACAAGCAGAGCTTCCCTTTTTGGGTTGAGCTCCGCTTTAAGGCCTATTCACACGGGCATATTGAGCCACCTGTGCAAAGGGCCATCCTCGCACCCACGGGATGCACATGTGTTCTTTGCATTTTTGTGCTGGCACTCCCATTCATTCATGTACAGGTACAGCTGCTGGTCCCAATTTGACAGTCGTGCAGGTGTGCAGCATCACATGCACACTGTCTGCGTACCAAATTGGTAGCAGTGGCTGTGTTTTTACAGTTAATGCATCAATAGATCTGAAAGAGACTGTCTGCACGCTGATGCAGGGAACAGATGTGCATCCCACGCGGGTGTATGGATTGGTACGCTCGTGTGAATGAGGCCTAACAGGGTGATGATGCTATCCTTTGTGCAGTGAAATTGCACAGGACTGTGGACATAATAGTCTTACACAAACAGCCTCCCGAATTACAAACAAGATAGGGTAGGTTTGTTCTTAAGTGGCATTTGTATGCAAGTCAGAAAAGGTACATTTAAGTGTAGCTTCAGCCCCCCAAAAAATGTCTTTCGTTTATTGATGGACACAGCTCTTTATCTTCTTGACCATTATGCTGCCCCCTACAGAAGTAGGACACTAGGCAGGAAAAAAACGTGACTATGCATATGGGGCAATCCCGGGGGGGTATACGCCCACCCTCAGCCATAGGCAATCATTTTTTCTTTTTATGCCTTATCAGGAGGAAGGACCTAGTTCCTTGCTGGGATCTCTGGTCCTAGCAATTTTTTCCTTTTCAATTGAATTTTTTCCTTTTCAATTGAATTTTTTCCTTTTCAATTGAATTTTTTCCTATCTTTATTTTTTTCTGTGAGAATCTATCAACTGCTGGACTGGGTGACGGACTGGATAATCTAGATCCAGAGGTTCCCCCCAGCCTGCCCAGCGAGCACGCGCAGGCCTCAGCTCCGCGCTAAGTCGGCCGCGACATAGCCCCACTGGACGGGGACAGGCCTGCTAGTTAAACATCTCACAAGGGCGCATACGACCTGCCCTCGACCTGATTTGCAGCGTTCCTCCTGGTTGACAGCCTCCCCTCTTCCGATGGAGCAGTGCCCACCCTGTTCCTTGTATGGTAAGTAGCTGTCCTCCCTCTAACCCTGGAGGTTTTTGGAATGGACGTGGGCCCCTCCCTGAGACGGTCGATCCCCCTGGTTCCCCTCCTTCCCATGCAGCGCCACCCCCCCCTTCTCGGTGGTGCGTGGTGCTCTGCGGACTTTTTACCCCCCATAGGACCACACCCTGCTCCCTCCCTCTCATGGGGTGGCCAAGCCTTTTAGGTCAGTCTGGGGTGTCGAGCTGGGGGGGATGTGCGCCGCGCCGCTGGCAACTGGACACATCTGGTGGGGGCTGCCAGGGCCTTCCTTCCTGCTGGGATTGTGTTCAGTGCTTTTGGGGTCCCCCCCCAGAGCCACTAGGCATCAGCATTTTATGGTAGCCTTTTGTGCTGTAGATCGGCTGCCATGTTTGTGTAGCCTCAGTGGCCATTTTCTTGTGGTTTTTCTCATTGAAAATAGCGGCGGCCATGTTTTTGAGGTTGTATGATGGTGATTTCAGCAGTGGGAGCCCCTCCTCATCCCCTAGTGCTGATTCTTGGATCTTTCTCTTTCTGATCGCTGCATGGTGTACAGTTTGCCTGGTGCTGTAAGTGCCTGATCAGTGGGGGTGAGTCTTTGTGGGTTTTTCTCTCACTCTCTCTGCTATAGCAGTGGTAGTGCTCTGTGCTGGACCCTGTGGTGCTGCCAGCGTGGTGGGGGTGTCCCTATCGGTGTTATACACCTTTTTTTTGTGGGTGCCCCTCTAATTGAGTTCCTGAAGCACATTACCCCACCTGATCCCCACTCAGAGGCTGTGGATCCCTCCGGGTCCCAACCATCAATCCATCCATGCACTGATGGCGGTCCTGAAATCCCTTGTGTCCCGGGTGAAGGTGGCTTTGGGCGACGAGCTAGCAAAAAGCATCCCCCTTCCCTGCCTCATCTGTCTCGTCAGATCCTGCATCTGATTCGGCCGCTGCAGACATGGGTCACCCTGCTGAGTCTGCAACCATGCACCTGGAATCCTCTGATAGGATGATTTCTCTATGTCTGTGACCGCGCACAAAAAGGTGCTGGTGGATGCACTGATTGTATCTGTGTGTGAGACCCTAAAGATGGAGGACACAGCTGAAGCTGCGACCGTGATGCAGGTACCCTTTGGCACTCACAAGCCATCCAGAGCGGCAAGGTGTTTCCATTCCCTGCCTGTTTTGACTGGATTGTTGCTAAAGAGTGGGGACGACCAAAGCATCCCTGTGGGGTTCCTATGCGCTTTACTAGGCGTTACCCTTATGAGGAGTTCCTTCTTAAGATTTGGACTGTGCCACCGGTGGTGGACCCTTCGGTTTCCAGATTAAACAAGGCAATCATGATTCCGGTTGAAGAGTACCCGGCCTTTAAGGATCCGGCTGACCGGAAGGCGGAGGCTGTGGCCCGCCATATGTACACCCTGGCTGGTTCGACAATGAGGCTAGTATTCACCAATGCCCTATTGTCACAAACTCTGACCGAATGCGCTAAGCTCTTACCTGGAGGGGTAACAGCTCCCCCCTGCCTTTGCCGAGGTGGTGGACCAGCTGGTCCAGGGGCTGCAGTTTACCTATGATGCCTCTTTGGATGCGGCTCCCCTAGTGGCGCGGTTTTCAGCTTCGGCAGTGGTCCTTCAGCGTGTCTTTTGGCTCAAATGCTGGTCTTTGGATCAGACTTCTAAAAAGGCCTTGACTGATCCTCCTTTCCAAGGAGATGGCCTGTTTGGAGCTACCCTAAATGACTTTATTAACCGGTTGCCGACCGCCGCACGACTATATACTGCGGCGGTCAGCCCCGGCCAGGCAGAGTGACGTATCGGTACGTCACTCGCCTGTCACTGACTTGCGAGCCTATCGCGGGCGGGCGCGCGCCCGCCGCGGCTCGTTCACAGGCAAGTCAGTGCGTGTGACCGGCGGACTCGATGTCCGCCGGCCACACTACGATCGCTCCTGTGAAGGGAGAAAGACAGAGCAGCTTGTGTAAACAAGCTGCCTGTCAGTTCTCCCTGTGTAAAAGTGAAGATCTGACCGTTCTACTATGTAGAACGGTTGATCTTTGCTTTTACACCAATAGCCATGTCCCTACACAGTAGAAAGCACGCCCCTAGGACACACTTAACCCCTCCCTGTCCAATAAAGTTAACCCCTTCCCTGCCAGTGTCATTTTTGCAGTAACAGTGCATATGTATAGCACTGATTACTGCAGTAATGTCACTGGTAACCCCAAAAGTGTCAAAAATGTCAGTCAAGGGTCCGATCTGTCCGCCGCAATGTCGCAGTACCGAAAAAAAAATCGCAGATCGCCGCCATTATGCGTTAAAAAAAAAAAACACCAAAAATGACAAAAATCTTTCTCTTTGTTAGTAAACGCGATAACTTTTGCGCAAACCAATCAAAATACGCTTTTTGCGATTTTTTTTTTACCAAACATAGGTAGCATAAAACAAATTGGCCGAAAAATGTTAAAAAATTTTGATTTTTACTTTTTTTTTTGGGGAATTTCATATAAAAAAATGTGAAAAATATTGTTATTTTTGCAAAATTTACGCTCTTTTTTTGTTTATAGCACGTGATCAAAAAATCGCACAGGTGATCAAATGCCACCAAAAGAAAGCTCTGTTTGTGGGAAAAAAAGGACGTCAAATTCGTTTAGGTACAGCGTCGCACGACCGCGCAATTGTCCGTTAAAGTCACGCAGTAAAAAATCGCAAAAAAACCCCTGGTCCTTTAGCAGCCAAATCCTCCGGGGCTTAAGTGGTTAAAGGTCTCACAGGGGGAAGAGTACTTTTCTTCCACAGGCTAAGGGCAAGAAACCTCGTCATAGGGTCGACTGACAAGGGCTCAAAGCCTTTCAGGGCCTCTTCAGGAGGATCCAAATGAACCTGGCCTGGCAAACCAGGCTCGGGCTTGTCAAGACCAGTTGACAAGGATCCTTTTGTATGAAGATGCACCCTCACCCGTATCAGGGGTGGGGGGACATCTTCCCTGGTTTCCAGATCTGCGGACTTCCCTGATGCAAGACAAGTGGGTCCACAAAGTCATTCGGTCCAGCTAGAAGATCGAGCTTTACTCTTGTCTCCCAGTGAGTTGTTTTCCTTCTGACTTGTTTTGGGGCGGTACAAGACCTGTTCCTTCAAGGGGTGAATGTCCGGTTCTGACTTTAGGACGTTTTCAGGGTTTTTACTCAAACCTGTTCACAGTCCCCTGGAAGGAAGGTAAAGTACGTCCAATCCTTGATCTCAAGGAGCTCAACTGCTTTGTGCGGGTACACATTCCAATATGTGCCAGTCACCAGTGTTTTCTCACTTTGCTGTGGGAGAGGAGCATTATCAGTTTGTGGCGTTATCCTTTTGTCTCGCCTCTGCTCCTCAGGTCTTCACAAAAGTGTTTTTCCCCGGTACTAGCTTTGCTACGCTAATGGTGGATCACGATACTGGGCTACTTGGACGATCTCCTTCTGCAAGAGGAGTTTCCCTCTGCTCTGGTGGAAAACCTACAGATCTCAATACAAACTCGGCAAGTTCGACTGGATTCTGAATTTTTTTTAGAAGTCTGCTCTGGCTCCGCCCACAAAGCTCAACTATCTGGGCCTGACTCTGGACTCGGCCTTAGCCAGGGTGCTCCTATCTCTGCACAAACTTCAGAAATTGCAGGCTGCGATTTGCCTCCTCTCCAACAGATGGTCATCCCTTCGGACTTGCATGTGGGTGCTGGGCCTGATGGTGTTTACCTTCAAGGCGGTTCCATTTGCACAGTTCCATACGAGGTCCCTACAAGGGAGATTCTGACCAAATGGGACAAGACTACAATCTCTGGACCATCAGATCTGACGTCAGGAAACAAGGTGGTCCCTGATATGGTGGCTTCGTACCCCCCCCCCCCCCCCACACCGGCTGGGAAAATCCTTCCTCCCCTTGTGTTGGATAATGGTCAACACAGATGCCAGTCTGTCTGGGGAGGCGTCCTCTGCAAGCATTCTGCTCAGGGGATCTGGATGCTGGAAGAGTCCACACTACCGATCAATGTCTTGGAACTTCGAGCGATCAGACTGTGTCTGGATCAACAGACGGATCGCCTTCAGGGTTGTTCAGTGCGCATTCAATCGGACAATGCCACAGCCATGGCTTATGTCAATCACCAAGGGGGCACAAGAAGTGTCCTGGCGGCTCTGGAGGTAGCCAGCATTCTAAGGAGGGCAGAACAGTTTGTTCCAGCCCTTTCCGCCGTATACATTCCCCGGATAAAAGATTGGCAGGTGGATTACCTCAGTCGGCAGACTTTGGACCAAGGGGAGTGTTCCCTTTATCCGGAGGTGTTTCATCAGCTGTGTCTCCAGTGGGGCACCCCCGAGGTGGATCTGTTGGCATCTCGGCTCAACAGAAAGTTGCAGAGGCTTGTGAATCGGCTAAGGGATTGTCTGGCGGACGCCACAGTCGCGCTGGTGGCCCCGTGGGGCCAGTTTTGGCTGCTTTATGCCTCTCCTTCTTTCGAACTTCTGCCAAGACTTCTACGTAGGATAGAGGCAGAAGGGATTCTGGTCATGTTGGTGGCTCTGGACTGGCCTTGTCTGGCTTGGTATGCGGATTTGGTGCGGCTGGTCGCTGATGTTTCCTTGGAAGCTCCCTCCTAGGGAGGATCTGCTGTCCCAAGGACCGATCTTTCATCCTGCTGTACAGTCGCTGGGTTTGATGGCTTGGCTGTTGAACGCCAGGTGCTGAAGGATAGGGGTTTATCTGAATTGGTGATTCCTACACTGTTGAAAGCTAGGAAATCTACTTCTAGGAAGATCTACTATTGTACATGGAAGACGTACATTGCATAGTGTGAGTCGCTTGAGGTTCATCCTCACTCTTTCTCGATGGCTCGGATCTTAACCTTCCTTCAACGGGGGTTAGTTGGCATGGAGTACCATCAAGGGCCAGGTGTCGGCTTTGGTGGGCTTTTTTTCAATGACCTTTGGCCACACACCCCCTGGTGCATACATTTCTTTAGGGTGTCTGACATATGGTCCCTCCAGCGCGGGCTCTGTTGCCCCCTTGGGATCTCAATTTGGTGCTTTCAGCTCTACAGAAGCCTCCCTTTGAAAATATTTAAGAGATTCCCCTGTTTACACTGTCCCAGTAGGCAGCCTTTTTGGTGGCTATCACCTCTGTGCATAGGGTGTCAGAACTGGTGGCGGTATCCTGTCGTTCACCTTATCTGGGGATTCACAGGGATAAGGTAGTTCTTAGCCCCTGTCCGTTGTTTCTCTGTTTTTCATTTGAATGAAGATATTTTGCGTTCCCTATGTCCCAGGCCTAAACATCCAAAAGGAAATTGCCTTGCATGCCTTGGATGTGGTCCAAGCAATTAGGGTGTACCTGGCAGCTACGGAGTCTTTCAGGAAGTCAGACTCTCTATTTGTGCTCACAGACGGACCTTGAAAAGAGTCGTCCGCTTCCTCTGCGACCATTTCCATATGGATCAGGCAGACAATGGTTCAGGCCTATTCCATCAGTGGTCAGGTTCTTCCTTTCCCTGTCAAGGCATACTCTACTAGGGCGCTTAGTGCCTCCTGGGCCTTCCGTCATCAGGTGTCGGTGACACAGGTTTGCAAGGCCGCCACCTGGTCATCGGTGCACACCTTTACAAAGTTTTTTAAAATGGATGTGTTTGCATCTGCGGATGCTTTCTGTAACTTGTGTTGATTATTGCCTCAAACAGATGTATTAAGGATGGAATCCATTGTCTTGAAAAATTTGAGCAGTATATATACATGTGATTGCCAGAGGATATATAGTATTTTGGGCAGTAAGATCATCTTAATGAGGATTATTTTGCCCAAAACCCCAAGGGGAGAGGGTCCCAGGTTTGCTTTTCTAGTTTTCAGTATTGCATATAAGCGGTTCCACGTTAAGGGGCACATACTCCACCAGCATGTGGGTGATGCACACTCCTTTTTATTGAATGCAGCTGTCCCTGACTAGAGGGAGAGATGCCTGTTCAGCAGAGGGAACCTAAAGGTCTATATGGGGGGATTTGGGATGTATCTCAATTGGCTCTCAGCACTGGGTGTTCACCAAACTGATCTATAGGATGGCGCACCATCGTCATCAAAGGACTCTGGAGGCTTTATTTAAAGCCCTTTTGTCCTTGGTAGGGGCAGCCCTGCAACCAGTAGTCGCAGCTCTAGGAGTGTGCCAAAGCCTTAAAGTTTGGGCCTGCTGCATGATAAGGAGCAAGACCCTGCTTGTGTGGGTTTACTGAGATAAGCGGTTATTTGGAAGATTTCCCACCTGCCCTTAGCTTTTTAGTGGATGGCTTAAAGGACTTGATTTAGCAACTTTCTCATTTAGGGCTCTTGTCACATGCCTCTTTTGATGCGGTCGCTTTCCACCAGTTTCATTACAGGCCCCTCCAACGAAATGTCTTGTCAACCTGTGACAGGAGGGCACAGTTGTTGGACTCCCCAATTAAGTTACATCCTAGAACAAGGCTGTCCTTGGACTGGTGGATCTCTTAACAGATGCTGTGGATTGTAATATAATTTTTCTCTGTCCTGGAATGTCCTGATGACGGACACCAGCCTGGTGGGCTGGGGAGTAGTCCTGCATAATCTCTCAGTCCAGGGGACTTGGTCACTGGACGAGAGGCCATTGCCCATCCAATATCATAGAATTCAGGGCAAATCTCCTTGACCTGCTGCATTTTTTCATACAGCTGAAGGGCCTCAGTCAGACGTCACCACAGTGGCAGCATACATAAATCATTAGGAAGGCAGCAGAAGTCAGGGTGTTCAGAAGGAAGTGGATTGTACCTTGTCTTGGGCAGAGCTGCATGTTCCTGCACTGTCCGCCTTCCCCCTTTCAGATGAGGAAACTTTGGCAGGTGGAGTTTCTCATGTCAACAACTGTCCTTGGGCAGTTGTTCAAAGAGCTTTCTCGTAGGTGAGAAAAATGGATGTGGATCTTCTGCGTCCAGGTTCAAGACATAACTGGTCAGATTTATATTCAGGACTAGAGAACCTTGCATGTTCATGGTGGCTACTCTGGTATATCAGATCCCTGTCCTTCTCACTAACGCGTGACAAAGGACCAGCCAATCTCACACCCCGCTGTCATGTAACAATGCCATTCTCAGCTGCACCCTGCACAAAGATTTTCCAGCTTGTGGGATCACAATCTAGGTGCCAGCAGCCTGAGAGTGATTGTCACTGGGCTAATTAAGCAATTAACCCTTTCAATGCCACCACCTCCATTTGGTCAGAGTGGGAGGAAGCTCTTAATTCTATCAATTATGATTTTAGAATAATCGTCTCTAATACACAATGTCACCACAGCATTTATGCTATACAGTAGCACTTTTCAAGAGACTGGTTCTTTGTTAGCTTGCATTAAGAGCTTAGGGAAAAGGTTAACACTTTTCAAAATAAGGTTTTGATTTTGAAAAGGTCAAAGTTGGTGCAAATAAAATATTTACAGAAAAAAGGTGTTTCAAAGAAATAGAGCCATACAGTGGGGATCGAAAGTTTGGGCACCCCAGGTAAAAATTTGTATTAATGTGCATAAAGAAGCCAAGGAAAGATGGAAAAATCTCCAAAAGGCAATAAAATACAGATTGGACATACTTATGTCAACAAAAGTTAGCTTTTATTTCCCTCATTGACCCTTTCGAAATTACAGAAAACAAAAAAATGGCGTCTGCAAAAGTTTGGGCACCCTGCAGAATTTATAGCATGCACTGCCCCCTTTGCAAGACTGAGACCTGCCAGTGTCATGGATTGTTTCTCAATCATCGTCTGGGAAGACCAGGTGATGTCAATCTCAAAGGTTTTAAATGCCCAGACTCATCTGACCTTGCCCCAACAATCAGCACCATGGGATCTTCTAAGCAGTTGTCTAGAAAACTGAAACTGAAAATAGTTGACGCTCACAAAGCTGGAGAAGGCTATAAGAAGATAGCAAAGCGTTTTTCAGATGTCCATATCCATCTGTTCGGAATGTAATTAAGAAATGGCAGTCATCAGGAACAGTGGAAGTTAAAGCAAGATCTGGAAGACCAAGAAAAATATCAGACAGAACAGCTCGCAGGATTGTGAGAAAAACAATTCAAAACCCACGTTTGACTGCACGATCCCTCCACAAAGATCTGGCAGACACTGGAGTTGTGGTACACTATTCCACTATAAAGAGATACTTGTACAAATATGGTCTTCATGGAAGAGTCATCAGAAGAAAGCCTCTTCTACGTCCTCACCACAAAAATCAGCGTTTGAACTTTGCAAATGAACATATAGACAAACCTGATGCATTTTGGAAACAAGTTCTGTGGACCGATGAGGTTAGAATTGAACTTTTTGGCCAGAATGAGCAAAGGTACGTTTGGGGAAGAGGGGCACAGAATTTAATGAAAAGAACCTCTGTCCAACTGTTAAGCATGGGGGTGGATCAATCATGCTTTGGGGTTGTATTGCAGCCAGTGGCACAGGGAACATCTCACGAGTAGAAGGAAAAATGGATTAAATAAAATTTCAGCAAATTTTGGATAGTAACTTGATGCCATCTGTGAAAAAGTTGAAGTTAAAGAGAGGATGGCTTCTACAAATGGATAATGATCCTAAACACACCTCGAAATCCACGGGGGATTACATCAAGAGGCGTAAACTGAAGGTTTTGCCATGGCCTTCACAATCTCCTGACCTCAACATAATTGAAAATCTATGGATAGACCTTAAAAGAGCAGTGCGTGACAGACAGCCCAGAAATCTCAAAGAACTGGAAGACTTTTGTAAGGAAGAATGGGCAAAGATACCTCAAACAAGAATTGAAAGACTCTTGGCTGGCTACAAGAAGCGTTTACAAGCTGTGATACTTGCCAAAGGGGGCAGTACAAGATATTAACTCTGCAGGGTTCCCAAACTTTTGCGGACGCCATTTTTTGTTTTCTTTTATTTTGAAAGTGTAAATGATGGAAATAAAATCTAACTTTTGTTGACATATTATAAGAATTTTTAATCAGTAATTTGATGCCTTTTGGAGATTTTTCCATCTTTCCTTGGCTTCTTTATGCACATTAATACAATTTTTTTACCTGGGGTGCCAAAACTTTCGAACCCCACTGTACTTCAGCAATAGAAAAATAAGGTAGAATTTAGAGGAAGTAATACTTGCAGCCAATGTCCTGGGTGTTATCAGAGTTCAGTCGATGATCCAGGTGTGATCAGTTCTCTTAGTTTATCGTTCAGCATGTAATTTCGCATCCAGGGATACTAAACGCAGAATATCTCAGATAAACTTGTCACCCAGGAAATACCTGACAACTATCTTCCCTTCTACATGTGCTAGTGTGGTCATGTATGACCTTAAAGAGGAAGTAAACCCGTTTAAAAAATGTGAAAACAAAAAACCTGTAAAGACAAAGGCATAATGAGCTAGTATGCATCGCATACTAGCTCATTATGTAGTACTTGCCTAAAAACGAAGCCCCCTCAGTGCCAACAGGACGGCCGACATGTCCGGCCATCCTGCTTCCTGGATCTCGTCCTCAGGCCATCTGATTGGCCGGGGGCGCGACTACATCACTCCCGCGCGCATGCTGGGATCTGAAGGAACGGCACAGGTGGCCGTTCCTTCAGGGCACATGCGCCGATGACGTCATTGGCTGCATGCACTGTAAATATCTCCTAAACGGTGTAAGTTTATGAGATATTTATAGCACCTATAGGTAAGCCTTAATATAGACTTACCTATAGGTAAATGTAAACAAAAGGGGTTTACAACCTCTTTAATTCGTTAAGTATGACATTTCTGATCCACATATATACTTATTATTAATGGGTCATGTTCCTGTCTGAGTTTATGAATCGTGTGTGTATTTAAGTTTTGAATTGGGTGGGGGCTCTATGATTGCCTTTTATGATCCCCATTAGTTCTGGTTATCCTTAATGGATTTGGTCAAAGTTTTATGATGGGCCTGGATGGAAGAAACCGACATCCTGCCAGGACTCAATTAGCGGGTTAAAGCACTGCACAGGCCTAAGTGCTGGGTTTTGATGTCTCTGAGTTCAGATAATGGATCTTTTGACGTGTAGAAATTCCTTGAATTAAAAGAGGTGGGGAGGGGGAATCGCTCGCCAGGTGTAATTGTTCTGCCAAAGTACAAAAATTCAGCCCAGCGCTCACTCCGAATGGGAAGACTGGCGTGCTGCTCTCCTCAGGCAGGGAACTCCAATACGGGTACATAGAAAAGAAAGAAAGAGGAGGCGCAAACACCTAGTGCATTACCCGTGGTCAATTTGCAAATTGTTTAATAAAAAAATGCCAAATGCATACTCACAGACGTAGAGATAAAAACATGTTAAAAGAATCCACCATGTGTGAACTGGGACACGTCCTTCAGTCAGGACCGCTAACGCGTTTCGGGGGTCAGGCCCCCTTCCTCAGAGCTGGTCTTACCACATGCAGATCACAAATATATATGAGACAGCTCTAATTGCATCAGTTCAATCCCCTTCCCTCCCTCCTCCCCTCAGGGGAAAGAGGGCGGGACCATCCACGGCAACCAGCAGAGGCGGGCCCCACATCGCACACAATCCCGGAAGTGTGGTGACACGGGTCCCAGGGCGCAGAATGGCGGGTGAGCGTCCTGAGACCCGGAACAAACGGCGATCCCGAATAGGAAGCTGTGGACACATGGACACAACAAGGGGAAACAGTTACAATACCGATGCCGCTGCAACATGGAGCAGGAAGACATGGGCCAGCAATCACAGCGGGGTATGTACGAAATGTATGCAATCCCCTTGAATGTTGTAAACCATTCAGCTTACTGCTGACAAGTGCCCACTCTGAAAACACACACACACCAGTAACAACAGTCATCCTAACGTTTTCACTCTTGATTAATCTGCCCACTTAGGCACTCCTCAGGGTGCAGAGCTCTTGATGGGTATACCATGATCTTTCTGACAAAGGTGAGCAAGGGGTTAATTTAATTTAATTTTCTTTCTAGGCTGAGAGAGCCTATATTAGAAGCACTGGATGGTCCCGCCCTCTTTCCCCTGAGGGGAGGAGGGAGGGAAGGGGATTGAACTGATGCAATTAGAGCTGTCTCATATATATTTGTGATCTGCATGTGGTAAGACCAGCTCTGAGGAAGGGGGCCTGACCCCCGAAACGCGTTAGCGGTCCTGACTGAAGGACGTGTCCCAGTTCACACATGGTGGATTCTTTTAACATGTTTTTATCTCTACGTCTGTGAGTATGCATTTGGCATTTTTTTATTAAACAATTTGCAAATTGACGACGGGTAATGCACTAGGTGTTTGCGCCTCCTCTTTCTTTCTTTTCTATGTAATTGTTCTGCCAGACTGTCATGGCTGTGCCACAATGACTGAACAACAGGGTTACTTGCTACAGCTTTTCGTGTGTCCAGTACGGGATTTCATTAGAACCATGGGATCAGTTCTCCCTTTACCTTCTTTCCAAGTCTGACGTCCAGGGACAAAGCTTGTCACACTATAGGGTCTAGTTCATGCTATCAGGTGTTGAAATCCATTGCTGCAATTTGTCAGTCTGACACCCTCTTTGTGTTTCCTGAAGGCCCAAGGAAGGTTCATGCAGGGTCCAAATCTACCATTTCTTGATGGAACCCTCAGCTTATTTCTTACATTTACAGGCCTGAATGGTAAAGCTCCACTGTTTTCAGTGATGGCTCATTGGTGCTTCCTGGGCTATTTTTTGTCCTACTTTGGTAGCTTAAGTTTGTAAAGCTGTTACCTGATCGGTTCATACTTTTTTAAAGCTTTACCAGGTTGATGCTCAAGCCTCTGAAGGCACTACCTTTGTTTGATATGTTTTACAGGCTGCTACATGAGATCTAACCTGCACTGGTTTATTATGTGGAGTCTGTTGGCTTTGTTACTGTGTTGCCCTCCCCTCAAATTTAGTACTTTGGGGCATCCTTATAAAGGGTATGAAGTTACTCTGTCCTGGGATGTACAGTAAAGAAAATGTGATTTGTGGTTTACCTTTCACAGGACCCCCCTTACTTTGTGGTTCAGCTTGCTACAAAAACTAAAGCTTTGCCTAGCTGGGAGGGGTTATACCTAAGAGGGAATTTCCAGTCTTTTTTTGTCTAATCACCTGAGGGTGGCCGCATAACCTTATTGTAATGGATTTAAAGTTACCCTGTGTCCTGGGATGTACTACAAGAAGGGATTTTACAGTTAAACGATTAATACAATTTTTCAGAAATGCCTATCTGTCTTTTTCATGAAGAACAGATGACAAGTAACAAAACAAGTATTAGGCTCTGGGACATTTTTCATGAGGCTCTGGTGTTTAGGTGTGGACAAACGACATAGGTGCGCTGTCCAGGTCTATGAGAAGGAGACAGCTGCTGTGGCTGGACAGTGCTTAAAGGTGCAGCTAGCGGTACATGTGTTTAGGGCAATATGCAACCAAGGACAAATGCTCAGTACGCAGACCGTTTGAGTTTTAAGCATTCATCCCTGGGTACAAGACTGCCTTATGTTTAGGTACCGTTGGCTGCGCTACCCAGCCTCAGCAGCTGTCAGTCTCTCATAGAATTTGACAGGCTTCTGACAGAGGAGCTGGTCGGTGCACTGGTCTCTTCGGCCCACACCTAAATGCCAGAGCCTTATGCACCATGGCTAAATTCCAAGTGGGCATGGGTCCTTTTGAAACAGCAGATAATTTTTCGTCCATTTTCTACCTTTACGCTACTGTATTTAAAGTGACACAGGGAAACTTTGCTCGGATGATCTCCAACTGTCACACTGCAGCGGAATAAAGTTGTAGCTGCAGCAGCCGGCACCTCTGCCCACACAGGTGGGAGGCATCTATGGCCCCCCCCCCATGAGAAGAACAGGTGTCCTGTAATCATCTGGAGCATGGCATCAGTACCAAGGCACTGACCAGCTGGTGGGATTCTGCCATTTCTGGGGTTCCGGGGAAGCCCTCTGGATACCAGTTTTTCATACACAGAAGTTACAAATCCGATTGGGTGTTTGTGCCAGTCCGGTGGATTAATGCTTCTTGGAATCCATGAGCTTTGAGCCTGATACACGAGAGTGGGGGGGCATGGTCAGTTGGTGAGTGTTCCATCCAGCTATTATCCTGGCACGCTGGTGGTGTAGAGTGGGGGGTTCCACCTAATATCACGGATTATTTCTGCTCCTTGAAGATTATTTGCATATATTTTAAGTTCATGGACTTTATGGACTAATTTTGTACTGAGAACTGTGCTATAAGGTCACTTCATATGTTTTATTATAAAAGGTCTTAGCCTTTGCACCAGGTTTGGGAATAACTGTGTGGTGGTGAGGGGTTCCCACCATCCTTGCGCTACTGTTATTTATGATATATATGTACTTTTATTATATACATATCTAATTTCATTCATTTCGTTGTATTTAAAGATTGTTGTTAACTGTCAATTTGTTTTCTTTCTAGCTCAAGAAAGATTATTTGGATGGTGTAGGAGACACTTTGGATCTGGTTGTTATTGGTGCTTATTTGGGGAAAGGAAAGCGTACTGGAAAATATGGAGGCTTTTTACTGGCATCATATGATGAAGAGAGCGAAGAATATCAAACCATTTGCAAGGTTTGTCTAATATTATTAAATATGTACCTTCCGGTTTTAAAAATGATTTTTCTCTATCGTTCATTGACAGACGCAGCTCTATATTCTTCTTAACCATTGGGTTATTCTGCCCCCTACAGGAGTAGGACACTAGGCAGGGAAAAACCTTACCACGCCTATGGGGCAGTCTCTGCAGGCATACACCCAATCACTCTGCTATAGGATTCAGTTTGTTTATGCCTAGTTTAGGAGTAGGACCTAGTTCATGGCTGGGACTTCGGTCTTAGCTTTATTTTTTTATTTTAACCACTTGCCGACTGCCTAACGACGATTTACGTCGGCAGTCAGCCCCTCACAGGCAAAGTGACGTGCGTTGCTAGCCTGTGAAGCTCTAGGGAGCGAGCGTGCGCCGCTGGAGGCGCGCTCTCGCTCGCTCACGGACCCCCACGCGAGTGACCGGCAGACCCTGATGTCCGCCGGTCACTCGCGATCGTCGGTTACACCGGGAGAAAGGAAGGCAGCTAATGTAAACAAAGCCGCCTGTCATTCTCCCTTGTGTAACAGCAGAGATCATACGGTCCTGCTATGTAGGACCGTTGATCTCTGCTGTTACATCACTAGCCACATCCAATCACAGTTAGAAGCACGCCCCTAGGGACACACTTAACCCCTACTTCTCAAATAAAGTTAACCCCTTCCCTACCAGTGTCATTTTTACAGTAACAGTGCATATGTATAGCACTGATTACTGTAGTAATGTCACTGGTACCCCCAAAAGTGTCAAAAATGTCAGTCAAGGGTCCGTTCTGTCCGCCGCAATGTCGCAGTCCCGCAAAAAAAATCGCAGATCGCCGCCATTACTCGTTAGAAAAAAAAAAAAACAATAATAATTACAAAAATCTTTCCCTTAGTTAGTAAACGCAATAACTTTTGCACAAACCAATCAAAATACGCTTTTTGGGTTTTTTTTTTTTTTTACCAAGCATATGTAGCACAAAACAAATTGGCCTAAAATGTTAAAAAATTTAGATTTTTAAATTTTTTTGGGGGAATTTCATATAAAAAAAAATGTGAAAAATATTATTTTTGCAAAGCGCATGATCAAAAAATCGCACAGGTGATCAAATACCACCAAAAGAAAGCTCTGTTTGTGGGAAAAAAAGGACGCCAATTTAATTTGGGTACAGCGTCGCATGACCGCGCAATTGTCAAAGTCACGCAGTGCCAAATCGCAAAATAGGCCCTGGTCAGGAAGGGGGTTAAATCTTCCGGGGCTTAAGTGGTTAAAGGTAACCCTTGTTAAAAATTTAATTTTTTAGCTAGTTATGTTTCTGAGAGAACTGCAATCAACAGCCGGACTGGGTTTCGGACTGGATATCCTAGATCCTTAGGGTCTCCCATTGTGGCCAACACCTTGCCGGGACACACACGACCTGGTTCGACCTAAATGGCAGCGCGTCCCTTGGCCGTCGGCACCCCCACCCCGAGTGGAGAGGTAGTCTGTCCGGAGTGGCACCTACCCAATTGTCGTTGGTATGGTGAGTAGTGTCCCCCCATTCCATTTTCCCCAGCCCCTCTTAACAGTCACGGTGGTCTTTTGGCCCCAACCTACCTCCATGCCCCCCCCACCTTCCTGGGGTTAGATGGGAGCTGGCTTTGCCACCTGCTCCAGTAAGGGTGGGTGGATGCGGTTGTTGCTGACCGGGCTGTCCGGATCGCACACGGGGGTCTTTAAGCAAGTTCTCAGCCCCCTGGGGGTTAGTGGCTGGGGCAGGGATGTCCTTTGGGCTCCCTGCAGTGGTTATAGGCTTGGGGAGAGCGGATGTTTATTCATCTGCAAGTCTGCACCTCGCATGTCTGGGTCGGGCTGAAAATTTAGTCCGCAGCTTTGCGGCCTACTCGCGGCTGTCCTGGTACCTGACCAAGCTGATCGAGATGAGGTGCCTGACCAAGCTGACCGATGGATGCCTCACGTGGCTGAATCAGGCCAAAAATTTAGGCCTCGGCTTACGGCCTACTCACGGCTGACTGAGCTGGCTGAGCGCTTGACCAAGCTATCCGGGCGACTGACCGAGCTGTCCGAGCTCCTAACCGAGCTGTCCGAGCTGATGATCAAGCTTGTAGAGCTGACGGCGGACTCGCGACCGTATAGGGCCCCAAATTTAGGCCGCGGCTTTGCGGCCTACTCATGGCTGGCTGTCCAAACTGCTGACTGAGCTGTTGACAAGGCTGTTTGAGCTGCTGACCGGGGTGATAGAGCAGCGGATGGGCATCCCCCCCCCCCTCAGGGGGGTGGATCTATGCACTGCCTGGCGCCCTCCTTGAACCAGGGGGCACTGTGGGGGCATTGTTGTGTGGGGTTACTCTGCCTGCGTCACAGCGGGCCCCCTTTCCCCTTTATAGGGGGCTATGTCCTTTTATGTAATTTATGGTGGGCGACCCTTAGGTCTAATAGGGGTTGTGTGGAACTTTAGCCGGCGTCTCCTTGCGGGACTGCGACCTCCCCTTCTTATGTTCTCAGAGTGAGCTTAGTATATAGCAACTCTACTGAGTCTGCGTCCACGCACTTCGGGTGCTCTGCAGGGAGGATGATTGCCTTTTAAACTGCGCATGCAAGGGCGCTGGTGGATTCACTGGTTGTATTGGTGCAGAAAATTGGTAACATGGGGGGGCGCAGATCCTCTTAAAGCGGCAAAGCTACTCCCTTTTTCCACCTACTGTGACAAAATTGTCGCGAGTCAGTGGAGTTGTTCTAAACGCAATAATGGTAACCACACATGGTGTGGCTAAAGAGCTGGTCTGCGGACCAGGCTTCTAAAAAGGCTCTATCAGATCTCCCCTTTACGGGGGACCGCCTATTTGGGTCTTTGTTGGATGAACTGATCAAAGGACTCACAGGTGGGAAGAGTTCTCCTCTTCCTCTATCCACTAAGGGCAAGTCACCGCGCAATAGACTGGGCCCTTATTTTTTAGCACGCAGGCGACCCCTTCGTGCCTTTGGCACGCAGGAGAAAGGACCTAAGCCATTTAGGTCATCTTGTGGTTCCACAAAGACTTGGTCGGGTAAGCCGAGAACAGGCCCCTCCAGATCTGCGGACAAATCTCCATCTGCATGAAGGGACGCCCTCACCCATATCTGGGGTGGGGGGACGTCTTTGGTTTCTGTCCGGAACCAGGGACCTCCTTGATTCAGGACAAATGGGCCCACAAGCTTCTCCAATTGGGTTACAAAATCAAATTCAGGTCCTGACCGTCGGACAGCTTCTTCCTGTCCAATCTACTCTGTCTTCAAATCAGTTAAGGGATCTACGAAAGGCGGTACAAGATCTGCTGCCACAAAGGGTGATTGTGCTGGTTCCCTCTAAGGAATGCTTTCAAGGGTTTTATTCAAACCTGTTTACTGTTCCCAGAAAAGAAGGGAAAGTGCGTCCAATTCTGGACCTCAAGGCTCTGAATCGCTTTGTGCGGGTACAGAGGTTTCGAATGGAGTGAATTTGCACGGTAGTGGCGTTCCTACACCAAGGGGACTTTTTTGCCTCTATTGATATCGAGGATGCATATCTGCACATCCCAATTTACGCTCGACACCAGCATTTTCTTCGCTTTGTTGTAGGAGAGGAAAATTATCAAATTTGTGGCGTTACCCTTTGGTCTCGCCTCCGCCCCCAGGGTCTTCTCCAACGTGTTGGCTCCGGTATTGGCATTACTGTGACAGTGTGGGACTGCGGTACTATGGTACCTGGAGGATCTCCTCTTCAGAGCAGACTCCCATTTAGTTCTGGTGGGCGATCTGTCAATCGCTGTACGGACTCTTGCAAGAGTTCGGTTGGACAATCAATTTCAGAAAATCTGCTCTGGTCCCATCTTCCAAAATTATTTAACTGGGACTGACTCTACTCAGCCTCTACGAGGTTGTTTCTTCCCCCGGAAAAGCTGCAAAAGTTGCAGAGGGTGATTCGGTTGCTGTTATCCAGCACACTGTCCTCATTGGGTACTTGCATGTGAGCTCTAGGCCTGATGGTGTCTACCTTCTGGGCAGTTCCGTTTGTTCAGTTCCACACGAAACTTCTGCAAAGGGGTATTCTTGTCAATTGGAACAAGGATCCAAAATCTTTGGAAAATCTGATTTGGTTGAGTCAAAACGCAAGAAGTGCTCTTCTGTGGTGGCTCCATTCATTGGTCCTGCGTCAGGGCAAGCCCTTCCCTCCTTTCTTTTAGATTGTGGTATCCACGGATGCCAGCCTGTCTGGCTGGGGGGGGGGGGGGTGAGTACTTGGAGAGCTGTGTGTCCAGGGGGTCTGGACTCTGAAAGTCCAGACTTCTGATCAACATTCTGGAACTCAGAGCAATACAGCTTTGCTTGAGTCAATGGACAAATCGTCTGCGGGGTTGTCTAGTTCGAATTCAATCAGACAATACCACGGCCGTGGTTTACGTCAATCATTAAGGGGGCACCAGGAGTGTCCTGGCAGCCCGGGAGGTGGCCGAGATCTTAATATGGGCAAAAAATTTTGTTCCAGCCCTCTCCGCTGTGCATATACCCGGAGTGGAGAACTGGTAGGTGGATTACTTGAGTCGGCTGTCCTGGTTTTCTCCCACCCCTCAATACTGCTTTGGGACATCCAATAGTAATGAAGTTATGGAGCTGCGT
This sequence comes from Pelophylax lessonae, assembly GCF_965119305.1. Taxonomy (NCBI): domain Eukaryota; kingdom Metazoa; phylum Chordata; class Amphibia; order Anura; family Ranidae; genus Pelophylax; species Pelophylax lessonae. The sequence goes on from NC_138779.1 coordinate 120,073,120, forward strand.
CTGTCGAACAATAGAGAAAACTGGATTTTTGTAAGAACTGAGCGCAAAATTATTTGCTCTAAAGCTTGATGCAGCACCCGCCCCTCTGCTTTGTATGGGGTTTTTTTTGTCTTCTAAACACTGCTTGCAACAAAACTGCAATCTGAAGCAGAGTGCGTGGGGTTATGCCTGCAGGGACAGCCCTCATGTGGGTGTGGTGAAGTTTTTTTTGTCCAGCCTAGTGCCTATTCCTGATTGGAGGAGCATAACCCAGTGGTAATGAATTTATGGAGCTGCATCTGTTGATGAACTTCAGAGAAAAGGATTTTACTGTAAGTTCTTACAAAAATCCAGTTTTTACACTTCTCCCAAGCTGTTGGTTTCTAGGCCGTTTTTTTATTTTCCACTTTGTTTCGAGGCCTGTTGCTGCTGTTAAGTTGCCTTTTTGCCCAACCATTTGGTTATTGTTTGGAGAATGTGTCTTCTAATGTACTAAAAGGATAATTCCATATCTTGGAGTACACTACTCGACACTACTCTTTGTGATTTCACTATTATTGATAACAAAACTGAAGCCCCATGGTTGAGCTGGGTTTTTCTGGGGAAACTAGGGGGCGGTCTAAACAAAGCTTTTCCCAGTGTTCAGTCACCAGAAGGTAGTGGCATATAACCCATGGTCTATTCCTGTGTCCTGTACTGTACTCCGAGATACAACATTTACAGGTACATCAAAATTTCAATCAAAACGTGTTTCCACATTTACTGGCTTGAATCTGCAATGGTTTACATTTTTTTTAAATACAGTGCTCAGTCATACAGCATAATATGTAAATCTGAGGCTTTTTTAGCATTGCTTTAGCTGGCCTGAAATTGCTTAATAAATGCCCCTGTTAGACCTCTCCCTCCTGACATCCTTCGTTCGAAAGATTAAAAAAAAAAGAGTTTTTGATTTATCAGATACAGCCACTGTTTAGGTGTTTTTGCGGCCAGCTGTAAAAACACAATAGGCACAGTGGGAGAATCGTCCATGGCAGACAAATATAAATGTATAGCCAGTTTTTTCTCTTGTTAAAGCCACAGACATGGGAATGTAGTGGATGAGGAGTTTTACAGTTCATCCAAAGTCAGAATTTTTTACATTTTTATATTTTTCCAATTTTTTTTAGTTAATAAATGCTAAATTTAGGTTGTTTAAACAGTCCCAAATGTTTGGGACTGGTAATATTTAATGTTAAATGACTTCTGTATGAGAACTTGAGACTATTCACTAAACATGATCTATGCCACATTTTAAAAATAAATCTGCCGACCAGTATAACTGTATATATCTAATAACATAAGGCGTTTCAAATGTTCAAAGTTGTGCTTATTTTATCAAATGTCTTGAAGAGAGCCATGGCTGCGATCCAGTACTGGAAGCTGCCATTACCCAACTCCAAGAAGCAGTGATATTTCCTGAGTTGCATTATTCATAGTGACCTTTTCTACCCTGGAAATATTACGGTTTCTAGAAGTCAGCTAAAGACAGCTTACAGTGTTCAAAGGGATCCTCCTCTGTATTGTGGAAAAATCTCTATCATTACTATGGATAAGCCAGCTTTTATGTCATCAGGCATCAATAACGCAAGTTTGCAAGGCGGCCACTTGGTCGTCGGTGCATACCTTCATGAAAAGGTAGATACTTTGGCATCTGCAGATGCTTCTTTTAGCCGTAAAGTTTTGCAGGCTGCTGTTTAAGAGGGGCTGTTCCCTCTTGAGGGTTGTTTTTCTTTGAGAGGGGCTCCTGTGATCTGGTTAAGGGCTCTTATGTTTAGCCTTGGGTTATTTTTCCTACCCCTCGTTTTCCTTTTGACACTGCTTTTGGACGTCCCAGTAGTTATCATTTATGGAACTGATTATCTAGAGCAGAGAGAGGGATTATATACCAAGCAGAGGACGGCCCATTGGCGTAGCCAGGTGTTTTTTGTTCTGCCAAGTCCTAATCCTGGAGGAGGCAATATAACCCAGTAGTTATGATTTATGGAGCGCTGTGTCCGTCAAACTCAGGGAAATGGATTTCACGCTAAGTACAAAAATCCCCCTTTTTTTTATGCATGCTTAAAAGAGCTAATGGACTGCCTGGGAAAGTATGCAACAGTAGCTGTGTGGCGCCCCATGGGCTGTACAGCATAGATTTGGCAGAAACATGGTCAAATATAAAATCCTAAAGTGGTGCTGGTAAATTTGGGAGTTAACTTAAAATATACATTTAACCACTTGCCTACAATGCACTTTGACCCCCTTCCTGCCAAGGCCAATTTTCAGCTTTCAGCGCTGTCACAATTTGAATGACAATTGCGTGGTCATGCTACACTGTACCCGTATGAAATTTTTATCATTTTTTTCACACAAATAGAGCTTTCTTTTGGTGGTATTTAATCACCTCTGGGTTTTTATTTCTTACAAAAAGAAAAAAGACAGAAAATTATGAAAAAAAAAAGTTTATCTTTTTTTCTGTGAGTAAATTTTGAAAATAAATAACTTCTCCTTCACTGATGTGTGCTGATGAGGTGGCACTGATAGGCTGCACTGATAAGGTGGCACTGATGAGGTACTAATATGCCGCACTGATGGGCACTGATAGGTGGCACTGATGAGCACTGAGATGTGGCACTGATGAGCCCTGATGGGCAGCACCATCAGTGCCCACAATCAGTGCCCATAGTGCTGCCAGTCAGTGCTCATCAGTGCCTAGATGAGCAGGCACTGATGGGTACTGACTGGCAGCACTGATTGCGGGCACTGACTGGCAGCACTGATTGTGGGCAGTAATTGGCACTTTATTTACATTTAGTATAATCAGGGCACTGATGATCAGTGTCCTGATTACTTGTAATTGTCTCCCCTATGAGGAGGAGCCGCTGATCGGCTCTCCTCGTCTCACACTCTGACAGTGTGAGGCGAGCCGAATAACTGCACTTCCTCATTTACATGTGACCGGCTGTGATTGGACACAGCCGATCACACGGGTAAAGAGGCATGTCATTGGTCGTGCCGTGTCTTAGCAACACGGTGTGGCCACGATCATTGCTCCGCGTACCCCCTGGGCTCCACGAGAGAGGCTGTTCTGGTGCGCTGTCATATGACGGCGTCCCAGAACAATAGCTGCACTGCTCTGTCGTCATTTGACGGCAGGCAGGTAGGATGTGGTTAAACAAAGTATCCTTTAAAATGAATTTGTGAGGCCCAAAAAATAAAAAGTCCCATAGCAGGTCTACCGAGCTCATTCTAGTTTCACTACCTAGTGGTTCTTTGATCAAGAATAACTGTGCAGGACGTACATTCTGGCTTCATTTGCTGCATGGTTATTCTAGATCCAGTGACTCATTAGTTAGTGCCCGGATGTTTAAACATATAAAAGACACATAATAATGCGTCTGTTCAGTAAATTAATTTTTTTAAAAGCAGCCAGTGTAAGTACCTGAATTTGACTTGTCCGCAACCCACTTGTAGTCCTTGTTCAGCAGAGCTCAGACTGGGAGTGGAAAAAGCAGCACAAGTAGCCCATCAGCTATGCCGCACTGCTCATGGTCTAATAAAGGGCATTCTGATCAGAGGAGAGAACAGTGATGGAGATGAGCTTATCAGTCAGCTTTTCCTTTCATTGTTCAGTTGCAGATTGGGGAACTAAAGACCTGTAAGGGTTACTTAGGTGCAATAGATGTTCCTCACTCAGGGCTGTGCTGTGTCATATAGAGCTTTGTAAATTTTAGGATTGAATAGACAGAAATACAAACCCTTTGGTAAATAAAAAAGCATGGACTTCAGCTTTAAAATCAAGTTAAAAATAGTGTCGTCTTATTTGATTTGGCCTAGGTTTATTTCATATGATATTTAAATTCTACATATCCATATACAGTATTTGTATTCTAACTTTTTGTTTTATCATAATGTACTAATTATGTTTTTTTTTTTTTTTTTTTTTTTTTTAAAGATTGGAACCGGGTTTACAGATGAGGATCTGGAAAACCACTACAATTTTCTTAAGGTAATCCAACATGAAAAATTATGGAATGCTTTTCTGAACTTCACTCAGGGGAAGCAACTAAGTACAGTTAGGATGTCTTTGGTAACAATTATAAAAAGTTTTCAGAGATCATTTACTGCACATACCCTAACACTTTTTCTTCATAAATCTTCATTGTAGGACCATGTCATTGATGGACCACGCAGCTACTACCGCTGGGACAGTGCAGCACAGCCAGATCATTGGTTTGAGCCTGCGCAAGTTTGGGAAGTGAAATGTGCAGATCTTTCAATCTCTCCAGTTCATAAAGCTGCAGTGGGACTGGTATGCATTTTGTTTAATTTGCATAAGGAAAGATCAGAAATGTATATGTCTGGAAGATTCACTTAGCCCCCTCTTAGCGTCAAAGGAATTAGCAGCAAGATATCTATGCACAGCTGGACTGCCAGGAAGGGCAGCAGCGCTTCTGGCAGGGAACTTCTCTTTCTGGGGAAGAACCCAGCTCTCCTAGGCTCCAGACTATTTATGCCCCTTCCCAGCCATCTTCTGGGCACTTTCCCCCAGGCTTGGTTGAAACTGCATAAATACCGTCATGGACAAAAATATTGTCACCCTTGCATTTTTGTCAGATAATGCACCACTTTGCCCAGAAAATTGTTGAAATTACAAATGTTTAGGCATTCTTATGTTTAGTTCTTTTGTTTGTATTGATATGACAAAAAGATGAGAAACAAAAAGCCAAATCTGACACATTCCAATATCTTTTGCCATGACTGTATTCAGGCTGCTCGTTTGACTCTCCCACCCACTATATTCTGGAAGCCTCCAGAAGACCGCAATCAAAGCAATTAAACTTGCAGCATGCAGAGCAGACCACAGCATAATCCTAGAACCACATTTGCCTAACCTAACTAGCAGGGAGGATGCCACATGCATTACCACCAATGAAAGAATACTGGATTGCTAACATCAATGCTACTATCCCCCAAAGAAATATATCTGTACTCACAGTGGCTTGCCCAAAATATTGTATAAGTTTGGGATGGATGATGCAAAGTGCAATTCATTCACTTGATCTTATTCATAATTTGTATTGATATATTCTCTTTAATATGTATTTTTATTGAGAAATGAGCAGAGGTATTAGCTCAGCTGAAGACAAACCTAGCAGTATCTTTGCAGTCATTGTTAACACAGTGTTACATCTGGCTGTGTCACGTGTAACAGAAAACCTGTTTTATAAAGTTTGCATGCCATGCAAATAGGATTTCTCTGTCGCTCATTGACAGACGCAGTCCTCTTGATTAATATCAATTGGGTTATACTGCCCTCTACAGGAGTAGGACACTAGGCAGGAAAAAATGTTCCGGCCACACCTTAGGTGCAGTCCCAGGGGGTATATCCTCCCCTTCCTGCTACAGGATGTTAGTTTTTTTCTGCCTAGTCAGGAGTAAGGACCTAAGCTCCTTGCTGGGATCTCTGGTCCTGGCAAGTTTTGTTAGAGAAATCTTTTTTTATTTAGCTTTTTTCTCCAGTGTTGTTCCTGTGAGATCTTCAAGCAATTATGTCGGATCTGGGCGACGGGCTGGAAGTTGAGGTCCAGTGGTCACCCCAGCCGGCCTACGAGCGCGTGCAGACTCCAGCTCCGCGCTGGGTCGGCCGCGACATATTCAAGCAATTATGCTGGAGCTGGGCGACTGACTGGATGTTGAGATCCAGTGGTCACCCCAGCCGGCCTACGAGCGCGTGCAGACTCTAGCTCTGCGCTGGGTCGGCCATTGGACAGGGACTGGCCCCGCGAGTTAAACGCTCACCAGGTCACCTACTGCCAGTCTGAATCGGAGTCGCGGCGTCCGTGTTGGCCGACAGCCCCCACCTCGGTGGAGAGAGGTTCTGTCAGGAGTTGGTGCCCGCCTGTTCCGGTATGGTGAGTAGAATGTTCCCCCTCTCCTTCTGTCGGGTGCCCCTCCGTGGAATAGTCGGACCCTCATGATCCCGGGTTCCCCTTTATCCTGTGTGACACACTCCTCCTATCTCCCCCTTGCTAAAAGATGGGTTGGTAAGTGAAGTATACCACTCCAGGAGGCTTGGTTGGGCAGCCTATTGCATTAGGGTGTGCACCCCAAAGTTTAAATACACATAACATGTGTTTGCCTACATGTACATGTAATCTGTCACTGCAAGGAAAGCCTGCATTATATATAAGGTTTGAGGAAATAATCATGCAGATTATCAAGCACCGACCGATCGGTCGGATGTCCCCTGTATGGCGGCGGCAATTTTTGATACACCCAGCTTCGCTTGGCTTGAGTGCTGAGCAGCGATGGGAGTGCCGGAAGGCGTGTAAGGGGGAGGAGCCCCTCCCCTTGGCCCGAGTAAATCGATCCAAGACTTCCTGTTCTGTAAAGACAGCGCTGAGAGCAGTCCTGTAGGAACTTCTGTGCATCAGGTGGTGAGCCTTTGGGGGTCGTTCTTCTCTCTGTGAGGGGTTTCAAAGCACGTGGTCACTGAGGAGCGCTGTTGCGCTGGGGGATTGCTTACAAAAAAAAAAAAAAAGTTTTTTCTTTTTTAGATTTTGTCATTGTTTGCTGACAGGTTTTCCTGGCTTTGCCATGGACCCTGCTATAAATGTATTCCCAAATGATCCACTAGAGGTGACCACGGGACCCTCCAATTCTCCCCTTACTATTAATGCACTTTCAGCGGTTTTTGAGTCTTTGGTATCCCGGGTGGAGGTGGCCTGTCAGGGACGGGGGGGGGGGCTAAAGAGCGAACCCCGCCTACTCCTATCTCATCTGACAGATCAGATACGGATTCGGAGCCTGTCGCTGCTGCTGCAGGTTCCTCCTCTGGGACTGTTGTCTCAGGTCCCGTCTCCTTGGAGAGTGAGGATGACGTTTCTACCTCCGCCAGATCGCAAGATGTAGCGCTGGTGGATGCACTGATTGTGTCTGTCCGGGACACCCTAAGACTTGAGGTTACGCCGGCGGAGGCAGCTGATACTGAAATTGTTTGTGGTACTGCAAACCTTCCAAGATGGCAAAGGTGTGCCTTGCCCAAATGTTTTGAGGGGAGTGGGTCCGTTCAGAACGAACCCCTGGTAGGTTCAAACGGATTGCTAAGCGCTATCCCTCAATAAATGGACGGTACCACCGTCGGTGGATTCGCCGATTCCAGACTGAATAAAGCTATCCCATTGGAGAACTCTCCGTCATTTCGGGATCCGGTGAATCGTAAGGCGGAATCTATATCCCGCTCCATATTCTCCCTGGTATGGTACCATTGCTCTGGTTTCACAAACAGTGACAGAATAACCAAGTTGTTACGCCATGACCTGCAGGGGAGGAGTCTCCCCCCTGCAGTAGCAGGAATTGCTGGAGCAGATGGTACAAGGGCTATAGTTTATCTGTGACGCCGCCCTGGACACCGCTACATTATTGGACACTGCTCCATTGTTGGGGCGTGTATCGATTTCGGCGGTGGTCCTCCGGCGCATGTTATGGTTAAAATGCTGGTCGGCAGATCAAGCTTCCAAAAAGAGCTTTGGCTGATCTCCCTTTTTCAAGAAGATCGCCTGTTGGGTGCTATCCTGGATAAGATTATCAAGGGTCTCACTAAGAGGCAAAAGCACCTTCTATCACAGGCTACTATAAGGGTAAAGGACCTCGTCGCAGACAGGGACCTTCCTTTTCCGTCAAAGGGGCCTACGTCCGCATCACCCTGAAGGCGCCCGATATCGTCTGATCTCAGAAGCTAAGCAGGGTTTAGGCCTGTTTTAGCACCTGTATGAGAGACAGCCTGGGAATACCAGGTGCGGTAGGCTTAACGCCGGTCGGGTAAACAAAGGTCCGGTTCTTCCAGACCTGGAAATCAGACCACTACAGCCTGAAGGTGCGCCTCCACCCATATCCGGGGTGGGGGGACGGGTAGGTCATACGGTCGGGGATACAAGATCGAGTTTTGATCACTTCCACCGGTGCGGTTCTTTCCTTCCAATATTCGACTATCCCCGGATCGCTTAAAAGCTTTGCGGAGGTTAGTGACGGACTGGATACAACAAGGAGTGGTAGTCCCCGTTCCTTGGACAGAACGTTTTCAGGGGTTCTACTTGAATCTGTTCACAGTACCCAGGAAAGAGGACAAGCTGCGTCCAATTCTAGTGCCATACTAAGTCCACTACGGGTAGTCCGTAGAGGGCCTACTATTGAAATACAGAGGTGGCTCCAGGCAGCATATGAGCAACCTGTTGAAGCTCCACTGTACACTGGACCTAATTAACTGTCATACATGCAACAGTTGCACAGTAGAACTAAGTTTCTAAATTTGAGGGCGCTCAATTGTTTTGTCCGGGTGCAAAAAATTCAAGACGGAGTCTATTCGCACAGTGGTGGCCTCCCTGCATCAGATGGATTTTCTGATGTTCATAGACATCAATGATGCCTATCTTCACATGCCCATTTACGCAGGACACAAGCGTTCCTTCGCTTTGCTGTGGGAAAGAACCATTAGCAGTTTGTGGCATTTCCCTTTGGTCTTGCCTCTGCTCCCCGGGTCTTCACAAAGGTGTTGGCGCTGTTGTGACAGCGGGGCATATCAATTCTAGGTTACCTAGACGATCTTCTCCGTGCGGAGTCTCAGCAGGCTCTGTTGCTAAACTTGGAGATCACCATGATCTCTTTTAAAGAGTTCGGGTGGCTGATGAACCTGCAAAAGTCATCCTGGTCCCCACCAAGAGGCCGGACTATCTGGGCCTAACTTTAGACATATCCTTGGCAAAAGTGTTTCTCCCTGTGGAGAAACTCCAGAAGATTCAGTTGAAGACTCAGCTGTTATGGTTCGTCAACTGGCCTTTCCTTCGGACTTGCATGAGGGTTCAGGGACTGATGGTGGCTTCCTTTGAGGCAGTACCGTTTGCCCAGTTTCATAACCGTATTCTCAAAAAAGAGATTCTTCTCAAATGGAACCGGAATCCCGATTCCCTGGACAATCGGATCCGGATGAGCGAGTGGACCAGTGAGTCTCTGGCTTCGGTCTCAGATGCAGTCAGGGGAAGTCATTTCTCCCGATCTACTGGACAATTGTCACCACGGATGCCAGTCCATCTGGGTGGGGTGATGTTCTTGGCAGGCTATCTGCTCAAGGGCTCTAGTCCCTGGAGGAATCCAGGTTACTGATAAATGTATTGGAACTGAGAGCGATCAGACTTTGTCTGGTTCACTGGACCGAGTAGCTCCGGGCGGCCCGGTTCAGATCCAGTCGGATAATGCCACGGCCGTGGCTTACGTCAATCACCAAGGGGACACCAAGAGTGTTCTGGCGGCCGTAGAAGTGGCCGGAATCCTTCGTTAGGCGGAACGATTGTTCCAGCTCTCTCCGCGGTTTTCACTCCGGGGGTGGAAAATTGGCAGTCATATTTTTCTAAGCCGTCAGATTCTGGATCAGGGGGAATGGTCCTTCACCCAGAAGTATTTCACCAAGTGTGCCTTCGTTGAGGCACCCCGGATGTGGATCTGTTGGCATTTCGGCTCAACAGGAAGGTGCGGAGGTTTGTAGCCCGTTCCCGCGATCCTCTAGCGAACACCGCAGACGCGCTGGTTGCTCCGTGGGCATCCTTGGCAAAAGTGTTTCTCCCGGCGGAGAAACTCCAGGAGATTCAGTTGACGACTAATTTATTGTCTGCCAACTGGCCTTCCCTTCGGCCTACCGATCGATCGGTCGGCTGCAGCGCGCGGAACGCCATCCTTTCGAATCCATGACTATGGTTTGTCAGGGATGGGGTATGGCGCCGCGGGCATTACCAGCAGTACCAGTTACTGTATGCTTTCCCTCCTCTCAAGTTGCTGCCGAAACTTCTCGCAGGATAGAGGTGGAGGGAATTCCAGTCATTCCGGACTGGCCTCATCGGGCCTGGTACGCTATCCTGGTCAGGTTGTTCGCGGACGCTTCTTGGCGACTTCCTCTCAGGGAGGATCTGCTGTCTCAGGGACCGATCTTCCATCCTGCTTTACGATCGCTGGCTTCAACGGCTTGGCTGTTGAGACCCAGGTGCGGAAGGACAGGGGTTTGTCGGCTTCAGTTATTCCTACTCTGATTAAAGCGAGGAAAGCGAATTCTAGAAAGGTCTATCATCGCACATGGAAGTCTTACATTGTGTGGTGTGAATCCCTTTGGGTTTCCTCCACGTTCTTACTCGGTGGCTCGGATATTGGCTTATTCTGCAACAGGAGGTTGAGCAGAAAACTGGCCTTGTGCACAATCAAGGGTCAGGTCTCAGCCTTGACAAAGCTTCTTTCAGAAGCCGCTGACTACTCAGTACTTAGTACGGAGGTTCATCCAGGGGGTGCGACACCTGGCTTCGCCAGTGCGTGTGCCCTTGCCGCCTTGGGATCTTAATTTGGTGTCGGGTTTCCAGAAACCTCCCTTTGAAAATATAGGGAGATTCCCTTGCTTACCTTATCCCAGAAGGTGGCCTTTTTGGTGGCACGTCTGCACACAGGGTGTCAGAACTGGCCGCATTGTCCTGTCGTTCCCCATATCTGATGGTTCATAGGGATAAGGTGGTTCTTCATCCGAATCCATCCTTCCTTCCTAAGATGGTTTCAAAGTTCCATCTGAATGAGAATAGTGTGTTACCTTCCAGGTGTCCTAAGCCCAGTCATCCTCGGGAGTTTGCGTTACACTCCTTGGATGTGGTTCAGGCGATCAGGGTGTACTTGACTACTACGGAAGCTTTCCGTGAGACGGATTCACTGTTTGTGATCACGAATGGCCCTAGAAAGGGGTTGCCTGCGTCTGCCACGACTATCTCCAGATGGATCAGTCAGACGGTGGTACAGGCTTATTCTATCAAGGGTCGGGTTCCTCCGTTCCCTGTTAAAGCACACTCCACTCGGGCGCTTAGTGCTTCCTGAGCCTTCCGCCATCAGGCGTCGGTACTTCAGGTTTGCAAAGCGACTACCTGGTCTTCGGTTCATGACTTTACAAAAAATTTTATAAAGTTGATGTGATGGCATCGTCGGATGCCTCTTTTGACCGCAAGACCCTGCAGGCCGCTGTTTGAGGGGACCGTTGGTCTACCTCGAGGGTTTTGTTGGGTGGGTCTCATCTTTTTGTTCGATGAACCCTTGATGCTTCTGGTTGGCTCCGGTTGGGCCTTCTGGATTGGATTTTTTCTGTTATCCCACCCCTCATTTGTGGCACTGCTTTGGGACGTCCCAATTGATATTAATCAAGAGGACTGCGTCTGTCAATGAGCGACAGAGAAAATTGGATTTTTGTAAGAACTTACCGTAAAATCCTTTTCTCTTAAGCTCATTGACAGACGCAGTACCCGCCCCTCTATCTTGAGTTGGGTTGGGTTGAGTTCTCTGACACTGCTTTGTTACATAACTAACATCCTGTAGCAGGAAGGGGAGGATATACCCCCTGGGACTGCCCCTAAGGTGTGGCCGGAACATTTTTTCCTGCCTAGTGTCCTACTCCTGTAGAGGGCAGTATAACCCAATTGATATTAATCAAGAAGACTGCGTCTGTCAATGAGCTTAAGATAAAAGGATTTTACGGTAAGTTCTTACAAAAATCCAATTATGCGGAGGGTGGCTTACCGGTATTTTGGTTTATCTATAGGAGTTCATTTGACTATGACATTATTACTGTACAGTCCTGCACCTGGTATTTACTGTTCTTCTTTTGTACCAACCAATTGATAAAAATGGTGCTCTACTGCATACTTTTTATATTTGTAGATCTGAAAAAAACATTTTGTAAATGAAGAAAAAAAAGTTTGGTCTGGTCAGAATTAATTTCTTGTCTTCTGCTTCCATGGACATGGAGGTCAGGAATGACATTGCTGCTGAGCGATGTGTTGACAGCAGCTTATAGTGCAGCTGCAGAGACCTTCCAGTCAGATGATATAAGTAGAGAGATTTAACACTTTCCTGCTCACTGTTGTAGAATTAACCATTAGTAAAGGGAAAAACAAATTGCTAAAAATATAATTGAAAAAATCTGCTCTGCCAGCAGCTTGATCTGGTTTGCCCCAACAAAGACAAACAAAGCTTGGTGCACCAGCTTCCACCAAAATGAGGGCGCACCATTAGAAAAAAAAGGTTCTCGGAGGGGGGGGGGGAGGGGGATTTAAAAAATATTACATTTATAATACACTAGCTTGTGCCACGATGATCAATTAGCGTTGGCATTTTGGCTGCCATCTCTAGAATATGGCAATATTATATTACCATATACCTGGGTTGTATATAGTTACAGCTCCAAGCTCCAGTCTTGGCATTCTCTCCTTGTGCAGCCATTTCAGTAACTAATTCCTTAGAAGGTGTATCACTGGTTGCCTCTACTGTATGTCTGCTACAGCTGCTGCTCTTGTTTGCCAGTTGGATTTTTTTCATAAAAGTCAAGGAAGTACTTAGTGTGGTGCCTTCTAAAGAATAAACTGCTAATATAGAACCATGGGGATTAGCTTTGTACCTCAGTCCTGCTGCTATTCTCTACACTTACTAACCGAAATTTCTCTGTCGCTCATTGACAGACGTAGTCCCCGTTGATTAATAACAACTCGGGTTATGCTGCCCTCTACAGGAGTAGGACTAGACAGGAAAGAAAACGTTCTGGCCACACCCAAGGGGCAGTCCCAGAGGGTATATCCTCTCACTTCCTGCTACAGCAAATCAGTTTTTTTCTGTCTAGTTAGGAGTAAGGACCTAGATACCTTGCTGGGATCTTCGGTCCTGGCAGGATTTTTTTCTTAGAAGATTTTTAGACAGCTTTTTTTCTCCAGTGTTCCTGTGAGATCTTCAAGCAAGAAAGCTGGAACTGGGCGACGGGCTGGATGTTGAGATCCGGTGGTCACCCCAGTTCAGCCTACGAGCGCGTGCAGGCCATAGCTCCACGCTGGGTCGGCCGCGACATAGTCCCACTGGACGGGGACTGACCCTGCGAGTTAAACGTCTCGCTGAAACGCCAATGACCATGAGTCACGGCGTCCGTATTGGTCTACAGCCCTCCCACCCCGGTGGAGAGGGGTACTGTCAGGAGTTGGCGCCCGCCTGGTTCCGGTATGGTGAGTAGTATGTTCCCCCTTTTCCCCCTGACGGGTTTTGTGGTGAACGCGGGCCCCTCTCTGAAATGGTAAGGATGGGTCTCCCCTCTATCCTATAACATGTCACAGATCCCCCTATTTGAGTGTGATTTTTGTGAACAAATAACCAGGAGGCTTGGTTTGGGAGCTGACAATCTAATGTCATTTCAAAACTGTAAAGATGACTGAAGTCAGTGGCAGTACTAGAATATTACTGTGGTAGCATAAGGTATCCTACCTGTCAGAGGTGTTCACAGGGCGATGTCTATGCATGTATAACTGCAGTCCAGATCGCATTCCTCCAGCAAGGGCAGGCACGGACCACATGCGGCCCACCAGAGTCCGGTACCGCCGTCCAGGCTGATCACCATCCAGGGTGAAGTTTGGGGGGCCGATGCACTCCCACAGGCCGCTAGGCCGTATACAGCATCCTGCAGGCCGCTGCTAAGCCGCCGCTATCCTAACAGGCCGCCGCCATTTTCTTGCAGAGCACACGAGGCTGCCATATTGGCGTAGCCTCGTATCTCCAACATGGGGGCGGCCATGTTTGAGGTGACCAAACACCTCATGGAGCCAGGGGGAGGCACTGGTAGGCGTGTTAAGGGGCGGAGCCGCCTCCTTTACCCAGGAAATGGGGCCAAAGACTTCCTGTCTGTAACAAGACAGCACTGAGCAAGCTGATGAAAACTTCTGTGCATCAGGGATGAGCCTTGGGGTCTCTCTCTCTCTCTCTGTGGGGTCCAAAAAGGCAGGTAACACTGAGGGGCGCTGTTGCGACTGGGGGACACACAAAAAAAAAAAAAAAAAAGTTTTTTACTTTGTCATTTTTTGTCGCTGGCAAGTGTCTTGTATAATCATTGACCCTGCCGCAATGCATTATCGGCAGTTTTGGAGTCTTTGGTATCCCGGGAGGAGGTGGCCTGTCAGGGACGGGGGTCAAGAAGCGACCCCCGACTACCCCTATTGTTTATCTGATACTTCAGATACGGATTCTGAGCTGGTCAATGCAGCTGCAGGTCCCTCTTATGGGGCTGTTGTCTCAGGTAATGTCTCCTCAGCAGTGAGGAGAACGTTTCTGCCTCTGCCATAGCACAAGAGTGGTGGATGCACTAGTTGTGTCCGTCTGGGAAACCTTTGGTCTTGAGGTTATACCGGCAGAGGTAGCTGAGACTGAAATTCCTTTTTGGTACTTGTTAGCCTACCAAAAGGGCGAAGGATTTTCCTTTACCCAAATGGGGTCGTTTTGAAACGAACCCCTGTTATTTCCTAACGCATGGCTAGGCGCTATCCGTTTGAGGAATCTTTCTTTAAAGGATAGACGGTACCACCTGCTGTCTTGCCACAGACTGTTAGGTTAAAGAGGACCTCGTAGCCAACGAGGACCTTCCCTTTCTGCTCATAAGGAGTTGTTCGTTCCGCGAGGGCGGGCGATAAGGCGAAACCCTCCAAAGCCCCTTCAGAGGGTTTCAAAGGGCGCTGGTCGGCTAAACAAAAAGTCCGGCTCAGCCAAGCCTGAAAAATACAGCCTGATGCGCCCCTACCCATCTCTGGAGTGGGGGGACGTCTTCACCGGTTTCCGGATCCATGGCTTGCCGGAACCCCAGACTAAGGGGTTCGCGAGGTCATACGGTCAGGATACAGGATCGAGTTTCGATCACTTCCACCGGTGCGATTCTTCCCTGCTAACATTTAACGGTTTCAGGGGTTCTATTCGAACCTGTTCACAATGCCCAGGAAAGAGGGCAAGGTGCGTCTAATTTCTGGACTTGGGGAAAAATAGAGTCCATCCGAACAGTGGTGGCCTCCCTGCCTCAGGGGGATTCCTGGCGTCCATAGACATTTAGGATGCCTATCTTTATATCCCCATCATCGCAGGACATCAGCGTTTTTCTTCGCTTTCCCACATCCCTGGTTCCCACCAGGAGACTGAACTATCTGGGCCTAAGGTTGGGTACATCCTGGGCAAGAGGTTTTCTCCTTGCGGAGAAACTCCAGAAGGTTCAGTCAACGATTCGGATGTTGCTGTCCGTCAATTGGCTGGGACGGATGGTGGCCTTCTTAGAGGCAGTACCGTATACCCAGTCTCATACCCGAATTCTCCTGAAAGATTCTTTTCTTATGGAATCAGAATTCCGATTTCCTGGCCAATCGGATCCGGTTGGGCGAGCGGACCAGGGAGCCTCTGATGCTCAACCAGGGGAAGTCATTCCTTCCGATAGTATCCAGGTTACCAATAGGGTATCGGAACTGAGAGCGATCAGATTTTGTCTGATTTACTGGACCGAGCAGCTCTAGAGCAGCCCGATTTGGATCCAATTGACTGCGGGAACTTCTTCGCAGGATAGAGGTGGAGGGAATTCCAGTTATTCTGGAAATTCCGGACTGACCTCGTCGAGCCTGGTACGCCGACTTGGTGAGGCTAGTCGCGGACGCTGCTCGGAGACTTCCTCTCAGGGAGGATTTGCGGTCTCAGGGACCGATCTTCCATCTTGCTTTACAATCGGCCTGGCCATTGAGACCCAGGTACTGAAGGACAAGGGAGTGTCAGCTTCAGTTATTCCTACCTCTAGTTAAAGCAAGGAAAGCGACTTCCAGCACATGAAAGTCTTATATTTGCGTGGTGTGAATCTCTTGGATTTCCCCCACATACCTATTCGGTGATCCGAATCTTGGTCTTTCTGCAACAAGGGGTTGAGCAGAAATTGTCCTTGAGCACTATCAAGGGTCAGGTTTCAGCGTTAGCAATCTTCTTTCAGAAACCTTTGGCTAATCATTCCTTGGTGCGGAATTTCATCCAAGGGGTGCGACATCTGGCTCCGCCAGTGCGTGCACCCTTACCGCCTGGGATCTTAATTTAGTGTTGTCAGTTCTTCAGAAACTTCTCTTTGAAGATATTAGGGAGATTCCCTTGCTTACATTATCCCATAAGGTGGCCTTCTTGGTGGCCATTACTTCTGCACGCAGGGTGTCAGAACTGGCCGCATTATCTTGTCATTCCCCATTCCATGGTTCATAGGGATAAGGTGGTTCTTCTTCCGAATCCATCCTTCCTTCCTAAAGTGGTTTTCAGAGTTTTTATCTGAATAAAAATATTGTGTTACCTTCCCCGTGTCCTAAGACTAGCCATCCTTGGGAGTTGCATTACACTCCTTGGATGGGGTTCAGAAGGATACACTTGACTACTACGAACTTGTTTTCGTAAGACGGACTCACTTTTTGTGATCACGGATAGCCCTTGAAGGGGGTTGCCTGTGTCTGCCGCGACCATATCTAGATGGATCAGTCAGACGGTGGTACAGGCTTATTCTATTAAGGGTCGGAAGCCTACGTTCCCTGTTAAGGCGCACTCTACTCGGGCGCCTAGTGTCTCCTGGGTCTTCCGCCATCAGGCGTCAGCGATCCAGGTTTTCGAGGCGATGACTTTATCGTCGGTTCATACCTTTACAACATTTTATAAAGTTGATGTGATGGCATCGGCGGAAGCCTCTTTTGGCCACAAGGTTCTGCAGGCCGCAATCTGAGGAGACTGTTGGTCTACCTCAAGGGTTTGTTGGGTGTTTCACTTAGGTCTCATCTTTTTGCTCGATGAGTCCTTGATGCTTCTGGTTGGCTCCGGTTGGGCCTTTTGGATTTTGATTTCTGTCATCCCACCCCTCATTTGTGGTACTGCTTTGGGACGTCCCGAGTTGTTATTAATCAACGAGGACTACGTCTGTCAATGAGCGACAGAGAAAAATGGATTTTTGTAAAATCTTACCGTAAAATCCTTTTCTCTTAAGCTCATTGACAGACGTAGTACCCGCCCCTCTGTTTTGAGTTGGGTTGGGTTAAATTCTCTAAACACTGCTTTGTGACATAACTGATTTGCTGTAGCAGGAAGTGAGAGGATATACCCTCTGGGACTGCCCCTTGGGTGTGGCCAGAACGTTTTCTTTCCTGTCTAGTCCTACTCCTGTAGAGGGCAGCATAACCTGAGTTGTTATTAATCAACGAGGACTACGTCTGTCAATGAGCTTAAGAGAAAAGGATTTTACGGTAAGATTTTACAAAAATCCATTTTTTGTATTCAGTATCTTCCCTTGGAAATCATTGCTTCCACGTGTATTTGCATTGTGTTAATCTGTAAGGCATATTCTGAATTTAGTTTGGTTGTAATTATTTAAGGAATTCTTACTGGATAGAGACTAAATTTGTTTGTGCTTTAGGTGGAAGATGAAAAGGGAATTTCACTACGTTTCCCACGTTTCCTTCGAATTCGAGATGATAAAAAACCAGAAGAGGCAACAAACAGTTATCAGGTACTGTAAACTACCCGTGTATGTGACTTCCCCTGGTATTTTTCCTTGCCTCTTTACTGTTTTATATTTTCCCTCGCTCCTGCTGTGGTCTCAGAGATGGTTATCTGCATTAAAGATCATAACTATTTAAAAACTGATTTTTAGTCGTTCAGTTGAATAGCTGGTCAAAATTCATATAGGAGAACTATTTTACCTGTCACAAACACTCTTAAGTGTTTGCAGCTCTGCAACTTATTGTGTCACAGCTGCACGCCTTTCACTATTGGCCACTTTAAGACAGCCCCATATCCGCTTTACTGCTACAGGGCGACTCTCCTGTGCCAGATCACGTATTCACGTGTGTGTGTGTGTATATATATGTACATGTATGTGTGTGTGTGTGTGTGTGTATATATATATATATATATATATGTGTATATATATATATATATATATATATATACACACACTGCTCAAAAAAATTAAAGGAACACTTTGAAAACACATCAGATCTCAATGGGGAAAAATATCATGCTGGATATCTAAACTGATAGGTACTGGGTAATGTGTTGGGAACGAAAGGATGGCATATTGTTTGATGGAAATTAAAATTATCAATGTACAGATGGCTGAATTCAAAGACACCCCAAAAATCAAAGTGAAAAAATTATGCTGCAGGGTAGTCCATTTTGCAGAAATTTCATTGCAGCAACTCAAAATGGTTCTCGTAGTTGGTATGGCCCCCACAGGCTTTTATGCATGCCTGACGTCGGAGCATGCTCCTTTGGTAATTCCTCCCAGATCTTGACCAGGGCATCACTGAGCTCCTGACCAAGACTGAGGTGCAACTTGGCGGCGTCGGATGGACCGAAAAATAATGTCCCAGAGGTGTTCTGTTGGATTTAGGTCAGGCGAGCGTGGGGGCCATTCAGTGGTCTTAATTCTTTCATCCTCCAGGAACTGGCTGCAGCTTTTCAAATTTTTGGGGCCTTCCTCTATGTTGGGACTGGACAGTTTTCTATTTGAGGTTTTGTTTAGGGCGAAGTAGAGGGCGATATTTGCCTTAGGCTCCATTTCACACCTGAGCGTATCATTTTCAGATGTTTTTTTCAGGCGTTTTTTGTGGGTGTTTGGAGGCAGGCATTGACATCTAACGAAAATGCTTGTAATCTGCCAAAAAAGAAGCTCATGTACTTTTTTGAGCTTCAGGCGTTTTGCTTCAGGCAACAAAACACTCATTTGTGAACAGGGGCCATTGAAATGAATGGGATTTTGCTTATTGGGCGTTTTGAGACTTCAGAGATGAGCGTTTTACGAGCTGAAAAACGCTCAGGTGTGAACAGGGCCTTAGTGCTGACAGAAAAGAGTGAATGGTCTGTCCGAGCATTACTGTAGTCTGCTTCCCGTGCTCCCAATTTTGGGCTGCAGAATAATGTAACAAGAATGGTAAGAAACTTACATTTTATTTTTGAATTGCATATCTCTACCTGCTTTTTTTTTTTTTTTTTTTTTTTTTTTAAAGCTTCGAATGAGCTTTGAAGGGAACCTGGACTTTCTTTAGACAAAGCAACAGGTTCACTTCAAAGCTAGCTACCTACAGCAGATTTTACTACTCTTCAATTTGCAGCAAGTAGGTCTAGTCTGAGATTTCTCAAGGCTGCAGACTCTCTCTGTCATGTGGGAGGAAGAGTAGTAAGTCACATACGTGGAGTTACCGAATGTTCCTCTTGTGTACCATAGGCAAATGGATCAATGGGCGAGTGAAAGAACGGGGCGTATATGTGCAGGTCAGACTTAAAGGAAGCCTGTTGTTTTCCCCCTAATGTTCAAAGCACAGATTTGCCTTGGTGATGTCATTTGTCAAATGCTTTGTAGCAGATGTAACATTGGGGTAGTGTTCTTTAACTATTTTAATGTGAACGGACTTGTCATTGAAATGTAACAATTGATTTTTTCTTATTTCAGGTTGCTGAGCTTTATAAGAAGCAACAACAAATACAGAACACATCTACAGAGAAAGGAGGAGATGATTTCTATTAGATTTGTGTAAATAGAAGAACTTCAGGAATGTATGCACTTTTAAAAATGTGCTGGCTGATATAAGGGCTTAAGTGAAAGGAGGTGTAAGCCACCTTATGGACTTTTTTTTTTTTAACGCTTTTACTGCATTCCAAGAGTATTGCTCTCACTATTCTCCCAGCCCTATGGCAGTGATGTGGCTCTGCTTGCCTCCCCTCCCCTCCCCTCTGCTACTGATTCGCAGAATGCTTTATAGTTGTGAATAGGTTCACATAACATAAAGTACTCTCAGATTTGACAGGAAGAGAAGGGCAGGCAGAGCATCACCAAACAATCCACAGCTTCTGTGGAAGAGACCTGAAGGTTCAGTGTTGGAGACCCGGAAGTTTAGTGATACCTATACTCCAGTCACTCTGTGAAAGTGTCAATTGTAATTTAAACATAAGTCCACTAGGTAGCCTACACCTTGTTGGACTTGACCCTTTATAAGCCTGCACATTTATAAAGTACATCCTTTTTTTGGAGCTATTCATAAACGATATGTTTATGGGATAAATGACTAAATGTGACTGGAACATTGTTCATGTACCATCATTATCTAATGTATCCACCACCATTCCATTCAGTATTGCTAGATTTCTGGCAAAGAAATGTAACTTTAGCAAGCGAACCCATTATATGGCCTATGAATGCTAAACGTTGGTATTTTTATTGGATGCTTTGCATTCCTACAAAGCATGAGAAACAGCCGAAAATATTTTTTTAGATCATAAATAATTTTCATCTTCACATCAGCATGCAATGTTATGACTGTATATTTATGCTTTTTTCTAGTCATTTGCTTTAACATCATTCGTGTCCATATTTTTTTGTGTAAAGCTCTCCATACACTATACAATCTGATTGTACAATCTCCTTTAGATTTACCAAAACGATGTAAAAAGACACACCTAAACAACCCATTCACTTTCCATCAAATAAGATAGGCCCCTGGACTACATAGTTGATGGTAAATCTAAAGGAGATTGTACAATCAGATTGTATAGTGTATGGTCACCCTAAGCATTGTATTTTTTTTTTTATAAGATAACTACTGAAATATTTTTTCGAAAATAAAAAACTGAATTGTCAGAACTATAGTGTCGTTCCTTACTTTACCACTTCTTTCCATTTTAGCATCTTTTCATCTACAACTCCATGTATTTACATTAACGGTGCATTCCCATTTTTCCTGAGACTGCATGCATGGCCCTTTTCATCCTTCTTATGGGAAAAAGACACAAGAAAACCCTTTTAAAGTTTAGATCTCATTTTTTAAAAGCACCATAGGTTTGGGATTGATAGTATGGAGTTGGGTACCATTCCAACACTTTTTTTTACTTTGCTATGGTGTCTTTGAAGAAAGAAGAAATGTATTCTGAGATTCCCCATCCTAGAAATCCTTTCTTCCTACTTTTTCCTGTAAACTGCAAAGATTGTGTCCTATGTGTCCTCTCTGTAGCGCACACTTTGTTTCTGCACTATTTGCTCTATTCCAGTGTTATTTTTGTGGGTTGTTCTCTGCAGTATTTTTCTGTCAGCCTGTTGGGCTCCTGATGTGGCACTGGAAGCTATATGATCACTTCAGAAGGTAAAGTAGAACTATAGGAAAAATGTATTTTCCCTAACGTTCATTAACAGACGCAGCTCCATATTATTCTTAACCATTGGGTTATGCTGCCCCCTACAGGAGTAGGACACAAGGCAGGAAAAAATTTAACCACGCATATGGGGCAGTCCCTGAGTGCATATACCCACTCACTCTGCTATAGGATTCCGTTTGTTTCTGCCTAGTTTAGGACTAGGACCTAGTTCCCTGCTGGGACTTGGGTCTTAGCTTATTTTTTTATTTTAAAGGGAAAAAAAAATTGTAATTTTTTAAACTAGTTATATTCCTGAGAGCACTGCAATCAACAGCCGGACTGGATATCCAAGATCCTTAAAGTCTCCCAGTCCAGCCAGCGAGGTGTGCAGGTTATAGCACCGCGCTAGACCTCGCCACAACAGAGCCCCAATGGATGGGGGCTAGCCCGCGAGTGAAACACCTCGCCGGGACGCACACGACCTGGTTTGGCATGAGTCGCAGTGTGCCCCCTTGTAACTAGCAGACCCAGAAGGCAGATATCTGTTTTTAAAAGGTACATTAGCTAGCAAACGGTAACCTTAGCAAATGTATATTTCCCCAAAACATAGCACACATTTCGTTTTGCCAAAAGGCTGTGGACGAAATAAAATGGTTTGCCTCTGGTTGCATAATTTTAGGCGGAGATTTTAATATACCATTTAACCCTCTTCAAGACACATCATCAGATCAAACACATGTTCCCTATAAGATTTTAAAACCTATCAAAATACTTCTTCACTATTTGTCGGGTGTGCAGTCCTCCAGGTGTCTACAAGAGTCAAAGACTTCACCTTTTTATTCATCACCCCAAGAATAGATCTAATATTCATAACTCAAAGAGATCTTAATAGTTTATCTAAAGCAGAGATTGGTATTATTTCACTATCAGATCATGCTCCCACATCAATTTCTCTGACCTCTCCCACACACAAGCCACATGCGTTTAACTGGATATTAAATGCATCACTCCTGACAGACCCAAAGGTACAAATGGACATACAAAACTCAATAAAGAATTTCTTTGACATGAACGTAAACCATGACAGATTAAACACCTGGGAAGCTCATAAATTTGTAATAAGGGGAGATTTCATAAAATGGGGAGCAAGGAAAAAAGAAAGAACGGGAAAATAATATTTCTGCTCTCTCACTTAAAACAGCTCGTCTAGAGGTGCAACACAAAAGATCCCAGGCAGCTAAGACTTAAACAGAATTAATGGATAGTAGGAAAGCCTTACAACAAATCCTGGACTTAAAAACAAAAAGATCCCTATTTTTCAAAAGATGTATCTATCGTGAGCACGGTGAGAAAGGGGGAAAATACCTTGCCAGAGCCCTTAAAGACGCAAAAGTAACAGGACACATCCACAGTATATGTAACAAGGAGGGGAAAATTGAAAATAATTCCTATAAAATTGCGGTGCTTTTCCATAACTTTTACTCTAAGCTATATAATCTCTCATCACAACACAAACATATGGACAAAGAACAAATACAGGGGTTCCTCCATAATAGTAAATTACCCACCTTACCCGCAGAAGATATTGAACAACATTATAGGGCAAAAGCAAGTAGGCTTTATGCCTGGACGAGAAGCCAGGGATAATATAATCAAGGCTCTAAATCTAATTTACAGAGCAAAGACATCAAACATTGAGGGGCTCTTACTGTCCACTGATGCAGAAAAGGCTTTTGACTACATGGGACTACATGTTCTCCACCTGCTCTTTGGTTTTGGAGATAACATGTTGACTTGTATTAAATCCCTATACCAGAATCCACAAGCGAAGATTAAAATTAACAACATTTTATCAGACCCAATTAGCATATGCAACGGGACAAGACAAGGCTGTTCACTTCCCCCCCTCCTCTTCATCCTAACACTTGAACCATTAATCAGGACAATAAGTCTCGAAAAAGCAATTCATGGCTTCCACTTAGACAATAGAGATTATAAAACAGCAGCTTACGCAGATGACTTACTGCTATTCATATCACAACCCCACATTTCTATACCAAATTTAAAGAAGATCTTTAAGACCTTTAGCTATATTTCAAATTTTAAAATTAACTGCAGCAAATCTGAGGCTCTTAACCTATCCTTACCCAACAATTTACTTCAGCTCACTCTGGAAAATTAGATGGGAACAAAAAGACCTAAAATATTTAGGTATCCAGCTAACCCCAGACTTAACTTCTTTGTATGATTTCAATTTTAAACCCCTATTAAAAGGTATAGAAGCAGATCTAAAAAGATGGAACTCTAAACAGTTCTCTTGGTTTGGTAGAGCAGCCATTCTGAAAATGGCAATCTTACCAAGACTATTATATTACTTCCATGCCCTCCAAATCACAGTCCCTAACTCTCTTTTTTTTAATCATTTAACTAGCTTGCAACACAACTTCGTATGGGCAAACAAGAAACCCAGGACTAATTTCTACCAACTTACCCTTCCAAAAAAAAAAAAAAGAGGAATGGGATTACCGGACTTTAAATAAAAATACTACTATGCCACACACATCACAAGAGTAATAGACTGGCACTGCCATGCCAATAATAAATACTGGGTAAAACTAGAAAATTCATGCTCCCCTCACAACCTACAATTTTTACTGTGGACTCTTGATTCAAAACATGAATCCTGGCCCCTTAACACCAATCGCAAATAATCCTGATTTTCCTCCGGGCATTCACAACAAAAATATACAAAGAATCGATCAAGACACACCTCTGCTGGCTTATCACTGCTTCCACAAATGTAAATTAAAATAATTTAATTCTCTCCAGAGGGAATTCGAGGGTACCTCTTTTAACTATTGGCTATATGTACAATTGCATGATTTTCTTCAAAATAACCAGCACAAGAGAATCCTTTACTAAACCCATGACGCCATTTGAAGGTACCTGCAATAACCAGATGCATACCAGCAAAACGACATCGCTAGCCTATTCCTGGCTTACACAGGAAGGGCACAAAGACCTTGACTAACATAAAAAAGCAAGGGAACAGGAGCTCAAACTGCAAATTTCAGACGCTCAATGGGAAAAAGCATGCGTTTTTGCCCTCAAGTGTTCCCTGAGCACAAAATTGCAGGAAATTTCCTACAAAGTTCTCACGCAATGGTACATTACGCCACTAAAAATAAGAAATTGGTTTTCCCTCGGCTTCTGACACATGCTGGAGATGTCACAAAAGCAAGGGCACCGTTCTACATATGTGTTGGACATGCCCCCAGTGTTTTTCATTTTTGACAACAGAAAAAATGGATCAGACATATCACTGAAACCACAATAGATCTAAATCCTGCTGCATGTCTACTACACATAAATTCCTTTACATGTAGGAAATACAAAAGCTCACTAACTAGGGACCTTTTAAATGCAGCAAAAGCTTTAATTCCAATTCACTGGAAATCCTCATATATACCGACAATTAAAGATTGGCTGGCAAAGGTAAACAGTATCTATTACATGGAAGAAACCCTGACCATACAAAGAGTCCACCACCATATTTCACGAAACATGGAGTAATTGGCTTTTGTTCACCTTGTCTGAAGAATATGAAACTATAAATAAATAGGAGCTGCATGGCTCACTAGAGTATTATCACTCTCACTTATCCACATTACACTTCTCTTGGATTGCTGGCTCACTGATTTTAGGTACTTGTATATAGAGAACATATACCTCTGACACTAGTAGCATATTTCCTTTATATATTGGTATTATCATATTATCAACATTACATTGTCCCATTACATGGGAATGTAAACTGCACTATTACTGTAAATATAATTTCTCTAGCGCTCATTGACAGACGTAGTCCTCGGTGATACAGCACCTTCGGGTTATGTTGCCTCCACAGGAGCAGGACTAGACAGGAAATTAAAAAGCTCTGGCCACACCCTAGGGGCAGTCCCAGAGGGTATATCCTCTCTCTCTCTGCCTCAGCAAATCAGTTATTTTCTGTCTAGTTAGGAGTAAGGACCTAGATACCTTGCTGGGATCTTAGGTCCTGGCAAGATTTTTTTCTTAAAAGATTTTTTTAGACAGCTTTTTTTCTCCAGTGTTCCTGTGAGATCTTCAAGCAAGAAAGCTGAACTGGGCGACGGGCTGGATGTTGAGATCCGGTGGTCACCCCAGTTCAGCCTACGAGCGTGTGCAGGCCATAGCTCCGCGCTGGGTCGGCCGCGACAAAGTCCCATTAAAGGACTGACCCCGCGAGTTAAACGTCTCGCTGAAACGCCAAAGACCATGAGTCACGGCGTCCATATCGGTCGACAGCCCTCCCGCCCCGGTGGAGAGGGGTACTGTCAGGAGTTGGTGCCCGCCTGGTTCCGGTATGGTGAGTAGTATGTTCCCCCTTTTCCCCTGACGGGTCTTGTGGTGAACGCGGGCCCCTCTCTGTATGGTGAGATAGAGTCCCTCTCTATCCTATAAATGACACAGATCCTCCTACTTTGAGTGTGATTTTATGTGCAAAAAGCCAGGAGGCTTGGTTTGGGAGCTAACAATCTAATTGTATACATGTTAAAAAGATTGTAATCAGTGGCATTCTGGGAATCTTACGGTGATAAGAATAAGCTACCTACCAGTCAGAAGCCACGGACATGTAGACTGCCTTCCTAATCAGATCTCCAGCTATTAGCAGGCCTCCCGAATGGCCATGCGGTCCGCCAGGGCCGGTACCGCCAACCACGCCAAATCCCCATGCAGAGAGAGTGTGGTGTGCCCTGCAGCACACCGCTATTCAGTACAGGCCGCCGCCATTTTTTTTGCTGGATCGCACGAGCCGCCATTTTGGCGTAGCCTCGTGTCTCCAGCATGGGGGCGGCCATGTTTGAGGTGATCCAAACACCTCGTGGAGCTAGGGGAGGCGCCGGAAGGCGTGCAGAGGGGCGGAGCCGCCTCCTTTCTTCCTGGGCAGCCAGCCAAAAGACTTCCTGTTTGTCAAGACAGCGCTGTAACCTGTTGCAGTTAAACTCTGAGCATCAAGTGGTGAGCCTGGGGGTCTATCTCTCGCTCTCTCGATCGATAGGGATCCCTAGCAGGTAACACTAAGGGGCTTTTTGTGGCGCTGGGGGTCTGAAAAAAAAAAAAAAAAAAAAGTTTTTTATTTTTGAATTATATTATCCAGGAAGTGACTGGAATTATCATGGACCCTGCCACACATATTCCCCCACCTGTTTCCCTCGAGGGGGCCACGGGACCCGCCGGTGCACAGAGTGTAGAGTCATTTACAGCAATTTTGGAGTCTATGGTGGCTCGGGTGGAGGCGGCCTGTCAGGGACGGGGGTCAAGGAAGCGACCCCCGCCTACCCCTATACTATCTGACAACTTAGAGCCAAACTAGAGAAACTTAACATAAATAAATCCCCGGGACCGGATGGCTTGCACCCGAGGGTTCTTAATGAGCTCAGCCAGGTGATCGCCAGACCATTATTCTTGATCTTTAAGGATAGTTTACAGACGGGTATGGTGCCAGCTGATTGGAAAAAAGCCAACGTGGTACCAATATTTAAGAAGGGGCCGAGATATATCCCGGGTAACTATAGGCCGGTCAGCCTAACATCTGTAGTCTGCAAAATTTTGGAGGGGATGTTAAGGGACCACATACAAGACTTTAGTAATGAAAACGGTATTATAAGTAGTAATCAGCATGGATTCATGAAAAATCGTTCGTGCCAAACCAATCTATTAACCTTCTACGATGAAGTGAGCAGCCACCTAGATAAAGGTAAGCCTGTGGATGTGGTGTATCTGGACTTTGCAAAGGCCTTTGACACCGTTCCCCACAAACGATTACTGTACAAACTAAGGAAGGTAGGTATGGATCAGAAGGTGAGTAACTGGATAGAGAACTGGCTCCAGGGGAGAGTACAGAGGGTGGTGATTAATGGGGAGTACTCGGATTGGGCGGGTGTGGAAAGTGGGGTCCCCCAGGGTTCTGTCCTGGGACCAATCCTGTTTAATTTGTTCATAAATGATCTAGAGGAGGGGATATCTAGCACAATCTCAGTATTTGCAGATGATACTAAACTAGGCATGCCAATATCTTCTATGCAGGATGTGGAAACCTTGCAAGCAGACCTGAACAAAATAACGGGGTGGGCAACTACATGGCAGATGAGGTTTAATGTTGATAAATGTAAAGTAATGCACTTGGGGGCCAGAAACCAGAAAGCAAGCTACTCACTAGGGGGGGAACCTCTGGGTGAGTCTAGGATGGAAAAGGACTTGGGGGTACTGGTAGACAACAAGCTTGGCAGTGGCATGCAATGCCAAGCCGCCGCAAGCAAAGCCAACAGAATACTGGGATGTATAAAAAAGGGGATTCACTCCAGAAATAAAGAGATTATTCTCCCACTCTACAAGACTCTGGTCCGGCCACATCTGGAGTATGCTGTCCAGTTCTGGGCACCGGTCCTCAGGAAGGATGTGCTGGAACTGGAGAAAGTCCAGAGAAGGGCAACAAAAATAATTAGGGGAATGGAGGACATCAGCTATGAGGAAAGACTACAAGCCCTGAACCTTTTCTCTCTGGAGAAAAGACGATTGAGGGGGGATATGATATCAATGTACAAATACTGTACTGGTGACCCGAGCATAAGGAACAAACTATTCAGAGAAAGGAGATACAATAAGACACGTGGCCACTCACTAAAACTAGAGGAAAGGCGGTTTAACCTTAAAGTGCGTAAGGGGTTCTTCACTGTAAGAACGGTAAGGATGTGGAATTCTCTTCCACAAGCAGTCATATCAGCAGGGAGCATTGATAGTTTCAAAAAACTATTAGATGGACACCTTAAAGACCACAACATACAGGGGTATACAATGTACGGTTAAAAGCAAACACACACACGCATCATAGGTTGAACTGGATGGACTGATGTCTTTTTTCAACCTCACTAACTATGTAACTATGTAACTATGTAACCTCTGACTCAGATTCAGAGATGGTCACTGCAGTTGCAGGTTCCTCTGCAAGGGCTGTTGTCTCAGGTAAAGCCCCCTTTAGACAGTGAGGAGGACGTTTCTTCTCCCGCTATAATTCAGGAAGAAGCATTGGTGGACGCACTAGTTGTGGCAGTGCAGGAAACCTTAAAACTTGAGGCTTTACCGGCAGAGGCAACTGAAACAGAGATTCCTTTTGGTACTAATAAGCCCATCAAAACGGTGAAGGTTTTTCCTGTACCCAAGTGTTTCGGTAATCAGATTAAAGGAGAATGGGAGCATTCTAAACGTACCTTTACTATTTCCAAGCGTATTGCTAGACGCTATCCGTTTGAGGAATCCATCATTAAGAAATGGACGGTACCACCAGTCGTGGATCCGCCTATTTCCAGGCTGAATAAAGCCACGGTTATCCCAGTGGAGGACACTTCGTCCTTTAAGGATCCGGTGGATCGAAAGATGGAAGCAGAGTCCCGCACCATCTTCTCTCTGATAGGGTCAGCATTTAGACCAGTAATTGTTATTGGTCTAGTTTCCCAGACACTTACGGAATGGGCGAGAATGGTACGCCAAGACCTTAGGGGAAAAGATATTCCCCAGGAGACATCTGATTTGATGGAACAGATTATACAAGGGCTACAGTTTATCTGTGACGCAGCCTTGGACACTACTGCCTTATTAGGGCATGCATCTATGTCAGCGGTCATCCTCAGACGTGTGCTGTGGTTAAAATGCTGGTCAGCTGACCTAGGTTCCAAAAAGACCTTGACAAATCTCCCTTTTCAGGGGAATCGTCTATTTGGGGCCAACCTAGATGAAATCATTAAGGATGCCACTGGGGGCAAGAGCACTTTTTTGCCACAGGCTGCTAAAGCTAAGGGACCTCGCAACAAGCGAGGACCTTTCTTTACCGCCCATAAAGGGCGCCCGGCTGGTACAAACGGGAAAGGCAAGACTCCTCCAGGAGGGTTCAAGAAGGGCTGGTCGGACAAGCAGAGGACCAACCCAGCCAAACCCGAAGCAAAGGAGTACACAGCCTGAAGGTGCGCCCCCACCCGGTTTCAGGGTGGGGGGACGTTTTCACCGGTATTCAGGACATTAGATCGAGCATCAACCACTACTACCGGTGCGATTCTTCCCTTCCAACATTTAAGTACTACAGGAAGCGGTAGTTACCGTTCCCTGAATAGATATTTTCCTTTACCTTTTCCTAAGATTAGTCCCTATACCTCACAGGAATTGGATCTGGTTGACCAGATAGGCCAAGTAGCCTCTAGTCGGGTGACTTCCGTCCCTGAGGTTCAACCAGAAAAGATCACCCTTCCTGATAACAATCAGGTATCTGATAAATGTGTGGGAACAGAAAACGACCAGACTTTCTCGGATGGTCGGGGCCAGATACCTCTAGGGACGCCTGGTTCAGATTCTATCAGCGCCAGTGGTCCTAGAAATTCTAGGCTGGCCTCCTCAAGCCGGCCTGGCCGACTTGGACATGCTAGTCGCAGACGTTCCGTGGGAACTTCGTCTCAGGGAGTGTCTGTGGTCTCAAGGACCAATTTACCATCATGCTTTACAGTCGCTGGTTTTAATGGCCTGGCCATTGAGACCCAAGTACTGAAGGACAGAGGTTTGTCTACTTCAGTCATTCCTACCCTTATTAAAGCAAGGAAAGCGACTTCCAGCAAGGTCTATTATCACACATGGAAGACTTATATTGCGTGGTGCGAATCTTTAGGATTTCCTCCACGTACCTATTCGGTGACTCGAATATTGGCCTTTTTGCAACAAGGGGTTGAGCAGAAGCTAGCCTTGAGCACCATCAAGGGTCAAGTTTCAGCATTAGCAATCTTCTTTCAGAAGCCTTTAGCTACCAAGTCCTTGGTGCGGAATTTCATCCAGGGGGTGCGGCACCTGGCTCCACCAGTCCGCGCGCCCTTACCGCCCTGGGATCTTAATTTGGTTTTGTCGGTTCTACAGAAACCTCCCTTTGAAAACATCAGGGAGATTCCCTTGCTTACTTTATCCCAGAAGGTGGCCTTCTTGGTGGCTATTACTTCTGCTCGCAGGGTGTCAGAACTGGCTGCATTATCATGCCAGTCCCCATACCTAGTGATTCATAGGGATAAGGTAGTACTTCATCCTAAGCCATCTTTTCTTCCTAAGGTGGTTTCAGATTTTCATCTGAATGAAGATATTGTACTACCTTCCTTGTGTCCTCAGCCCAAGCATCATCGGGAACATGCGTTGCATTCCTTAGATGTGGTTCGGGCAATCAGGGTATACCTGAAAGCTACGGAATCATTCCGTAAGACGGATTCACTTTTTGTGATCACGGATGGCCCCAGAAAGGGTTTGCCTGCATCTGCCGCGACCATTGCCAAATGGATTAGACAAACGGTGGTACAGGCTTATTCTATTAAGGGTCAGAGTCCTCCGTTCCCTGTTAGGGCGCACTCCACTCGAGCGCTCAGTACTTCCTGGGCCTTTCGCCATCAGGCGTCAGTGGTCCAGGTATGTAAGGCGGCCACCTGGTCGTCGGTACATACCTTTACAAAATTCTATAAAATTGATGTGACGGCATCGGCGGATGCCTCATTTGGCCGCAAGGTTTTGCAGGCCGCAATTTGAGGAGACCGGTGGTCTACCTCGAGGGTTTTTTTTCTGTTTGGAAAAAAAAAAAAAAATTTTTTTCTCTTTTTTGTTGAGTCTCATCATTAAGGATGAGCATTGTAAACTTCTAGTTGGCACCGGTTGGGCCTTCTAGATTGGGATTTGATTTTCATTTTCCCACCCCTCATTTGTGATACTGCTCTGGGACGTCCCGAAGGTGCTGTATCACCGAGGACTACGTCTGTCAATGAGCGCTAGAGAAAAATGGATTTTTGTAAAATCTTACCGTAAAATCCTTTTCTCTTAGCTCATTGACAGACGTAGTCCCCGCCCCTCTGTTTTTTGAGTTGGGTTGGGTTAAAATCTCTAAAGACTGCTTTTTCACATAACTGATTTGCTGAGGCAGAGAGAGAGAGGATATACCCTCTGGGACTGCCCCTAGGGTGTGGCCAGAGCTTTTTAATTTCCTGTCTAGTCCTGCTCCTGTGGAGGCAACATAACCCGAAGGTGCTGTATCACCGAGGACTACGTCTGTCAATGAGCTAAGAGAAAAGGATTTTACGGTAAGATTTTACAAAAATCCATTTTTAATATGAAAGAAAACACCCAACACAATTCAATTGGTAGTTAAAGAGGAAGTAAACCCTCCTCTGCAAGTTGTACCTATAGATAAGCCTATGATAAGGCTTACCTATAGGTAGTGTAAATATCTCCTAAACATGTACCGTTTAGGAGATATTTACCTTACATGCAGCCAGTGACATCACTGGCGCATGCGCTCTGAAGGAATGGCCGCTGGTGCCGTTCCTTCAGAGCCCCGTGCCGTCGGCTCCCGTGCGTGGGAGTGACGTCACTGCGGCTCCGGCCAATCAGATAGCCGGATGCCGCGATGCCGGAAGACGGGCGACTGAACATGTCACCCGTCATAGAGGTAAGCGGGCGACACGGCGGGGACTCGTTCTAAGGTAAGTTTTTCATAATGAGCTAGTATGCGATGCATACTAGCTCATTATGGGTTTCTCTTTCAGGTTAAAAAAATAAATAAATTTGGGTTTACAACCTCTTTAAATGGCCGCGGCACTTTTATTGGCATAAATAAATAAATAATGGATCAATAAATAAATAAATAATGAATAAATAATTCAAATACGTTCATTAATTCTAAAATTCTAATAAATATTGAATAAATTCAAACTCCAATTAAATCTGCAAATAAAATTATCGCTTAGTCATAAACTCAAGCGAATCAATAAATAAATAAATCAGAAGTCCCCCCTTTCAATAAGGGTGACAAGCCACATAAAAGTGCTGGCGACGGGTGGGAGAGAGGGGAGCTCGCTACGCCGTACTAGACCAACTGAGCCCGGAGCCCTCACGCAGCTGCTTATATAGCCCTATTTGATCAGGTGACGGAAGCTTCTAGAAGGTCACGTGTTCTCCCGTATTACGCAAAGTCACGTTTCTCCCGCCTAAAGGCCCCGTTTTTATTTCTTTAAAACGCACAGCGGCAGCCACAATCCCATGCAGCGAGCCGCGTACTGCACCTTGCTTGCCATTGTCCCTTACCTATGTGTCATTTATAACTCATATTAACCACCTCCCGCCCGCGCTATAGCCGAAAGACGGCTACAGCGCGGGCTCTAATTTCCGGGAGGCCGTCTTTATACGCCCTCCCAGTAACAGGCTCGGGGAAATTCTGTGTCGGCTGTGTCCCTTGGACACAGCCAATCACAGATCGTGGTGAATGGCCACGTGATCGGAACGTCCAATGAGAGATGATCTCAAATGTAAACATATGAGATCATCTCTCATTGCCAGCTCTCCTTCCTCACACAGAGACTGCATGTGAGGAAGAGAAGAGCCAATCAGACACAGAGAAATTTAATCAGGGCACTGATCACCAGTGCCCTGATTACACAAGAGGTAAATAAAATGCCATAAGTGCCCACAGTGCCCACAATCAGTGCCCATAATGCCTGCTCATCTAGGCACTGATGGGCACTGACTAGCAGCACTATGGGCACTGAGTGTGGGCACTGATGGTGCTGCCCATCAGTGCCGCCCAACAGTGCCACCCGTCAGTGTCCATCAGTGCCGCCTCTCAGTCCCCATCAGTGCCGCCCGTCAGTGCCACCTCTCAGTGCTCATCAGTGCCACCTATCAGTGCTCACCAGTGCGGCATAGGCATATTAGTACCTCCTCATCAGTGCCCATAAGTGCCACCTCATCAGTGCCCATCAGTGCCGCCTCATCAGCGCACATCAGTGAAGGAGAAACATTTATTTATTTTCAAAATTTACTCACAGAAAAACTTTTTTTTTTCCAAAATTTTCTGTCTATTTTCTTTTTTTTGTAAGAAATAAATAAAAACCCAGAGGTGATTAAATACCACCAAAAGAAAGCTCTATTTGTGTGATAAAAATTTCATATGGGTACAGTGTAGCATGACCGCGCAATTGTCATTCAAAGCGTGACAGCGCTGAAAGCTGAAAATTGGCCTGGGCAGGAAGGGGGTGAAAGTGCCCTGTAGGCAAGTGGTTAATGAGGCCATTTTTGATTTCATGTGGATTTTATTTGTGTATTTTATCCCACGTTTTTTCATACATTTTTTTTTTCTCCTATGCACAAGCAAAACTCATGCACTCTAACCATCACTATCATAAATATCTTGTGCTTATATACGTTGTTATTATTTGTGTTTGTATACACTTTTGTTGTACAAGTTATATATTACCTTTTATAATGTAATATTTTTACAAAATTTAAAAAAAAGATCTATTGTAAAAAAAAAAAAAAGAAGAAAATAATAAAAAGAAATATAAAGTATAAAGCGTATATACAAACGTGTGTATTGGTATAACAAAAATAAGGAAGGGAATAAGAGAAAGAAAAAGAGCGGGAGGGAGGGAAAGGAGGGTGGGAAACAAAAGGAGGGGAGGAATGAATGGAGAAGAGAAAGAAAAAGAAGAGGAAATAGGAAAAGGAAAGAGTGGATAAACGAGAAAGAGGGAGATAGAACTAGAAAAAGGTAAGGTAAGGGAAGAATGAGGGATTGATCCCAAATCCCTAGGTGGAGTACAAAGCAGAGATGTGGCACAGGAGCTGTAAACCAGTATAAAGGTACATAAGGAAGACCCTTAGCGTCCGTACATTCGTGAGTGAGGGCCATGCTCAGTAAGCGTAGTGTCAGTAGGTCTGAGACAAGTAAACTGCCAATTTGACAAATCGCAAGCTTCCCTTTATATATGTTGGGTGGTGTAGAACCACTCCCCATAGGCATTATCACCCAGTGACAATGGGAACTAAGTGCAGGACCGGGGCCTCCGGGT
Source organism: Pelophylax lessonae (assembly GCF_965119305.1). Taxonomy (NCBI): domain Eukaryota; kingdom Metazoa; phylum Chordata; class Amphibia; order Anura; family Ranidae; genus Pelophylax; species Pelophylax lessonae. The sequence goes on from NC_138779.1 coordinate 120,107,049, forward strand.
GGTACCAGCCAGCAGCGCACATCATGCGGGATGTTCCTAATGGCCCCCAACGCTGAAAGGAGCGCTGTGGGGCCTGCGTGTGTCGGGGAGCAGTAACACAGTGAGGACATCCAGTGGCGAAGTAGAGAAAATTCAGGGAGGCATGTACAGAGGGATTAAGAGTGGCTGTTACAATACTGCACAGTTCACAAATTGTACATACCAAAAAAAAAAAAAAATGATTGTATACACCATGTCTCTAAGAAAGTAGACAGAGACAAAAAGACATAGCAGGGGTAATTATACATCAGGCATATGTGCAGGAAAAGGGAAAATTATATATACAGTATCTCACAAAAGTGAGTATACCCCCACATTTTTGTAAATATTTTATTATATCTTGTGATGTGACAACACTGAAGAAATGACACTTCGCTACAATGTAAAGTAGTGAGTGTACAGCTTGTATAACAGTGTAAATTTGCTGTCCCCTCAAAATAACTCAACGCACATTAATGGCTAAACCGCTGGCAACAAACATGAGTACACCCCTAAGGGACAATGTCCAAATAGGCCCAATTAGCCATTTTCCCTCCCCGGTGTCATGTGACTCGTTAGTGTTACAAGGTCTCAGGTGTGAATGGGGAGCAGGTGTGTTAAATTTGGTGTTATCACTCTCACTCTCTCATACTGGTCACTGGAAGTTCAACATGGCACCTCATGGCAAAGAACTCTGAGGATCTAAAAAAATAATTTTTGCTCTACATAAAGATGGCCTAGGCTATAAGAAAATTGTCAAGACCCTGAAACTGAGCAGTAGCACAGTGGCCGAGACCATGCAGTGGTTTAACAGGACAGGTTCAACTCAGAACAGGCCTCGCCATGGTCGGCCAAAGAAGTTGAGTGCACGTGCTCCGCGTCATATCCAGAGGTTGTCTTTGGGAAATAGACATGAGTGCTGCCAGCATTTCTGCAGAGGTTGAAGGGGTGGAGGGTCAGCCCGTCAGTGCTTAGACCATACGCCCCACACTGCATCAAATTGGTCTGTATGGCTGTCGTTCCAGAAGGAAGCCTCTTCTAAAGATGATGCACTAGAAAGCCCGCAAACAGTTTGCTGAAGACAGGCAGACTATGCGCATGGATTGCTGGAACCTGTGGTCTGATGAGACCAAGATAAACTTATTTGGTTCAGATGGGGTCAAGCGTGTGTGTGTGGCGACAACCAGGTGAGGAGTACAAAGACAAGTGTGTCTTGTCTACAATGAAGCATGGTGGTGGGAGTGTCATGGTCTGGGACTGCATGAGTGCTGCTGCCACTGGAATGCTACAGTTCATTTAGGGAACCACGAAAGCTAACATGTACTGTGACATACTGAAGCAGAGCATGATCCACTCTCTTCGGAGACTGGGCCACAGGGCAGTATTCCAACATAACAACCCCAACACACACTTCCATGATAATCACTGCCTTGCTAAAGAAGCTGTGAAGTGTAAAGGTGTAATGGTAATGGACTGGTTTAAGCATGTCTTTAGACCTAAACCCTATTGAGCATCTGTTGGGCATCCTCAAATGGAAGGTAGAGGAGCGCAAGTGTGATGTGAGGGGGGCTTTGTGTGGGGGGGGTCTCTGATGTGAGGGGGGCTATGTGTAGAGGGTCTCTGATTTGAGGGGGGCTCTGTGTGGGGGGGGGCTCTGATGTAAGGGGGGCTTTGTGTGGGGGGGTCTCTGATGTAAGGGGGCTCTGTGTGGGGGGTCTTTGATGTAAGGGGGGGCTTTGTGTGGGGGGGTCTCTGATGTGGGGGAGTTTGATGTGAGGGGGGCTTTGTGTGGGGGTTTCTGATGTGAGATGGGCTCTGTTTGTGGGGTCTCTGATGTGAGGGGGGCTTTGTGTGGGGGTCTCTGATGTGAGGGGGGCTCTGTGTGGGGGGTCTCTGATGTAAGGGGGCTCTGTGAGAGGGGTCTCTGATGTGAGGGGGGGGTCTCTGATGTAAGGGGGGCTTTGTGTGTGGGGGTTTCTGATGTGGAGGGGTCTCTGATGTGAGGGGGGCTTTGTGTGGGGGGTCTCTGATGTGGGGGGGTATCAGATGTGAGGGGGGCTCTGTGTGGGGGGGTCTCTGATGTGAGGGGGGCTCTGTGAGAGGGGTCTCTGATGTGAGGGGGGCTCTGTGAGAGGGGTCTCTGATGTGAGGGGGGCTCTGTTTGGGGGGGTCTCTGATGTGAGGGGGGGCACTGTGTGGGGGGATTCTGATGTGGGAGGGCTTTGTGTGGGGGGACTCTGATGTGGGGGGGCTCTGTGTGAGGGGATATCTGATGTGAGGGGGGCTTTGTGTGGGGGTCTCTGATGTGAGGGGGGCTCTGTGTGGGGGGGTCTCTGATGTGAGGGGGGCTTTGTGTGGGGGTCTCTGATGTGGGGGTCTCTGATGTGAGGGGGTCTCTGATGTGAGGGAGGCTCTGTGAGAGGGGTCTCTCATGTAAGGGGGGCTCTGTGTGGGGGGTCTCTGATGTGAGGGGGGCTCTGTGTGGGAGGGTCTCTGATGTAAGGGGGGCTGTGTGGGGGGGCTCTCTGATGTAGGGGGGCTCTAAATTAAGAGGGGCTTTGTGTGGGGGGTCTCTGATGTAAGGGGGGCTCTGTGTGGGGGGTCTCTGATGTAAGGGGGGCAGAGTATTAGTGGTCATTAAAAGGAAAAGTCAAATAAAGTGCAAAAAAGGTGCAGTTTTACTGCGGCAGGCTGGCCCTCCTTTGTATCCGATGTAGCTCTATGCCGGTCGCGCGCCTGCAGCTAAACACAGCTGACCATTCTTCTCTCTGGAATGATCACAGATCGCCTGTGACCCTTTTATATAGGATCACAGGTCTCTGTGATCATTCTAAAAGCCCAACCCCCATACAGTTAGAAACAAGTGCTTCGCCTAGAAAAATCCTTTCTTATCCTGTATTGGACTGTGGTCACCACGGATGCCAGTTTGTCCGGGTGGGAAGGTGTCTTGGGTGTGTACTCGGCCCAAGGAAACTTCCTCTCAGGGAAGATCTTCTGCCTCAGGGACCAAACTTCCATCCTGCTTTACAGTCGCTGGCTTTAACAGCCTGGCTATTGAAAGCCAGGTGCTGAAGGACAGAGGGCTGTCGGAGTCCATGATTCCTACTTTGTTAAAGCTAGGAAATCTACTTCCTGGAAAGTTTATCATAGAATTTGGAAGGCGTACATTACTTGGTGTGAGTCCCGGGGGGTTTCTCCCCGTTACTTCTCTGTGTCTCGCCTGTTGGATTTTTCTACAACTAGGTGTAGATCAACGTTTGGCTCGGGGCACCATCAAGGGCCAGATCTCCGCTTTGGCCATATTTTTCCAAAGGCCGTTGGCTGCGAAGTCCTTGGTTCACACCTTTGTGCAGGGAGTACGCCATCAGGCTCTTCAGATGCGATCCCTGGTACCTCCATGGGATCTCAATTTCGTACTGTTGGTACTTCAATGGTCTCCTTTTGAAAACATCTGTGAACTTTCTCTGCTCACTTTGTTGCAGAAGGTAGCTTTTTTAGTCGCTATTACTTCTGCACGTAGTGAGTCAGAGTTGGCTGCATTGTTCTGTCGGTCACCTTACCTGTAGATTCATTGGGACAAAGTGGTGTTGCGACCCTGTCAGGCATTCCTTCCTAAGGTTGTCTCAGGGTTTCATTTGAATGAAGATATTGTGCTAACGTCCTTATGTCCTAAGCCAAAACATCCTAAAGAAATTGCTTTACATTCCTTGGATGTTGTCAGGGTGATTCAGATGTACCTGGCTGTGACTGAGCCGATTTGGAAATCCGATTTATTGTTTGTTCTTACGAATGGGCCTGGTAAGGGGCAGGCCGCATCTGCTGCGACCATTTCCAGGTGGATCAGGCAGACAGTTGTGCAGACCTATTTGATTAAGGGTCAGGTTCCTCCTTTCCCTGTCAATGCGCATTCTACAAGGGCACTTAGTGCCTCCCAGGCCTTCCATCATCAGGCATTAGTGGTTCAGGTGTGCAAGGCGGGTACGTAGTCGTCTGTACACACATTTAAAAAGTTTTAGAAGGTGGATGTACTTGCATCTTCGGGTTGCGACGTTCAGCCACAAAGTTTTGCAGGCTGCGGTTGCAGAGGCTCCCGCGTCTTGAGGGTGTAATCTTTTCCTGGTGGTGAGCTCCAGTTGTTCCTGGTTGAGCTCCTGTTTTACCTGGTTGGCTATGTTTAGCCTTGTTGGGAGATATATCTCTTGCTGTGTTATTCCCACCCCTCATATTGACACTGCTTTGGGACGTCCCAATGGTCTAGAAGACATGGAGCTGTGTCCATCAGTGAAAGAAAGAGAAAACTGGATTTTCGTCTTACCGTAAAATCCTTTTCTCTGAGGTTCACTGATGGACACAGCGCCCGCCCCTCTGTTGGGCTGAGTTATGTATTCTTCTGACACTGCTTGTTACAAACTGAAGTCCTATAGCAGGAAGTGATGGTATACTTTCTGGGACTGCCTCAAGGGAATATCCAAAATGTTTCCGCCTAGTCCTACTCCTGAAGAGAGAGCAGCATAAGCCGGATGGTCTAGAAAACATAAAGCTGTGTCTGTCAGTGAACCTCAGAGAAAATGATTTTACGGTAAAACAAAAATCCAGTTATTACAAAATAGACCAAGAAGTGGTAATTTGATTTTAATAATATTTTTTTATATAAGGAATGCTTTTGGATTTATACCTGCGGTACCCTAACCTCTAAGGGGTTGAATAAAGATCATAAATTTAAGGTATTCCTCTAACTCAGACTTCCTAAGGGGTTTACTATTTAAAATGTTTATATTTTATGTTAAGGAACCCTGGTGTGTAGATGCATATTTAGAGACAGGCAGAGTTATACCTTTATCTTTATGGTGGTGAAATAGGTGTTATGGACAATTTTAAGGATGGTTAATGGGGATATTTAAGTAGGTGCACACATGGGTTGAGCACATCCTGAGGAAGTTCCTGATTGGAATGAAACATGTCAATGTAGCTTCCCGCCCAGGACATTGCAATACCTGCATGGACATGTGGACCGGTAAAGTTATGTTAGCAGCACGTTACCATTTTTTAAGGATTTTACTGCCTTTTTTTATTGGGTAGATTCACAATCAATTACCTTTATTCATATATATGAAAGAATAGGTAATATTGTATGCTTTCACATTCATATCCTGCTCACATTTTATGGCTTGAACACCACAGTGTGTGTGACCATTGAACCACTTTGCAATACTCCAATGTGCGCTTACTGGTGGAAGCATGTTTATACAGTATATACTGGAACGTTCAGAAGTACTGGCTCCACTAGATTCAAGGAGAAACATTTGTAATCTCAAATGGACTGATAATGGTGCATTTATGTAGAGGGAGGACTTATTTTCTTTACAATGATTACTTATCAGCAGATACTCTGTAGTGGCGTTAACCTTATCCTTACCTCAGCTTGCACGTACCTTTAAATAAACTGACCATCTACTAGAAATTGGCTGGAGAAAGATTTTACAATTCCAATTTGTGCATGTATGTGGAAAGATCCTAATTGCATATTAGGAACAGATGCTTGTAATGAAAGCTTGTATGTGGAGTGAAGATAAGCCCTGGTTCACACCAGTGCGGCTTTGAAATCACGCTCATTCAGCGTGATTTCAAAACCGCAGATCAGTGTGATTTTTACCTGCAATTTCATTGCAGCTTGCGTCTTCATTTAACAGAAGTCTATGCAAGTCGCAATGAAATCAGAAAAAATAGCGCAGGAGCCTTTTTCAAAGTCGCTGCTCTGTGAGTAGTGGTGGTTTGAGCGGTTCCATATCAAATTGCATGACAAATCACACCAGTGTGAACCAGGGCTAGTATCCTTACATTAATGATATATCTGCATATATCCAACAGTGGAATTACCTCCAAGCTGTGCTGCAGCCTACACTTACCTTTATATAAACTGATGATAATCTACTAGAAACTGGGTGGAGAAAGATTAATCCCAGTTTGTGCATGTACAATGGGTGAAAAAAATATTGAATACGTCACCATTTTTCTAGGTAAATATATTTATAAAGGTGCTATTGACATTACATTTTCACCACATGCTTTCCACAAGTGGTCCTTGGCTTTTGGAAAACTCTTCTGATAATTTTCACTCCTCTGTTAGAAATCTTGCGAATAGCACCTGGTCGTGGCCAGTTTCTGGTGAAATTATGTTCTTTCCACATCTGGATTATGGCCCCAACAGTGCTAACTGGAACATTTAAGAAGTTTAGAAATCCTTCTGTAGTCAATGCCATCAGTATGTTTTGCAACAATAAGGTTGCGAAGGTCTTCAGAGAGCTCTTTGCTTTTACCCATCATGAGATGTTTCTTGGGGGGCCCCCTGGTAATGAGACACCTTTTTATAGGTCAACAGTTGAGACTGAACCAGCTGATATTAATTTTCACTAACAAGGGGCAGAATTGCTTTCTAATTACTGACAGATTTCAGCTTGTATTCTGGATTTCTATGCCTTTTTGCACCTCCTTTCTTCATATGTTCAATACTTTTTCCCTGTGTCATTCCATTTTAATTACATATAACTTAATTCTTAATGTATTTGTTTTGGTTTCCTTGTATGTATGGATCGCATGGGTTGTTACTGACATATGGTGAATATGTCATGTCAATAGCACCTTTAGAAATACATTTACCTAGAAAAATGGTGACGTGTTCAATACTCATTTTACCCGCTGTACGTGGAAAGATCCTGATTGCATAGCCTCTGGGTGGTATGTTGCTGCCTGTTAAATCCTCATTTAAGTGGAACAGGTGCTTGTCCTCTTCATTGACTTTGCTGATGAATGATTGCAGTACAAGCCTACAGTTAATGCATATCAAGATGAAATGCTTTACTCACAAATACAATGTTGCAATTGTGCTCAGTGGATAACATACCAGATGCATCTAATTAAATCATCTTCTTTGCCTCGATAAAGTGATAGTGTGCCAGACTTTCTGCTGTAGAATGTTACGTGGATCTATGCAATTGTTGAGTTTTAACCCCCATAGCAGGGAAATCCTAAATTGCCTTGGCGTGCAGGTTAGTCCATATATCCGCTAACTTTTCTTGTACATTATTGGTGTCCAGTTTAGCATGAATCTAGGGGATGGAGGCTTGAAATATAAACTGCTCAAAAAACTAAAGGAACACTTTGAAAACACATTAGATCTCAATAGGGGAAAATGTCATGCTGGCTATCTATACTGATATAGACTAGGTATTGTGTTAGGAATGAAAGAATGCTACATTGATGGAAAAGGAAATTATCAACCTACAGTGGGCTGAATTCAAAGACACCCTGAAAATCAATGTGAAAAAATGATGCAGCAGGCTAGTCCATTTTGCTGAAATTTCATTGCAGCAACTCAAAATGGTACTCAGTAGTTTGTATGGCCCCCATGTGCTTGTATGCATGCCTGACAAAGTCAGATGGTGTCCTGGGGTATTTCCTCCCAGATCTGGACCAGGGCATCAATGAGCTCCTTAACAGACTGAGGTGCAACCTGGTGGCATCGGATTGACCAAAACATAATGTCCCAGAGATGTTTAATTTGATTTAGATCAGGTGAATATGGGGGGGGGGGCATTCAATGGTATCAATTCCTTCATCCTCCAGAAACTGGCTGCATACTCTCACCACATGAGGGCGGGCACCAGCATAGGAATTGACAATGGGTCAAAGGATTTAATTCCGATACCTAATGGCAGTCAGGGGGCCATTGTCTAGCCTGTAGAGGTCTGTGTGTCCCTCCATGGATATGGTGCCCCTGACCATCACTAACCCACCATAAAACTAATCATGCTCAACGATGTTACAGGTAGCATAGTGTTCTCCATGGCTTCTCTGAACCCTTTAACGTCTGTCACATGTGCTCATCTGTGAAAAGCACAGGGTGCCAGCGGCGGACCTGCCAATTCTGGTGTTCAACGGGAAATGCCAAACCAGCTCCACGGTGTCGCACAGTGGCACAGGGCCCACTAGGATGTCGGGCCCTCAGGTCACCCTTATGAAGTTTGTTTCTTATTGTTTGGTCAGAGATATTCACACCAGTGCCCTGCTGGAGATCATTTTGTAGGTCTCTGGCAGTGCACATCCTGCTGATGGGTTAAGGACCATTTACAGCCCTGTCCAGCTCTCCTAGAGAAACTGGCTGTCTCCTGGAATCTCCTTCATGCTCTTGAGACTGTGCTGGGAAACACAGCAAATCTTCTGGCAATGGCACGTATTGATGTAGCATCCTGGAGGAGTTGGACTGCCTGTGCAATCTCTATAGAGCCCAGGTATCGCCTTATGCTACCAGTAGTGACACTGAACCTAGCCAAATGCAAGACTAGTAAAAACAGTCAGAAAGATGAGTAGGGAAACAAATGTCTGCGGCCTCCACCTGTAAAACCATTCCTGTTTTGGAGGTCATCTCATTGTTTCCCATCTAGTGTACCTGTTGTTAATTTCATTAACACCAAAGCAGCTGAAACTGATTAACAACCCCCTCTGCTACTTAACTGACCAGATCAATATGCCAGGAGTTTAATTGATTGATGCTATATTCTGATAAAAAAAAGTGTTCCTTTAATTTTTTTGAGCAGTGTATTTGTATTCCCTCCTGGATACATGCCCCATGGTATCACTAACTGATTAGTCTCCTAGGAACATTTGTAGACATTTGTCTGTTTTAATTATAATGGGGGGAGAGAGTTTCTATATTGGTAAGGAGTATCCATTTTTTTGATAATAAACTTTTTTCATATTCGAGTGCACATATGTTCTCCTTGTTCTTTCTTTAGTGTTTTTAAGGCTAAGTAGACACCTAAAAATTCATCCTAGCCTTCTGAGGACACAGGTATGCGGAAGATCAATTGGGACAAAAAACTGAGCTCTCTTTAAGAAAAAGTGCTGTAGTTATCAATGTAGAGTCAATTTTGCTTCAATATTTGGTTCAATATTTTAAAAGTGTACTTTTCTATATTGTTCATTCAAAGATACAGTCAGATTCAGATTCAACCTGTTGGTTTATGCTGCCACATCTAATTAATCTTTCTGACTCTGAATAAACATTTTTTTTTTTTTTTTTATAAAATCCAGGAATTACCTTAATTATTGTGAAAAACCCTGACATGCCAAAAGAGATATTAAGTAACCATATGAAGTAACCCAAATCTGAAGAACAATAGATTAACAAATACAGAAGCCATCTTCTTTAACCATCATCCATACTGTCACATATCATTATCTTTTGGTTGTAATGTCAACTATATAAGATCTTTACTTTGGAAGGAATGTCCTATCATTCTCAGATGGAAACTGGAGGCTTTAGGGCAGGGGTGTCCAAACTATGGTGCTCCAGCTGTTCAGGAACTACAATTCCCATCATGCCTAGTTATGACTGTGAATGTCAGATTTACAATGCCTTATGGGAATTGTAGTTCCTGAACAGCTGGAGGGCCATAGTTTGGACATCCCTGCTTTAGGGGTTCAAGAAAGTGCTTGAACCGGATGCTCCTCAGGCTTGCATTTACAATCAAAGGTAAATAGTACCTGTGTAATAATGGCAGGTTTGTCCTAAACAATAGATAACATGCATGTTCACTACATTTGTGTGTGCACAATCAAGAGATGCATAAAAAGTACTTTTCCTCTTTAGTGATTGTATCTGAGCAAATGGTTGACACTTGATATGAAAATTGAGAACAAGTGGTTTGGACTTTAGTTTGTTTGAATGTATGAAACTTGCAGCAAAACTGGATGTTAAACCATTAAATTTATTATCGAATACATGTATAAAATAATTGATTCTAAAAAGTTTTAAAAAATTCCACACATGAATTCACGCAAACTCCAAAATGACCCCATTTAATCATCATTCAAAGGATTTATAGAGCACACTTCCATTTCACTGGGTTTTCCCATTCAATTTGCTTCTCCCAGTGCCTCATACAAGCTTTGCAACACAAATCAACAGAGGTGCATGTAACACACATGGGAACCTAGCCTTAATGATTTCTAAAGCAGCAGCATCTTTTGTAGAACTCTACAAAGTGACAACATAAAGGGGCTGTAATAGAGTTATAACATACAAATGCTTTATATAAAACAAAAGGAATGATAGCGTGCCTAAAAAATAAGTTGAATATTTAAAAAAAATAAAAGTTATGGGAGAGACTGTCCTTTTGGCATATTATCAGAGTCATAACATTTTATGAGGTTTGTATGGAGTATCAAAGTCTTAGGCCGTCCAAAAAAGTAAAAGTCTGGTGAATCCTGAAGCAGCATATTTGAAATAGTTTATTCAATTTAGCTGGTTCGGTCAGAAAACATATGACGTTAGCCCAGACTAGAGCAGTCCTAGCATTGTTACAATACAGACACCCTTGTGTCTATCTCCAAACAGAGTTTTTATTTTTAAAATGGTTAGAATTGGTGGCCTTGTTATTATCAAGGGTGACCTTCCAGGGTACTTTGAGATATTTTAGGACTTCTGTGGAAAAACATCTCTTTGCTGGATCGGGGACAATCAATTTTGTCAACATTTCTATAGCTTCTCTACTAAAGGTCTTCCAATGGTTTGGAACCTGGAAAATCCTTTTGCTTCTTTGCCATTTGGTGTATTCTACATAATGGGTATCAGTGGTAAGTGCAGAAGTCCATGGAAAATATCCAGTTAATGTGGAAAAAAGGAGAATCCCAAATGACCATGTATCTAAACTTGTATGTGCAATTAGCTTGTCTGCTGCTTCAAGACGGCACATCTCTGGGGCTGTGTAAGGCAAGTTTTCAGGCATCGATTCCACAGATGTTCCATTTCGGCAAGAAAGTCCAAAATCAGTTAATTTAATCTGGCGGCACTCGTTATCAAAAATGAGAATATTTTCAGGCTTTATATCACGATGAACCAGACCTTTTTTGTGCATGTAATCCAATGCACTAGAAAGTTGGATAGCACAACGCTTCACTGAATTTTCTGGCACACCAGCCTAAAAAAAAAAAAATAGCATAAATGTATACAAGTGAGTATTAGTCATTTACTATACACCAGTAATTCAATGTGATTCTAGATTTCGGGTGGCTATTAGACTTATCTTGAGCCTCTGGTGCTATTTTCAGTAAAATACGTCTGTCATATGGATAAATAGCAACACATGTAAAATGCAGTGCACTTCAACTACACCACAAGAAAAATGCTTAGGTGTGAAAATAAATGAGCAATCCAATACAGAAGTTCAGACCCCTTTATAAAAGCTGTGGGAGATGGGTGAAACTGGAAAAAAAGAAATAGAAAATTTTGAACCAAAGGCCCTCTAAGATATGAGAAAATTTTTTATTTTAACTTGCTTCTGCAGCCTGGTCGAATGGCTTTTTAGCACATTGTATCTATCCAGTTGATAACTACATGTTTCACACACTGCAGCATAGAGTGGTCCATATTAATTACTGGCAACAAAACAGGCAGCTCATTAGTTCATGCCAGGAGGGTGCAGGCCAAAGGGTGAAAGCTGCACTTATTATCCGGACAAGTATCTCTTTGGAATACTATTTATTTGGACAGGCCACATATACCTGTCTACTACCTCTCTGGATGGGCTGCAGAGACGTGTAGAAATAAGCAGTTTGGAATGTAGGAGAAATATAGTTCAAAGACAGCTGAGCCAACCTGGAGTATTTTAGAGTATTCTAGAGATTTGCAAAATATAAAGTTGAAACATGATTTATCTCTTGTCAGATCTCTATTTACCTGAGGCTTCATAAGGGAGAAGAGATTATCATTTGCAAGTTCCTGGGCAAAGACATAATGTCTTTCTGTCTGGAAAGCAATTCCAAAAGTATTGATAATGCATGGGTGAGTTGACAAACTGAGGGATACACAGTATTCAATAAGGAAAACACGAAGGTCAGTTATGTTTTTCTGCATGAACTTCAGAGCCATTAGATTCCCTGTAATACAAAATAAACAACGATATGTATCACATTTTTTGTACTGGTTAAGGTTTTCTGGAAGCAGGAGATTAATCTCTGCAATGTTTTGGCAAAGGGTACAGATAGAGGCTGTAGAAACATGTCTATAAGAGCCCTTTACTGTATGCATGACCAAAGAAGAAAGGATGGTATTAAACACAGAGGAGAAAGAGAGCCAGTTTAGCAATGAGGTCATGGAAACAATAAAAAACATAATCCTTAATTATGATTGGCACATCACCCCCTCCAAGCCCCTGACAAAGTCTGATGATGTAACGTGTAGGTGACATCACAATGCAACAGAAAGAGGTATGGGAAATCTAACCAGGAATCATAAGGGTATGAGCAGTGCGGCAGAGATCGAGAGCTGGCTGCAATTTGTCACATAGACCTGTATGCACGAGGCAGAGTGCATTAGTTAACGTGAGTGTTTTTTAATTGTGTTTTGAATAAATAAATGGAGAGCACTATGAGTCGACTTCTTTTTAAAGAAAAAATCCTGGATGTGAATGAGGTTACTGCCAAGGGAGCTGGAATACTTACCTAACCCCTGAAGGGGAATAAAGTGAGTTCGGACTTTCTATCTATGGGCTCTGACAATAAGGTGAGAGTACACCTTGGGTGAAGGTTAAGTGCACTGGAGGTGCACATGACGAGTTTTGTGGCACACAGGTGTGGCTTTTATTGAATGAAGAGGGTAGAAGACTTTGTTAGTTTGGACTACACACGTCACAATGAGTGTTTACATTATTGGGACTTTACCCTGCAAAAGGTGTCTGAATTGCACAGTTTGTTCATTTAATTTTGGTACACAACATTTTAAAGTATATATTATTCTATGTAATTTGTATTGTGTATATATGAAATACAGTGAGTGAAAATAGGAAATGGCAAACAATTCCTCTTTTGACTAATGAGGGATTGTAGTGTAAAGAAGTGCCTTACCGGAAAGAAGCACTAATGCTTTGGCAAAGTCAGCCCAGTGCACAAAACAGTCTGTGATCTCCATTGTAAATACATAAAAAAAAAAGATTCATATTTAAAAATAGTCATTGAACTGAAACAAGTATGCAGATAAGGAGTTATGACTTCTATCTGGCTTTCTGCATTCTTGTTCAGGGTCAATGGTAAATATATATTGGAGTCACAGATAGCCAGAACACTCCATAGAAATGTCTTTATTGGAGAAAAATATTTAATTCTCAAAACTGAATATTCACTGTAAATTCCAGTGCAGAGTATTAAAGATGTCTCTTTTGGCCTAAGGTGGTCTTTAAATGTATAGAAAATGCCAGTGCCCCAGATGCTAGAATATTTACACGTATACACAGTATTTCTAGCATATTTGGTAGAAGTTTCATATCTGGATTGGTCCTTCAAAGTTCATCAAGTTTGTTGAAGCACATACTTTCATAACTTTGTGTTGATATAAAATATTATCTAAAAGTGATGGTGTCCCACACAAAGTCTGGAGATTTCCAGTATTTGATCCTTTAACTGCATTATACCACTTAATTTATCACTACTTTTCCATTTTGGTCGCTTGTGTTCATGCTGTCCTTCTTACAGCAGAATGCGTCACTAGTGAAGTACATTAGTATCTGTTCTCTGTTGCCCCCATTGACATCTTTCTTCTTATCCCACACGTCAGCTGCTTACGCACTTTCCTCCTTGTCAGTCACTATCACTACTGCTGACCTCCCCCGGACCTATTGTACTAACCATCACTGTCAGGTCATCATGTTATCAAAGTAAAGAGTCAGCCCCATGCTTCATGTAACAGTCTAGTTGAAAAAAAAAATTGCTGAATGGTTCACTCTCAGATCTTCTAAGAGGGACATACCAAACCAGATAAATGCTCAATATTGATGCAGTGTTATGGTAACGTAGAGCATGGCATACTTTCTGTGCTTTGTGCATGTTCTAAATTTATTTTTAAAGCTATTGTGATGCAGTGCCAAGATTTGTAGTGCCTACTGAGAATGGTATGTAAAAGATTTGCCACTTTTACAGTGCTCATCTTGTGTCTGCAGAAAATTAACTTGTTACCACAGCATCTCAAACTGAAGGTGCCCATCTTGGTGGAATTTTTCTTTGATAATAGATGAATGATTTTTTACAAATAGGATCAATAAAAGAAGACCAGTTACTTTTTTTGTTTTGCTTTGCAAGAATATCCAGCATGATCATATGCCTTTTAAAATGTATGTTCCCAAAACACTTGAGCATTTTTCAGTGCTGAAGCATGACACAAGCTTGTTTAAAAGAGAATTGCAGGGTATTAAAACAATAAACACATCCTCACCTAGGTGGATGGAGCATAAATCCAATGCTGCATTTGTCTCCCGCTGCCTCTACACCAAGAACTGAGTGATCAAACACCACTTCAGTCTTCAATGAGCAGAGAGCTGGGGACTGTCAATCACCGGCTCTCTGCTCTACCCCTCCAGTGCTCACTGGAGCACTGGGCTGTGAAGGGGGTGGGAGCAACTGGCTCAGGATCTCAGTGGTATGCTGAGAGGCTGAGCCAGCTGTCAGTCCAGGCATCCTGGGTGGATCCCAACATTAAAGTCAGGATCTCTCCAGAGCCTGGACTAGCTGAGTGACGTCAGCCTACTGTCGACTGAATACGGGCCACAGGTGTGTAGAACGAAGTGCACTGCTGTGATCTCCAGGAGAAGTAAGGCCAGAAGAGCTTTGGCCCTAATTCTCCTTTAAAGCTACAGCCAACTCTTTCATTATGATATCTTTTTCTTATTTTTGCATACAATTGGGAAAGTTAGAACCTATGTCTGGCTTTTATTGTTGTCTGTATATCAAGTTTTAGTTGAAATTGATTCAATGTCTTTACTTCCTCTTGCATCCTCCTGAAATGATCCATTGAATATCTGTCCAATGGGAAAACATACAGCAATAAAAATATGGCATATTTGAACCTTTCCCCATTCTCTTCTGCTTGCTTGTTCCCATTCAAGAAGCTTCTTTCAGTACAAATTTACTTTAAAATAGCAGGCAAAACAAAATATTGATCACAGTTTTGCATTTTATGTACATGCAAATTCTATTAAAACATACTTGTACTCTAGGCCAAGGAGTTGTTGTCTTATATTCTCATGATATATTCTTATGAATAAAATCCAGTAACTTCTAACAGCCAATCAGACCCCAAACAATAATTCCCCAAACATTAAATCTTTCACTGGTAGCTACAGGTCATCACTCCATGCCCATAAGCAAATCTTGACATACGAGGGTTGATTGGATTTTGCACTCTCCAGTTTTAGTAAATCAACCCTACAGTATGTGTAATGTGATTTTTTACTATTATTGCAGGAAATACACAGGCTTATTAAAGAGGTTGTAAACCCATATTACTTTTTTTCCCCAACCTGTAAGAGAAACACATAATTAACTAGTATGCATCGCATACTAGCTCATTATGAAATACTTGCCTTAGAACGAGCCCCCGCCGTGCCGCCCGCTCACCTGCAGGACGGGCGACATGTCCAGTCGCCCGTCTTCCGGGATCGCGGCATCCGGCAATCTGATTGGCCGGAGCCGCGGTGATGTCACTCCTGCACACGCGCACGGGAGCCGACAGTCACGGCACGGGGCTCTGAAGAAACGGCACCAGCGGCCGTTCCTTCAGAGCTCATGCGCCAGTGACGTCACTGGCTGCATGTAAGGTAAATATCTCCTAAACGGTACATGTTTAGGAGATATTTACAGTACCTATAGGTAAGCCTTATCATAGGCTTACCTATAGGTAAAAGTGTCAGAGGAGGGTTTACTTCCTCTTTAAAAGGGATTGTAAAGCCTACATTAGGGTAAAAACGATTTTTTTGTGTATCGCCTCCTCACTCCCCTTATACTTACCTGAGCCTGATCTTGATCCAGCGCAGTGCCCATCTGCAGTGGCTCTCTACTCACCTCCCCACTCTTACAGGCTTTGCTGAGTGCAGCGGGAGCCATTGGATTTCTGCTGCTGTCAGGTAAACCCTGTGATGGGGGAAACGGTGGCAGGCCAAGCCTCACTTTCTGTGCCTATAGACGCAGGCAGCCCAGCTTGGGAGCCAGCCTGCAGGTGTGCACACTGAGAAGAGGAGTTGCGCCGGCGGGGGACCCGAGAAGAGGACAATCAGGGCTGCTCTGTGTAATACTACTGCACAGAGCCGGTAAGTATGCCATGTTTGTTATTTTGAAATAAAATTAAAATGTATTTTACAAACACTTTACCTAAGCAATGCAAAAGATTAAAAGTTGAGTAAAAAATACAGGAAACTCAACAACCAACCAGAACCCACTAGAATAAGGCCACTGATAGATCGCTCGCTGTCATGGATCACTGTACCTGACTCTAAACCAGCAAACAATTCTGCTATCCCATGGAAAGTATTATAACTAATTTACAAAGATTCCCTGAGTAACATTGCGAAATTACAGCTCAGTGTCTTCTGGTCCCATTTGCACAGAGAATGACAACTTTTACCGATACATGAAAGGTTAGCGCCAAATGTTTCACTCCTACCTCTTGACTGGTTCATTGCAAGTAGTACATGTCCATAAGAGCCACAGCCCAGTTCTTTGACAATAGTGTAATTATCTTCAACTTTAATCAATGGAAGGTTTTTAGAAGTTAAAAGTAGCATTTCTTCCAGGTAGTTTTCATTCCACCTTTTTTCATTTAGGTTCATGTTTTATAAGGTTCTGAGATTTCCTTTCCTGTTTAGAGAATAAAAAAATATAAGTATTACTATGTAACAATTAAAAATGTAATATTGTTATAGATCAACAATGATTGTGAAATAGTTGTCATATAAATGTTTACCTCTTTTTATCCCCATAGAAAGATGTATGCATTATTAGAAGCCACCTCTCCAGGTTTTGCTTACAGTGGGAGGAATTAAGCTGCCCTTACAACTGCAGAATTTTGTAAATTTACTTTTTCAGAACAGTAGTTTGATTAAAAAAACTTAAGTTAAAAGAGATGAATTGGCAATTGGTTTAGACTAGAGCAAGTGATAAAAAAATCAATGGACAAGGATGGAAAACTGAGTTTAATTTAGAAACATTGTAGCTAGTCTTATGCCCATTAACTTGTCAAAGTTATTCTAGAAGTAGAACATTTGTTCTATGAAAATCGAGACAATGACATGATAGTCATTTGAAAATCCGTCAAGTCCATGAAAACACTCACTACTCATCAGTTTTCTGATCAGCTATCAAGACAGGCTTCGTATTTACAGGGACAATCTCAGGTTTTTCAATGATTCTCAGTTTCATGCACAACTTAGTGATTCCTATTTTGGCTTGCCCAAGAGTCTTGTCTTCATGGTTATTATATTGTTAGGCATATCTTACAGAAATTATTAACTTGACTTGGATGTATCTACTGAAAAATGCAGTTTATTATGTGTTGGTTGGATGAGTGTCTTAAGGCATAGGAAGTTTGTTTCCATGTTGTGTTGTCTTGATATGTATATGCCTCTTTTGCATTGACCTTCAGGCCTTAGGTTCCTCTGCATGCTGTTTAGATAAATGGAAGTCACAAAGGTCAACATTCATGAATATAGCAGAGGAGATGGAGGAAATGGAAGGTTACAGTGTAGGTCAGTGGTGGAATATTGCATCTGCACTGCACTGCAGAAAACCTTCACAGTGAGCCATGAAAGCTCCGGATAAGCAAAAAACTAAAAATCTGTTCTCTCCACAGAGTTTGGTACATTATATTTTCATAGGCTTTTAGGGAAATGCAGACAAAGAAGAACTAATTGCCAGAGTTGGTTGTTAGAACAACTAGGGGAATTGCAGCCCTTTAAATACTGAGTTGGATCAATTTTATTTTCTTTTTCTTTTTTTTTTTTAATTGTGATTGTAATTCAAATTTATAAAAAAAAAAAAAACTAAAGAAAAAAAATATATTTTACAAGCAAACAATACAGAGTACAAACATAAGACCTTATGAACTCTGGACAAACAAAATTCAGCCTTTTCATTTTATTATGCATCTGAATGCAGCTACATTTTAGCCAATGTGTCCATGCACATTGTGGCATTTAGATTGCTATTTTAGAGCGGAGTCCAGGGACATAAAAAATGACCCAAACCTGAACAGGAGAGGAGCTTAATTGGCATAATTGACACGCAAATTTGCAAAATAAAGAACACGTATAGCCAAAGCTTCTACTATGGATCACAGGAGTGTAGTTTGTTCTGCATTCCTGTGATCCAATTTCAGCCGACAGTGGGCTGAAGCCTGCTGTCGGCTGACATCACAGAGCTGGGGTGGCACTGCAGAGAGCCGAAGACTGACAGTCCCCATTTCTCTGAAAACAGAATACTGAGGACTGACCTGTCAGTGTTCTTTAATCGCTCAGTTCTCAGTGCAGAGCCGGCAGGGGACAGATGCAGCATCCACATAGGTGAGTTTATTTTATTTATTTTTTTTACCAAATTCCATACTTCTCTTTTACATTAAATATAGAGCTTACAATAAACAAATATTCTGACCAGTTGAATGAGTTTATGCTCATACGCTTCTAAACACCATACACTGTAAATGTGCATAAACATGTATAATTATACGCCAAAACAAACATTTTTCGCTTGATTTTTTTTGGAAACGCTTGATTTTTCTGCCAGCTTCTGGCAGAAAGATGCATTGTAGATAGGAGAATTTGAATATGCCCATGTGCATGAAGCCTAACACATGATACACAAAGCACTATGAATGTTTTAAAGAAAGTCTTTTTTGCTCCAAAATTCTGTATGTATCCCACTGAGTAAAAATGACAAATGGAAATGTATTATTCTGAAAGCCAGACTATAGTAATTAAAGTGATTCTTAAGGCAGAAGGTTTTTTTTTTTATTCCTAATGCATTCTATGACCAAAAATATAAACATTTCTTTCAACATACATTTTATGCACATGGGAGTGTGCATCACTAATCCTTTTCACTGCAAATCCTTTTCACTGCAAAATTTTAGCAGCTTGGTTTGCACAGATAAATATTGAAATTAATGGGTTTAGGCAAAAGTTAAGAATATTATTTACTGTAATGATTCATATATGTTTGTAATTTTCTCTCTTGCAGATATACAGTAACTATACAGTATACCCAGATGTGGATAAAACAGTCCATCACAGGAATAGGT
Source organism: Pelophylax lessonae (assembly GCF_965119305.1). Taxonomy (NCBI): domain Eukaryota; kingdom Metazoa; phylum Chordata; class Amphibia; order Anura; family Ranidae; genus Pelophylax; species Pelophylax lessonae. Next base: position 120,126,181 of record NC_138779.1, read on the forward strand.
TGTACTGGAGAAACAGCAGAGCTTAAAAAAGGCTTGTGTGTACAACTTCAATCTTGATCAGACAACTGTGGTCAAAACTGTGGTGTGCTAGAATATCCCATGGATCACCCTTTAAATAGATAACCTTAGACCTTTCCCAATAAATGACATATGTAATCATCACCAATTCTCTATCACCTTGTAGTGCCAAGTGTAGTGATTTGTAGATAGAGGCAATGTTCACCCATATCACATGTCAGAGCCAATGCGATGCTTACATAGAGAACATATCCATTTTAAGAAATATCTATATCTATAAAATATATTATATTATATTATAGTATAGTATATTATCTTAGTCTGTGTTAACATTTTAGTGAATCCCTGCCTTTTTAAGATGTTGCAATGGCTACATCTTCTATTTAAGAAAATAAATTAATTTAGGTCCTTTTTTTCCCACAAACAGAGCTTTCTTTTGGTGGTATTTGATCACCTGTGCGATTTTTACTTTTTGTGCTATAAACAGAAAAAGAGCGTTTATTCTGAAAAAATAACAATATTTTTAAAATTTTTTTATATGAAATCCCCCCCCCCAAAAAATGTAAAAATCTAAATTTTTTTAAAATTTTTGGCCAATTTGTTTTCTGCTACCTATGTTTGGTAAAAAAAAATCACAATAAGTGTATTTTGATTGGTTTGCGCAAAAGTTATTGCATTTACTAACTAAGGGAAAGATTTTTTTGGTGTTTTTTTTTTTAACGAGTAATGGCGGCGATCTGCGATTTTTTTTGCGGGACTGCGACATTGCAGTGGACAGATCGGACCCTTGACTGACATTTTTAACACTTTTGGGGGTACCAGTGACATTACTGCAGTAATCAGTGCTATATATATGCACTGTTACTGTAAAAATGACACTGGCAGGGAAGGGGTTAATTTTATTGGAGAGGGAGGGGTTAATGTATGCCTGGTGCTTACTGACGTGTGTGGGGGGAGGTGACTGAGTGAGTCAGGGACAGATCGGATGTTCAGCTATGCTGAACACTCCGATCTGTCACTCCCTGTCACTTAGGAGATCCGCCCGCTCTGTTTACACAGGCGGGCGGATCTCCAAACTAGATTCCCCGACGATCGGGGAAGATCAGCGGCGATCGCCGCCACTCCTCCCCTGGCCCGACTCCCGCTGTGACTGAATACAGCGGGAGCGAGACTCCGGCGGCGCGCGAGCGTCGCCTACAGGGGGAGGAGTCTAGCGACGTAGTACTACGTCGCTAGACGATAACGAGCCACATTGCTGCAGTGGTTAAAAAAAATGCATTCTTTTTTCAAATATTTTAGTACAGGCAGAAAGAAATTGTTTAAAGAACAAGTGTCCCCATTGGAAGATTTCCCCTTTCCTTCTGTTCTTCTGGCATCTCTAAAATTTTGGATTTCCCATTATTTTCTCTACTGGAAAGAAAGATCACTAGGACTAATAGAGAAGTTGGTTTTCTTGAGCAGGAACACAGACAGTATTAAAAACTTGATACATACATACCCAAATCCCACTCATATCTAAAACTAAAAACATGTGGTCTCTACATACACAAAAAATATGCTAAAGGATGTAGCTCTTCTGCTTTGATATTAAGACATGATTAGTGATTTCAGTTGCAAAATGTATGCAGTAGGTAGTTACCCCAATTGTCTTCACTACAGTGCCTTGAAAAAGTATTCATACCCCTCGAAATGTTCCACATTTTGTCATGTTACAACCAAAAACGTAAATGTAATTTATTGGGATTTTAGGTGATAGACCAACACAAAGTGGCACATAATTGTGAAGTGGAAGGGAAATGATAAATGGTTTTCAATTTCTTTTTTTACAAATATCTGAAGTGTGGCGTGCATTTGTATTCAGCCCCCCTTTACTCTGATACTGCTAACTAAAATCTAGTGAAGCCAATTGCCTTCAGAAATCACCTTATTTGTAAATAGAGTCCACCTGTGTGTAATGTATTCTCTGTATAAATACAGCTGTTCTGTGAAGCCCTCAGAGGGTTGTTAGAGAACCTTATTGAACAAGCAGCATCATGAAGGCCAAGGAACACACCAGACAGGTCAGGGATAAAGTTGTGGAGAAGTTTAAAGCAGGGTTAGGTTATAAAAAATATTCCAAGCTTTGAACATCTCACAGAGCACTGTTTAATCCATCGTCTGAAAATAGAAAGAGTATGGCACAACTGCAAGCCTACCAAGACATGGCCGTCCACCTAAACTGACAGGCTGGGCAAGGAGAGCATTTATCAGGAAAGCAGCTAACAAACACTCGGTAACTCTGGAGGCACTGCAGAGATCCATAGCTCAGGTGGGAGAATCTGTCCACAGGACAACTATTAGTCACCCAACAAATCTGGTCTTTATGAAAGAGTGGCAAGAAGAAAGCCATTGCTGAAATAAGGCCATTAGAAGTCCTGTTTGCAAGAAGCCATGTGGGGGAGGCGCTCTGGTCAGATGAGACCAAAATGGAACTTTTTGGCCTAAAAGCAAAACTCTATGTGGGGCGGAAAACTGACACTACACATCACCCTGAACACACTGTCCCCACTGTGAAACATGGTGGTGGCAGCATCATGTTGTGGGGATGCTTTTCTTTAGCAGGGACAAGGAAGCTGGTCAGAGTTGATGAGAAGATGGATGTAGCCAAATACAGGGCAATCTTAGAAGAAAACCTCTTAGAGTCTGCAAAAGACTTGAGACTGGGGTGGATGTTCACCTTCCAGCAGGACAATGACCCTAAACATACAGCCAGGGCTACAATAGAATGGTTTAGATCAAAGCATATTCATGTGTTAAGCCCCGTACACACGTACCGATCGTCGGCATACAAATGTTCGTCTTTTCTCCCCGGGATGTCGGTGTCTGTTGAAAAGTGCAAAGACAGCACAAGGACAGCACAAGAATTTTGTCTGCAGACTTCAGCTGACTGCAGAAGTGATGTCATGTAATGGTTAACTTTCCCTGTGTTTTTAATTTTCTGAGCATGCCCAGTCTTGCAAATCTGCGGTCTGTCGGCCGAATTCTGTACTGACAGGCGAACAATCGTCCGTTCTGGTGTCCGCAGACAAAAATTTTCATGTTTGCACGAAAGACTTTTGTCCGCGGATTGTGCGCAGACATCTGTCGGAGGCACCATACTAACACGCGTACAATCGGCAGATCTTTCGTCCGCCGACGTTTGTATGCCGACGATCGGTACGTGTGTACGGGCCTTTAGAATGGCCCAGTCAAAGTTTAGACCTAAATCCAATTGAGAATCGGTGGCAAGACTTGAAAATTGCTGTTTTCCAATCCATCCAATCTGACAGAACTTAAGCTATTTTGCAAAGAAGAATGGGCAAAAATGTCACTCTCTAGATGTGCAAAGCTGGTAGAGACATCCCTAAAAAGACTTTAGCTTTAGTTGCTGTAATTGCAGTGAAATGTGGTTCTACAAAGTATTGACTCAGGGGGGCTGAATACAAATGCACACCACACTTTTCAGATATTTGTAAAAAACATTTATCATTTTCCTTCCACTTCACAATTATGTGCCACTTTGTGTTGGTCTATCACTTAAAATCCCAACAAAATACATTTACGTTTTTGGTTGTAACATGACAAAATGTGGACAATTCCAAGGGGTATAAATACTTTTTCAAGGCACTGTACATAAACTGGATACCCAGGAGTCTAAATATTGTGATCATTGTGAGAGATGACATACACATGCCCTGACTGTATTGGGTCAGCTAGTATTAGTAGATGAGCTACACTGTATTCATATGGCTTTAGGTAAATTATTCTAACAACCTTTTCAAATTAAACTTATTGAGGATCACATAAAAATTAAAGTAGGAGTCCAGCAAAATTGTTATCATTTTTTTATAGAGTGGAGTAGAGCTAAAGCTCATATTTGTTTTTATTATATTTTGCATTCCATGGTTTCTCCTTTTCCTCCCTTATTAACATGTAAGTGCATTCTTAAATAAAACGTAAGTTTCATTACATGCCTTGTTATAAACCTAGTGATGTGATTACTCTCTAGTCCCTGTGTTTCTCCAGGCAGATCATAGGTGGTGGAAGGGGCCAGCAGCGTCCTGTATTTAGCTTTCTCAGAACACAAGTACTCGTCTCGAGTCTTCAGCCCTGATGCAAGCAGTGGGCTGATTCTTGGTAAGAGTTGTGCAAATATGAAAATCTATTCATGAACTGGTGTCAACCTGAACGAGTGAGCCATCGCCATATGCCTCTAACTGCAACATTAAAAATCAGTATATATTATTTAGTCTGTGTGAAATGTATAGAGTCTACTAACCATGGTATATACAGTATATTTGAAAATTGATCAGTTCTCATGTATTGATGGCCTATGTCAGTTCTTGAGGACCTAAAATGCCAGGACAGTAAAAACACCATCCAAATGTTCCCTTTTTCAGATAGTAGACAATCTAAGGTGTTTACTAAGAGGCATGGAAAGTTTTGAAGTTGTCATGTTTTTGTCAGAATTTTTTTGAAAATGAAATAAAATGTGTTTTTTCTTTCATATTTTTTTTTTTTACATACTGTCACCAGAGCAGTACAGCCTTACCATATGACTGGTGTGGTGTTTGATCGAGAACACTGACTGGTGACAGTATGTTAAAAAAAAAAATATATATATATATATATATATATGTAGCAAGGTTTCCAGGCCTATGGCCTGATGTGGGTCTGTCATTAGTACCGGAATCCTCTCCAGCCCATTGGAGCTGAGTCCCCAGGTGTGACAACTGAAGCAGCAACAACTCCGGCATCTTTGTTTGTGGTTTTTATTGGAATTAGGGGATGGGAGAAGGGAATGAATGGGATACTCATTGAGGCTTAACTAATTATAATTGGGACTTTACTTCTGAAATGCCCGTTTGCGCTCCCTTGACGCCAGCCAACGCTCACTGACACTGAGAACACTGTAGAACAAAAGAAGTGCTGAATCCTCGACTTATAGTCCAGAAGATCCAAGACTGAGAACTGTAGAATTCCTGACACTGTTGCACTGTGTAAGTCACTGAATACTTTCCCCCCCGCCTGGCACAGCTTGAGGTAGTATGTAGTAGAACTCTGTATAGCTGTCACTTTAACTGGCTTTAACTCTGTACAATTCAGGGCCCAAACTGCAGGTGCCCCCTTTGACCTTGAACTCTTCAGGGTCCACTGACTATGTACCCCCTCTGTAGCTTCAGGGTCCTCAACCTAGGTACCCCCTTTACAGCTACTTGACACTGGATCCCAGAACCTCTTCCGGAGTGGTCCACTCTAACTTCAGGCAGACCCCCAGGGGCAATCCTCAGTACTCACGACCTGTGTAGGCTTTCCTGGGACTGGACCCCTCTCTCTCTCCGCAGGCTCTTGGCTCACCGGATCCCCTCAGCTCAACTCAGCACGCTCTGGACACTTAGGCGACACCGCGAGACATCCACCTTCCTCTGACAGGAGGAGAGACAGCTGCACTCTCCTTCCTGGGACTCTGCTCCCACCAAAGACACCGTGCCACGTACTTCTCCCCAAACTTATACCCACTCCCAGAATCCTTTGCAGCATAATCTGCCTTCTGGGGTAGTTACAAGCTGGGATGTGTCCCCTGATTGGGCTACCCACACTGCCCTATGAGAATCCTCTCACAGGAGCCAGTGGGGATACTTCTCCCCCTCAGCAGGCACATCTGGAAGCCCTGACACCCTAGCTAAATAAATCACAGCCCTGCTGTTAGGCAGACAAGGCCCACTATACATTTACCTAGAACCTACCTGTAGGGTGCTATATATATATATATATATATATATATATATATATATATATATATATATATTATTTTGTTTTATTTTTTAACATTTTTTATTTTTTTTTATTTTGCAATTTTTTCATTTTTTTTTTTATTTCTTACAATTTCTTTCTTTTTTTCACATCTTTTTTTAATACTGTGACCAGAGAAGTGCTATACTGCTCTTGGGAATTGATCAGGATTTTTTTTTTCACTATGCTTGCAAATTATAATGATGATTACTGTCATAAGCAATCATTTTTATGAATACCATGCATTATTTAGCCATTGTGTACAACTGTGATAGCTGTGATTGGCCCTGTACAATGCGATCACTGTGCCTAATCACAATAGTATGCAATCAATGGCTATGAATGAAAGCCATTGTGTGCACCTTAAATGTGATTGCTGTGATTGGTCATAGGGATCACATGGTACCAGGGCTGGCCCAGTACAATTATCTGTCTTCTGCTGGTTCTGGTGGATATTGAAGATCACATATTGAGCCACTGCTCAGCCCCCAGGGCATACCTAAAGTGCCTTAGTGGAAGGACATCATAGGACATCCTCCCGGGATGATGGCACTCTCATATTATTATAATAAGCCAAATGGGAGGTGGTTAAAGTAGAACTGTGACCAGGTTATGAACTTTAAAGTAGTTCTAAAGCCAAAACATTTTTTACCTTAAAGTAGTTGTAAATCTCAGACATGAAATGTGAATAAAGCATATTTCTCTATAGGGTAAACTTGTCTCAATTAAAAGCACTAAGTCTTTTTTCTTTCTGCTGCTTTGGTCCTCTGCTGACAGCATGAATCACTTTTGACCATTTTTCCTGACACCAAGAGAAAAATGGTGACAGGGGAGGGACCTCCAGCAGATAGACAGCCTCAGCTCTGTTCCTGTGTGCTGTGTGTATGTGTGTGTGTGTGTGGAGGGTGTCCCTTCCCTCCCCTCCAATCAGCTGTCAGAGCTCTCCTCACTGAGCTCTGCAGAGTATAACTTCAGCTCTCTGCCCACTTCTGAACTTTCGGACAAGCGCATAAATTCTGGACTTTGAGCAGATGTGAAGAAGAGAATATTGCAGATAGACAGGTACAACTTTTTTCATCTCTGTGTATTACTTGAGGCCAGTCACTTCACTTGGTATATTGTATGTAAGGGTTTAAAACCACTTTAATGCATTTCCTGCCTTTAGGTAAAAAATGTCCCATTACTTGTTCTGCTCCCAGCCTTCCCATCCTAAACACTTACCTGACTCCTGTCACTGATCCAGCGCTGTCCTGGCTACAGCAATGCTCTCTCTTTCTGGTCTCAGAGCTGTGCCCAGGCAAATCCTGTGAGGAGGGAGTATGGCTGAGCCGTACCCTGAGGAGGAGGAGGGGATTCCAGAAGAGGACGTAAGGGACCGCTCTGTGCAATATCGTTGCACAGAGCTGGTAAATATAACATCTTTTTTTTATTTTAGCACAAAAAAGTTTACTGTTAATAGCACTTGAAGTATATATGTATTTTTAAACTATAACTAAAGGCAAAACTCTTTTACTTTTGGATAGAGTGGAGATAGATTATAACACCTGTCAGGTTTTTATTACTGTCTGTGCCTCCAATAAGGAGATTCACCCTCTTTATTTGTCCTGTTTATTATTATCATTGAAAATGAAAGTAAAAAAAACCCCACATTTTGGGTTGTCCCCAGAAAAGTAATATAGAGGAAATCTAAGAGGAGGAAAGACTAGTTTTGGTCAAGAAATTCCCATAATTTGCAGGGATTTCTTTTCAAATCCTGTTTGGCAGTGGGACGGGAAGTGAAGGGAAATCTCCGCAATGGGACAGAGATGGCAAAAAAAAAATCTGACATGAGTTATAACTTATAACATTCTCTTGCTCTATCCAGAATGAAAAAGAAAAAGAGCGCAGGGACCGCGGTGACGCCTTTCGACCCACTTTGACGTCCCTACAATCCACGCTGGCCCTGGCAGCGCGGCTCTTCTTCCTGGATCAGAGACCCAGTGCTTCCCACCGCTGGTCGGCTTGACTTCCATCTCCAGCTATCATATTCACCCAGGAGGCATCCCCCTGAACACTATGGACATTGATGACCGCTCTTGTCATTAAAGTGTTTTTTTTAATTGCAGTTAGAAGCACCTTCTTCTCTGCCTTGTTTTCCTCCAGAGTGTGCTTCCTCTTCTGAAGTGCTGCTGAGGTGCATTAATTCATCAGGGCCATTCATGTACTGTTAGAAAAGTCTCCCTGTCACCCAGAGCACCCTATCCTCCACATTCTTTGTGCAGAATTTTGTGGTGCATTTTGCACTAGGCGCAGAACTCAGGAGTACGTATTTCAGAGGATGCAAGGTTTAGGAAAGGGTAACATACAGGCCAGTGTACAACCAAAAATGACTTCCCCCCCACTCCTAATACAAAGTGGCACAGAGAGGGGCTGCTGTGGAAGAGCAGTCCCCAGTGTAAGAGAAGTCGCTGCCATTAGGCGGATGTTGTAGACCACCTCTTCTGCTGCTATAGGGATGGTGCAATGCAGGGAGGCTTCTGTGTTTACAACAAGTGACAACAGTGAGCTGTGATCACAAGGCCAGGTGGCTTTACTCAGTACTGCCACGTTCGTCCAACAAGAAGCCCTGATCACTCAGACTGCAACATTGTAATTTTGTAGCAGTTATTACTTTATAGCATGTGGCAAAGTGATCGTTGTCAGAGGTAATATGTTTCAACTATCATGCATGCACTAACCATGAAAAATGATATCTAACCATGAAAAATGATATCTAATTTTATGACTGAAATTTGCATGCCCTTGCTTTGCAAATGTTTAATACTTGTCTACCTGCTTTGTTATGGTGGCCCTTCTGTCCCGGTTGTGCATAACCCTAGATACGGCTCTAAAGGGCGCTTAAAGCATTCCCGTGACATGAACTACAATACTGGTATATTGAATTGATATCTAATGTGAACTAAATGTACTTTTAATGTCTGGTTGTACAAATTGAAATTTGTGACCTATCAATAAACCTTTACCTGATTTAAAAAAAATGAAAAAATATATCTTGTTCACCTTAATTTTATCCAGTAATTTACCTAATGTTCCCAACTACTTGCTTTTACTTATGGAGACTAAATTTAAATTGAGAACTATTTGATATATATATATATATATATATATATATATATATATATATATATATATATACTTTTTATATGTTGAGACAAATTAAAAAATAAATAAAATAATAATAAAGCTTAAATAATTTGTTGCACTGTTTTGTTTATTTGCAATTGTTACCATATTCTGTTTTCAGATTTGCTGTCAAAATGATTGAATTATTGCAAGCACAGCACTTTGCACATTGCTCTTTGCCGTATTAAAATATCCTGATGATAAAATATATAATTAAATATCACTAATTTGTAAACTTGTTGGTAAAATGAGACCATAGAGTATGTTAGCTCCATTCATGACTATACAACAGTATCAGCTGCCAGTATCTGGATTCATCTAGTCTAGTGTCAAAGCTGAATAGCACAGCCATGAGAAAATTCACTCTTCCAGATGTGCTCTTACAGGCTAATATAACATGTGCAATGTGCAAGCATAGTGCACAAACCTTTAGCAAACAATTTGTTTTAAAGTTTAATCTGTTAATGGGCTCACAACAATTAAAAAGATTTCTAACTAATTGCTGCATGAACTATGTATTGAACTTTACTTTTTTTTTTTTTTTTTTTTACTTATTAAACAAGCAATCCACAAAAACAATCATAGATAGGTACTTGAGATCTCACTTCTTGCTAGAATGTCCTTACTTTCAGGTATAGAGTCTCACTGCACTTGCTGCAGAAATAGGAGTCTCATGTCTTCATTTGCACTTTTTCTAATTTTCCACTTTTTTCAATTATTGCATTTTCCAATTATTAAAAATAAATAATTCAACATGGGCAATGAGATCCCCTAGTACTGCCTGCAGCAGTTGGGAGGAGCTAAGAACTTCTCTTTCCTAGATGGAAAGAAAAAGATTATTGGTGATCTTCCTAAAGACTTTTTTAAATGAAGGTGGACAAGCATATGAACATATGCAAACTGTTCCATGTCAAAATAAAATGCCACATAGCAAAACAGCACAAATTATTTTAAAATGATGACTATAATAAATATATAGCATTCATGCCACAAGTTGCATCTACTGCAGATTGGTATTGCATATGGAGGTATTGGAGGCCGATCAGAGTTCTCTATTATTTTATTTACATTTTCTAAGCTGCAACTGTAAAATTATTTTGCATTTCCATTTCTTAGGTATGTTGTAGAAGCTTGCCATAGGAAACAATTTTTAAGTTATTCTATGTAACATGCAGCCCATAAAATGATCTATTTACTGCATTCCATAACATTCACACTTACATGTTAGATGCAATGCAAACTAAATGCATTTGATAACATTCACACTTACATGTTAGATGCAATGCAAAATAAATGCATGATGTAAAAATGAAGTATAATAATCCCATACCTAAAATGAATGGTGATGATGTCCTCCCACGTTGAATGCTCCTGCTTGACTGTCAGCTACTGAAAGATGTTTGTCCCCATAATCATTTGTCACTTTGTGTTTCCGCTTACTGTGGCAGCAGCTGGAATGACACTTATAGTTTTGTATAGCTGGAGAAACTGCTGCTGTTCTTTTTCCTGGCAGGTTCAATAAAAACAGAGCTAGAGGTGAATCTGTAGGCCTGCCACACACATTTAGTACCCTTTCCAAAAAGTGTTTCTAAAGTTAGACTCTCTGAGTGCTACCACCGCCTAACACCTCAACTTGTTGTTACCAACATTCAGCCAGCCTGAACTAGTGCCCCTTCTTAGCATGCAGGTTATCCATCTCCTCGTCACTCTTCTTCTTTTTTTTTTTTCTTCTTCATTAGAAGCTCTATTTATAATTCCCACATTTCATGTTCAGAACTCTCTGCACAGAACATGTACAGGAAAAATATCTCTCTCAAGTTCAAAGTGCCAACAACCAACTTGATTAATAATCCATTTGAATGTACACATGTTAAAATAAATATAAATAATAACAACAAATCTTTTTTACTATAACATTTATATGTATTATTGGCATGCAAATCTCCTCTTGCAAATCTCCACATGCAAAATATGAATTGTTACAGTGATTGTACTTTCGTATACATTTTTTACTGATGTAGAACATACACATAGGTGTGAATAAAACAAATTTATGCAGCGCTAGCAATGAATTAGTGAAAATATAAAATTATAAAAGTATGATAGAACCAATCTATATCATACAAGAACTCATAATATAATGTATCAATCACACTAAGTGCATGAATAACTGCAATAATTATATAAAGTGCATGATGAACTAAAAAATTAAAAAATTAAGTATAGTTTTCAAGTGAGAGGATTAAAGTGCATAAATAAATAATTTGGTGAAAAAAGTCCTTATTGATGATCCAATAAGTGCCAAGTGAATAAAGTACTTCCGGTTGCGGACGTAACGTCATTTCCGGTTGGGAACTTCCTGTATGTGGAACGCACGCTACGAGCGGCGCCACTCGCTTTGTTTGATACATGCTTTTTTAACCTTTTTATCCTGTAAGTATTAAATCGCTTTTTGGGGAAATAAAATATACCTACGTACTTCACGATGTATGTCCCTTTTTTCTTTTAATGGTGATATCGGAGACGATTTCAATTTGGAGGTCACATCGGAGGAACCCCACATCAGATCCTGGGCAAATGTGCAATAATACCAAGGGCCTTTTTACAATCGCAATCCGGTGAGTGGGGAACCAAGGGGGCACCTTCACCTTATAAGCACCTTTATTCACTTGGCACTTTGGCACCTATTGGATCATCAATAAGGACTTTTTTCACCAAATTATTTATTTATGCACTTTAATCCTCTCACTTGAAAACTATACTTGATTTTTTAATTTTTTAGTTCATCATGCACTTTATATAATTATTGCAGTTATTCATGCACTTAGTGTGATTGATACATTATATTATGAGTTCTTGTATGATATAGATTGGTTCTATCATAATTTTATAATTTTATATTTTCACTAATTCATTGCTAGCGCTGCATAAATTTGTTTTATTCATTTATTCTAAGATTTTTCTTAGTGTTTGCAGCAGCTGCACACTTTCACAGTTTATCACCATAATTTATCACTATTGTGCAGCGCGGGGTTAAATTTGTTTTTTCATACACATAGGTGTGTGCAGCCCAATGCATTAGGGTGTGCACCCCAAAGCTTACACACTATGTGTGTGTGTGCATGTGTGTGTGTATGTATACAGTGTCAGTAGAGCAGTGGATGTGTCAGTAGGGCAGATGTTGGTGTCAGTAAGTAGAGCAGTGGATGTGTCAGTAGGGCAGAGGGTGGTGTCAGTCAGTAGAGCAGTGGACGGTGTCAGTAGAGCAGTGGACGGTGTCAGTAGAGCAGTGAATGGTGTCAGCAGGGCAGTGGATGCTATCAGTAGTTTTTTATTTGTATTTTTTTTATTCTTACAATATTATTTCTTTTTCCCGGGGGTCGGTATGGAAAATTCCCAAACTAACTTTCATCTGCCCGTGATAGACGGTTACATCGTGATTGGTGGGTGTGCCCATGCCTATGAACATACATGCTTTGTATGTTCTAAAGTCATAGAAAAGTAAGGAGTCCAGATTAGATTCATAATTGTTCTATGCCAATAGCTCATAAATACTGAGGTCATCAAATCAGCATGGCAGACAAATGGGAAGCACTGCAACTTGCATATTTTCTAACTGCTGGTTTCCGCTCAGTGTTGGTATTGGTTACTGTAAAAACTTAAGGAGCTACATGTAGTCAAACTAGAGATCGACCGATTATCGGCAACACCGATATATCAGGGGTCGATATGCACTTTCCCCGATATATCGGAATCGCCCTTTTGATTTACCGATATTGCCGATATTTTTGTGACGTCATCGCGTATGTTGCGCCACGCGCCTCCGCGCACTGGACAGCTCTTAGGCCTCCTCCCTCTGCCTCCTACAGTGTCCTACCCGCCACTGCCACACTGGAGTCTGCGTGCGGCACAGGCGGTCGGTCGGGAGAGTCGGGAAAAGAAGAATTCTGCTACATCTAGTGAGTGCAGTGACCAACATTCTGACACACGTTCTGTATTCTATCTGTTCTGTGATAAATGATAACAGTGACCAACAAACACTCTGACATATGTTCTGTATCTCTCTGTTCTGTTCTGTAACACAGCCGCGGCGGCCACTCATACCACCCACCCACTCACCACCCACAGCTGCCCGGTGCCAGCCAGCAACCCAGTTCCACACAGTCCAACCTGCCAGCCAGCCACAGGCCCTGCCTGAGTTCTCCTCCGTCCTGACTGTACCAGCTCTCCAGCCACAGGCCCTGGGCCTGTATGTGCCAGGCCAGCCACCACACAGGGTGCCAGCCAGCCAGCCACAAAAGGGTGCCTGCCAGCCAGCCAGCCACAAAAGGGTGCAAGCCAACCACCCACCCACCACACGGTGCCTGCCAGCCAGACAGCCACCCACAACAGGGTGCCATCCACCACAGGGTGCCAGCCAGCCACCCACACACCACACGGTGCCTGCCAGCCAGACAGCCACCCACAACAGGGTGCCATCCACCACAGGGTGCCAGCCAGCCACCCACCCACCACACAGTGCCTGCCAGCCAGACAGCCACTCACAACAGGGTGCCAACCACCACAGGGTGTCGGCCACCCACCCACAGCACAGTGCCTGCCAGCCAGACAGCCACCCACAACAGGGTGCCAGCCAGCCAACACAGGGTGCCAGGCAGCCAGCCACCACAGGGTGCCAGCCAGCCATTTTGTGTAAGCCTAAATTAGTGTTTGACTCTGACTGACTCTTTCTTGTTTCAATGGAGATGGATGGAGATAGAAAAATTAAAAGTAGGGTCTGGGAGTATTTCTCTTCTCCATCGCCAGGAAAATCAGTAGCACTGTGCAAAACATGCAAAAACAATGTGAGCATGGGATCAATAACTGCAAAAACCAAAAATACGTCTAATCTTTGGGCCCATCTAAGAGTTCATCATCTTGAATTGTATCATGCAGGACAGAAAAAACAAAATGAATCACAAGGTCATCATCCCTATCCCAGGCAACAATAACAGATATGTTTAAAAAAAAAAACAGGTGGCAAAAATCTGATGGAAGATCACAACTGCTGGACAGAGTGATCACTGAGATGATGGTCACTGATAACCAGCCATTTACAATAGTGTCTGACTCTGGATTTAAGCGGTTGATGTCCATAGTTGAGCCAAGATACACACTGAAGACTGACAAGTTTTATCGAACTGAAATGCTGCAAAAAAAATCACCAAAAGGTTGTTGACAAAGTTAAGACTATGCTACAACCAGGGAATGCTGGCAACTCACTCTCATTCACAACGGACTGCTGGTCAGGATAAACAGAATCACTAATGAGTCTTAAATGCCACTACATTGACAGCGGATGGACAAGAAGGCATTTGGTGTTGAATACAAAAGTGATGCGATGATCCCACACTGAGGAGTACATTAAAGAAATGTTTCTAGGCATGCTAGAAGAATGGGGAATCAGCAAAGACAGAGTGATGCTTGTGCTGCGAGACAGTGAAGCGAAAATGGTTAAAGGTATGAGACTTGCTGAAGTGTCAGACCTCAGTTGCATGGCACACACCCTCCAACTGGTGGTAAATGATGGTCTATCACACCAGAAAGCTTTGCTGGACATTATTACCATGCTGAAGAAGTGCGCAGGCCATTTCCACCATTCTGTTCTTGCCAAGCAGCGACTGGGGTGCATTTAGGAAGACCTTGGCCTACCCAAAAACAACCTGATACAGGCTGTTCCAACATGATGGAACTCAACGCTACACATGTTATAGAGAATGCTGGAGCAGAAGCGAGCTCTCACGCTCTCACTATATATTCTGGTGAATATGGACTTGGAGGACATTCTTGCCCTACTGCAGATCAGTGGGACATACTGTAGTAGGCAACATTATAGAGACACTCGTACCCATTGAGGAAGTGACACTGGAGGTGAGTCATTACGACTCATCTGTTTCCACTGTGATCCCATGTGTGAGAGTCCTGAAGATGCTTCTTCAACAGAATGAAGGACCCAACACATGTGGCATCAAAGCATGTAGGCAGGCCATGAGGGACAGCCTCGCCAAAAGGTTTGAGAAGCATGAGGAGAATACAACTGTTGTGCTTGCATGTCTTTTGGATCCTCAATACAAGAACCATCCTTTCTCTTCTGATGATGTATTGGCCAAGGCAATGCAATGGCTGACAGAAGATATTCAACAGAAGGTGCAGGAGGTTCCTCATGACGAAAAGAAAAGTCGAGGACAAGAAGAGAAGGTTTCTGATGTGGAAGAGCAGGATGCAGGAGAAAAATGTCCCAGAAGACAACGGACAGAAGAGAAAATTCATTGTGGTCAAATAGATGCAATGTTCAGCGTTTTATTGGGGCCTCATGCAGAGGATTCATCAGAATCGGCAATAATGAGCCTGGATGATGAACTTCATCTCTATTTGAAGGAACCAGTAGTTGACAGAAGAAGTGATCCTCTTTAGTGGTGGAAAGAAAATGAGGCACACTACAAAAGACTTGCTTCTCATGCTAGAAGATACCTTTCTGCTCCTCCTTCCTCTGTACCAAGTGAGCGTGTTTTTAGTGAAGTGGCAGCAATTTATGAAAAAAGAAGAAGCCGTTTAACTAGTGAACATGCTGAAATGTTATGCTTTCTGCACTATAATTTTGCCAGTCTATAGTAGTGTCTGTCCACCAGTCCACTGAGTATGTCCAATCCACTGTCTACCTTGTGTCTATCTATTTTTTTCTAACAGTTTTGCACTGACTGCGCTGCGCTGCACTCATTGCAAAAGTGATAGAAAAAAAAAATAGACATAGACAGTGGATTGGAGTCAGTGCCAGTGGACTACTGCTGCAGTAGAATGCCACTCACTGCTGCAATAATTTTAAATCACTACTGCAGTAGTGATTTAAAATTATTCCAATGAGTGAGTGCCCTACTGCAGCGGTAGTACACACAGTCCAATCCACTGTGTAGCTGTTGCCTTGCTTTTCTTCTAGCAGTATTGCACTGACTGCAGTAGTTGCAGTGAGTGCCATACTGCAGTGCAGGATAGTCCTCCACTGACTCCAGTCCAATCCACTGTGACATGTGTAGCTGCCTGTTGCCTTGCTTTTTTTCTAGCAGTATTGCACTGACTGCAGTAGTTGCAGTGAGTGCCATACTGCAGTGCAGAACAGATAGTCCTCCACTGACTCCAGTCCAATCCACTGTGACATGTGTAGCTGTTGCCTACTTGCCTTGCTTTTTCTAGCAGTTTTGCACTGACTGCACACTGCAGTAGTTGCAGAGTCAGTGCCATACTGCAGTGCAGATAGTTCTCCACCTACTCAGAGTCCAGTCCAGTCCAGTCTAATCCAATGTGACATGTGTAGCTGTTGCCTTGCTCTTTTTATAGCAGTTGTGCATGTGCAGTGTGTATGTGTGTATTTTACTGTGTAGCTGTTGTTGTTGCCTATTTTCTTTCCTAGCAGTTTTGCGCTGACTGCACTGCAGTAGTGAATTCAATTTTTTATATTGCAGTGAGTCCACTACTGCAGCACTTTATTATACATGATGCACAATCAGATGATGTGAAATGCTTAATGTCCAACTCCTTGCAATTGAAGTTTTCCTATCAGTTTTTATGCAGTTAAGGTGTGAAGAACAAGCACTTAATGTTAATGTTAAAAATGTTAATACATAAAGATTAACATGTTTGTTAAGAGATTTGTGTCGAAATTTGTGTTTTTTTGGGAAACTTTTACATGTGTGAAAATATCGGCCAATATCGGCCGATACCGATATGCAATCGGCAAAATATCGGTATCAGCAACGAAAAAATTATATCGGTCGATCACTAAGTCAAACCCCTGTCCCAATATTTCTTCTTGCCCTGGCTGACTAGATACATTTGGTTAATAAATATCTTCAAGCAGAACCTGCAACTATACAAGAAATGTAGATACTGCACACCAGTTGTACTCAAACCTCTCCTATATTTAATATTAAAAAAACCCAAGAGATTAAGAGAACACTGACGCGTTTCACACACAGTTCCCCATTCATCTCATGTGTATTGCTTTTATGCATGAATGAAGTAGTAGTTTGGATATACAGTATCTCACAGAAGTGAGTTCACCCCTCACATTTTGGTAAATATTTTTTTTATTTCCTGTGACAACACTTAAGAAATTACACTTTGCTACAATGTAAAGTAGTGAGTGTACAGCTTGTATAACAGAGTAAACTTGCTGTACCCTCAAAATAACTCAACTTACAGCCATTAATGTCTAAACCGCAATGAAAGTGAGTACACCCCTAAGTGAAAATGTCCAAATTTGGCCCAATTAGCAATTTCCCCTCCCTGGTGTCATGTGACTCGTTAGTGTTGCAAGGTCTCAGGTGTGAAAAGGGAGCAGGTCTGTTAAATTTGGTGTTATCACTCTCACTCTCTCACACTGTTCACTGGAAGTTTAACATGGCACCTCAGGGCAAAAAACTCTCTCAGGATCTGAAAAAAAGAATTGTTGCTCTACATAAAGATGGCCTAGGCTATAAAAAGATTGCCGAGACCATGAAACTGAGTTGGAGCACAGTGGCCAAGACCTTACAGCGGTTTAACAGGACAGGTTCCACTCAGAACAGGCCTCGCCATGGTCGGCCAAAGGAGTTGAGTGCATGTGCTCAGCGGCATATTCAGAGGTTGTCTTTGGGAAATAGATGTATGAGTGCTGCCAGCATTGCTGCAGAGGTTAAAGGGGTTGGGGGGTCAGCCTGTCAGTGCTCGGACCATACACCACACACTGCATCAAATTGGTTTGCATGGCTGTCGTCCAAGAAGGAAGCCTCTTCTAAAGATGATGCACAAGAAAGCCCAAAAACAGTTTGCTGAAGACAAGCAGACTAAGGACATTGATTACTGGAACCATGTCCTGTAGTCTGAATAGACTGATTTGGTTCAGATGGTGTCAAGAGTGTGTGTGGTGGCAACCAGATGAGGAGTACAAACACAAGTGTGTCTTGCCTACAGTCAAGCATGGTGGTGGGAGTGTCATGGTCTGGGGCTGCATTAGTGCTGCCGGCACTGGGAAACTACAGTTCATTGAGGGAACCATGAATGCCAACATCTACTGTGACATACTGAAGCAGAGCATGGTCCCCTACCTTTGGAGACTGGGCCGCAGAGCAGTATTCCAACATGATAATGACCCCAAACACACCTCCAAGATGACCACTGCCTTGTTAAAGAAGCTGAGGGTAAAGGTGATGGACTGGCCAAGCATGTCTCCAGACCTAAACCCTATTGAGCATCTGTGGAGCATCCTCAAATGGAAGGTGGAGGAGTGCAAGGTCTCTAACATCCACCAGTTCCGTGATGTCGTCATGGAACAGTGGAAGAGGACTCCAGTGGCAACCTGTAAAGCTCTGCTGAACTCAGTGCCCAAGATGGTTAAAGCAGTGCTGGAAAATAATGATGGCCACACAAAATACTGCCACTTTGGACCCAATTTGGACATTTTCACTTAGGGGTGTACTCACTTTTGTTTTCACTGGTTTAGACATTAATGGCTGTGTGTTGAGTTATTTTGAGGGGACAGCAAATTTACACCGTTATACAAGCTGTAAACTCACTACTTTACATTGTAGCAAAGTGTCATTTCTTCAGTGTTGTCACATGAAAAGATGATAAAATATTTCCAAAAATGTGAAGGGTGTACTCATTTTTGTGAGATACTGTAGCTGGTGTGCAGTCATCTGAATTTCTTGTTTATTGGCTGTCAGCAAACGAGCTGCATGAGCACCTGGGTATAGAACTATGGACCTATTTCACTTCTTTCACTGCCTATTTCTTCTATTATGCTAAGTGGGAAATCATTCTTAAATGGAATGCCCGTTCTGTAGGTTCATGGGAAAAATCTATTAATGCTGTCCATCCTATGTACAAATTGACCTACATCAATAGGATTTGCCCTAAGAAGTTTGACAAGGTGTGGCAGCCATGGACAGCCTAGGAGGAGGTCTTTACTCCTTGAACCTTTGTTTAGGATGCTGGTATGACTGCAATACCTTTCTCTTGCTTTAGTCAAGCTTTGGTTTGGGCATCGTTTTCCCTCTGGGTTATACCTTTAGCCTTATGTTTATTTGTTTACCTGCTGTGAACGTTGAGTTCTCCAGAACTGTCCGTGTGTAATGTACACTCTCAAAAAAATTAAAGGAACATTTTGAATACAGATCTTTAAGGGGAAAAATATCATGCTGGATATCTATACTAATATGGACTGGGTAATGTGTTACGAACGAAAGGATGCCACATTGTTTGATGGAAATGAAAATTATCACCCTACAGAGGGCTGAATTTAAAGACCAAATCAACGTGAAAAAATGATGCAGCAGGCTAGTCCATTTCCCTAAAATATAATTGCAGCAACTCATACTTGTATGCATGCCTGACAACGTTGGGGCATGCTCCTAATGAGACGGCGGATGGTGTCCTGGGGTGTTTCCTCCCAGATCTGGACCAGGGCATCACTGAGCTCCTGAACAGACTGAGGTGCAACCTGGTGGTGTCGGATGGACCAAAACATAATGTCCCTGAGGTGTTCTATTGGATTTAGGTCAGGTGAGCCTGGGGCCATTCAATGATATCAATTATTTTATCCTTCAGGAACTGGCTGCATACTCTGGCCACATATGGCCCGCATTGTCGTGCACCAGGAGGAACCCAGGACCCACTGCACCAGCGTAGGGTCTGACAATGGGTCCAAGGATTTAATCCTAATACATAATGGAAGTTGGGGTGCCATTGTCTAACCTGTAGAGGTCTGTGCATCCCTCCATGGATATGCCTACCTAGACCATCACTGACCCACCACCAAACCGGTCATGCTGAACAATGTTACAGGCAGCATAACGTTCTCCACAGCTTCTCTAGACCCTATCACATCTGTCACATGTGCTAAGGGTGAACCTGCTCTCATCTGTGAAAGCCAATCGTGCTCCACGGTGCTGGGCAGTGAGCACAGGGCCCACTAGAGGACGTCGACCCTCAGGCCACCCTCATGAAGTCTGTTTCTGATTGTTTGGTCATAGACATTCACACCAGTGTCCTGCTGAAGGTAATTTTTTAGGTCTCTGGCAGTGCTCATCCTGTTACTCCTTGCACAAAGGAGAAGATGCCGGTCCTGATGATGGGTTAGGGACCTTCTATGGTCCTTCCAGTTCTCCTAAAGTAAGTGCTTGTCTCCTAGAATCTCCCTAATTGCTCTTGATACTGTGCTGGGAAACACAGCAAACATTCTGGCAATGGCACGTATTGATGTTCCATCCTGGAGGAGTTGGATTGTCTGTGCAACCTCTGTAGGGTCCAGGTATCGCCTCATGCTACCAGTAGTGACACTGACCATAGCCAAATGCAAAACTAGTGAAAAACAGTCAGAAAAGATGAGTAAGGACAAAAAAAGTCATTGGCCTCCCACCTGTAAAACCATTCCTGTTTTGGGGGGGGTCATGTCATTGTTGCCCATCTAGTGCACCTGTTGTTAATTTCATTAACACCAAAGCAGCTGAAACTGATTAACAACC
Source organism: Pelophylax lessonae (assembly GCF_965119305.1). Taxonomy (NCBI): domain Eukaryota; kingdom Metazoa; phylum Chordata; class Amphibia; order Anura; family Ranidae; genus Pelophylax; species Pelophylax lessonae. Next base: position 120,146,709 of record NC_138779.1, read on the forward strand.
CCCTCTGCTAGTTAACTGACCAGATTCATTTCCCAGGAGTTTAATTGACTTGATGTTACACTCTGTATAAAAAGTGTTCCTTTAATTTGTTTGAGCAGTATATTTCTTGATATTGTACATACTACTGAATTTGTACCATGCCTTTGTTTCAATAAAGGAACATTCTGTTTGTTAAAAAAAGTATGTGTACCACTCAAGGTGGATGGTTTGATACAGGCCCCACTGCAAAATCTTCAGGTACTGGTCCAACTCTTAGCATTCTGGTGAATCATTCAGGATCAGGATCACTCGGATTATATTTCCTGATAAAAAAATATTTTCAATGAGTTTTTAAAAGTGCTCTTTTCAGCATGTCAGAGGTTACACTTGCTGCTGTTTCAATAAACAGAAAGTTGCTTAGAAAAGTTGCTGCAGCCTGGAATGTGGTGAGCTTCTTGCAGATCCTAAATCTTTACTCCTGCAAATCGTTTTTAGAGAAGTGTGTCACAACATAAAAGGAAGGAGATGAGATAATGTAGAAATGATGACATGATGAGAAATGTCATTCTTCTAGGAGTAGGTAGGAATATGTAGTGGGTAGTGAATCATCTTGTAAATACTAAGCAAAATAGTTTCATACTCTGGCTTGAAAAAAAGAAGGTTCAAGAATGTTTGTATGCCCTTCGTATACCCTTCAAAAAAAAAAAAAGGGTTGGGTCCCTTGTTATGAGCAGTTGACTACTGCTTTGATATGCTTCACCTTTGGCAGATATTGTGTCCCCACAAATTTAAAGTGATTCTAAAGCCTAAACATTTTTTTACTTAATGTATTAAGGTAAACAAAATGTTTAAGTAACATTATGGCCTCTCGCTCCCTCCTTACACTTACTGGAGTCCTCACTCGATTCAGTGCTGTGTTCATCTGTAGCCGCTCTCTCCTCCCCCTTTCCGGGGTTCCCAAAGCGGGAACCACTGACTCTCATTGCTGTCAGTCAAATTCTGTGACGAGGGAACCAGGGTGGGGCCATGCCACACTGTCCCATGTCTATGGACATAAGCAATGCAGCTCAGGAGGCTGCTATGGGGGCACACCAAGAAGAGGAGGAGCCAGGAGCTGCCTGTGGAGGACCCGAGAAGAGGAGGTTCAGGGGTCTCTCAGTTCATCTTCATTGCACAGTGCTGGTAAGTATAAACCTGTTTGTTATTTTTTTAAATTAGAGTTTACATACAGTTTAAGTGCCAGATATTTTGAGTCTAATAAAGAATCTGTTCTCCACCAATGGGAATATAGGAAATGTGGCATAGGCAAGGTGAGGTGTGTGGAGGAGTGTGGAGTAACACCATAGTCAGGAACACAGTAAAGTTCAGAACAGGCAAAGTGCTATCAAGGTCAGCATAAGTATGTGATCAAATATAGAGAGTCCAACAGATCAGAAGTTAAGACGAATTTGATTCTGGGAATCAGGCAAAGGAAGGTAAAAGGGCTTAGTCTGGAACTGAGAGTAAGATGAACCAGGAGATGAAAGCAAGAATGTGGTATCAGGAACGTGGCAATACGTTTACGAGGAGTGCTTTAAGGACTGGACTGATGAGTACAGCAACATAAAACTATAACTGGATAACAAAATCACCTGTAAGCCCACCTGTAGGGGTCTAGTATATATAATAATAGGTGACCCTACGTCTCAAAAAAAAAAAAATGGTGTGGGGTTCCCCCTAAAATACAAAGCAGATCCTAATTCTTAATCAGGGTCTGGTATGCATGTCAAAATGATGTGGAGTCCCTCAAAATTTCATTCAGATTGCAAAGATCGAGTCCATACCAGACCCTTCGAATGACAGCCCATTAAAAAATGTAAATAAAAATAAAGCAGAGGGCCCCCCGCAAATCCACTCCTGAGCCTTTTCCAAACATGCACCCTAGTAGGTCAAAAAAAGGGGGGGGGGGGGATGAATGTGCATGCCCCCCTCCGAAATATAACAGGTCATATGCCCCCAGCATGTTAGAAATAACTTTCCAGGGTGCACCCCCCTGGCCAAAACATCTTGTCCTCATGTTGTGGTTGCAGTGTGCTGTGGGCGGGGGGTTTATCAGAATCTGGAAGCCCCCTTTAACAATATGGGGGCAGTCAGATACTGATCTTCCTCCTGTGTGAATGAGTAAAGGGTACATACTACCCTTACTCATTCACAAAAAAATTCAACAGTAAAGAAAAAGTTCTTTATTTAAAAAAACAAAAACAAAGGTCCAGCGATGAACATCCATTATCAATGACGTCATCCTGCGATGCAGATCCACATCAATTACAATGAACAGTGCCTGCCGACCCGCTGAAAGAAAAGGACACATCCGACATCAAACGACTACTTACACACAAATGACAGCACTGGTGGATGACAGATGATATAAAAAACATTTCACGTGCTACCACCCAGAATCTATCTACTATGTTTCTTTTTCTTTTTCCTGGCAACATGATGGAAGCAATTAAGGACTGCAGAAAAATCTAAACCAATAAAATAAATATTTTCAGTCAGGGGCGTAACGAGGAATGTTGAAGACACCAAGCATCCTTGGGCACACCAAGAAGTTACAAGTAATGGAATGGCACATGTAGTGGACCGCAGTAAATAGTGGGTGTGGCTTAATCAAAAAGTAAAACAAAGAGCTAACATTTTGTCTGAGCCAGAGGCATAACTAGAACCTTCAGGGTTCCGATACAAAAAAACACGAAGGGCCCCCTGACCACTTTCCATCGGTCCAAGGGCCGTTCCCACTAATCCTGGGTTTCTTTACTCCCATTGCGGAGCCCTTAACAGCAGGACTCTTTCACACATTCTGCAGCAGTTCCCCCCTCCTGCCATCTTGGGGCCCCTCACAGTGGCAGAATGCTAAGGCCCGGTTGCAAGTGTGACCTTTGCAACCCTGGTAGTTCCCCCACTGATGCACACTTTCCTTCTTCCCTTGGTCTATGTAGGTGGGATCATGTGAATCATAAATCATAGGACGCTCACGTAGAAGGCTGATGATGTTGCCCTGAGCATTTCTTTTTCACTTTGCAGCCATTTCTCTTACACTACTCACACTGGGAAGTGTGAACACAACTGTGCAATGTACTGTCCAGCTTGACAATGTGCTTGGGAGGTCACAAATCTTGCGGTGACAATTCTTGGGAGGTGATAATGCTTAGGAGGAGATTTAATCAGTAGGGATGGGCAGGTACACAGGTACATAGCATAAAACTGAATGCTAGTGGAATATAGGGTTAAAAAAATGCCTCAAAAATCACTGCAGAGTCCCAAAAAATAAGACATATCACGAACTGCTAATGATTATACATCGAAGTCCAAGGGAGTCGTGCATGCACCTTAGTCACCCAAAAGTAGTGCAAGAACTATTATGTTTTGTTGCAGCGACTTAAGTCGCTGTAGTTAAGATGGCTCTTATTACCATCAATGTGCTTTTGCTTGACTTTTGACTTTCTGTGTTTCCCAGAAGTCGCAAGTGGCAAAAAAATCATGGTAGTGTGAGCCAGGGCTTATAGTCCCACAGAGGGACCCTTTAACATGTTCTGCAGCAGGCCCCCTTCCTTGCAGTCTTGGGCCACCCCCCGGGTGGTGAAACGGCAAGGTCCAATTGAAAGTGCAACTTTTGTGACCCTGGTGGTTCTGCCACTGGTCTGGGCCTACCTTAACCACCTCATGACGCACTATATCATATATGGGGATCATATAAGTCATATATCATATAAGTCTGGTAAGAGGCTATTACTTTGGGTGTTTTGGTGAAGGTCACATCTATTCAACACACCACCTGAGCTTCCTGTTGGACGTTTTTCCTCTCCACGGACTCTTCTTTCACTGTTTTTCTAGTGTACATTGATATATTGTGACACTATGTATCTAATATAGATTGCTCATTTTTTTGTGTTTTCCACCAAGCGCTGCATACTCTTGTTTTCATTCTACTGGGTTGAGGTACAACTTTCTTATGCCAGCAGCTGGTAATATCAAAACACTATTTTTCTTTGATCTAGCGCAGTATATACCTGTTTTTATCTATTGTTTTATTGAACCTATTGGTGCTGCTGCTGATCGAGTCCATCATGGACATTTTTGAGTATAGGGTTTCCCACAAATTAAATCTAGAGGGTACGTTTAATACCCAAAGGGAGCCCTCTGATGACTTGGGGGGACTATTTCTGAGGTTGAAGAACCTCTTAACCACCGAATTGCACACTCAGTGGGACCTAGCCTTTTTTGAAAAATATATTTTGGAAGGCATGGTCCCTAGGAGTTTGAGATGGGAGGTAGCCCCCCAAAGTGACATAACAGACCATGTAGAGTGGTTTCAGTTTTTCAATAATGCTGGCATTAACTTTATGAACTTCATGACCACTAAAAAGAGAGCCAAACTAACAGCAATAGATACTGAAATTTCTGCTATTAAAGAAAAAATAATACCGTTTAAGGAAAAGGATGAGTATATTAAACATTCTGATTCCCTAAAGAAACATCTTAACAAGGAGGAGATAGAACAGAGGAATAATAAAAGAAAAAAATTTTTGCGGGATTTTGGGGATTATCAGACCGGAATTATCTTCAAATGGCAACGGAAAGATAACTCCATTCCCGAACAGGTTGTCCAATCGGCTGAAGCCACTCCTACTACCGACATTGAGGACATATCTGATCCTCCCCAGCAGTCTGTACCCGCTAATGTCCAACCAGCCGTTTCAGAGGGGTGGTTAACACAGGGCCGAGGCAGAGGCAGAGGTGGTGGTAGAGGCAAAAGGGGTGGCCGCCCCAGACCCTATGTGGGAAACCAGCCAATTGCCACTCACAACCGATTTGACCATCTGGGGGAAGTCGATGACCATCGCTATATTGTTCAGCATCCAGGTAGACAGGGTCATCAGGGTTATGACGACAGAGGCACCCCCTATGATTCTTTCTTTAGGGGGCAACCCACCTATTTCTCACCTAGGAGAGATGCTCCTGTTAGAGAACAACAATATTCAGATCCCAGAAACCATCGGGATTTTCCGGTGGCCACTCCCAGAGGCAAAAAACAAAAAAATCCAAGAGAGGGTCCAGAGGGGGGAGGAGGATCCGCGCGAAAAAAGCAGCGGAGATAAGGGACTCGGGGATCTTCAATCTGAGCAGTGTCTCCTTATCTAATGAGGAGAAACATGTGCTCAACCGGGGCCCCAAATTCGTCCCCCCCAAACCCCTGGACAAATTCTCTACTTTCATCGACGTGCAAAAATTTGCACGAAAGATGAATATCAAGAGATACATGCTCTCCAAACCTCTGTCGAATAAATCAACCAGGGCGGTCAGTTCAATTCCGGACTCTACTGTCCAACACACCACTTTGTCAAACTCCTCACTTTTCAATCCTCCGGGTCCGGTGGCGCCAGCCATATCTGTTTTCCGGGATTTGGTCATTAAAGATTTAGACCAGATTCAGGTCAAACAAAGGAGAACGGAGTTTAGTTTTATGAAAGGTTTGAAATCCTTAAGGGAAAGGAAGGATATTGTGGTGCGTCCGGCGGACAAAGGAGGAGGAATAGTGGTGCTGGATGTTGCTGACTACAAGGCGGAAATGAATAGGATTACTTCTGATCGTAATACCTATACTCTGCTCCGTAGAGATCCAACTAGGGATTTTAAGAAAGAACTGACTGTGGTGGTTGATAAGGGCTATAGGGACGGCCTCCTTACTAAAAAAGAGAAAGCTTTCCTAGTACCCTCGGCGCCAAGAATTCCGGTCCTTTATTACCTGCCGAAGGTTCATAAGAACCCCTTGTGTCCACCCGGTAGACCGATCATAAGCGGGATAGAATCGGTAACCTCTCGAGCAGGTAAATATGTGGACCATTTCTTGCAGCCATTGGTAAGCTGGACTCCTTCATATTTGAAGGATTCCACTCAGGTTCTGAATGAACTAAGCAGGTTGGAGTGGAAAGATGGATACATGTGGGTGACGGCCGATGTGTCGTCACTCTACACCATAATTTCTCACCAACACGGCTTGGAAGCCGTTTCCCATTACCTGAGTTTAGGCTCCCTCTCTGCGGTGCAAAGGGGATTTATTGTGACTCTTTTGGATTTTTCCATGAGTCACAATTATTTTTGGTACGGGGGATCTTTCTTTTTGCAGAATAGGGGAGTGGCCATGGGCGCGAAATTCGCGCCCAGTATGGCCAACCTATTCATGGCCAAGTGGGAGGAGGATGTCATTGATGGCTGCCCCAGACCACAATTGGTCTTTTGGCGGAGGTATATCGATGACATCCTCCTCCTATGGGATGGTGACACCATGTCCTTGCAACTGTTTATGCAGGAGCTCAATACTAACGACAGGGGTATCTCCCTGGAGTTCGAATACAGCACTACAGAGATCCACTTCCTGGACCTTAAGATTAAGGTGGTAGATGGTGTGATTACCACCTCCACTTTCTTTAAGGAAACAGATAGAAATGGATTCATCGACGTTAGGAGCTGTCACCACCCTAATTGGCTGCAATCAGTCCCCTTTAGCCAGTTCCTGTGATTAAAGCGGAATTGCACTGACCATGACGTGTTTCTGCGGGAGGCAGAGACCTTGAAGAGGCGCTTTGTGGAGAAGGGTTATCCTATAACAGATCTGGATTCAGCGCTGCTGCGCACGGACTCTAGACCTAGGGAGGATCTATTGAGGCCTAAATCAAAACCTCCAGATGAGAGGTTTAAATGTGCGTTTCTATCTACCTTCTCCACCCAGCACTTCTCGGTTAAACGCATCCTGCAGAGACACTGGCACATACTGAAGGATGATTCAGTGCTGGGCCCATTATTGCCTGTGCGTCCTCAGGTAATCTTTAGGGGTCTTCCTCCCCTTAGGCTGCTTGTGGCCCCCAATGTTATCGATCCCCCTAAAAACGTTTCGTTTTTTCAGAGTAGGGGTGGTTACTATCACTGCAGAAACTGCCCCATTTGTACGATCAATAAGGACAAGAGGAGGAGAATTGAGTCCTTTGAATCGAATGCTACCAAACAAAAATTCGATATCAAACCGTTTATAACATGTTCCACCACACATGTTGTATACCTCTTAAGGTGCCCATGTGGCCTGGATTATATTGGTCGTACTATACGCAAATTACAGATAAGGCTCAATGAACATGTGGGGAATATTATCAAAGGGTTTCCAAAACATAGCGTGTCCCGACATTACGATCAATGTCATGGGAGGGACCCTACCGGTACCATCTTCATGGGTATCGATAGGTTTACCAGCAGCTGGAGGGGTGGTAACCGCACACGTGGTGTCTCACAACTGGAGACTCAATGGATCTATAGGGTCAAATCCTATACCCCCCACGGTATGAACATTGAGTGGGACATAAACTCTTTTATTAATAATTCTTAAATGTCTAAGTCCCTTTTATCTCCTTAGTGGTTATGTCTGATGATTTATTAATAATGACTTCTATTAGATGCTCTTTCATGGTAAAATTTTAAACAGTGTTGTTTTTTTTTTTTTTTTTTTTTAAAGATTTTATATTTTTATTTATTTTAATATTTTGATTGTATCTCTTGATGTATACTTCTGTATGAGTTTTGCGGGATCTCTATGGATTGTGTGATTAGCACAGCCATAGGGTTATTGTGTCACTATCATTCTCCATATACATTTTACTATGTACTATTGTTACTCATTCCTAGTGCCACTATATGGGAATGGATATGTCCAATCGCTCTAGGGGTTATAGTTATATTTAACAACTCCTTATTTCAACAGGTTGATGGAATTTATTTTTCCTGAGTAGTCTCCCTCATAGCGCTGCAGGTCGGCTTCTGCTTGTGTTTGTTTTTTTGTTTTTTTTTTTGATTGGAGGTCGTCACTTGCTTGTGGGGAGGCTACGATTGGTTGGACAATGATCGGTTCCCATTGGTGCTCTGGAGGTGTTCCGTGATTGGTCCCGGAGTGACTTCCGGGTCATCGGAGGTTCACTTCCCTTTCTCTATATAGATTCTGTGATTGGTTCCGGAGTGACTTCCGGGTCATCGGAGGTTCACTTCCTTTTCTATATAGATTCCGTGATTGGTCCCGGAGTGACTTCCGGGTCATCGGAGGTTCACTTCCCTTTCTCTATATAGATGTGCGGTTGGAGCTGGAGGTGTGGAAGGTGATTGGATGGCACAGACGCCGCTCCTCCCCTTCCGACTCCCACAGCCTTTTTATTGGGGTGACTGGCGATCTCTAACCACGCCCCCTGATGATGTCATATTTTGATGAAACCGGTAGGGGACCGGTGATCGTCTGCTTTATGCACACCCTTTAGTGTCCTGTTACTTCACTCAGGAGACCGGGCTGCAGCTACCGCACATTTCATCTGGAGATCCCCGCAAGACCATAACTTGATGCCTATATGTCGTGATTCACATGTGAGTGTAAAATCTACTTCTTATTAAAGTAATATCTTGAACGTATTACACCATGCGAGGTCTCTTTTTCCTACATGTGACATGACTATATGTCCCCACGAGAGGATATTGTTTGATGGTACTAAGGCAGTTCTTTGCTGGAGGTGATCCTTTACATGTACAAGAATCGAGGAGTGCTGTGGAGTGTGAGGAGCCCTTGTTGCAAGCGCTATATGATCTCTGTCATGGGGATCATATAAGTCTGGTAAGAGGCTATTACTTTGGGTGTTTTGGTGAAGGTCACATCTATTCAACACACCACCTGAGCTTCCTGTTGGACGTTTTTCCTCTCCACGGACTCTTCTTTCACTGTTTTTCTAGTGTACATTGATATATTGTGACACTATGTATCTAATATAGATTGCTCATTTTTTTGTGTTTTCCACCAAGCGCTGCATACTCTTGTTTTCATGACGCACTATAGCCAAAAGAGGCTACAGCACGGATCTCTCGTTGTGGGAGGTCATCCATGGACGTTCTCCTAGAACCACGGCCCTTCACATCCCCTGGGGTGCGCATTGAGCGTGCTCTGTGACCACTGTATCCTTAGGACACAGGTGATCACAGATTGCAGTAAAGGGACAATCACAACAGCCCTTTACCATGTGATCAGCCATGTCCAATCACAGCTGATCACATTTAAACAGACTTGTTGGCTATTGGCAGTCCTTTCCTCATGCTGTGAGGTAACCGGAAATTCTAACAGGGCACATTTACACTGATAATCAGGGCACTGATCGTCAGTGGCCTGATCATCACTGCAGCCCCATCAGTGCAGCCCATCAGTGCCATCTTATTAGTGCAGCCTTATCAGTGCACATCAGTGAAGAAGAAAAATTAATTATTTGCAAAATTTAATGACAAAAACTAAGAAAAAAAATGTTTTTCAAAATGTTTAGACTTTTTTAGTTTGTTTAGCAAAAAATTAAAAACCCAGTAGTGATTAAATACCACCAAAACAAAGCTCTGTCTCAAAAATTGTATACAATTTTTTTATGGGTACTGTGTTGCATGCATGACCGTGCAAATGTCATTCAAACTGCGACAGCACTGAAAGCTAAACTTTGGCCAGGGCAGGAAGGGGTGAAAGTGCCCAGTATTGAAGTGGTTAAAGAAAGACTTCATTAAAATAGCTGGAAATTATAATCAGCAACTGGTGAGGCAAGAAACGCTTTGGTCAGGAGTATGTACTATACATTGATAAGCACTTTGTTATGTACAATACAGTGTACATAGTGCAGCGGTAAACAGTATGTGTCATATTTCCCCTTATATTGTTAGTCAGAAAGTCTGTGGCAATAGAAGGAAAAAATGTCTAAATATAGTGGTCATCGGTAACGGAAAATGCCCAGTATTGATGGTTAGGGGCAGGAAAATGTTCCCCATCAGTAGACAGAGAAAGGAAACAATGCCCAGTGTTGCTGGTCAGAGGGAAAAAAATATTGGAGCTCCTTGCCAGCTGGAGGAGAAAAATGCCAGCCTCAGTAGTCAATGGGAGGAAAAAATTGCTGGTTGGATGGTCAAAGTCAGAGGCATACCTAGGGTCTCCAGCGCCCTTGGCGAGGAACTGTATCGGCGCCCCCCCCCCTGAAGAGAGTTTGACAGAGAGAGATGGCGGGGTACAGAGAGAGGGGGTAACAGAGGTGACAGAGAGAAGGGATCACAGAGAGAGAGAGAGAGGGCAGGTGACAGGGAGTGAGAAGGGGGTGACAGGGAGTGAGAAGGGGGTCAGCAGGGGGTGACAGGGAGTGAGAAGGGGGTGGCAGGGGGTGACAGGGAGTGAGAAGGGGCTGACAGAGTGAGAAGGGGGTAACAGGGAGTGAGAAGGGGGTGGAAGGGGGTGGCAGGGGGTGACAGGGAGTGAGAAGGGGGTGAGCAGGGGGTGAGAAGGGGGTGAGCAGGGAGTGAGAAGGGGGTGAGCAGGGGGTGACAGGGAGTGAGAAGGGGGTGGCAGGGGGTGACAGGGAGTTAGAAGGGGCTGACAGAGTGAGAAGGGGGTGAGAAGGGGGTGATGGAGTGAGAAGGGGGTGGCAGGGGGTGACAGGGAGTGAGAAGGGGGTGGCAGGGGGTGACGGAGTGAGAAGGGGGTGGCAGGGGGTGACAGGGAGTGAGAAGGGGGTGAGCAGGGGGTGACAGGGAGTGGGAAGGGGGTGGCAGGGGGTGACAGGGAGGGAGAAGGGGGTGAGCAGGGGGTGACAGGGAGTGAGAAGGGGGTGAGCAGGGGGTGACAGGGAGACAGTGACAGGGAGTGAGAAGGGGGTGACAGGGAGACAGTGACAGGGAGTGAGAAGGGGTTGACAGGGAGACAGTGGCAGGGAGTGAGAAGGGGGTGGCAGGGGGTGACAGGGAGTGAGAAGGGGGTGAGCAGGGGGTGACAGGGAGTGAGAAGGGGCTGACAGAGTGAGAAGGGGGTGAGAAGGGGGTGGCAGGGGGTGACAGGGAGTGAGAAGGGGGTGGCAGGGGGTGACAGGGAGTGAGAAGGGGGTGACAGAGTGAGAAGGGGGTGGCAGGGGGTGACAGGGAGTGAGAAGGGGGTGACGGAGTGAGAAGAGGGTGAGAAGGGGGTGGCAGGGGGTGACAGGGAGTGAGAAGGGGGTGACGGAGTGAGAAGGGGGTGAGAAGGGGGTGGCAGGGGGTGACAGCGAGTGAGAAGGGGGTGACGGAGTGAGAAGGGGGTGAGAAGGGGGTGAGAAGGGGTGACGGAGTAAGAAGGGGTGAGAAGGGGGTGACGGAGTGAGAAGGGGGTGAGAAGGGGGTGACGGAGTGAGAAGGGGTGGCAGGGGGTGACAGGGAGTGAGAAGGGGGTGAGCAGGGGTGACAGGGAGTGAGAAGGGGCTGACAAGAGTGAGAAGGGGGTGACAGGGAGACAGTGACAGGGAGTGAGAAGGGGGTGACGGAGTGAGAAGGGGGTGACAGAGAGTGACTGAGTGAGAAGGGGCTGACAAGAGTGAGAAGGGGGTGACAGCGCCTGATACACCGCCCACGGTTACACATACCGGTCCGCTGTCTGCACATTCTCCATCCTACTGCACAACACTGGCCCGGCTCCCCGCAGACACGCACTCTCTCCCCCTCCCGTAAACCTGTCACTGGGCGAGCTCCCTAAAGGCCCGTACACACGTACCGATCGTCGGCAGACAAGCGTCGGCTGACGAACGATCTGCCGATTGTACGCTTGTTAGTATGATGCCTCCGACAGCCGTCAGCGCACATTCTGCCGACAAGAATCTGTCTTGCAAGCATTAAGATTTTTGTATGCCGACACCAGAACGGCCGATTGTTCGCCAGTCAGTACAGAATTCGGCCGACACACACCTACAAATCTCAACACGCATGATCAAACCAAATAAGGTCCCGGAAGAATTTTCACAAGTAAACTCAACATTTTATCCAGAAAGAACTTTCGGCTCGCGGCAGTCCAAAAAATAGGTGAAATGCGGAGCACATGCTCATCTTGATAAATGTGAGAAGAAGGAAGATACTGCTTATAATGCCATACTTTTCTAATAAAAAGGCATGTGTTCTGTTATGATGAAGATAATGTTTGTCTATTCTATCTGTTCTATCAAATTTTATAATTAAATAATTTTAACTCTTCACCATTATTTTTGTATTTTCACACCAAAGATCTAACTTGATATGACCCTTTATTCTTTTATGAATTTTATGAATTAATGTATAAAACATATTTTTCAGGTTATGCACAATATTAAACATGTTAACAAATTCAGATAGGCCATTTCTTTTTTCCAATTTTCTTTATTTTTGGATCTCAGAAATAAACAAAAGAAAACATTAATACTCTCCGTATTTAAAAAATAAACATAAAAAAGGTCCATTTGGACTAAATTAAATTAGAAAATGACAAACAGGGGTAAAATAAATAATAGGGGGTTACAAAAATCATAATTGCTGATAACTGTAATCAGGCTGGCATGAGGGCAGGTTTGGATCCTGCTGGCCATATTGCCACTGGCCATGTGGCATTTGGCGAGGTGGTGGGTGTTGTGGAGGTGGAGGTGGAGGTGGAGGTGGAGGGCATGGGTGCTCCTCGCATGCGTGGCTGTGCTCAGTAAGGACGCCGTTTTCCGCCTTTTGCAGGACATCGATAATAATTTTTGTTTGTTATATTATTGTGAACAAATAGCAGACTTTACATACAGTGGCGTATCTAGGGTCTCCAGTGCCCTTGTTGAGGAGCTGTATTTGGCAACAACCCCCCCCCCCAAGATCAATGTAAAAATGTAACCCCCCCCCCCCCAAAAAATCTAAAAGGGCATTAAATGTTTCTCATTTGTCCCTTGTTTGCCCAGTGTAGAGCTCTCTAGTGGGCAATTATTGTCTCAGGTGTGAAAAACAAGAAAGAGAGGGGTGAGAGATAGAGAGAGGGAGAGAAAGAGGGGGTGTGAGAGAGAGAGGAGGGGGGTTGCAGAGAGAGAGGGGCCTGAACTTGCAGAGGGCTTGATGTAGGGCATTGAGGGTGAAGTGTTGCAGGGAAACAGGAATAAGGAAGCCACCTGCCTTGCTGACCCAGAGTGAGAGACCAGAGACATGGAAGCAAGGATGGATGGATCATTTGCAGGAGCTGTTAGTTTGTTAGTTTTGTAAAAAAAAAGGTTGAGCCGCAGGAATGCTGAGGCTCCAGCAGTGTTTGTTAGGACCAGAGGTGTGCTGGGGATGCAGCAGTGTTTGTAAGACCAGAGGTGTGCTGGGGATGCAGCAGTGTTTGTAAGACCGGAGGTGTGCTGGGGATGCAGTGAGAGGCAGTCTCAGTCTCCTGGTCTTTTGGCTCAGCTGCTCTCAATGTTTTACACCTGCATAAAGCAGCTCTCAATGTTTTACACCTGCATGAATCCGCCTGCAAACTGGGGGTTCTGGGGTGTGCAGGCTGAGTGGATTGTTCTAAAAATCACTAAAACAATGCCAATGTTTTTGCGACCCACCCCCCTTGGCCTGCGCCCCTGGCGGTTGCCTGTCATGCCAACCCCTTGCTATGCCAGTTTACATAAAGGGTCAATTATGGTTTAGCTTATAATTTTGTTACATGATTACATTTTTAGCAGACAATATATAGTGAAATGCCATACCTGAGTCAAATTGCCCTCTAGGATATCTTCATCCTGGCTGGGATCAACAGACATTGAGCCCTCTGCCGAAGTCGAAGGCAGCGTGGAAATTGACGGCCTTGATTCCAATGTGTCTGCCAGGAACCTGAGGTTATCAAAATACCACAGCCGTGGTACATGTACATTCTGTGCAGCTGCTCCAGACTGGGTGGACTCTTCAATTTTTTTAACCTCCCACCTGTAGGCAGTGCGAATACTGTTTATTTTTTTGCGGATATACTCAACATTTGCCACAGGACAGACGGGCTTGTAGAAGGCCACTAAATGTTCAATGGCCTGTTTTTTTAGGTGCTTATTTTTATATTCAGCCGACTTGACTTTCCACAAACAGGGCAGTTGCCTGAATTCATCAATGAAACTGATGAGAAAATTATGGCTGGTGTAATTGTCCACCATTTTGCAGGACAGTATATGCCTGCAAGACACAACACAACACAAAACATATTAAAATGGCATGTATTTTGAGACATAATAAAGATATTCATAGTAAAAGCTGTATAGGGCCCAAAACACACACTTTCTAATAAAATAGTTGTACCTTTGTTTGTGGGGAAAAGTCGTGATTCGCCGTTCGATCGTGCTCCAACCCTCGATATGTCCGCTAGCGAATCGTCGGCCGAAAGATCTGGCGTCCTTTAAATACAGCGCATGCGTCAACTCCTCCTCCAGTGGCGGGCTTGTGCAGGGGTGTGTACATGCTGAAGATCAGGCCTACATGCGACACTCACACCTGAAGCAGTGGAACAATCTTTTAATCAAGAATAATGTCTCAACGATCTGAGAGCTCAATTAGTGTGGGCAGAAGTGATTGGGCCACCAGAAAATCCAGGGCTACACCCATGACAAAGGCAGAAATGGTGGAGATGGTCTCCATTTTAGAAAAAATGGACTATGATGGGAAATTGGCAAATTATGATCGGCCCAATGCCAGGAAAGATGGCATCATGGATAAGGTGGTGGCCTGTTTGCAAAAAAAATTTGGTGTGGAGCGATCGAAAGATCAGATTAGGAAACGGTGGTCCGACCTGAAACACCGTGAGCAGGATCAGCTTTCCCAAATCCATCGGATTCTGAAAAAAAGTAAGTTTTATTTTTTCTTTTTTTTTTAAACATGCAATATGTTTTTTATAATTTTGTGTATGTTGTATTAACATGTCTAGATTATAATGTCTATGTAAAAAGTTAGATTACTCATTTTAGTTGTCATGTCGTGATTAGATCGATCTATTGTTGATGTTTTAGTATATGACATTAAAAGTCAGGAAGCCATAGTTAAAAATATATGTATTGTGTTGCAACGAACGTTCTTTCCTGCACAAATCTTCTCTGCAAACATTCCTATTAATCACAGATTATTATTCAAACCTTTAAATAGGAGAAAAACGAAAACTCCGTGCCAAACAATGGGAAAGGAGGAGGAGAGGTTTGGCAGCTCCATCTGCAGTTGCGGAAGAAGATGAGGACATGGGCCCAGATGGTGGCACAGATTCGACTAAAGGTAATTGGTTCCTATGCACTGTCAAACATTAATGTACCATATTTTTCGTAGATAACCATGTACATGTCTTCATATTTGTTACTAAAAGAGCTATCAAGCAGGGCACCATGTCCTAACAAATGTACCTCTTGTGACTTTTATGATATGGCCAATTTTTTGTATTATGTAGATGAAGACATTATTCCTGAGGTGATTCTGGTGGAGACAACAAGTGACCAGACACCAGAGCAACAAGAAGGTTGGTAGGCCCAGATTTTTGTGTAGTGGGATCATAGAAATATGTGTATTTGCAATGATTGTTTAACCTTATATTCCTGTATTCCCTTACAAATTTACATTGCAGATGTTGCGTCATGCGAGGATGTGGCATCCCCAGCCAGGTCAGAACCCAGATCTCCTGGCAACTTGCCAAGCAGCGTGGAAGCCACCTCCTGAAAATGTGGAGGATCCAGAACCAAGTGTCAGAGAGCCAATTGTGTGCCCACGTAGGTTTTTTCATAATGATTTTTATCAGTGTTATTTTTAGCCTCCAATCGTCAACACTAGTTCCCTATGGGAGCCTCTTTATTTGAATGGAAGTGGCACCGTAAGTCGGATCAGGATGCTCTGACTTGCGGGGCCACTTGCGCTGTGAAGATTTTTGAGGGGGAACTACACAGAAAAATTGAATAACCCACCGTGGGTGTCCCCCCCAAGTTCACAACCAGGCCTTCTGTGTGTGGTATTGAGTTTGAGGGTATGCCCACAACAAAAAGACAGCGTGGGTTACCCCCAAAACCCCTACCAGACCCTTATCCGAGCATGCAGCTTGTCAGGCCAGGAAAGAGAACGAGCAAGAGGACCAAACACCCCCTGGACCACAGCAGGACACATGCCCTCAACATGGGGGGGGTTTTGTTGCTTTGGGCCAGGGGGCCTCTGCACCGCACACCCAAAAGCACCTTGCTCCCATGTAGAGGAGGACAAGGGCCTCATCCCCACAACCCTGTCTGGTGGTTTTGGGGGGTCATGCGGCCAGAGGCTTCCTAGGACTTTGGAAGCAACCTTTAACAAAGGGTGGCCCCCAGATCCCAGACCCCAATCACTATGTGAATGGGTATGGGGTACATAGTACCCCTACACATTAACCACATAAATGGAAGTGTATGTGAATAACGACAGGAGACGTTTATGAAATGTTCTTAAATATCTTCATCCGGTCTTCTCCACTCTGCTCTTTGGATCTTCTCCTCTCCACTCTTCTGCTGTCCAATATTCTGCTCTTATGTTGTCTGCTCTTTTGCCCTAGGCTCTTCTTCTTCCTCCTGTCCTCCTCCGATGCTGTTGCCATGCATTCTGCCCGTCTCTGGTCTCTGCATTTTAATATATATACATTACGACCATGCCCTCACAATGACGTCATCATGCGTTCACACCCCTAATGAATATATAGTAAGCTCAGGAGACCGGCAGAATCATCAGCAACAGGATCAGAGGAGGACAGGAGGAAGAAGAAGAGCCTAGGGCAAAAGAGCATAAGAACAGGGTAGGTATTAACTCGAGAGGAATTTAAGATTACCTGGACACCAAATGTTTCTCTATTATTATGACCTCACGTAGGTGATTCACATTGACTCAGTTGTTTTTTTTTTTTACAGACCATGTTTTACATAGTTGCACATTAGCCAAATTGACCCGTGAGGCTCTCCAATGCTGCGCAGACCTGGAACAAATAAAGGAGACTGCAAGGGCATTACAAATCAAAATGCGCAATTTTGTGGACATGATTGGCAAATTTTAAGCCACAATTTTACTACGTTTTTAATTTTTGTATTGGGATGTTCCTGATGTTACAAATTTTTTATAATGTTTTATGGCATTTTAATTACACTCAGATGTTAAAGAGTGTACCCAAGTTTGGGAAAAGCACTTTACAACACCCTAACCCTAACCCTAACCCTGTGAATGTTTGATACTAAAACATTTTTACATTCAACAATGTGTGTTCAATTCTTTATTAGACTTTCGTTGGGGGGTCGAGGTCTAAAGCTGGGTAAAGAAGCACTAAATGTATGATGGCTGGCCTATTCACATATTTACATGTTAATGAAAGCATTTTGGACACTGCCATATGCGAGTTGCTGGAGGTGTCAATGAAATGTTAAAGATACCCCCAGTTTTAACGCATATCACAGTGCGATCTGACATTTCACACAGGATCGGATCACACAAGTTTGAACGACTGTGCGATCCTATCCTGATGCGGCTGAATAAATGCATCATGTGCGACTTTTGTGCGAGTGCAGTGCGAATTGAGCCATACAAACTGTATAGCTGATTTTCGCATGAACATCTGATCGCATGTAATAAAGGAGCAGTGCGCTACGATATTACATGCCATCAGATGTGCAGTGTGAATTGAGACATACACTTTGTATGGCTACATTCGCACTGAACACGCATACAAGTCGCACATGACCCTTTATTTCTGATGTATCTGGATTGGATCGCACAGTGCTTAACACTTGTGGAATACAATCCTGTGCAAAAAGTAAGTGGCGGGTCACCCTTATGCAATGCTGGAAGGCTGCAAAGTCGCAGACTTCCCGCATCACATAAGTGTGACTCAACACTCAAGGTACTAGCAGTCCTAGGATTCAATATGGCATTGATATTGCCAGAAGCAATCAGTGTAGGGAGATCAGTGTAATCTATAGTGTATTGCTTGTTCTTTGCTCTAGTTCACTTTCCATTACCTATATATATATAACACTTTGAGATGAACAATGATCAAGTTTCACATAACACTGACATATCCTAACATTGGTGGGCAGTGAGAAGGATGTCATAAATGAACACAACATAACAGGTGTAGGTACGTTGTTAATACCCTAATGTATTATATGAAATATATAGTATGGGCGACTTCTGGACAATGAACACCAATGTAAGGTGACATTAGATGAACCTTGGGTGTGACCTAGTTCTCAATGTGACAGGGTTTGTGTACATTTTGTGGGCTGCAGAAGGCCCTTGTACTTACACCACTGGCTCAAAAATAACACATGGCCATCATCACTTTGGATCAGCTGGTGAGAGACTACAGCAAATAAACACACTGATGAATGTATTAACCCTTCCAAAGTCACACATATATAACACATGATTAACCCAAAAAATTATGTTTGCCATATGTGCCCAAATGATTAGAATCCACAATACAGAATCATAGCAATTTTTGTTTAATGTGTTCAAAAATCAGAGATCTATGACATTTATCTGGTTAGGAAATTAGTTAGGAAGTTTATTGGTTGTGTGACAGTGATTGCTGCCAGGACACAGCTCCTCTCCCCAAGAAATAGTCCAGATATTCCTGGCGGATCTGACGGGCCCTGTGTGATGCCAATCCTGACCGTCCAACTTGCATTGACGTCATGGACTCCACTTGGTCAGGAGGTTGGGCCTCTCCACTTGTACCTGGCATAGCAGGGTCAGTATCCAGTTGCTGCAAAACATAATTGTGTACATTCCTGCGTAGGAAGTTGTGCAAAATGCAGCAACACAAGACCACATTATCCACTTTGTACAGTGCCAGGTGTATGGACGTCAGGAATATCCGGAACCGGTTGGCCATTATCCCAAAGGCATTCTCCACAACTCTGCGAGCTCTGGACAACCGGTAGTTGTAAATCCTTTGGTCGGGGGTGAGGTTCCTCTGAGGGTAGGGCTTCATGAGATGCTCCCCAAGCGCAAAAGCATCATCTGCTATAAAAACAAAGCTCATACCCTCAACAGTTTGCTCCCTGGATGGCAGGTTCAGAGTGCCGTTATTTAGACGAAGAGCGAACTCCGTCTGCTCAATAACTCCCCCATCCAAATTGCGGCCATTTTTGCCAATATCCAAATAAATAAACTCATAGTTTTCATTAACTATGGCTAGCATGACTATACTAAAAAAACCTTTATAATTATAATAAAATGTGCCGGAATTCGGAGGGGGGACAATGCGGACGTGCTTCCCATCAATAGCACCCCCACAATTGGGAAAATTCCACTTCTCCAGAAATTGAGCAGCAATCTCCAGCCATTGCTCTGCGTTTAAAGGGAACTGTGGGGAAAATAAAAAAAATTAGTGCTTGAGCACATCACATTATTAATTACACACACAGTTGTCTGTTAAATGCTTATGCAACTTGTTAAAAATATAAACAACAGGAAGGCAAACGTTTTGATTTGGGGATGTAACATATACATACATTTATTTTCAACCTCCTATTGTTCTTATATTGTAAAGGGCCATACACACTATAAGATTCTCTGAAGACTTTTTCGTGCAGATTTACCTTTTCTATGTAGTGCAAGTGCCTGCCAGATTGCATAGGATTTGAAAGTGTTTGTTTGACCTCATATATTATTTGGTTGGGGTAAATCGGAAGGATAAATTGTTCTGACAATCTTATAGTGTGTATGGCCCATTATACTCACCAGCTAGAGCTGAAATTTACAAACTACGGCCCTCCAGCTGTTGCAGAACTACACATCCCATGAGGCCTTGTAATTCTATGACATTCACAGACATGACTAGGCATGATGGAAATTGTAGTTCCTGAACAACTGGAGGGCCGTAGTTTGAAGACCTCTGAGCTTGAGCTTTGGTATATGCTGACTTTGAGATTTAGCATGTGGGTGGGGGGATGGGTAAGTAAAACTCGGCATTTATACATCAATAAGGGCTTGTGGTCAGTGAAGGTTTTAACATCATTACATAAACATACACAATCATAGGTGGGAATGGATGGACTGATGTATTTTAGATAAATCATAAACTAGGTAATAAAACATTGGCCAAGGAATAATTGTTTGAGGGAAAGTAATAAAATGACCCAAATTCAAAATACTGTTAACAGGCAATGCGTTTAGGGACACATAGGAGAGAATGGTGGGGTGGTTAGTGGGTAATTTTACAAATGGTTAAGATAATCTACATCTTTACTACTATGTGCATGCGGACAGAGGGTAGTTACAAATAATGGCCTATGTCAATTGCTGTACATCCAAAAACATCATAATTCGGGTGAAACGACTAATACATGTAATGTAATGTAAAAAATCAAACATACCTTGATATAGTCCTTCTGCAAGACCTTGATGATGGCAGAGCAGGTCTCAGGGATGATGACTCCAAGTGCTTGGGGGGAGATGCCTGTGGTGAACTTCAGATCCTGCAGGCTTCTCCCTGTTGCAAGATACCTCAACGTCGCAATTAACCTTTGCTCAGGAGTAATTGCAAGCCGCATACAAGTATCCTGCTTCAGAATATAGGGGGACACCAGGGCAAGAAGACGGTGAAAGATGGGATCCGTCATCCTCAAATAATTCCTGAAGTCATCAGGATTATTTTCCTGGAGCTCCCTCAGCAAGGACATATGAGAAAATTGATCACGGTTAAGCAACCAATTTTTCGTCCAGGAGGTCCGCTTCTTCTTCCTATTGCTCGTACGTCGTCTCAGAGCCAAAACTCCAACACTAACGACAGCAATGGTCGAATTCACGGTCGCCATAATAAATTCTCGAACGATGTCTCGGAAAATAGCGAAATGTCGTCAACCAAACAAATGCTACCGAAATCAGCGCGAGATGCCCAGAAGGGTCACGGCCAAACACTCACTTCCTCTTTTGTAGCGGCGAACGTGCGTGGAACGTAGTGACGTCATTTTCTGTCGGCAGACAAATGTCCTGGGCAAGTTTTGAGCACTTTTCAACAGACAAACAACAAACACGCCAGCCGCGAACATTTGTCGGACGTTCTGTCGGCCGACGATCGGTACGTGTGTACGGGCCTTTACACTCACCTCCGATCAGCACCTGACCTGCAGCATCATCTCAGCAGCACTTGTCCGGCGGCGGGAACGGGTGGGCAGGGACAGCCCCACCTTCCAGTACAAACAGAGAGCAGTGGGTGAGGCGGATCACAAGCTGGAAATATGATGGGCGCAAGAAAAGGGGGGGGGGGCGCCGGCCGCCGGGGGTGCAGGCTGAACAGAGGGGCGATAGGAGTGGTATTTCACTGCTACACTGCCAATACTTTTGCGCCCCCCCCTCGGCCTGCGCCCCTGGCGGGCGCCGTTCTGGCCAGCCCCAGGGTACGCCCCTGGTCAAAGTAAAAAATTACAATGGTGGCCAGAGTTCCCTCCTTACATTTGTGGTCAGTGTGCCCCCTATGCATTTGTAGTCAGTATACCCAGTTGTATTGGTGGCCAGTTTACCCAGTAACATTGGTAGTCAGTGTGGCCAGTATTATTGGTGGTCAATGTGTCTTTCTTACATTGGTAGTCAGCGTGCCCCCCCTATTGTTGGTGGTGAGCAGGAACAGTGCACTTACAGGATCAGCTCAGCATTGACACCAAAAACAGGAAGTAGGAAGGATCCGCGCCTAGGAGGAAGGGAAGGGCTTTCATATGTAAACACAAGCTGTGTGCACCCCCCCCCAAATATTTTCCTGAGTCTTGTGTTGATCCAGTTTTGTGCCCAGCTGCATCTAGTCTCTCCTCTCTCCCTGCTTTCACAGGCCTTGCTAAGGCAATGGGAGCCATTGTCCTGTGAGACAAATTTTGTGAGCTATAGACACATATAGCCTGGCTTTGGAGGAAGCCCACACATTTGCCCCCATAGCAAGCAGCTTGCTATGATGGCAGACACAGAAGAGAAGGAGCTAAGATCCCAGATGGGGGACATCAGAAGAGGAGGTTCAGGGTCGCTCTGTGCAATACCATTGCAGAGAGCAGGTGCATATATTATATTTGTTATTTAAATTAAAAAAAAAACATTTTTTTCCTTTACAACTGCTTGTAACTTACAACACATAGTTAATATTGCCTACTTCAGCCAAAAGGCATGAAAGAGGAAGCTACTTAACACCTGCAAGGCCTCACATACAGTGCCTTGCAAAAGTATTCGGCCCCCTTGAACTTTGCGACTTTCTGCCACATTTCAGGCTTCAAACATAAAGATATAAAACTGTAATTTTTTGTGAAGAATCAACAACAAGTGGGACACAATCATGAATCATGGAACTTTACTTTCAGTGCAGCAAACTCTCTCCAGAAGTTCAGTGAGGATCTCTGAATGATCCAATGTTGACCTAAATGACTAATGATGATAAATAGAATCCACCTGTGTGTAATCAAGTCTCCGTATAAATGCACCTGCACTGTGATAGTCTCAAAGGTCCGTTTAAAGCGCAGAGAGCATCATGAAGAACAAGGAACACACCAGGCAGGTCTGAGATACTGTTGTGGAGAAGTTTAAAGCCGGATTTGGATACAAAAAGATTTCCCAAGCTTTAAACATCCCCAGGAGCACCTTGCAAGCAATAATATTGAAATGGAACGAATATCAGACCATTGCAAATCTACGAAGACCTGGCCGTCCCTCTAAACTTTCAGCTCATACAAGGAGAAGACTGATCAGAGATGCCCCCAAGAGGCCCATGATCACTCTGGATGAACTGCAGAGATCTACAGCTGAGGTGGGAGACTCTGTCCATAGGACAAAAATCAGTCGTATACTGCACAAATCTGGCCTTTATGGAAGAGTGGCAAGAAGAAAGCCATTTCTTAAAGATATCCATAAAAAGTGTCGTTTAAAGTTTGCCACAAGCCACCTGGGAGACACACCAAACATGTGGAAGAAGGTGCTCTGGTCAGATGAAACCAAAATTGAACTTTTTGGCAACAATGCAAAATGTTATGTTTGGCGTAAAAGCAAGACAGCTCATCACCCTGAACACACAATTCCCACTGTGAAACATGGTGGTGGCGGCATCATGGTTTGGGCCTGCTTTTCTTCAGCAGGGAAAGGGAAGATGGTTAAAATTGATGGGAAGATGGATGGAGCCAAATACAGGACCATTCTGGAAGAAAACCTGATGGAGTCTGCAAAAGACCTGAGACTGGGACGGAGATTTGTCTTCCAACAAGACAATGATCAAAAACATAAAGCAAAATCTACAATGGAGTGGTTCACAAATAAACATATCGAGGTGTTAGAATGGCCAAGTCAAAGTCCAGACCTGAATCCAATCGAGAATCTGTGGAAAGAACTCAAAACTGCTGTTCACAAACGCTCTCCATCCAACCTCACTGAGCTCGAGCTGTTTTGCAAGGAGGAATGGGCAAAAATTTCAGTCTCTCGATGTGCAAAACTGATAGAGACATACCCCAAGCGACTTACAGCTGTAATCGCAGCAAAAGGTGGCGCTACAAAGTATTAACTTAAGGGGGCTGAATAATTTTGCACGCCCAATTTTTCAGTTTTTTATTTGTTAACAAAGTTTGAAATATCCAATAAATTTCGTCCCCCTTCATGATTGTGTCCCACTTGTTGATTCTTCACAAAAAAATTACAGTTTTATATCTTTATGATTGAAGCCTGAAATGTGGCAAAAGGTCGCAAAGTTCAAGGGGGCCGAATACTTTCGCAAGGCACTGTATTTGTGGTCCAGGCCCAGTCCCTGAGAAGCTCCGTTCCTCAGTGGGCCCTAAGATAGAGAATGAGAAGAGAATGGCAGACCAATGACAAAAATGTAATCCCCTCCAACAAGGCTTCAGTCACCAGCCTCCCGAACAGGCTGCTTCTTCTATTACATACATTTTAAATGCTAATTTGTTAGGAAGGATGGATAGCTGGTGTGCATGTTGTAGACATATTTTGTAATATCTTTCAGTCTTGTACTATATTCCTATAATTGTGATAGTTTATATGTATATCATTTGTTTACTAAAAGCACATTAATACACTACAGAGGTTACCTAATACAAAGCAAAGCAATTGGGGGCTAGTGGCGGGAATTTGAGCTAAAGTTCAACTAAAGCAGACCGGTTTTCTGTTGCTTTTGATAGGAAAATGCTGCGTACACTGTTAAGGAAAAGCAAAGCTGCAGAGGTGTCTGGTGTCCAGGAGGAGGTGTGCAACCTGCCTATCCGGGCCAGAAAAAAACAGTGAATGTGTGTTGCAAGGGAGCTTGCTAAGTATGCTTCTCCTTTACACAAAGCTTGGAATGATGGAGTCTCAGATTTTTCCTTAGATTTTGGTCTTAAAAGTTTTTGATTCAGTAAGGGAGAAATGCAGGCAGTAGCTGTGTTTGGTTTGCACTCCTTACATGTGCCACATACTGAATCTAAAAAAAAGACAGAGGTAGAAAGAGACATATTGAAAGAGCAGCTTGCAGTGGCTACCAATTGTTTGCAAGACACTGCAAGCAAGGCAAGAGATTTAGAAAGTAGGGCACTCAAAGTGAAACATGCCATGGTTTTGAAGTGTGGTCAAACCTCTGTAGACAAAGCTGAAGATTTGAATGAGCAGTGTGCAGCCCTAATGATCAAGTCTAATGATGGCCTAAGAAAGGAAAAAGGCCCAAAGCCTGTAAGCAGAAGTAGGACATGTGGCGCTGTTACTTCTCATAAGGGGAAAGCTGTGAATCGAATATGAAATGAAATAGCGATGGCCGAGTTAAATCAGACAACAGAAAGGCAAAGGCTATGATCTTCAGGAAACAAACGTGGACTGATTTACTTAAGGTGGGGGCCCCTTAGGATGAGATTGATGGGATTCCTACACTCGCTTAAGAGGTTTGAAGCAAGTGGCTGGGAAGGGTCAATTCAGTCACATTAGGTGTTTTTATTGACATAGATCAGGGCACATTGCTAGAGAAAGCCATGCTGTCAAGACCAGAGAACAGACAGTCATTGTTTCCAGAACAGCACAGAGAGAGATGCAGGTTTATTCTTTCCCCTGGCAATCTATGCCTTTCAGTAAGAATGTTACAAGGTAGCAGTAGGCACCCTGCTATAGTTTTGAAGTCAGAAATTGGCAGATAGAACATATAGCCTGCTTTCTCTTATACTCTTTTAAGTTAATGAACATTGAGAGGTGGACCAGGCAAAGACAAGGCAGACCAGAAAAAGAGATGAGAGCATGAGAAGGATACAGATGATTTTCTGATGATGGATGATTTGGAGTGGACTTTCATCTGAGCTTTTCCTTATGGCCTGGAGGAGAACAGACATTCATCTGTAACTTTCCTTGCATTTATGTTACACAGACTGCCTGACATTGCTAACCCTACAGAAAGGATTGCTGCAGCATGTCCAGGGACAACAATTTGATTGCCTAGAATATAGAGGGGTAAAAATTGAATTTTTCATTTCCAATACAGGGGGTTTATTTTGTCCTTTCCTGTACAAAGGCTTTAAGAGCTGCTGGAAATAATACATTTCAGTTTTTGCTATAATATGCTATGAAATAAAGAAGTGAAATGTGATGCTATGGCTAGTTTGGTGATTTTTATAGCATAGATATGTGAATTTTTCCATGTTAGACCATATATTGTTCAGAAGCTAAGATTCCCCTATTGATATGCTAAGGAACCTGTTGGACTGGTTCATGAAACTCGGGATAGGAAATGATGCTACAGAAAATAGGGGGAGGAGAAAGGACTTAAACAAGTCATGTGTTGGAAAACAAAGACCAGGTGTTTGCAGGACTCTGATAAGAATAGAGCCATGAGTAGATTCCATTGAAGAAAGAACTAAGTGAAAGTGATTGTAAAGTCTCGTTTTTTTTTGTGTTGAAAATAACAAACATGTCTATATTTACCTGCTCTGTGCAGTGGGGTGGCACAGAGCAGCCCAGATCCTCATCTTCTCAGGTCCCTTTTTGAGGCTCCTGGCCCCTCCCTCCTGTTGTGTGCCCCCACAGCAAGCAGTTGCTATGGGGGCACTCGAGCCAAGCCGCAGCTCCCTGTGTCCATTCAGACACAGAGCCGCGGCCCCACCCCCACTACTTCTCTCTACTCATTGGTCTAAATTTTTTAAATTTGATTGACAGCAGTGGAAGCCAATGGTACCGGCCTGCCGTCTCAGCCAATGAGAAGGGAGAGTCTCGGGCAGCCGAGACACTCCTGCAACATCACTGGATCAAGATGGGTTTAGGTAAGTATTAGGAGGCTGAGGGGGGCTGCTGCACACAGAAGGATTTTTATCCTAATGCATAGAATGCATTAGGACAAAAAAAACCTTCTGACTTTACAGCCACTATAAGTAACTGTTTAACCACTTCCGGACTCCCCACCACACTTTTACATTGGTACTTTGATGTTAAATACTGGTGTTATGGCAGCAGATAGCTGCCATAACCCAGTATTTTCTTACAGGGTGGGTGGTCCTCTTTCACATAAAAGTGGTCCCAGGGGAGGATTCGCCACAGGATCACTTTTATGGGTTGCGGGAGAGGTGCCCCCCTCCTGCCGTTTCCAGGTAGTTTTCCCCGCTTACTGGAGGTGTCGTTAGCGGGGAAAATGATCCGGTCGGTCCATGTCCCTGGCTGGAAGTCTAGTAAGGTCAGATGGACCCCACTTGACTCTATGGCCTTGGTGAACCGGAGCGACGTGATACATCGCTTTCTCCCAACGGCCTTGAAGGGCCCATTTTTTTCATGCTGAAAAAAAAATGAATTTTTTTTTGCTTTTAAGGGTGGATGTAAGATCTGAGGTCTTATTGACTCTAGATCTCACATTACTGAAAAAAAGACCTGTCCTGCTTATTTCTATTACAAGGAATGTTAACGTCCCTCTGAGCTCGCACGCAGTTGCGCCAACATATGTAAACGTAACAACAAGTGTCAGAAATAGGCTGGGTCCTTAAGTGGTTAATGTATGGCATTTACATACATTGTATGTGCTTATTTGTTAGGAAGGATGGATAGCTTGTGCATGTTGTAGGCATTATTTTTAAAATCTGTCAGCCTTGTACTATATTCCTATAATTGAAATACTTTGTATGTACAGCATTTGTTTACTAAAAGCACAATAATACACTACAGAGGTTTCTAAGCTTCCTTGCTTTACTGCAAAGTGACCTAATAGATGCAAAACAAAACACATAAACTCTGGCTCTGGCCATGGCAGTGGTGCGCAAGTGTTTCTCTGCCTTTATCTTTCATACTTTTTTTAGGGCTGTCCTTTGTTCTTCAGTCCTTTTCATTCAGGAGACACAGAACTCCTTGACTTTCCGGTGATAAACAAGATCATGCTTCTTTTAGTTGCAGAGCTTGTTCTAGAGAAAGTCATTGCTATTGGATAGCCAGAGACAGGTGCTGTGCATCTAATTCTGAATATAACCAGTCCTCCTCAAAATTCTGTTATTCTTATCATCATCCATAACCTTGGCCAGATGGATGCTGGGCTTGTCCTAATGTAGCACTACCTGGCAAAACAACCTGTGAAGCTTGCTTTATTGAAGCAACCAGAGATAAAGTAGTGGATAATTGTCAGGTGACATGATTAATAAAGTAGGTCTTTCAGGATAGACTTAAGGAGTTCCACCCAAAAGTAAAAACTTCTGCTTTAAGCACTCCTTACCCCCTTACATGCCACATTTGGCATGTCATTTTTTTTTGGGGGGGGGGGAGCTGGTATCTAGTTTTGACAGTCACCCAGCTCCCACTTCCCCTTGGGCCGCCTAGGCAACTCGAGCCGAAGTTCTCCTTTCCCCTCCCTCTCTGCGATTGCCCGGTCACTAAAGAGGTGCAGCGCGACTCGCGCATGTGCAGTGCACACCCAGTTGTGAATCTGTCACAGCCGGGTGCCCACAGTTGTGATGCCGGTGCCGGGGAGAGGCGAGAGAGAGGAGCGAGGCTTCGGGTGGCCACATCACTGGATCGTGGGACAGGTGAATGTGTGTTTATTAAAAAGTGTTTATAAAAAATTCAGCAGCTACACTTTTTGTAGCTTTTTGTAGCTGCTGACTTTTAATAAACTTAAAAATGAGTTGAACTCCGCTTTAAGTCCTTTGCAATCCAGATACAGCCCTCTGTCCAGCAGTCAGCAACTGCTTCTCAAGCCATGGCCTCTCATCAAGGTTATTCTATGTACAAACCTCAGAAAAACCTGAGCTTCAATTTTGTATTGGCGCAACCTATTCCTTAACCGCGTACCCATACGTCTTCCCATATCGGTCGCTTATGAGTGCTTTCTAGAGCATGCAGCTCATCACCACTTGTAGTACTGAGCCTCTGTGAGCAGCCCTGATATTATGTAAGCCCTGTGAACAATCACAGTTTATATATATATATATATATAAACTGTATATACAGTATATATATATTTTTACATACTGTTACATAGTGTCCCTATTCACCACTGCAACAGTCATGTTGCTCCTAATCACCTCCACACTAGTTACAGTGTCTCAGATCTCTGCCACACAAGTTACAGTGTCCCTGATCACCACTGCACCAGTCATATCGTCCATAATCATTGTCACACCAATTGCAGTGTCCCTGATCACTGCCAAACCAGTTACAGTGTCCCTAATGGCTGCCACGCTAGTCTCAGTGTCATGTATCACCACATTGGACAGTCAGTGGAGAGGAACAGTATCACCTCCTCACAACCTACTTTAACCCCTTGGTCCCTGAACAAGCACCCCCATTCACCTGAATGGGCCATGATCGATGGGTGTACAGGGGGTATAATTCCTGCCATGATGCAAAGCATAACCTTACGTGTGAACAAGCCCTAGCAGCCAATCTCAGCTGGTGTCCCTGAATGTAGCCTGTGCTAGCCCTGGCCTATTTGCTGACCGTGTTCCTGCCTGTTGCCTGGACTGATCCTTTGCCTGTGTGCTGACCATGTCTATGCCTGCATCTGAACTGACCCATCTGCATGTCTGACTGACTATGTTTTTGAGAGACACCAATCTCAAACATCCCCTGCGGACAACTGTACTCCTGGATCCACTATTTTGTTCTTCCTTTCTTTAGTTTTCTGTACCAGTAGGCAAGGCGTGCTTGGTTTAAAGGGAATTGGGACTAGTGTCACTACACTAAGCTATATTCCCTGATCATTCATATAGAGGTGACTATTACAGTACATTGATTTTGATACAGTTGGTTGACAATGTCTGGTATATATTTAGTCCAAACTGTAAAAAAGTCTCACACATGCACTTGGGGGCTAAAAACATAAACACAAACTACTCACTAGGGGGGGGGGGGAAACTCTGGGGAATCAAGGATGGAGAAAGATCTGGGGGTCCTAGTAGAAGACAGACTGAGCAATAGCATGCAATGTCAAGCTGCAGCTGCCAAAGCCGTAAGAACATTGGCATGCATAAAAAAGGGGATATACACCAGAGATAAAACTATAAACCTGCCACTTTACAAAACTCTGGTCTGCCACATCTGGAGTTTTCTGTCCAGTTTTGGTCACCAATCCTTTAGAAGGGATGTGCTGGAGCTGGAGAGAGTCCAAAGAAGGGCAATAAAACTAATTAGGGGATTGGAGGACCTTAATTAGGAGGTATGCCTACAACCACTAAATGTATTCTCGCTGGAGAAGAGACACCTAGGAGGGGACATGATAGCAATTTACAAATACCTCAATAGTGATCCCAGCATCGAAAACAAACTATTCAGTCTCAGGGAGTGTAAGAAGACACGTGGCCACACAATGAGATTGGAGAAGAAGTGGTTTAACCTTAAGCTGCGTAGGGGTTTTTTCCCTGTCAGGGCGTTAAGAATGTGTAACTCTCTTCCACAATTGGTGGTATCAGCAGGGAGTATTAATACTTTTAAAAGACTCTTGGACCTGAATCTCAAAGAACATAATTTACAGGGCTATGGGAAATGATAACTATCACTGACACACACACCTACACAGGTTAAACTGGATGGACTATTGTATTTTTTTTAACCTTAACTACTATGTTACTATGTTACTATGCATTATCGCCATACCCAGGAGGTGTAGCAGAATGTGTTTTGGGGTGAAATTCTAAGTATGCTCATGCTATGTATGAGAAATATTTTATTCAATTGACAACTTTGTTTATTAAACATAATTTTCATTTTCTTTCTGCATTTCCAAAAACTTGAGGCAAAAAAAATGAAACCTTCAAAAGACACACATCATATCTCTTAGAAAATTCAATAGCGTGTTTGCTTTCCAAAATGTTGTTATTTTGTGGATATTTCCACTGTCCTGGTGCTCCACTGCCTCCAAGTGGTAGGTAGTAAGGAAATTAGATAACTTAGAAAAGCCTGATGATGCTTCTTGGATTTTGGGCCTCTGTGGGGCTAGGCTGTGAAAAAGTCTCACATGTGGTATCATCACACTTGGAGGGAGCAGCAGAATGTGTTTTGGGTGTAATTCTAAGTATGCCAATGATGTGTGTTAGAAAAATCTTATTAATTGACAACTGAGTAAAAAAAAAAATACATTTTATTTTTTTTTCTGCATTTTCCAAAAACTTGTGGCCAAAAATTATATTTTTAAAAGACTCACTAAGCCTTTTTAGAGGTAATACTGTATATAGTACTACATACACCATTCAACCAGATTGTACCAAAACTTTTTCCAGTGCAATCAGTGTAGACTTTTGTTTTTTATTGCCAACAATAGCAAGCAATGCCAAGCTGCAGCAAGCAAGGCTAGAAGATTACCTTTATTAAAAAGGGTGCATTTCTACCAATTTACAAAACTCTGATTCAGCCACATCTAAAGAGAAATTACTACAAAAATAAAACAAATTCTCCATGGAGAAGAGGCTCTTAAAAGGGGAAAGAATCACATTATACAAATATTTCAGTGGCGACAGTAGCATTGGGTGAAATCTGTTTAATCTAAGGTCTCTAAAGAACATACACAGCCACACAATGAAGTTGGATGAAAAGTGGTTCAATTCTAAATTACGTAAGGGCTTCCTTACTGTTGGAATGGTACAAATGTAGATATCCCTTCAACAGTTATTGGTGTCAATGGGGAGTGTAGATCAATTTGAAAAAAAAAATGTAGCTGTGTTTCTCTCATTCAATGTGGTTTATTGGGTTTTCAAAAAAAAAAAGTAAAAAATAGATGCTTACAATAACATCTATAGCTTGTTGTACAATACAAAAGTGTGCATGGTTACATATCCATAACAGGGTAATGACAACATTAATATGAATAAGGCAGAATGGTGCATTATCAGGGTATAGAAGCAATAGTGGGGGAGTAGTCACCCTTTTCTCAAAACCCCCCCGAATCTGTGACACGGGGAGGGTGAGGCCACAAGGCACCTAGCAGGATCTAAAGTTAAGCTTGGTACCCTGTATATAGAGCAGGAGGTGTAGATTTGTTTCTCAGCAAACACAGTGTACAGGGATATACTGTACAAATTAGTAGCAACATAAACACATATGCACACACGGAATTATAACGTAAATGGACCGGTGTCTTTATTCAGCCTTCCCAGCTATGTAACTTTGGCCTAGCAGAACTAACTAAAGCATGATCATATTCTTCTAAAAAGTTAACCAAGTCATGTGGCCATCATCATTGGGTATTCCAACTATGTATTTTTTGTGACTGTTATTGTACTTGTTTAATGCACTGCTTTGCTAATAAAATTCCTAGCAATGCAGATGTCGGGATTATTGGGGGTGATTGATTCAAATAATAGGTAATTAGTATAATAATAGAAAAAAAATCGATTTAAAAAAGCCATGTATATTTCATATTATGCATATGAGATTCTGAATGGTGCAGCGTCCATTTTGTTTTTAAGGTCAAAGAAGGTTCATATATGTACTTGTTAAACAAAATGTCTCTCACAGGCTTACAATAGGGTTTTATACTTTCAGCAGACATTTCTATTTTCTTTTGTCATAAATAAGAGGCCTTTACACATCTGATCAGATAAGGACAATTAGCGAGACACCATACTAGTCTAGCTTGTAATCTTATCTGTATATAACAATGGACAATACCCCAGTATATTCTAGTTGCATTTTAAAATGAGCTATATATAAGTTTTTATAGATACATTATTATATGTGAGAAGATATTAACCATAATTATGTCATTATATTATGTAAGGCATATATATATATATATTTAGGAATGTTATATTACCTTTTGGGTTTATATATTTACAGTAGTAATCTTACTTAGACTTAAGACTAGAGTGAATACTAATTACTTCATTTTAAGGTATGTGGTAGGAGTGTTTATATAAGAATTGCTTTGGACTAGTCTAAGTGTTCAAGGTGTCGTAAATATTACAAACTAGACGCTATGTCTGACAGCCTTTGGCATGGTCAAATAAGTAATGGCTATTCACTAGCCAGAGGTCAGAAAGGTCATCAGATAAGGACATAGTGGTAATTATGTTAACTACAAAATCTAATGAACGGTACGATACTGCCCTCTATAGACGAAATACCAAATGCAGTTTTGGGATTGTTGAGATATTCCCATATAGAAATATTATATTGTATTAAAAATAATTATTATTGAAATGGTTAACCAGATCCAATAATTGCCAGAGAATGATGGAGATACAGATGGACATTTATGTATGTACTGGGAGTCTGGACAAAGTTTTATGTGTTTTATGATTACTCTTACATATAGAGAAATCATCCTTTAATTTTATTATACCAAGTATTGGGTTAATTATCAAAAGAGGTGTGTCTCTGACCTCACCAGTTTAGGTATAGAATATCCCTACCAATTGGGATAATGTTTCATCCCTCTGGGTTTTACTTATGGTAATTTTTATAGCTCTTTGTTCTTACCATATAAAAGACCAACCCAGATGAGAGATGACACATTAGATTACACTACTGACAACACACCTCACACTTACGTCACACACGCTACTACATTCCTCGATAGACTCATCCAGACATACTCCATCTTGTCCATCATTCATCTGAAACTTGAAGGGAACCCACCATCTTAAGAAAGGCATCCATCTTAGGACTATGGTAACGACCATTTGAAGCTAGCGGCCATCTTAAGTGTGGTAAATATAACTTGCTGTATTATTTGATTTTATTCAATATTGTTTATTCCTTCCTTATATGTTTTATATTGCATATTTAAGGGTAATATGATTACAATCCCAGCCGTGTAAACCATAGTAGATTTTTCTCTAAAAAGCTGATTTTTGTTTTTATAAATTTTTATTAATATCAGATTTAGTGCATTATTTGCTATTTTAAGTCTTCCATTTTGAATGGCTTATTCTCACTCATCTGCAGTGAAGTGACTTTCGGCTATGCATTGCGCAGACCATAGTAGAACCTTTATTTATGGTTTATGCTTTACCTGGGAAGAGAGGGTAATCTTGCTTTCATTTTGCTTTCGTTTTGCTTTCACTTTGTTTTACTTTCACTTTCATTATTGAGCTAAACATCACATTGCATTGATTGTTTGAAGTTAGTATTTTTACTGTTATCTTTTTGTGTCATTTTATGTTTGATCATATATTTTCATTTACATGTCTTGAGAATAAATATTTTATATATATTCCACACTGTAGGCTGTACTCACTAAGATTGGTGTATGCTTTTAAAAATAAATTAATCAATTAAAAAGAATTCTCGACATTGATTTGTGGCAATAGGTGAAGACTCTCCTTTCTCATAGATCTTTGCTTATTAACCATAAATAAATACACGCTATATTCAGAGCAGTATAAATATTCTGACATAATGAAGTACGAGCATGAGATATTATTATTAAATATTCTTACACAGATTGAGCACATTTTTACCTTATTGTTCCACCATTATGTTAGTATATGCAGTATTTCATGCCAGCTGTGACTACCATTCACAAAAAATTTTGAGAAGTAAAAAATGATACAGTGCTAATAAATATACTTACCAGCATTAATAACAACAAAATTCTAAACTAAAGCAGTATTAAACTCTGCAATTATTTTAAATCAGCCCCCAAAAACCCAAGAGATGTTAGCCATTATGTGCTATTATGCACAGCAGACTTACCTATCAAACCATCCCCTTTTGCGCTATGCTGTCAGTGCTCCCCAATGGTCACAGCTAGGTGCTTCCATCTTCTCTCGACCTTCCTTACGCAAAATGTTTAGTCACTTGATTGGCAGAGTCGCAATCATGTCACTTTTGTGTATGAGCACCGGAGTCACATCATCATGGCACAGAGCAGTTCTATGAATGTACACAAGGTTGCGCAGGTCACTCATTAATATTAACACTGACAGGCAGGAAGAAGCACTTAATTGGGTCAGTAAAATCTTGCCTATCAGACTTTTTATTATTATTTTTTTTTTTAGGTTCAATTCTGTTTAAAATGAAAAACACCACCATAAAGATAATCCATCTGTTTGTCCATCAAACATTGAAATTCTAAAATTCTTCCCTGTGGATTCTTTTACCTTTTACTTCAGAATACACACCACTGCCACACCTTTAAACCCACTTGTGGTCAGATAACT
Source organism: Pelophylax lessonae (assembly GCF_965119305.1). Classification (NCBI taxonomy): domain Eukaryota; kingdom Metazoa; phylum Chordata; class Amphibia; order Anura; family Ranidae; genus Pelophylax; species Pelophylax lessonae. The sequence continues at coordinate 120,181,067 of NC_138779.1, forward strand.
CACTAGATGGATTTAACCTATAAAATATTAATATTAATGCTTAGTACTGTACTCCTCATCCTGTGAAAACCATCTCTATTGTGATATATTTAAAATAAAAAAGAATTTGAAATGTATTCTCTTATGGTGTTTAAAATGGTTTATAATTGTCACCTAATGTCCTTTTTGTCCAGCCAACATACTGATATTCACAAACAATTTCAATTGCTTTCTTTCCTACTCTCAAATTTCCCACAAAGGTATTTATTTATTTTATTACAGGTATTTATATAGCCCTGACAATTAACACCGCACTTTTACTGTACATTCACATTAGTCTCTGCCTTTAACGAAGTGTAAGGTATTCTGTCTTCTTTTATTATTCTTACTCATGTTACATGCATAGCAATTCCCACAACCATAAAAAAAACTTTTTTTTCAAACAGTGTTTCTCTTACTCAGGAAGCTTATGGGCACTAGGTGCCAGTAAATTTCTAAAAATAGGTGCCCTTCTACATATACATTTTGGATCTTCGCGTAAAATAAAAATATGTGTTTTATCTTTTTTAACATGGATCATTTTAAAGTATATAAAAAAAAATATCTTTTTAAAATAGACTTTTCTAGATGCTTACATTAAATAATAAAATGTATTATAAATGCAAGTTTCCTATCATTAAATACATCTTGGGCTTTTTCATTGCACTCAATGTTCTTGTATTCGTTCTTGTCTATACATTTTGGTTACCTTTTTACCGTTTTCCTATATCCCTTACTATCAAACCAATTGACCAATGACCAGATCCTCAGATAATATTCTTCCAATGAATTACAATTTATCCTCAATCTATAATTTTGTAGTTTCAGGACATTAAAAATGAAATAAAAAAACTACACTTAGTGATAAATAAACATAAATCTAAAAAAATATAAGTGATCATAAATGTGTTGAAACAGCCGCACTCACTAACACACCCATATATTAATGTGATCCTATAATTATAAATAAATAAAGTTGCACTGTGTCTTTAAATCAGATTTCATAAAATGAACAGACATCAACTTGTGCAAAGCATGCAAATAAATACAAAACAGTAAAAATCCCTCAAACAAAATTCATCATCCTTATTTATATAAATTCATCATATGTGCTTATTGGCCAAAAATCCATAGGGATTGTGCAAACACTGCAAAATGTGCAATCAGTGCAAACTATATAAGTGAAATGAATGCCATAATGAAATTCCTTGTGATTCCTTTACCATTTAAACACCAGCTTCTTACCTGATTACTAGACCCAAAGTTATAGGAGGTCTGTATGGCAATCACTGAACAGGAGGCATATCAACTGAGATCTTCCATCAGGACCAGGTAATGGAAACCACAGGCCTCATCAGCAGAAATGTTAATCGGTAAAAGTTGTAAATCACAGAAGCCACATAGCGTAAAATTGCAATCACCAGTTTATTCCATATAGAAAGGTACTCACATTGTGCTACATATATAGAACGATATAACAAACTTACCGCCAGCTTGATGATGTTAGCTTTAGTCCAGCACCGATGCATTTCGTCGTAGGAAGATTGTTACTGTTGCAATTTTTTTTATAGGATTGCATTATCATATGGATGTGTTAGGGAGTGCTGTTGTTCAAATACATTTATGATTACTATTATTTTTTAGGTTTATGTTTTTAACTGAGCACCATGTCACAAAGCACAAATCATCGCAAACTGGTTTCTTGAACATGAAAATGTACTCCTATGGCCTCCACAGCCACCAGATCTCAAACCAATAGAGCATCCTTGGGATGTGGTGGAACTGGAGATTGGCATCATGGATGTGCAGCCAACAAATCTGCAGCAACTGTGTGATGCTATCATGTCAATATGGACCAAAATCTCAGAGGAGTTACCAACACCTTGTTAATCTATGCCACAAATAATTAAGGCAGTTCTGAAGGCAAAATGGGGTCCAACCCAGTGCTAGCAAGGTGTACCTAATAAAGTGGTGGTGAGTGTATATGTATGACATGTGGAGGGAACTGGAGGTTTTGATTCTTTCTGCATTCAAATCCCTTCCTCTGCCCCTTTTCTAATCAACAACAACAGCTCTCTAGTTTCCTAATGGGATCACTTTTTAATATTTTAAAGGTGACTCAACCTAAAAGTAGTCTATCTATTTATTTTTTTCTACTTAAAGCCAGCCATAGATGGAGCAATTTTCCTTCCTGCATCCATGGGTCATTGTTGATGGTGGAATCCCTCCCACAGATCCACTGTGTTCTCCCGGCGGGGGAAAGCTGTCCCACCAGGAGAACAACGCTGCTAGCAATAATTGCATGTAAAATCTGACAGGCTGGTTGTACCCAAGTTAATTGATTAATATATTCAGCCTGCCCATTCATGGTTCGAATCTGAACTATGTAAGTCACAAAATGAAATCCAGCTCTCACCAATTGGTGATGGTGAAAAGTACAGTGCCTGACTGATCCTGAGCTGCTGTAGGATAAACCCTTGGGAAAGGGGCAACAGAAAAAAACACACAAGTTGAAAGAAAGTGCTGACAGGAGCAGGCTAACAGCTGCTGGTTTCCACTAATAGTGCCCTAGCCAGGGAGAACTAAGAGACTTTTTCATAAAAATATAGCCAAGTGTATTGTAAATCAAACGCAATAAAACAGAGCAAGCCAGATCAATAAGAAAATCCCACTACTGCAATGTGCAGGGGGTAAAGTACCTTTTAAAAAGAAGCCTCAATCTGACCTCCACTATGGAATCTGCACTGGAGCCGTGATGTATGCAGCAGGCAGAAGAGGGCACTCTCCGATAAGGGGGGGGGGGAGGGGTATTTGTGGAATGCCGCTTTGTGGGGGAGAAGCAATCCTGCCGGGTGGCCAAGATGGGTGTCAATTGTTGCGTGCCTCGGCTGTGGGGCTGTCAGGATTATTGGGGAGATTAAATAATAGAAAAATTGAATTATAAAGGCCATGTATATTCAGTCCTATATAGAGATTCCGAACAGTACAGCAAACATCTTGTATGAGATCATGGAAGGTTCATGTTCTTTTACAAGATGTCTCTTATAAAAAGGTCTTATATTTTCAACAGATATTTCTGTCTTTCTTTGTCATAAATAATGAGGCCCTATTTAAATCTCATCAGATAGGAGTCAATTAGCCAGACGCTATACCAGTCACTGATGGCCAGTCCAGTTTATAATCTTATCTGTATATAACAATGAACAATAAGTTCAGTATATTTCTTTTTAAAGGTTCATTTAAAAATACGTTTTAGAAAGCATCCTCATGTGTAAGATGTATATTAACAGCAATGTATTGTTCTGTTATTGATATAGTGGAATATATAATGTTGGGTAAATATATATATATATAGAATACTTTTCTATTATGTGTAAGGACTTATGTGTCTTGAAGCTAATTACTTCTTTTTAGAAACATTTTAAGGTTCCTTAAGTTTTATGACTGCTATAAATCCTTCATCCTAGACACAATGTCTGAAGTGTTTGACAGGATTTTTATAATTTAAGGCTTTTCCCTAGCCAGAGGTCAAAAAGGTTATCAGTATAATAATACTGCTATTATATGCAATTGTATGCTATATATTGAATCTAAGAGTAATACAATACTGCCCTCTTTGGTGACTGCTACTATATGTAGTCTCGGGGTAAATCAGTAATTTCCAATCTATATATATATGGTATTAATAATATATCCTTATTAAACAGCGTTACCAGGTCCAATCCTTACCTAGATACATAATGGAGATATTAGATGGACACATATGTACTATGAGAGTATGGACAGAGATTTATGTTGTTTTTAAGATTATTCTTAAATTAAAAACTTATCATATAATTTTAATATCCAAAATACCGGATGATTAGTAGAGGTGTTGCCAATGACCTCACCAGTTAATGGATAAGTAATCCCAACCAATGGGGATAAAGTTCCTCCTTCTGGGTTCGGATTATGGTAATTTTACTGTCCTTTTGTTCAATACAATATAAAAAGGGAACCCCAGATGAAATAGGACACATACATTACGACAACAGACATTACACTTTCAACACACACGCTAGTCACATCCATACATATACTCATCTATACATACTCATCTTGCTCCATCATTTATCTGAAACTTTGAAGGACGCCAAACGAAACTCCTCCCTAACTTGCAACCATTTTGGGAAGGCAGCCATCTTAAGGACTTGGTAACGACCATTTTAAGCTAGCAGCCATTTTAAATGTGGTAAATATACCTTGCAGTTTATTTGATTATTATTTACTATTGTTTATTTCCTTCCTTATATGTTTTATATTTCATATTTAAGGGTAATGAGATTACAATCCTAGCCGTATGAACCATATTAGATTTTTCTCTAAAAACTGATTTTTGTTTTTATACATTTTTATTAATATCAGATTTTTGCGCATATTAGCGATTTAGTCTCCCGTTTTGCATAACCTATTCTCACTCCAACTGCAGCAGAGTGACTATTGACTGCGCAATTCGCAGACATCTGTTTATATAGAACACTTATCTATGGTTTCTACTATACCTGGGGAAAATGTAATCTTACTTTATTTTTAATTTTATCATTGAGCTACATATCACATTGCATTTATCGTTTTAAGTTTGTATTTTATGTAAAGTTATCTCTTTGTGTCATCTCAAGTCTAATCATTTATTGTGAATACATGTCTTGTCTATAAATATTCTTATATATTCCTTACTGTAGACTGTTTTTACTAAGATTGGTATATGCTGTTAAAAAGAAATTAATCGATTAAAAAGAATTCGTTACATCTTGATTTGTGGCATAAGTTGAGATTCTCCTACCTTACAGATCTTTGCTTATTGACATAAATAGACACTGTTATATCAGAGCAGTATAAATATTCTGACAGGACGCTCCAGTCCAGTCACAGTCAGCGTGCTGCGGTGCTGGATGATGACGCCCTAACCATGTTTTGACTCCGGGCACCAGGGGGGGAGACGGAGGAAGAGGCAAGCGTCTGAGGTCGGTCCTGTCGCTATAACGACATGTTTTGCGCTCCTGCGCCTTGTCATGCTAAGCGACTTACTCCAAATGATCTTCTACTATAATTGCAGCCAAAGGTGGTTGTCCCACGTATTAACTTAGGAGGAGGAAGGATGGGGGAGTACTTCAATTATCAAAAATGTCTGCATTTGTTTCATAATCCTTATCACAATAAAAAATATGGTGCACTTTCAAAGTATATGGTTTACTGTGCAAATCAAAGAGAAAGTTTCTAGTTCAATCTGTTTAAATTCCAGGTGGTAAAATGACAAAATTCAAAAATGTCCAAGGGGATGAATACTTATGCAAGGGTAGCCACCCTGCCCTAAACAGGAGTGTACATTTTAAGCTAAGCTGCAGTCAGTGATAGTTCCCCTTTATTAGGTTTCTCCTAGGCTCTGGTTACTGTGTGTGTTCTTCTGCTGCTAGTAGGTGGCATTGCTGCCCCTGGCAAAAGTATGAGAGCTACACTAACCAGAGTTTTGAATATTTATCTCTCCCTGGCCAACCAGTAGGATTTTTCCTGTCACTAGTGCATGCTGGGGGAGAGCATACATATTCAGATAGTGACCTTAAGAAGTAATTCTATTCTTCCCTTGGTCCCCTGCCTAGGAAAAGGGTTTGTTTGGCTGCTGAAACTTCTTAGGCCTGCTGCCTGAGAGGGTCACCATGTAGCATACGCCTGGATCTATGGCCTAGCTAGTGTTACCTGGGGATTGAGGAGTCATGGAGGTCCTCCAGGTGTCTTCAGGGGGTGGAGAAACTTGGATGTGGAGCTTGAACCTTGCTGGATAAAGGAGTCTCTCTTCCCCAGGGTGCTGACAGCTGATTTAACAAGTGCTTTACAGTAAGAAGCTGCAATCACATAATGTAGGGTCAACTTCAAGGTTCTCTATCTGTGAAGACTTTAAGTACTTTTTTCCCCTTTTTGGAGTCCTGTGCCCTTACCCTCTCTCCCTGAAGTTTTGAGTGTGAGCAATAAACTCCTTTTTTTGGTTGCATCCTTAAGTGACTGGCGTGCATCTGTTCACGTCCCACTATTGCCTAAGTAATCTACACCCTGAGGTGAAATGTCAGCCCGCTTGGTCTTTTGTGGTATCACTATGCCTTCAGGGGCCAGGGGGCTGCTACACAAATAATTGTGTAAGAAATATTATACTGTTCAAGCCCTCCTGTGACAAATTTGCACACTTTTGCTGGTATATAATACATTTTCAAGCCAGCATTCTGTTTTCTATCATTGAAGGCGTCTGCTATGTTTTTTTCACTGCTTTCTCTAATGACCTTACAAGCACTTCCACCCTCCTGTTTTCAGCGGCAGAATTCAGCCATATTTCTGCCAGTGATGACTGTAGGCATATAGTCTTTGACATAATCTTAAAGTACTTGATACTCCTAAGAACAAATGAGCATGGGACTCCATATCCTTTAAATACTGATTACATGTGTAGCCAATTGCTAGGCCCAGGTATTGCCACAAGAGGTGGGGGGAAGGTTCTTTGTCCAGTGTAAGCTGTGATTCAAATTGATCTATAATTACATAAGGTTTTTTTCTCAGGGCTAGACATGTGCAGAACGAAAAAATGTTTTCTTTCGTATAGAATCGTTATGTTACTAATTTTGTTTTGTTGATTCGTTTTGGAATTCGTTTAGTTTAGATTCATTTAATTTTGTTTATTCATTTTCTAATGAATTCCTCATTTTTGGAACAATTAGAATTCTGTGTGAAGCTGGTTGTTAAGGAGCGGGACAGGAAGTCGACCGCCGTGTCCTTACAACCGATGACTCATCAGCTGTCAGCTTTCTTCCCCACAGAACCTTGTGTTGTGTGAAAACAGGCATATTGTAGGACAGCCCAGGGATCCTCCCATTTCCATGACAATAACATTGTTTTCTAAACAACATGGAGATTCCCTAGGGGACCAGAATACATGCAGATCCTCCGAGCTGACCACCTTTTGGAAGGTACAACACATTCTGCACCTGGTCATCTCTCCTCTTTCCTGCCTCTACTTGTCTGAGCTCAGCCACTGGACTCTTGTGACAGAGCTGAGATTCCTTGAACTCCTGGGAGGACACACAGTCTGGCACCTCCTGCCCTCCCACACCTACAGACCAAAAGCATACAAAGAGTTGTCTATGGGGAGACACCGGTAATACTTGGATGCAAGGGGAAATAAATAGGAGTCTGAGGAGGCGCTCTCAAGGCAGATATACAAAGCTGGATACCCCTGCAGAAGGGGATTGATATCTGGTGAGTGTAACCTCAGGTGGGGGACACGAGTGAAGACACTGCGACTTATTGCACAATGTGGGTGTAATCTGGTATAACAACACAGCAATTTGTTGTTTTCACTGAAGTACTACAAGGAGCAGCAATACTCCGGAACAGTTAAACTAAAGGACACTAATACACCTTTATGAACTTCATATTTTATTAAGGGGGAATTTTTTGCACAAGCTGGCTTTTGCACTTAATTGTTTTGCACACAGGCACTTTGTTATTGCACTCGAACTTTTAGGGTGGATAACATCAATATTGGTTTGCTCAGCTTGTATATGTATATATATATATATATATATATATATATATATATATATATACATATATGTATACAGTGCTTTGCAAAAGTATTCGGCCCCCTTGAACTTTTCAACCTTTTGCCACATTTCAGGCTTCAAACATAAAGATATAAAACTGTAATTTTTTTGTGAAGAATCAACAACAAGTGGGACACAATCATGAAGTGGAACGAAATTTATTGGATATTTCAAACTTTTTTAACAAATAAAAAACTGAAAAATTGGGCGTGCAAAATTATTCAGCCCCCTTACGTTAATACTTTGTAGCGCGACCTTTTGCTGCGATTACAGCTGTAAGTCGCTTGGGGTATGTCTCTATCAGTTTTGCACATCGAGAGACTGAAATATTTGCCCATTCCTCCTTGCAAAACAGCTTGAGCTCAGTGAGGTTGGATGGAGAGCGTTTGTGAACAGCAGTTTTCAGTTCTTTCCACAGATTCTCGATTGGATTCAGGTCTGGACTTTGACTTGGCCATTCTAACACCTGGATATGTTTATTTGTGAACCATTCCATTGTAGATTCTGCTTTATGTTTTGGATCATTGTCTTGTTGAAAGACAAATCTCCGTCCCAGTCTCAGGTCTTTTTCAAACTCAATCAGGTTTTCTTCCAGAATGGTCTTGTATTTGGCTCCATCCATCTTCCCATCAATTTTAACCATTTTCCCTGTCCCTGCTGAAGAAAAGCAGGCCCAAACCATGATGCTGCCACCACCATGTTTGACAGTGGGGATGGTGTGTTCAGGGTGATGAGCTGTGTTGCTTTTACGCCAAACATAACGTTTTGCATTGTTGCAAAAAAGTTCAATTTTGGTTTCATCTGACCAGGGCACCTTCTTCCACATGTTTGGTGTGTCTCCCAGATGGCTTGCGGCAAACTTTAAACAACACTTTTTATGGATATCTTTAAGAAATGACTTTCTTCTTGCCACTCTTCCATAAAGGCCAGATTTGTGCAGTATATGACTGATTGTTGTCCTATGGACAGAGTCTCCCACCTCAGCTGTAGATCTCTGCAGTTCATCCAGAGTGATCATGGGCCTCTTGGCTGTATCTCTGATCAGTTTTCTCCTTGTATGAGCTGAAAGTTTAGAGGGAAGGCCAGGTCTTCGTAGATTTGCAGTGGCCTGATACTCCTTCCATTTCAATATTGTCGCTTGCACAGTGCTCCTTGGGATGTTTAAAGCTTGGGAAATCTTTTTGTATCCAAATCCAGCTTTAAACTTCTCCACAACAGTATCTCGGACCTGCCTGGTGTGTTCCGTTTTCTTCATGATGCTCTCTGCGCTTTAAACTGACCTCTGAGACTATCACAGTGCAGGTGCATTTATACGGAGACTTGATTACACACAGGTGGATTCTATTTATCATCATTAGTCATTTAGGTCAACATTGGATCATTCAGAGATCCTCACTGAACTTCTGCAGAGAGTTTGCTGCACTGAAAGTAAAGGGGCTGAATAATTTTGCACACCCAATTTTTCAGTTTTTTATTTGTTAAAAAAGTTTGAAATTTCCAATAAATTTCGTTCCACTTCATGATTGTGTCTCACTTGTTGTTGATTCTTCACAAAAAATTACAGTTTTATATCTTTATGTTTGAAGCCTGAAATGTGGCAGAAGGTCGCAAAGTTCAAGGGGGCCAAATACTTTCACAAGGCACTGTATATATATATATATATATATATACATATACAGTATCTCACAGAAGTGAGTATACCCCTCATTATTTTGTAAATAATTTATTATATCTTTTCATGTGACAACACTGAAGAAATTACACTTTGCTACAATGTAAAGTAGTGAGTGTACAGCTTGTATAACAGTGTAAATTTGCTGTCCCCTCAAAATAACTTAACACACAGCCACACTTTTGTTGCCATATGGTCTAAACCACTGGCAACAAAAGTGAGTACACTAAGTGAACATGTCCAAATTGGGCCCAATTAGCCATTTTCCCTCCCCGGTGTCATGTGATTCGTTAGTGTTACAAGGTCACAGGTGTGAATTGGGAGCAGGTGTGTTATATTTGGTGTTATCGCTCTTACTCTCTCATACTGGTCACTGGAAGTTCAACAGGGCACCTCATGGCAAAGAACTCTCTGAGGATCTGAAAAATAGAATTGTTGTTCTACATAAAGATGGCCTAGGCTATAAGAAGATTGCCAAGACCCTGAAACTGAGCTGCAGCACGGTGGCCAAGACCATACAGCGGTTTAACAGGACAGGTTCCACTCAGAACGGGCTCGGCATGGTCGACCAAAGAAGTTGAGTGCACGTGCTCAGCGTCATATCCAGAGGTTGTCTTTGGGAAATAGATGTAAGAGTGCTGCCAGCATTGCTGCAGAGGTTGAAGGGGTCCAGGGGGTCAGCCTGTCAGCAACGCTGTATCTTGGCCTAGGCAGACGGCGGCACTTTGCAGGGGGGCAGCAAAAAAGCTCCCCCGCACGACAAAAAACAGTCTGCTCCCGAAAGAAAATAGTCCCTGCTGGCAATGTGAATGTGGGAGGTGCGGACCGCACCCGGGTGACACCCATCAGACGGGTGACACCTGTTCGCCGGGCCCTATGTCCTAACCTTTGGCTGTGGTGTGTGTCACCAGCGCTGAGGGGGCCATCTGCATGTTAACAGGACGGGCTAGATGGAATCTGATTGGCCAGCGCCATCCATGTGATGGTGATGACCCATCAGAATGCCTCTTCTGCTGAGAGTTACAGATGTAGGTGTAGAATATGGCCAGCTTAAGGTTTACCATGCATGTTACAAAAGGTGAAACCTAAAGAGGAAGGGATGTGGTTTACAGATGGCAGGGCGGGTCTTAAACGGGAAGGGGCATGGTCTTGGCAGGAAGGGGTGAGCCATATTTAAATAAGGGGGTGCACAAGTTTAGTCAGGCCTAGGGCAGAACAAATCCTAAATACACCACTGCCTGTCAGTGCTCAGACCATACGCCACACATTGAATCAAATTTGTCTGCATGGCTGTCGTCCCAGAAAAAAGCCTCTTCTAAAGATGATGCACAAGAAAGCCCGCAAACAGTTTGCTGAAGACAAGCAGCCTAAGGACATGGATTACTGGAACCATGTCCTGTGGTCTGATGAGACCAAGATAAACTTAATTGGTTGAGATGGTGTCAAGCGTGTGTAATGGCGGCCAGGTGAGAAGATAAGTGTGTCTTGCCTACAGTCAAGCATGGTGGTGGAGGTGTCATGGTCTGGGACTGCATGAGTGCTGCCAGCGCTGAGCTACAGTTCATTGAGGGAACCATGAATGCCAATATGTACTGTGAAATACTGAAGCAGAGCATGATCCCCTCCCTTCAGAGACTGGGACGCAGGGCAGTATTCCAACATCATAATGACCCCAAACACACCTCCAAAATGACCACTGCTTTGCTGAAGAAGGATAAAGGTGACTGGCCAAGCATGTCTCCAGACCTAAACCCCTGTTTGAGCATCTGTGGGGCATCCTCAATTGGAAGGTGGAGGAGCGCAAGATCTCTAACATCCACCAGCTCCGTGATGTCATCATGGAGGAGTGGAAGAGGACTCTAGTGGCAACCTGTGAAGCTCTGGTGAACTTCATGCCCAAGAGGGTTAAGGCAGTGCTGTAAAATAATGGTGGCCACTCAAAATATTGACACTTTGGGCCCAATTTGGACATTTCCACTAAGGAGTCTACTCACTTTTGTTGCCCGAAGTTTAGACAATAATGGCTGTGTGAGTTATTTTGAAGGGGCAGCAAGTTTACACTGTTATACAAGCTGTACACTTACTACTTTACATTGTAGCAAAGTGTCATTTCTTCAGTGTTATCACATGAAAAGATATAATAAAATATTTACAAAAATGTGAGGAGTGTACTCACTTTTGTGAGATACTGTATGTCCATTTATTGTATGTGTATTGCACTTTCAAAGCTTAGTTTGCACAGGCACTATTTTCACACCTTTCAAACAGAGCAGAGTGACACACATACAGTAGATCTGTATTTTTAGAGTGTGGTGACACACATAATTTTTACACAAGGTAACACCTGCATTTATTCAACTAGTTTCATAGGCTGTCAGCAGCCTTTCTGAAGAGCAGCGCCAACACCCACTCCCATTTAGCACATTCCTTTCAGGCGCCACTTAGGTTATCAGTTTTAGTGGGGGAAACAGCCACATTTACATTTGCTTTATATCCATAGCGCGGAATCACATATATTTTTTCTATGATTGATGATGGATCTACACCAGGAGACATTTTTCAAAAATTTTTAATAAAGGACTTGTCAAAAACATGTGTTGTGTTTTTATTTGCTTTTTAAATTAAATTTTAATGTATGAGTAGAGGTACTACGTACCCCATACCCCATACTCATTCACATGGGGGGGTGGGATCGGGAGGCCTCCGCCCGCAGACCCCCACAACCACGGGGCCAGAGTTCTGGGGATTAGGCCCTTGTCCTCATCAACATGGGGACAAGGTGCTTTGGCAGAATCAGAATAGCTAGTTGTTGAGGAGGGGGCAGCTGCTTGCATCCTTAACAACCATGACTCATCTGCTGTCAGCAGGATTCCTCGCTGACAGCAGAATGTAAACAACAGAGCAATACCAAAACCAAAAACCATAAACCAAAAACAAAGCAATAGCAAAACCAAAAGCAATACCAGACCCTTATCTGAGCATGCAGTCTGACAGGCCAGGAAAAGGGCCTCTTCATTTGGCTAGTGGGTGTGGGGGTCTTCAGGTGGGGGGGGATTATCTGAATCTGGAAACCTCCTTTAACAAGAGGGACCCCAGATCCCAACCCCCCATGTGAATGAGTAGGGAGTACATAGTACCCCTACTCATTCACCAAAAAAGCGTAAAAAGTAAATGAAAACACAACACAACTTTTTGACAAGTCCTTTATTAAAAAATAAAAAATAAACAAAAATGTCCCACAGTGTAGATCCATCATCAATTACGATGCCCACCACCATGCCTGCCAGCCTGTCCCGATGAAGGCTCTGCTGTCTGACAGTTTTTAACTACTTCTGGGCCGGAAGGATATACCCCATTAATGACCAGGCCATTTTTGCGTTACAGCACTGCGTTACTTGAACTGACAATTGCGCAGTTGTGCGATGCTGTACCTAAATAAAATTGATGTCCTTTTTTTCCCCACAAATAGAGCTTTCTTTTGGTGGTATTTAAACACCTGTGCGATTTTTATTTTTTGCGCTAAAAACAAAAAAATAGTGACAATTCTGAAAAAAAAAAAAAAAACAATATTTTTTACTTTCTGTTATATAACATTCCCAATAAAAAAATAAAAAAATTTTATTTTTTCATAATTTTAGGCCAATTTGTATTCTGCTACATATTTTGGTAAAAAATCCCAATAAGTGCATATTGAGTGGTTTGCGCAAAAGTTATTGCATCTACAAACTAGGGGAAATTTTTTTTTTCCTATTTATTTTTAGTAGTAATGGCTGCGATCAGCGAATTTTAGCAGGACTTCGAAATTGGCGTGGACAGATCGGACACCTAACTGACATGTTTGCCACTTTTGGGGGGACCAGTGACATTACTACAGTAATCAGTGCTAAAAATACACACTGTTACTGTACGAATGACACTGGCAGGGAAGGGGTTAACCACAGGGGCAATCAAAGGGTTAAATGTGCTCCAAGGGGGTGCTTTCTAACTGTGGGGGGGAGGTGGCCTTGCTGCATTAACACAGAGACCTGTGTTCCTAAATATGAGGAACACAGGATCCCTGTGTCCATAACTGACAGAACAGCGGTCTGTCGTGTTTACAACGGAAGACCACCGTTCTGTCTCCACGGGGAGAGATTGCTTGTGCCCGGCGGCGGACCCATGAATTGGCTTCCCCTGTGGCGAATGGGTGGCGATCTGATGAAGGGCACAGCCCGAAACATGTAATCCTCTATTAGTGGCTTCTTGTTTCCCCCACTGGAAGGCAGCTTGCACGGTTGTGCGGGGGGTTCAGTGTGGTGAGGCTGCCGTCCACATCGGGACCATCGGTCACGGGGATCTGTCTGGTGCGCTGTATGGGCTTCTGTGATCTGACAGCCGCTGATGACGTCATCCCTCAGCGCCGCTTCAGCCGCCTGAAACAAGGAGATGACGCCGCTGTGCTGTGGGACAGCGTGCGGTCAGATCGGGCTACGGGGGTCGCGCTTCTCCCCCCCTCTCCTCTCCTTCTTCTATCGTCCTCAGGTGATTCTTTCTTCACTGCATCAGCACTCCTGTTGTCCTCCCAACATCTGGACAGGCGTCCCCACCTTATCCCTGGGCCCATTCCAAAGGTATTGCCTCACTGCTGGAGGCACCCTGCTGCCTACAGTGTCTTATACTGTTTTTATTGATTTTATTAAACCTGACATTTTTCACTGTGACTATTTTTTAACATTTGTGACTCCAAGTGCCCACTTGTCACCAGTCGTGGGAGCGCCATTATATCCATCAATTTGTCGTGTTATATGTTTCTCAGTTTGGATCTGGGCATGGGTTGGCTGCAACCCTGACATGACTTACTGGCATTTGGCTAAAATCCGTCCATCCCACATAATTTGACTTTACACATTTTTTGGGACCTCTGATTATTTGTTTTTCAGCGCCAGGATTTGCTTGTATGTGTATACCAGGATGATGCCTGCAGATTTAGGCATCATCTTGGTATTGTTTTTTACAGCCAGCGGTCGGCTTACATGTAAAAGCAATCCTAGCGGATAATTGGCCGCTAGACTGCTTTTATAAGCAGTGGGAGGGGACTCTCCCCCTCCCGCTGCCTTCCGCGTTTTTTCTCGGGATCTCCTGTCCCATCGGTTATTACGAGAGTAGAGCCGGTGGTTCAATTATCTAACCATAGAGCTGATTGGAGATGAGAATGGCTCCAATCATCTCTATGGCCTAAGATACCAGAAGCTACGAGCATTTCATGACTTCTGTTTCGCCAGAAATAATCAGCGCCATTGGGAAATTGGGAAAGCATTTTATCACACCAATTTAGGTGTGCTCAGATGCGTTAAGGTCAAAGGAGAGATCTAGAGTCTAAAAGACCCCAATTTTTTAAAAATAGAGTACCTGTCACTACAGATTGCTATCATAGGGGATGTTTAAATTTACTGTGATAACAATAAAAATGATTAAAAAAAAAAAGAAAGTAAAGGTGTCAAAATAACATAAAAAATCAAAATAAAAAAAAATAAAAAAAATCAAGCCCCCCCTGTCCCCCCGTGCTTGCGCGCAAAGGCGCACGCAATCGTTTGTCTAGTGTCATATGTAAACCACAATTGCATCATGCATGTGAGGTATCGCCACGAACGCCAGGTCAAGGGCAGTAATTCTTGCAGTAGACCTCCTCTGTAAGTCCAAAGTGGTAACCTGTAAAGACTTTTAAAGGCTTTTAAAAACGGACATAGATTGTTCCCGCTGCACAGGCGTGCACAATTTTTAAAGCATGTCATGTTTGGTGTCTATGTACTCGGCATAAGATCATATTTTAAATTTGACCAAACAATTAGGAATTATATAGTGTATTTCTTCATTAAATTTCATAAAAATTTTCCGCAAAAATTGCGCTTGGAAAATCTGTGCGCAAATATCGCTTGACGATAAAAACTGCAACATCCACCATTTTGTTCTGCAGGGCCTCTGCTTTATAAAAATATAAAATGTTTGGGGGTTCAAAGTAATTTTGTAGTAAAAAAGAATATTTTTCCATGTAAACAAAAAGTCACAGAAAAGGCTTGGTCTTCAAGTGGTTAGAAGAGTGGGTGATAAGTTTGGCTAAGATTGAGCATAAAATACCAGGACAGTTCAAACATCCCCAAATGACCCCTTTTTGGAAAGTAGACACCCAAAGCTATTTGCTGAGAGCCATATTGAGTCCATGGGGTATTTTATATTTTGCCCTAAGTTTCGGGAAGGTGACAATTTGTTTTTTTTTTAATTTGTTTTTTTTACACAAAGTTGTCACTAAATGATATATTGCTCACGCATGCCATAGGTATATGTGAAATGACACCCCAAAATACATTCTGCTCCTTCTCCTGAGTACAGAGATACCACATGTGTGAGATTTTTTGGGAGACTAGCTGTGTATGGGACCCCGAAAACCAATCCCCACCTTCAGGTTTTCTAATGGTGTAAATTGCTTATTTTACCTCCGCACTACCTGTCACAGTTTCAGAGGTCCTGAAATTTCAAGATAGCCCAAAACCCCCCCAAATGACCCCATTTTGAAAAGTAGACACTCCAAGCTATTTGCTGAGAGGCATGGTGAGTCCATGGAATATTTTATATTTTGCCACATGTTTTGGGAAAATTATTATTATTTTTTTTTACACAAAGTTGTCACTAAATGATATATTGCTCACACATGCCATGGGTATATGTGAAATGACACCCCAAAATGCATTCTGCTGCTTCTCCTGAGTACAGGGATACCACATGTGTGAGACTAGCTGTGTACAGGACCCCGAAAACCAATCCCCACCTTCAGACTTTCTAAGGGCGTAAATTGTTGATTTCACTCCTTACTACCTAACACAGTTTTGAAGGCCATGAAATGCCAATATAGCACAAACCCCCCCCAAATGACCCCATTTTGCAAAGTAGACACCCCACGTTATTTGCTAGGATGTATCGCAAGTGTTTTGCAGCTCTCATTTATTTTGGAAAATGAAGAAAAAAAAGGAAAATGCATTTCCTCTTTTTTCAATTTCCAAAACTTTGTGACAAAAAGTGAGATCTGCAAAACACTCAACACCAGTGCCATCTTAAGTGCCTTATAGGCCCCTGGGCAACGCAGTGCACTGGGGCCCCCTGCCTACACAATCACGCACGAGAATAAAAATGTAAGAGAGTACAACTACCTGGAGTATATACCTTACTATATACAGTACATATTACAGGGAACACTATATACTACAAGAGTCTCTTGTAGTATATAGGATTCCCTGTAATATGTATATAGTAAGGTATATACTCCAGGTAGTTGTCTCTTGTAGTATATATTGGTCCCTGTAATATGTATATAGTAGGGTATATACTCCAGGTAGTAGTTGTACTCTCTTGTAGTATATATCGGTCCCTATAATATGTATATAGACTATTTACACATTACAGGGAACACTATATGCTACAAGAGAGTACAACTACTACCTGGAGTATATACCCTACTATATACATATTACAGGGACCGATATATACTACAAGAGAGTACAACTTCTACCTGGAGTATACTGTATACCCTACTATATACATATTACAGGGACCAATATATACTACAAGAGAGTACAACTGCCTGGAGTATATACCTTACTATATACATATTACAGGGAACACTATATACTACAAGAGTCTCTTGTAGTATATAGGATTCCCTGTAATATGTATATAGTAAGGTATATACTCCAGGTAGTTGTCTCTTGTCTTGTAGTATATATTGGTCCCTGTAATATGTATATAGTAAGGTATATACTCCAGGTAGTTGTACTCTCTTGTAGTATATAGTGTTCCCTGTAATATGTATATTATATACTTATTACAGGGAACACTATCTACTACAAGAGAGTACAACTACCTGGAGGATATACCTTACTAAATACATATTACAGGGACCAATATATACTACAAGAGAGTACAACTACCTGGAGTATATACCTTACTATATACATATTACAGGGACCAATATATACTACAAGAGTCTCTTGTAGTATATAGTGTTCCATGTAATATGTATATAGTTAGTAAGGTATATACTCCATGTAGTTGTCTCTTGTCTTGTAGTATATATTGGTCCCTGTAATATGTATATAGTAAGGTATATTTCCTCTCCAGGTAGTAGTTGTACTCTCTTGTAATATAGTGTTCCCTGTAATATGTATATAGACTATATACACATTACAGGGAACACTATATTACAAGAGAGTACAACTACTACCTGGAGAGGATATATACCTTACTATATACATATAGGCCAGCCAGGGACCAATATATAGTAGGTAGTATATCCTCCAGGCTCCAGCCAGGACAGGTAGTAGTTGTCTGACTCTGTCACTGTCACATCGATTAGATCCCATCATACTTACATGCCATCATTATCACATCATGCCATCATGCCATGAGAATGAATATAAATATAATTTAATCAGCCTGGCAGGCTGTGGCAGCCTTACCTTACACGGCTGCACATGGGAGGAGGTGGGTGGAGGCGGAGGCGGAGCCAGTCTTCTTCTAGGGTCGATGCAGTGCCATCTTAAGTGCCTTATAGGCCCCCTGGGCAACTCAGTGCACTGGGGCCCCCTGCCTACACAATCACGCACGAGAATAAAAATGTAAGAGAGTACAACTACCTGGAGTATATACCTTACTATATACAGTAAATATTACAGGGAACACTATATACTACAAGAGTCTTCTTCTAGGGTCGACGGAGGAGAGGAGTGAGGAGGAGAGCCCGACGAGGAGGAGGATCCTCTTCCGAGTCCTCCGCTGCGGCGGCGGCGCTGTGCATCCTGGGTCTGCTCTGCTGCTCATGTCACTGGTTGCTAGATGCCAATCGGGCTGGCCTTAGCAACCAGTGTGTGCAGTGCAGACTCGAGCCACCCACGGCCGCCGGACTCCGAAGCGGAGGGGAAGAAGCAATAAGGGGGGGGGGGCCCGGGCGGGCCGGCGGACAACGGAATGGGGGGGCCCTAGACCACCAGGGAGTGGGAGGACATGCCACCAATCCATCGATCCATGTGGGGCCCCTGGGCAAGTGGGGCCCCCGGGCAACCGCCGGGTATGCCCAGTGGAAAAGACGGCCCTGCTCAACACGCCTCTCTGCAAATAGTTAGGAGTGTCTACTTTGCAAAATGGGGTCATTTGGGGGGTTTTGTGCTATCTTGGCATTTCATGGCCTTCAAAACTGTGATAGGTAGTAAGGAGTGAAATCAACAATTTACGCACTTGGAAAGCCTGAAGGTGGCAATTGGGTTTCGGGGTCCTGTACTCGGCTAGACTGCAAAAAAGTCTCACACATGGGGTATCCCCATATTTAGGAGAAGCAGCAGAATGTATTTTGGGGTGTCATTTCCCATATACCCATGCCAAGTGTGAGAAATATATAATTTAGTGACAACTTTGTATAAAAAAATAAAAAAATTATAATTTTCCCGGAACTTGTGGCAAAATATAAATGTTTCCATGGACTCACCATGCCTCTCAAGAAATAGTTTGGAGTGTCTACTTTTCAAAATGGGGTCATTTGGGGGGGGGGGGGGGGTTGTGCTATCTTGAAATTTCAGGGCCTCTGAAACTGTGACAGGTAGCGCGGAGGTGAAATGCACAATTTACGCCATTAGAAAACCTGAAGGCTGTGATTGGTTTTCGGGATCCCGTACACAGCTAGGCTCCCAAAAAGTCTCACACATGTGGTATCCCTGTACTCAGGAGAAGCAGCAGAATGTATTTTGGGGTGTCATTCCACATATACCCATGTCATGTGTGAGCTATTTATCTTTTAGTAACAACTTTGTGTTAAAAAAAAAATGAAAAAAAAAAAATGTAATTTTCCCACACTTGTGGCAAAATATAAAATATTCCATGGACTCACCATGCCTCTCAGCAAAAAGCTTGGGGTGTCTACTTTCCAAAATGGGGTCATTTGGGGGGTTTTGTGGTATCTTGACATTTCAGGGCCTCCGAAACCGTGATAGGCAGTGAGAAAGTGCAATGAGAAATTTACGCCCTTTGAAATTCTGAAGATGGTGATTGGTTATCGGGGTCCAGTACACGGCTAGGCTCCCAAAAAGTCTCACACATGTGATATCCCTGTACTCAGGAGAAGCAGCAGAATATATTTTGGGGTGTAATTATACATATGCCTATGGCATGCGTGAGCAATATATCATTTTAATGACAACTTTTTGAAAAAAAAATATGCCTCTCACTACATTCCTTAGGATGTCTACTTTCCAAAAAATGGTAATTTGGGGGGGGTTTGTACTGCCCTGCCATGTTATCACTTCAAGAAATGAGAAAGGCAGTCAGAAAGTAAAAGCTGCGTAAATTCCAGTATTTATTTATTTTTTTTGTCAAAGACATGTAGCTAAATACATTTTGGCCTAAATGTATGACAAAAATTTAATATATTGGATATCTTTAAACTGTCAAAGCAGAAAATGTCAATTTTTGGCAAAATTTTAGCTCTTTTTTTATTATTATCGCAAAAAATAAAAAGCGCAGAGGTGATCAAATACCACCAAAAGAAAGCTCTGTTTTCGGGAAAAAAAGGACGTAAATTTTGTTTGGTTAAAGCATTGCATTACCGCGCATTTGTCAGTTAAAGTTGCGCAGTGCCAAGTTGAAAAAAGTGGTCTGGACATTAAGCAAGAAAATCCTCAGGTCTTAACGTGGTTAATTTTTATGGAAATCATATAATATTTTATTTTTATATATTTATGTTATTTTACAGTTTTTTTCATTTCCATAAAATTTCCTGAGTTATTGGAGAAGTTAAAGTGATTGTCTCATTTTTTTTTCTATTAAAATAACAAACATGTTATATTTACTTCCTTTGTGCACTGGTTTTGCACAGGGCTTCCCCAATCCTCCTCTTCTCTAGTCCCTGGTTGGAGCTCCTAGCCCCTCACTCCTGTTGAGTACCTCCACAGCAAGCTGCTTGCTTTGGGGGCACCCAAACCGAGCTTCAGCTCCATGTATTCATTCAGACACGGAGCTGTGGTTCGGCCCTGCCCCCTCCCTCTCCTGATTGGCTAACTGAGTTGAGTGACAGCAGCGATAGCCAATTACGCTGCTTCTGTGTCTTGGCCAATCAGGAGGGAGAATCCTGGACAGCTGAGGCACTCATGGACATCGCTGGATAGATGGGCTCAGGTAAGTATTAGGGGAACTGAAGGGGGCTGCTGCACACAGAAGGCTTTTTATCTTAAAGCAGTGAATGCATTAAGATTAAAAAAAAAAAACCTCTGACTTTACAACCCCTTTAAGTGCTTTGGAGTTTGATTTATCCCAGTTCTTCCCTCCTATTCTGACCCAAAGAGGTCTGATTGTACAACCCACATATTGAATGGGACATCTTTTACAAGTTTTGAAATATATTATATAACAAGCATTACAGTTTATTTAAATATGTATGGAAAAGGTCTTTCCCATTACCACCAAATTCACCTCCTTTGTTTTCACATTCACTTTACACTCCAAAGTACTTAATAATTCCAGTGCCTCAGGACATTTAATGGGAATTAAAAAAGAATAGCGCACACATGCAAAAGAAATTACTATCAAATATGGAGACAATCCATAAATAAAAATGGGGATTTAGTCCCACCATATGGCCATATCGTGCTCAAGCCCACCACTGCGTCAAAGTACCCCATTATCAGTGGGTCCTACACTATCCATAAAAAAGGGGTGAATCCAGCCTCTCTTACCCTTGAAGACAACACTCCTTGCTGGGAAGGTGTGCTAGTGCACTACAGGGGAATCCTCCTATATCTACTTGATAGTGGACACCAATAGAGTACAGGTGTGTGTGGGGGATGGGATGCTCAACCCCAGAAGTCTGGTCAGACTGAATACATAATAAACAAGCAAAAAATTGGGGGAGCAAACCCTGAACATGTATATCTAAAGCCAGTGCAGCTATGGACCAAGCAACATGTATATTAAAAAAGAATAGCGCACACATGCAAAAGAAATGACAAATATGGAGACAATCCATAAATAAAAGTGGGGATTTAGTCCCACCATATGACTACTGAGGTTGAGCAACCCATCCCACCCCCCACTCACACCTGTACTCTATCAGTGTCCACTATCAAGTGGATATAGGAGGAGTCCCCTGTAGTGCATTTGCACATCTTTCCAAGCAAGGAGTATTATCTCCAAGGGTTAGAAAGGCTGGATTCATCTCTTTTTCATGGATAGTGTAGGACCCACTGATAATGGGGTACTTTGACGTAGTGGTGGGCTTGAGCACTATATGGCCATATGGTGGGACCAAATCCCCATTTTTATTTATGGATTGTCTTCAAATTTGGTAGTAATTTCTTTTGCATGTGTGCGCTATTCTTTTTTAATATACATGTCTTTTGGTTTATAGCTGCACCAGGTTTAGAAATACATGGGTATGCTCCCCCAAATTTTTTGCTTGTTTATTATGTATTCGGTCTGACCAGACTACTAAGGTTGAGCAACCCATCCCACCCCCCACTCACACCTGTACTCTATCAGTGTCCACTATCAAGTGGATATAGGAGGAGTCCCCTGTAGTGCATTTGCACATCTTTCCAAGCAAGGAGTATTATCTCCAAGGGTTAGAAAGGCTGGATTCATCTCTTTTTCATGGATAGTTTCGGACCCACCGATAATGGGGTACTTTGACGTAGTGGTGGGCTTGAGCACTATATGGCCATATGGTGGGACCAAATCCCCATTTTTATTTATGGATTGTCTTCAAATTTGGTAGTAATTTCTTTTGCATGTGTGCGCTATTCTTTTTTAATATACATGTCTTTTGGTTCATAGCTGCACCAGCTTTAGAAATACATGGGTATGCTCCCCCAAATTTTTTGCTTGTTTATTATGTATTTGGTCTGACCAGACTACTGGGGTTGAGCAACCCATCCCACCCCCCACTCACACCTGTACTCTATCAGTGTCCACTATCAAGTGGATATAGGAGGAGTCCCCTTTAGTGCATTTGCACATCTTTCCAAGCAAGGAGTATTATCTCCAAGGGTTAGAAAGGCTGGATTCATCTCTTTTTCATGGATAGTGTAGGACCCACTGATAATGGGGTACTTTGACGTAGTGGTGGGCTTGAGCACTATATGGCCATATGGTGGGACCAAATCCCCATTTTTATTTATGGATTGTCTTCAAATTTGGTAGTAATTTCTTTTGCATGTGTGCGCTATTCTTTTTTAATATACATGTCTTTTGGTTCATAGCTGCACCAGCTTTAGAAATACATGGGTATGCTCCCCCAAATTTTTTCCTTGTTTATTTAATGGGAATGCATGGAGAAAATATGTCATTGTTTAGCTTTCATGCCATTGAGAATTTTACAGTAGGAACCAGAGGGGGCATCTGTATTTGAAGTATCTGGAGCAGGAAGTCTTTTTAGACTCTATTCCAGGACTCTCAAACCACTGGTCTCTAAACTGTGGCCCGGGGGCCAGATGCAGCTCTTTGCTTACTTTTATCTGGCCCTTGGGGCACTATTTTATCCATTGACACCAACAATTGGGTGTGTGTCCTCCCATTGACACCAACAACTGGCACTAACACTGACATCAACGAAGACAGCAGAAGCCTTTTTACTCCCACTGGCCTCAGTCTGCCCCCAACAGTCAAAGGACAGTATACTGGCCCTTTGTTTAGAAAGTTTGGAGACCCCTGCAATCAATGGGATTTCAGCCTGTATCTGAAAGAATAATGTAAAATTAATTAAATATTTAAACCAAAAATTATATTTTTATGATTTCCATAGAAATGGAACAGTGTGAAATGTGACAATATTTCTACCATGTACTGTGTGTAGTTGAGGGTTATCATGCTTTAGTTATACTAGAGGTAAATGTAATTATTTTTAAAATATCAGGAGATTAAAATAATATTAACACAAATTTTATTTGCTTTTATAGGACTCAAACAAGATATCCCCATATGTATATTATAGAGTTTTTATACTCAGAGTGTTTATTTATCAGAAACTGTGTGGACTGTGTAGTCTCACTTTATGCTTGTAGGCAGGTGCAGTCTGCTGTCTCCACTGCAGGTGGCACTCAACCGCAGTGGCAATGCAGAGGGAGAGGAAGCCATGAGGAACATTGTTCCTCTATGGTTTCCTAAATCACTGGGTAGCGATTTGATTGCTGTCTGCCCATGTGACTCTGGTGGCCATCTTGGGTGAGTCTATTTAAGACTCTGGCCCCTTGGGCCTTGAAGAAAATTAAATGTTTTGGCATACCTTAGCCCTTCCCTGCTGGAGATATTTAAAGAAAAGTTTCCTCCGTAGCTAACTGCAACCAGGATAAATCTGAAACATTGGCACCAGCAAACGTTCACCTGGTTTAGTTGTACCGGCTTTCTGAAAATGACAGTTCTACCAAGAATTTTATATCTTTTACAAACCCTCCCAGTAGCCATTCCACATTCTTTCCTCTATGCGACAGGAATTTCTGAACTTTTTATGGGGCCACAAACAGAAGCGCCTCTCATACCGGCTTTTTGACCTGCCCAGGAATTGGCTTCCCAGACCCCTTTGAATAAAATTATGCGGTCCATATGTCCCGTATATTAAGCTGGATCAACCATAAGTTGAAAAAAGGATGGGTAAATCAAAACAAGATATGTCCCCACTCCCTCTGCAGACGATGAAAGGTGAAGGAGGTAGTCCTTTAAGGTGATGAGAAAAGGCCCAGAAAGGAGACTGGTGAACAGATCCAATGTTATATAAGCCTTCCTTGGTGCTCACAGGTTCCCACCACCAAGCAATCTCTGCCTCTCACCTTATGGCTTAGACCCAACAGGGTCAGAAAAGCTCCACCATCCACTATATGGGGACAAAGCTTCCGAGACAACCTGTAGGCAGACTCTGCAGATAACACAGCAAGATATCTCCACTGCAAGATAAACACCTCTGGAACGCCTCCCACAATTTGCAAAAGAAATAGTAGAAGATCTAATGCTCTCAGTTTAAAACTGCTTTAATAAATAATGGATGAATAAAATGTGCACTCACATGATTTCTCAATGTAAACAGCTATAATGCAGAGCATGCAGCGTGCTGTATTGCTTCCTGGTGTTCGCAAGATGGCCGTGGGTCACATGACTTCCCCCCGTACGCGTTACGTCCTTGCGATGGGCGGAACTTTGTCAGCGGGGATAGAGGAATATGTCATAGACCCGGCTCTTTATGCACCAGCTTCGCCCGAGGACCGCCCAGGACGCTCCCCATCACCTAGGGAACGCTTAATTCCTATTTCAACAGGAAGGACACAGGGCGGCCACAGACGTGAACAACAACTTAAGCTAATGGTACATAGCAATATTTAAGATTAAAGGCAATCAATTGCGATCTTAAAGAAGCGACCTGGATAACACTAAATCGCATCACTAACATATATATGCAAGCTTTAATATGGCAAATTTATAATCATATAAGTTATATCACTACATATGAATTGTTTAACAGTCATAAATGACCCTGGCCATACACCTCTAGAACACCAGGTGGCAGCAAACACACAATGCACTAATCAAACATATACATAAATGCACTAATTACACATATGTAATTATATAAATATATATAAAATATATTAAAATTCATGTATCCCCAAATACAGTACATCACATAAAATAAACAGAAAAAAATACAAAAAACATTACCAAATATTAATTACACTTAAAAAAACGGAAAATGTATTTCTAACATCCAAGGTAATTATCTATCTAAAATGAAGCAATTTAGGTCAAAATCAACATTAAGTCCTGATGGCACTAAAACTTTAGCCTCGTAAATCCAAAAGGACTCTCTTTGGCTAAGTTGGCGGATAAAATTCCCGCCCCTCCAATGATGATTGACCTTTTCAATCCCCCAGAACTTTAAACCACTCGGATTCCTCTGGTAGTGATTCTTAAAGTGTCTGGAAACACTGTGGGTAACTAAACCCTTTCTAATATTGTTTACATGTCTCTGACACGTACATGGAGTGCCCGTGATGTGCGTCCAATATACTGTAAACCGCATGCGCACTCTAACATGTAAACTACTCCCTGTGTGGTACATGTTATTAGATTTTGAATTTTGTAATTCTTTTGTGTAGCTGTGGAAACAAATTCTTTCCTCCTTTTGATATTATTTCTACAACTTTTACATGTGGCGCATTTGCCACATGCGTAAAAGCCGGACAAGATTGAAAATAACCTATTATCCTTGGTCCGGGGAGTATCCACTACACCTGGAGCCACTTTATCTCTCAGGGAGGGCGCCTTTCGGTATATAAATTTAGGATGTTCGGACAAAGCTGGACCCAAGACTTCATCCTCTTTAGCATGGCCCAATGCTTCCGGATAATGCGTTCTACCTTTTTGTGTTGAATGTTGTAGTCTAGGACTATCCGGAAGTCCGTGTCCACTCGTCCTTATTTTGATCTGTTAAGTAAACTATCTCTGTTTATATTCTTAACTTGTTGCAATTCCTTCTGTACAGCTTCTTATGAGTATCCCTTTTCAAGAAATCTCTTTGCAAACAACTCAGATTGTGATACAAAGTCCTCATCCGAGGTACAGTTTCGTCTAAGACGTGTAAACTGCCCTTGGGGGATATCGCATAACCACAACCCGTGATGGCAACTATCCAAAGGGATAAAGGAATTGCGATCAGTTGGTTTCAAATAGTTCCATGTCTTAAATGAACCTTCATCTTTATATATTTTCAGATCCAAAAAATGATTTTTTCACTTTGTAAATTCCAGGTGAGGATGATATTTTTATCGTTATTATTCATTTTTTTCATGAATTCTTGGAGGCTACACATGTCTCCTTTCCAGATCATGAACAAATCGTCTATGTAGCGCCTGTAGAACCTCAACTCTGGGGGTGGGTTTCAAAAAACAACGTCTTCCTCCCAGTTGGCCATAAACAGATTGGCCACACTGGGAGCAAACTTAGCCCCATTGCTACTCCTCTAACTTGTACCTAGTAGCAATGGTCATACCAGAAGGAATTTCTATTTAAACAATATTTTAGACTTTTACAGAGGAACTTTTTGTGCTTTCTGGGAAGTTCTGAATTAGTCAAGGACCACTTAACAGCTTCCAATGCATCAGTATGGCTGATGATGGTGTATAATGATCCAACGTCAGCTGTGATCATTATACTGTCAGGAGAGCTAGACAAAGTGCTGAGTATCTGAATGATATGCTTCATTTCCTTGAGGTATGATTTTGTCTTATATACCACAGGCTGAAGGAAGTGGTCAATATATTGTCCTAACCTGGCCGAGATGGAATCTATCCCATTTACTATTGGGCGGCCAGGTGGATTTTCAGAATTTTTGTGTATTTTAGGAAGACAATATATTATAGGTCTCCTGCAAAATAGTGGGTCTAAATACAAAGCTTCCTTACGATTAAGAATGCCACTTGACTCACCCCCAGCGACCAGAGAGTGAAGCTCCTCCTTAAAGTCCAACATTGGATCTTTAGACAGGGCTTGATATGTGCTCTGATCACTGAGGAGTCTCAACATTTCTTCTTTGTAATATGTCCCACTTAATATAACTAAACTACCTCCCTTATCCGGGCGTATGACAATATCGCTTCTATATACCTCTTTTAAGGATCAAAAGCCTTTTTGACTTCCGGATGTTTAATGTCTTGGCCTGGTGGATTGGACGTTGATTTATTTCTCAAACTGGAATGATGGTTAGTGAAGGGGACAGAATTCCTGGCAATTGGGTTGGAAAGAAAATATTTCTTAATACTCAACTGCCTGGTAAATTTTTGAATATTTACATAGGTTTGGAATTTGTTCAAATTTTTTATTGGTGCAAATTTCAGACCTTACCTAGGACTCTCAGCTTATCCTTTGTAAGGGGAACACCACTTACGTTATATATTCCAGCTTCTATAATGGTCTCTGTCTTTTTGGACCTTCGTCCTCCTCTACATCCTCTCGTTTTTTTCTTTTGCCTAGACTGTATATGGCACTGTCTATCTGATGGTAATTTCCTCTCCGTCCGGGATCCGGGACTGGAGTCCTCGGGGGGGATGGGGGAGTGGTGGGGGTTGTGTGTATGGTCCCCTCCATGGGGACATCCCTCCCTCTAAAAAATAACGACGATCATTATGGTCACAATCCTGGAGAGGAGTATACCTATTATATGAAGATACCTCCGTGTTCTCTCTCCATTGAAAGGAACCTCTATGGTGAGATCCCCCTCTCCCCTCCCTCTGACTACCTGCCAGTTATCCACTTCCCTACGTGTAGGTGGTTGAGTATACGAGACATTACTGGAGGGGCATTGGAAATTACCCCTTCCTCTCCCTCTTTTATTACTTCCTCTCCTACCTCTATGGTGAGGGGTTGGATACCTCTGTGGCATAGGGGATGACACATAATGGAAATTTTCTTGAAGAACAACCTCTAACCTATCAGTGTCATTATTAGGTGGAACATTATTGGTTTCTATATCCGAGGACACTTGTTCTGGGAAGGACTGTTGCCATTTGTATATTTTATTTGACCCAAAATCAGCTAAATCTCTTATTAAATTTTTCTTTTTTTCTTGGGTTTCTTTATCCCATTTCTCCATTTTCGATTTTAAACCAGGCCTCAATAAATTCTCCAGGATTCTGACCTTCTGCCTTCTCAGGAAGCCCCACTATTCTTACATTATTGCACCTAAGGCGATTTTCGAGATCATCAGCCTTCTGGAACCAGAAGGATATTTGTTTTTCTGCAGCGGACACGCGAGCAGGGAAAGGGGAAAAGTAAACTTCAATGGAGGAGAATCTCCGTTCAGTGTCTGTCACCCGCTCCCATACCTTCTGCATGTCATGGCGCATGAGGCCAATGTCCACCTTAATCTCCTCCATCTTGCCCGTCAGAGAAGTATTGCAGGCAGTGATGACCTCTAGAAGCTGAGCATTCACCTGCTCTAGGGTAAGCTTACCCGGTTTCTCCACCGTGGAGCCGCTGGGTTCCACAGGCTCTCCCGCCACCAGGCTGCTGCTCCGTGTCAAAGGAGGTCCGCGGCCATCCTGCTTCTCCATGCGGGCAAACTCCTTCAGGCGTTCCACGGAGTTGGAGGAGCGATCCTTGCTCATGACTGCAGGGGTGGAGATTACAATATAGGAAAACTGTGATCCTGTTTACGTTATAAGAAATCTGGTGGGTTTATCTGAGAGGATGTCACATCATAGCATAATGCACATAGTCCAGGTATATGGAAAAGGAAACAGGAATAGCAAAGCACACAGAGTTGATAGTTGTTCACCAGGTGCAAAGTGTTAGTATGAGCAGAGTGTGCACTTATTGAAAATTGGAGCACCAAGAGTAGTAGACTGCAGTATTGTGGGCAGGTGCAATGATCTGCAGGCAGCACAGTAAATGCACAAGTGGTTGAGACAGTTTGTGTGGGAAAAACAGGCAGGTCACAAAGCAAAGGTGGGTGCTGCTGAAGTTGCATATATATCACACATCAAGGTATTGTGTAGAGTAGTTGTATATGGGGGTCACAGTTCCTGCCTAGAATGACACCTGTGGGACACACAAGGCACGGTGTTAGTAAAGGTGATCCGGGCTAGAGGCAGAATGGCAGGGAATGAACTAAGTCCCGGGCAGGCTTGAGACAAGGCAGGGCCAGTGGTCCCTCCCTGGATGGATCCTGGAGAGGGCGATCTGCGTCCGTGTGGGCACTAGCGCGGGCAAAATGGCGGGTGGAGAAAAGGCCCAGGCAGCCAGAGGACTCCAAAAGACAGAGCTGCAGACAGATGGCAGGTAGGTGCTCAGGACAGGACGTCTCTGTGGGGGTCTGGTTGACTCCTACCTGGCTCCGGGCGGCAGATACAGTAGGCTAGAAGGGTCCGATGGTGGCAGAGGCCCGAGTAGGCCGCGGTCTCCCAGGTGCCATGATCCGGGATTGTGCTCCAAAACTATGGCCCAATATAGCAGCAGCGGGACCCGCTGTAGCTAGTGGAGGTCTGAAAAGGCCTTAGTCGGGCTCCAATTCGGTGGATGGTGGAGGATTGAGGTCGATGGCCCTGGAGCTCTTCCGCTACGCATCCGGCTCGGCTGATGACTGGACACGCTCCCAGAATGAGCGGGTGTCACAGCGGGTTACTTTGGTGAGAGAGAGCGGCAGATTATATGCAGGATGATATTGGATTCTGTGAGTGGCCGACGGAGCTCCTCTCAAACACGTCCGGCCATGCCGACGCAAGCCAAAGCCCCCACCCATTTTCGATTTTAAGTCACATGATAATTTACCAAACTCAGGATGGTCTTTAGCTAATTCTACTTTATCTTTAATTTCTTTGATTTGTGTTTCTAAATTTCCCATTTTCTTACATATCCGGTTTAATAAAAAAATTCAAAAGTTCAAGGCCTTTTTTTAGTAAAAAAGTCTCCCCAATCTTTTAGAGATTCTTCATCTAATAATCCGTCATTTGGGGGAACGTCCAACCTAAAATGTCGTGGGACCAATTTAGCGGATATATAATGCTCAAAAGACAATATGTCCCACCAAACCTTGATCTTTTTTTCAAACAGGTGCCCCAACTTTTTAAATAAATAAGATTGATCTCCAGGATCTTTATGAGTTATGGGCATATTTGAAAAAACCTCATTAACCATGATTTTTCTTTTTTCCAAATGTTGGAAAAGGTCCATGTTCTGCTGCCAAATATATAATGATTGAGGAAACTATAAATAAATAAACAAATATTCGGCGCTGAACCTAAATTTATAAAAATATTGGACCTGCAGCCGGACACTCAAGGGCAATCTAAAAAGACCTCCTGTAAACATACAAAAAATAGTGCAGCACAGTCTGAAAATAATATAGCAACCACCAGTATGATGATCTTCAATATATATATAAGGATGGAATTCAAATCTTCACAATAAAGTGCCAAATTATACAATAAAAGGTGAAGGAGGTAGTCCTTTAAGGTGATGAGAAAAGGCCCAGAAAGGAGACTGGTGAACAGATCCAATGTTATATATGCCTTCCTTGGTGCTCACAGGTTACCACCACAGGTTCTCACAGTGGCTCCAGGTGTAGTGGATGCTCCCCGGACCAAGGATAATAGGTTATTTTCAATCTTGTCCGGCTTTTACGCATGTGGCAAATGCGCCACATGTAAAAGTTGTAGAAATAATATCAAAAGGAGGAAAGAATTTTTTTCCACAGCTACACAAAAGAAATACAAAATTCAAAATCTAATAACATGTACCACACAGGGAGTAGTGTACATGTTAGAGTGCGCATGTGGTTTACAGTATATTGGACGTACATCACGGGCACTCCATGTACGTGTTGGAGAACATGTAAACAATATTAGAAAGGATTTAGTTACCCATAGTGTTTCCAGACACTTTAAGGATCACCACCAGAGGAATCCGAGTGGTTTAAAGTTCTAGGGGATTGAAAAGGTCAATCATCATTGGAGGGGCGGGAATTTTATCCACCAACTTAGCCAAAGAGAGTCCTTTTGGATTTATGAGGCTAAAGTTTTAGTGCCATCAGGACTTAATGTTGATTTTTACCTAAATTGCTTCATTTTAGATAGATAATTACCTTGGATGTTAGAAATACATTTTGCGTTTTTTTTAAGTGTAATTCATTTTTGGTAATGTTTATGGTATTTTTTTCTGTTTATTTTATGTGATGTATTTGGGGATACGTGAATTTTAATATATTTTATATATATTTATATAATTACATATGTGTAATTGGTGCATTTATGTATATGTTTAATTGGTGCATTGTGTGTTTGCTGCCACCTGGTGTTCTAGAGGAGTATGGCCAGGATCATTTATGACTGTTGAACAATTCACATGTAGTGATATAACTTATATGATTATAAATTTGCCATATTAAAGCTTGCATATATAAGTTAGTGATGCGATTTAGTGTTATCCAGGTCGCTTCTTTAGGATCGCAAATGATTGCCTTTAATCTTAAATATTGCTATGTACCATTAGCTTAAGTTGTTGTTCACGTCTGTGGCTGCCCTGTGTCCTTCCTGTTGAAATAGGAAGTAAGCGTTCCCTAGATGATGGGGAGCGTCCTGGGTGGTCCTCGGGCGGAGCTGATGCATCAAGAGCCGGGTCTTTGACGTATTCCTCTATTTCCACTGACGAAGTCCTGCCCATCGTAAGGATGT